>NC_091491.1:13838105-14448105 GCF_947461875.1 Haliaeetus albicilla | reverse complement strand
AGCTAGAGGTGCCATCCTCGCATGATGGTATCTGCTCATTTTGCAGTGCCTGTTGCTCTCAGGAACTGGAGGGCAGTGTCTTGTATGGATTGAGGATCCCTTTGGGGTCTAACAAGGCTTTGAAACGCTGCATTAGAAAGACTGCCTCATCGGGTTTGCTGTACTTAATGAACTGCTTTTTCTTGAAGCCCAGTCCGTGCTCTGCACTGATACTGCCATTGTATCTTGCAGTCCACTCATACACAAATGGCTCAATGGCATCCAGCAGGGAACGGCTATAGGACTCCGCTGTGATGTTCAAGTGCAAGTTTCCGTCTCCTGGAAGAAAACATTGCAGAGGTGGGTCTGTAAGAAAAACTCAGTGGCCCTGCCGTGGAGACTCATTACTGCCTCCTCCATGTACTCAAACAACAGTGCCTTTGTTAATCTCCAAACTGTGCAAGAAAGGATGAGTTCATTGTCCTTCTACAAACATCAGCCTCTCCATGCACAAATAATTCAAATAGGATCTTTGTTTTTCCATGCTTTCAATACAGTATTTGAGGAAGTGTTCCGAGTTAAGCTACTTTCAAATTCCCACTCTTGTGATTTTAAAATTCAAACAACTGTGCTGTGTTAATTATTGTCCCACTGCCGAGATGGCATGCCACAGAATTCCCCAATGGTATTTCATAATGATCATTAGATTTTAATATGGCCCTCCATCATTCTCTCCCCCTATTATGTTTGTGCAATGTTCTAAATGCACTTTGGCACTGTGTCAACAGAAACAACACAAGCAGAACATTTTCTCCTTTTGCCACTTGTGTGTGATGGTATTTGACTAAGCACACAGTTGCTGGGTATTTGGAAGACAAAACACACAAAGATAAACACAACTTACTCATTCTCACTCTGGAACCTCTTCCTACATCCCAGCAAACCCTCACAGCTTAATCCTCAATACCAAGAGCTACCAGAGGCAGGCTTTATTATGCAGACTTGTCTTCCCATGTCTTTCAAATAATCTCAAACCAAGCATGCTCAAGAGTGTTCTGTTCTTTTAAACAGAACAGCTCTGGTAAACTACCAATTCACCTGCTTGTAAAATCAAATTAGTTTGAAAGCATTCTGACAAACGTACTAGCCTTTCTGTGCATTACCTTTATCACTCTCCTTTAGAGGGTTAATGGCCTAGACGAAATTGATTTTCAATATGACTAATCACTTTGGACAAGGAAGTGTTTATCTACCAAATGTGTCTAAGTACGTTAATCAAATTGATGGTCCAGTTAAACAACCTACATGCTTAAACAGAAAGTACAGAGCAAGAAGATACAAATGATCAGTTCAGTGCCTGTCTGGCTAGCAAACTGCCATTAATATATGGAATACAGTCTGAAAGCAATGAAATTAAAGCATGAAGATCCTTACGCATCCTCCTAACAGCTCTTGGCTATTTAGTCTATGCCTCTCACTAATGTAAAAACCACCATTAAAACTGCTAGGAAGTTGAACAGCAAAACCTGGAGCACAAAAGAGCAATCACCTCCTTTCCCAGCATCCACACTTACCCAAGTGGCCATAGCCCACCACGTTTTTGGCACTCTGGCCCAGCCGAGCCCTCATGTCAGTCACGAGATCATACAGCTTTCCCACAGGGAGAGAGATGTCGTATTTGTAGACGTAGCCATCATGAGTGAGGGCCTCTGTGATCCTCTCCCGCAGGCTCCACAGCATCTGACAAATCAAAGATTAAAGAAATCCAAATAAACCAAGTACCTCTTGGCTTCCATGCTTTGTGGCATAGAGGGAAAAGAGCCTTGATTCTTTGCATCAACTTCTGATTTTCCTCGATAACCTTTGTGTCTTGGAAGCTAGTAATAACACTTTCTTGGCAGCACCGTAAAGTGATACACCAACTCTTCAAGCTTGACAGTACCCCAGATAGAAAGAACACAGGCAGGGGCATTCTCTCCAAAGCTGTTTTGGGTTTCCTAAGAAGTGGGGATGTGCCTCCTCTATTGAACTGCAAGGATTGGTTTGGCAACTGGGCCTGGAAGAACCATGGGTCAGTGTAAAAGACTCACATTCACCGGGCGGACACAAATCACTGTCCTTCTCACTGAGACACTATGCATCTGTCTTGTTCCCTGGGACCACAGTCTCTGGCTCTAACACACTGTCACGCTGGCCTACAGGAATTTGCTCACTCCTGGCCTTGCTGACAACTCTGCTTCTGGTTTTGATAATTTTCAGGCAGTTTGGGTCCTACCCCAGCAACTACTGAAAGATGTAATTCATTATCCTCATCTTTTTAAAAAGGGAAACATCCATCAAATACTCAGGCCTTCTGGGAAGAGTCAGCAGTGGTAAGTATTCTCTCTTAGCACTCCTGCTCAATAGGCCAAGTAAGCTACCAAATCGCTTGGGGACGTTTATACCAAACATCAGTCTGACCACTGCCCTATGAAAAACAGAAATCCAAGTAGAGAATCATGTCAAAGAGATTTGCGCAAAAGGAAATGATGACTTGCCTTTATTTTCTTATCATCCGTTGCCACAGTTCCATCAGTGACCAAACCAGAAGTCATGGTCTGTTCTAGGAAGTTGTTCAATTTTTCTTCATCATGGGTCGAGTTGGAGCCTGAAGTTTCAATTAAAACATAAAAAGGGCTGCCTGAAAGTGAGGGAGAACAGAATAAGCAGATGCTCTGGGGTAAAAGCACAGGATTTAGCGCAGGTTCTGGAGCATTTCCCAAGCCTGGCACATTTCATGAGGTCGCTCTACTGTCCAGATTCTCTGGTGCCAGGTGAACGGGCAGCTCAAGTCACAATCTTTTATCTGCAGGGCACTTCACTTACACGCTCTATCCTTTACCTAGCCACCTATTCTTTAGCTAGCTTTTCACAAAACTAGTAGTTTCGTGGGAACAAGTAGAAGTAAAAAGTCTTATCTTTAAAGACTTCCACCAAACCTGTTTGGGATTGAGTACTGGGTAAAAAAATTATAAGGAATGCCCACACACTCATTGACATATATATATGTATATATATAAAACTAGGCTAAAAATCCCCAATGCATGAATGACACTGGTACCTGTCACTGGGCTGGACAGCTTGAGATGTCTCTCAACCAATTCCATGCATTTCTCATCCATGAACTCATAGGCAGACAGGATCTCTCCCAGCATGGCTCTGCAGGTTGTAAATGTTTCCAGAACCTTAGCGAAACTCTGACACCCTTCAGACAGAAGGGAGAGGAATCAGGAACAAAAAACAGCTCCCCAAAACCTTGTAAAAAGTTTTAAAAAGTCTATCAGGCTTCAGGTCATCTTTCCCACCTCCAGAAAATGCAACCTCCCACACCGCATGGGTTTAGATCAGCAGTTCCTGTAATGGTTTGAGCTGGGAAAGGTTTCAGAGCAGAACAGCAGGAGGATATAGCAATTAGTCTTTGCTGTGGCAAGACCTCTTGAACACTCTAAGACACTTCATACCAAAATGTCTGCCCCACGCTCAGTTCTCAGCACAGGCAAGAAGGTGACCCCAGAAATTTAAAGGCCACTGTAAGAGTCCAGGCAAATTCTGGGGTCCACTGCACATATTCCACAGGTCTGTCAGCGCTTGGAGTCTACTCATCCCCTCCTAGGAGTTTTGCTCTCTGCTCTCAAGGCCACATCTGATATGACCAAGCTGTTTGAGAAACCTCTGCTGGCCTTGGAGATTTTTGAGGAAAGAACAGTCTCAGTGAAGGCTCCCCACAAACAACTCTGTCAAAAAGCCTCAGCAGGGACACCCCAGCTGAGGCTCACTCCGAAGCAGCTTTTAAGCAGCTGTGCCTGGCCATATACCCTGCTGATCCACACCCTGACCTGCAGACTTGATTTCCCAGCCTTGCTTTGTCACTATGGACTCACCCAGTGACCACTGGAGTGTGACCAGACTTGCCCTGCTCACCTCACTCGGGTACTGTCAGACTGGGCCCTCTTCATCCAGCTAAGCTCCTGGCTCTCCTTCCCTTGCAGAGCAACCTGTCCTTGCAGGTATTTTACACATTTACAAATACCTGCACAGGCATTTTAACATACAGCACCATACTGTTTCTCAGAAACAAGGTGATGCTGGTAGTCTAGCTCAGCAGGCTGACCAGTGCTTTCTTCCCCCATTCCTATTCCCTTCCCAGCCTCTGAATTCAGGTGTGAAATTATTAATATCAGCTCCTACCTAGGAATGCCAGATTCACAGCCTTAGGTTTCTGAGGACAGAGTATGGAGACAGCAGTGATAACTCCCAAGGTCCCCTCGGATCCAATGAAAAGCTGCTTCAAGTCATAGCCAGTGTTATCTTTGCGCAGAGACGCCAAGCAGTCCAGAGCTGAGCCATCAGCCAGCACCTGTGGGAATACGGAGACCCAGGCAAAGCACCAATGTAGAAATCTGCTGTCGTAAGCTTGTCCACTACCAAGCTGATGAAAAGCTGCCACTAGCCTTGAGCAGTGGACACCAGCTGCAGCCCATTCTCACAGTCTCATCACTGTTCCTCCATTCCCAGCTCTTCCTCCTCTCTGTATCCTGCCTGAGTCTTCCTCCAAACTTTTCTGCTGCTTTTTTTATGGTGCTGTTTGCACACGTTCCAGCAGGACAAGTAATAACAGAAGATGGAGCTTGCTGTGCTTTTCTTACCAGCAGTGGAGAAGATCAGCCATTCTTTGCAGCCCTAGCTCCCATTATTCCACAGAAACAAGGAACACTATTTGAGACAGTGAACATAGTTAACCAGAATGAAGCAAGCCCTCCACCACTTGAGCCTTAAATCAAGGCTGAATGTCTCTAAGACACGTTATTAAAGGCTGTTTTGACACTAGAGGGACTAACCTGAGAGACAAAAGCTCTCCTTTCTGGGCCTACACAATAAAACCAAACCAGGCTTTTGTTACCTACCCAATTTATTTCCTATTAGCTCTCTGCTCCCAAGCCCCCAAATCTTTTAGAACCACTAATCCCAGCCTTTACACACAGAGGCACAGGCCTGTAGGGCAGAAGCAGGCTGAGGAACAGCAAAGACTCTAGGAGAAAGCCAGCAGCCAAACAAACCCAAAGCAGGCAGCTCTATTAAAAGTCGAGTGAGCAGCCACTAGAAAGAGTGTGCTGTAGGATGGATTTAGCAGAGTGTTCCAGAGACTTACCACTCCACAAAGGAATCAACCTCATGCAGGTAACTTGGGATCACCAAATCTCTCTCTACCTTCTTTTCACTTCTCTGGATTAGAAAACTACCTGATATTACTTCTGTCAGTAAGGACAGAGGCAGAAGCTGGAAACTGCAGTAGCAATAACAGATGCTACACGCATGAAGACTCTTGTTGATCCTTGCAAAAGAGCCATACAAGGGAAAGTTAAGAGTGGAAGCCTGGAGAGGAACTTGTCTGCATCATGGACAGCTAAGGGCTAGAACAGCAGGAAATGGTAAGAAGTAGAGGTTTAAATGCAGAACGGAACTGCCAGGTACTCGCCTTACCACTTCCAGTCCTAGCACTGTCCCTCGGAGAGAGCCGTATCTCAAGAGCCGTAAGCCTCCAGCATTTGTGGCCACATTACCACCGATGTGACAGCTACCTTTCGCTCCCAAGTCAAGTGGCATGATAAACCCCTGCTCCTCCAAGTACTCGTTGAGTTTCTCTAAGATGCAGCCAGCCTGGCACACAAGGATTCCTGAAACATAAATGTCCTGCTACAAGCTGATGGCCGAGAAGAAGGTGCCTCCTCAAGAGGCGGGATAAGTACAAGCAGATGCAACCACCCCTTCCTCCAAAACTGTCTGGGATTCAGTTTAAATGCACAGCAAGTCTGTCCATGCTATAGGGCATTGTCCTACCCCTCCACAAGCCTAGGGGAGCTTTGCCATTGCCTCAACATCTAGTCATCTACAACTCTGAACTGCTAAAACACAATGACATTAAGTGTATCTCTGCCTGTTGTTCTCCCTCTCGAACCGAAATACTCAAACCAGTCTGATTCCTAACTCTCAAAATCCAAACAACGTGTAAGTTTCCCTTCCCCTCCCCTTCCCCTCCCTTCCCTCTGCTAGTGTAGTTATCAGGTGCCGCCTTCAACATTGTCATTCTGCTCCACCTGCTGGGTTTCTCATTTAATTTATGAGCAGATAACAGGATGTCCATGTTTCACTTCTCCCTTTCTTCCTCCTTCTGCCACCAGATGTATTTTTATATCTGCTACTGTTATAACCTAAGGATTACATCAGCAGCAGAAGCCTGGATGAAACAAACCTCTGACGCCCGTTATGACACTGCTGGGCAGAACCTTGCTGATCCTGCAGTTATCAGTTCCCAGGAAAAATGGCTGGTTTAAGGCCTGGGGCTCATTTCTGTGCCTCACATCTCTATGATATTTACCAGACACCTTGTCAAAGCTGACAATCCGGTTCATGAGAACAGTGGAGAGAATGATCTCATCAAAGACAGGAACGCTGCCCCCAACAAGGCCTGTGTTACCCCCCTGTGGGTTCACTGCCAGGTTCCTCTCATAGCAGTATCTGGAAGGAAAAAGGTTTCTGAAGCCTTAGGCATTTTAAGGCCGTAATTCAGTCCATCAGAAGAGTTTCACCTCTACATGAACGTCTACTGTTGCGACAGCACTCAACGCTCCTTAAAATTAAGCAGCATTTAGCCTGAAGATTAAACTGATATAAAGGGACAGTTTCACTGCAAAAGTGAGAAAGCACAATTCCTTACTAAACTCACTGCAGCACTGAGCAAAGGAGCGAACACTTGGGGTTACTCTCATGCATATCTACAGATCTGCCACGCAACATCTGCCTGGAAGTCACCGCTCACTCCATTTATACATAAGCTATTTATCACCCCAGAAAAGCCAAGGTCCAGGGAGAGCACTGGGCCTGGGAAATACAAGGCACAGGTAGAAGTCCCCTTCTGCTTGAAAAATTTCAGCTGCCTAAGTGAAAACACTCCTAATTAGGAACCTGTAGGTTTTTTAGACAAGCAACACTGACTCCCCACCAGTACATGCATACCTCCAGACTAGCAACAGCATACAGTGTTTCCCATCCTGGGAGCAGATGGAATAAAAGGTACATCAGGGAACAGTGGGCAGCCCAAGGAAATGGGGATATAAAGAGCAGAGGGGAGAGCTGAAGTCACCAGAGCTCAACCACAAGACACGCAGTCGGGAAGAAAACAGCTTCAGCAATTCCAATGCTTGAGCAATTAGTGCCTCAACATCTAGAATTTCCCTTCACCTGCCGGATCCTCCCTGACTACACCGGAGTTTCCTCACCAAAAGCCCAGCAGAAAAGGTGTGTGTTACCTGAGAACTTGAGATACTTCTGCTGTTGTCTGCGGCTTCAGCATCAGCTTGCTACAGCCTGCAATAAAAGCAAGGGACTCTGAAGCCTCTAAAGTTGAACAACTCTGAAGTTGTGGGCTCTAAATTTGAGGCAAGAAAGAAAAATGTGGTGAAGCATGATGTCCGAAATAACAATGCTCTCTCCCCTGTGAGGCAGAGGCATTTTAACCACTTTTAAAACAAACATTTTCAATAGTGGGCTTTCCCTTAAACCACTCTAGAAACTTTGCATATATCCATAGACTCAGTTCCCAGTGGGGGCAACGGGAAAGGTTTTATATTCTCATGCAATCTTTGACAAAAGCAACAGAAAATTCACGCCACTTGTTTTCTGAGGTTCAGCCAAAACTGTTAACTGTATCAATTTGTTTCAGGAAAAAATTACTTACTAAGTTAACTGGGCTTAGATTTTTTTTTTTTAAATGAAAACCTGAAAGATTAGCAGATATTAGGTAATTCTCAAAGGAATATTTTCTATGAGGAAAACTCATTTTGGCCTGTAAAGATGTGGTCTGCTATAAATAAAGATATTTCCTTTGGCAGGCTTTTCATTCTGGTACGTTAACAGGGCAGACAGGAGGTTTTACCAAAATCAAGAAAATAAACAAGCTCACGTACCTCGGACTGATTTAAGCCAGTCCACATTAAATGATTTCAGTTCCTCCGGATTTGTGATGACTCTACCTGGCATTACACGCTCAAAGAAAGCCACATCACTGTCAGACACAAGGGCGAAGGGCAGCCGCCGCACTCCGTAACGCTCACTCGTCAGCATGACCTCCTGGAAGCTGGAGGAGGCTGCGTGGAGCGCTCTCCTGCCCCGAGGCCTCATACCCCAAGGCCTGGAAACCACACTCGTGGGCACACCTGACAGCTTCCTCCGCTGAAGCGTCCCCGGGGCAGAAGTCACTCTCTGCTGTGCCAAGATTCTCCTGGGGAAGCTCGTCGGCCATCTTAGCCCAGTCCAGCGATTCCACACAGAGCAGCGGGGGACCGCAGAGGAAATCCCCATGGCCACCCTGAAAAGCAGAGGCCTAGCTCACGGCCGAGCTCCGCTCCTCGCTGCCCGGGCTCGGGGAGGCGGGAGGGTGTCCTCTCCCGGAGGAAGCAGCTTAAGCGCTCCCCCAGCTCGTGAAGAGCTGGGAACAGGCCCCTCGACGTGTGACAACCACCCTGCCAGGCGATACCACACGTCAGGCGGGTGTACGTGTGTGTGTGTGGCGGGGGGGGGGAAATACCCATCCCGTAGCGCCTCAGACAGCGGCTCTCCCCGCCGCCGTGACCAACCGCCCGCCCAAGCCCAGCCGGGACACGGCAGCCTCACGCACCCCTCGGGTGCTTAGCTTGGGCCTGGCAGCTTCGGGCCTGTCCCGGTGCAGGCAGCAATGGAGGCTGGGCGCCTGTGAGGCGCGGCTGCGGCCGGGGGCCCGGGCCCGGGTTTCCCCACCGTTCCCTGCGGCCGAAGTCCGCCACCGCCGCCGCCTCCCCCAGCTCGCACAGAGCGCATGCGCTCGGCGCAGGCGGGCGGCTCCGCCCCCTGGCGGCAGGAGGCCGCCGCAGCGCGCCCACCGGCCCCGCGGAACCTCCCGGGTCCTAGCGCCCCCCGCCGTCCCCGCCTGCCCCGGCAGGGCTGATCGCCGGTTCCCCCCGCGGCCCCACGGCCAGCGACCCCCCCCGGCCCACCCTGCAGCACGGCCGGAGCGCCGGGCACTCCGCCACCCCTCCACCGCCCTCAAACGCCAACAGAAGCACACCTCTGCCACCGCCAACACACTCTCGTCCATCTTTGTTCCCAAAAATATTTATTTATAACAATATATCCATTATCTATATCGTGATCCAAAAATACAGATATACATTTTTTACTTTACATTCCTTTTTTTGTTTTGCTTTTCCTTAATAAAAAGATTTATATTCTCTTCCATTTACAAAGGGAACACAGATCTAATTCCTTTAAAAAACAGAACAATCGGGTTAAAGTCGTTTCACCTCCAGTTTGGATGAGCTGCAATAAAGCTGAACGCCACAGGGTATTCCTGGTGCTTCGACAATCTTTAGTGGAACATTCCTTTACATATATCACAGTCTTGTTCACCCTTCTCCAGAAAAGTATATTTAACACTGTACATTCAAAATTCAGGAAAAAGATTTAAATCCTTTTATAAGCAAAAATGAAGGCTACTGGTATTTCTGTCTCTAAGGAGTTTTAAAAATCTCTAAAGCCAGCCGTATGTGGCCAAGAGACACTCCTGAGCCTGTACAGGCTGAGGGGACAGTTTATTGCTGGTTTTGGACATTAGATGTTCTGACACATTAGAGACGTTACATCATAAAGAAGAGGAGTATATTGTACCTCACACTGTTCACGATTCCTGCGAAGTTATCTTTCTTTTTGAGGGCTGATGGTAACTTCCAGAGCTTGTTTTTCTTTTTGCTTTGCTGGTTAAAACAGAAAAGGTCCGCTCTTCCAAGCCCCAGAAAGCACTGGCTAACAAAACACATTTTACTGTCCTACCCGACCATCTTTCCCAAGCTGAGGGTGGTCAGCTCCACACTCACTTATCCGCAGCTGCGCGCTTCCGTAAGGGCACGTTTCCAGCAAGACCTCCAGAGAGGCGCAGTGGAATTTTGAGATTGTTTCAAATCAAATGCTTAATCTATGGTGATACCACTACTAATAAAGCCTTAGGGGAAAAAATAATAATAATAATAATAAAAAAAAAGAAACAAAAGTCAAATACAATATCACTGGATGGAAGGGGAAAATAAAACCTGAAACGGCACAAACACTAGTCTTCAGGACACAGTAACGCTCCTACATTAATCCAGTGTAGCAGGTCAACGAGGTACAGGTCTCACTCACTGGTTACTGAATTACAGGCTGGCTCATGAGGTATCACAATTAAATTTGCTCTCAAAAAAAAAAAAAAAAGGCAGAAAGAAAAATAGGGCTGACTGTATTTCTAAGTTCAGGTTTGCATGACTATGCTTTCCTCCTTCTTCCCTCTCTGCTTTTAATTTGGCCGCCTGCTTTCCCGGTGCTATTACAATAGCAACAATGATAAGCATGCACCATCTTGTAAACGTATCCATGGAAACTTCATATACAACACATGGCGTGATGTAACATAGCAAAGACATGCGCAACATCACACTATAAATGACAGGACCCTGGAGATGAGTATTTTTCTTTTTTTTTTTTTTTCCCCCCATAGCAGATGCAGTAAATGAAAACGTTCACAGAAAAGCTGTCTCAGTATCAAGAGGTTTCTTCTATGTCAGTCTTGGCATACCTGCAGCATCTACAAAGCCCAACAGACCAAAGCAGGGGAGGAAAACTGGCAAGGACCGTGTTCTACTTTCTTTCATTGCAAAACACAAGAGGGTCAATATAACAGGGGAAAAAACTTTTTTCTTTGGGAAACAGGTGCCAAAATCTGACTAGAAGTGGTTTTTTTTTTTTCTTCTGTACTGTTTATTCAGATTGTTTTTACAGCAGAAAAAAAAAAAGCTTATCTGGAAGTTTCTTAATGCCTTTCCAACAGTCTATACCAAGAGCTTCTGCACAATGGTATGCAAAGTAGTACACAGCCCTGCACAGAGCTGCCATTAACACACATCAGGGATCACAGCCAGCAAAGTTCATGAACCCTGGTGCCTCCGGCTGCAGGGGTTTTTGGTTTGAGGCTTTTATTTTTTTTTTTTTCCCCCTCCACCAGCAGAACCACCTTTCCCTACAGTATCTTTTATTGTGGGCGGGTAAGCCCCATAATACAGGGGATATATATGAAGACAAGAGTTGTCTCTGCTCTTCCCTCACCTTCTGCATCCACTATAACTCAGAGGAAGGAAAAAGACAGAAAGACTTTTGTTTTCCTACACCCGATTTCCTTCTCTTCCTTCCGCTGCAGCAACTGACACTGTGATGACAGCATGGATTCACATTCATAATCTGAAAGGCAGCTTAAAGAAGCCAAGAACATGCAAATGTGCCCCGGCTAAAAAAAAGACAAGAAGTCATTTTAAAGCATTCCTGCTGAATAGCCCTCTTCAATAGCAGTGCTTCATCCCAAATGCAATTCAACCCCCCCCCCCCCCCCCCAGGCTACCACATGGCCACCTTTCAGCTTTGCCACACCATCAGGGGAACATACACACATCCTCTTTACAGAGCCTTCCCCTAAAGCTTGTTTTCCTGATTTACCCAGGTGCACCACAGGCAAACACAAGTAACAAAAATCAGGCCTTCATCTTATTTTATGAACAAACCCGACCTTCTATCTCTACAAGAATACTGTAGGTTTTATCTTCACAGTAATGTACTTAAAGGATCTTCAGAGAAATGGAAACAGCCAGGAAAGATAGCGCCCTCTCTCAATATTACTGTCACTAAGAAACACTGCAGGACAATTCCTTTTCTATTTAAAGGTTTTCTCCCAAACCTTTTCTACAAGGAGGTGAAAAGTCAAATGGTTTGCTTCTGTTAAGGTTCATGTGAATGGGGGCAAGATGAAGTAAAATAAAGGCAGTGCAAAGGTAGACAGAAGAAATTCCCCAAAAGAGAAGATACGATCATACCTCTCTCCCATCCCTGCCCTGTCAAAACTAAGCATAGTACTTGGCTTTGAGGAAATGGACACTGGGAACAGTTACCAGCTTTCCTGTTCCTTTCTGTACTACAAAGCTGCAGAACAAATCGACTTCACACCTAAACAATAGAGCCTACTTCTTTCACACAGGCTACATCAGAGAAAATTCCTTTTTCTCTGCCACGCCAAGCTCCAGGTCTAAACTATTTTCACGATGGCGATGCACCATGCTGAAGATACAGGTAATTCATTCTCCTGCAATGCCTTACATGGTTTCACAGACTCCTATAAACTAGCAGAGACTACAGCTCCTGAGTGCCCTAGCACTTCAGAGTAACACCGATTTCAGTGCTGTGCAAGTGTAACATAAATAAAATCCCTGTGGCAAAGGGATTTGGGACTCCCTCCCAAAGTCATTTTCTCATGAAAGAACAGGAATTACAACTGGCCGCTGGACAATTAAATAACATACCAGAAGAAGGAGGAGGGTAGGTTACAAAAAAAAAAAAAAATCAAAGGTAATATTGCAACATGAATGAAGGAATATATTAAATTCTTCTTGCCTCAGAGGATGTATTCCCCTCTACTCCTTACTTCTTTTTCTTTCTTTCCTGAACACAACGAGGACAAAACCTACAAGGAAAGAAGAGGCAGTAATTAGTTCCTGAAGTTAACAACACATAGCCCGAGAACTCTTTTTAGTATTTGGGAACGAGTGGATAAGGAGGGTGGTTTAAAAGCAGCCAATTCAAGTAACTGCAACAGTTTTCATGACATGCAGGAAGCCTGGGCAAATAGGAAAGGAATTGTACCAACTCAGGTGGGCAGAAGTGACAGATAGCACTGGAAGGCTTCCAGGGCTCATCAGCCCCCTCACAGCTGTAATTCACCTTACTTCATGCACCTAGAAGTTACTCCAAGTAACTTCTCCAAGTTTGTCACACAAGCTTCCTCTACAGGCAAAAGAAAAAAAAGATACATTCCTCCAATTCATTCCTTCCTCTCCCTCCAATGATTGCAGTTCACTTTCACTTAAGCCTGTTTCTTTCTAACAGGCATCTTGTTAATTAGATGAGAGCAGTCCATTAAACAGAAACCAAGTACAGAACAAGCTTATGACTCTTTCCAAGATGAGCACGTACATAAGCAAAACCTAGAGCAGTTTTCAAACTTTGCTTCCAGAAGTGAAAAAAATAAACACATCTCTCCTCAGTTTTAAGTACAGCCACAACTATGCAACAATACAGCAAACCTGAGATGTTAACATGTACACATTTACCCTCAGATTGAAACCTGCTGTTTATCATGCGATTTTGCATATGCCCAGGTCCTTGTTTTGCTCCCACCAGAAACAAAGACTCCCATGGAAGTAGACTTTAGGAAGAAGGTTCCCCTTGTACCTTCTATGTTCACACAAACACAATCCCAAACCACAGAGGATGCAAACCCTCTAATGACAACAGCAAAGCTCCTCTGCCAGGAAGGTTCACAATGGGGTTTTAATTCTTACTGCGATTCCTGTTGAGGCAAATTGTAGCCTGATAAAAATCAAAAAGCTATATGTTGTCATACTTACCATTTCCCTTTTGGTTTTGTGGTGAGGTCCACACAAGCAAAGTGGAACCATTCAATTGGGCACTGCGAAACAGAAAGGAAAAACCCACAGAGGAGATGCTTAGTGTTTCAGAAACGTTACTTTCATTTTGCATGATCTAATTGAGCAAGTACCCCCCCCCTCGGATTTCACAGTGTTGTGATGTAGCAAACACCTGAAAATAAATCATCTCAAGTGCTTACATCCTGGTTGTCACAGCCAATCATTTCTCCATAGGACACCTGGTGACACAAACAGTAGGTAGGTTCGTTGGGGTCCACTGGCATGTCTAGGACATCTGAGGGATGCACCGACAGGATGGTATCAGCAAACTCAGATCTGCGGACAAGGACAGATTGAGGGCGAAACACTTTCCAGTTGCAGGCAACACCATGTTTCCAAGATCTAAATCCCACTTGGGAAAATTAGTTTTTAACAGTATCTTCCCTAAAACACACTGACCCTAGTTTAGCGTTTAGATCACGTTATCACATATTATCCAGTGACTAAAATCATAAGGTAAGTTTGATCAAACACAAAACATGAGCTTGACTATAAAGGATTAAGAGAATGATTTATAGATGCCATGACTACATACAGAACACTTCTGCTTGTGGACAGAAGAATCCAATTTTTCCCACCCCCCAATATGTTTTAATATACATTCTTTTCTCGTTGTCAGGCATGAGCAAACCCTCTTGCTCTGACAGGAATGTATTAAGTTGACATGTCAGTAACAGTCAATGGAAACTATTTTTAGTTTTGTGCCCTTCCATTTAACCAACTGCAAATATTAGAATTAACAGAGCCCCTTTAATATAAATCATATCACAGAGAGGGGACATGCTTTTTGCCTTGCTTCACAAAACCAAATTAGATTATTCAAGACTATCTAGGACACGATTCTTTGAAATCTGCCCCCCCTGCCAAATTCTCCAAGATTCCTAGAACAACAATACAACATCAATTTTTGTCCTGAGGGGCAAGTGTTTCTTTTTACAATCAAGACCACAAGCAACTGTTAAAAATAGCCGCATGACAACAAAGCTATTTTCTCCTAGCTTGCCAACAGCAACAGAGATGCTCATCTCGTCCTTCCAGTCAGAGGGCATTCAAAGCATGCTGAGTTTCCACATGCCAACCAAGGAGTTAATTAACAAAGCTGACTTGTCCTAAGAAGGACACTAATGAAATAGAGTAAGACCAGAACACTCTAACATCGCTCACCATCCAGACACATGAGCTTGGGTAACATGAGCTTGCGGAAAATTCATGAAGTGTCAAGGCAAAGTCACCAGAGCTGTGACTGGGTATGCCTTACCCTCCTTTGAGTTTCTTTTTCTTTGGTGTATCTTCTTCAGATGTTCGCCTGCCTCGACCACGAGAGCCTCTTTTGTCTTTCTGACTTCGTCCCTCTATAAAGGAAAAAACCCCATCATTTCAACCCACTTGAATACCAGAAACATCCGCAGATGTTTTTCTTGTGATGCATCTGTTGTTTCGAAATCCTTATTTCATATGTAACTGAGTATGAATAATGATTCTGAAATACATTTTTGTGCCACAAATATGCCAAATTGGCACGTAGCATGACTGAGCACCAAACTCTTGCATTTGCAGTTTTGGCATTTAAATCACTGCAGTACAATGTTAGCCCATATTGCTCCACAAGACATAGATAGCACCATATTTGATTAGATGTGCTGTAATTTATTTTTTTTTATATCTCAGTATATTTTTAGACACTCAGACAGTTAATTTGTTACTCCATAACTAATGTAACTTTTATCTCCACATCCCTAATATTACCCCTTATTTCATAGTTCAAAGGCATGAAGCTGTGCTGCTGTAAGCCATGCTCAAATTTCACTGTAATCGTATGAGACTTCCAGTATACATTAACTGGTACAACCAGTATATAGTAACTGGTACCTTCCGTTAACTCCTAATTTTTCCTGCTGTTCTCAGCTTGATTAGTATTCAAATTCTGGTAAAAGGAGGAAAATAGGCAAATCACTTCTCCTCAAAGAGCTTAGAACTTACTCAGTAACAGATCAAGCCTGAAACTAGGATTGTTACACTCAAGAGCTGTTAACATCAGTTCAGTTTTGTCAGTTAGTTCCCCCTTGGCCAGTAAGCTGCTTACAACCAGTAACCGTGGGCCACCTCAGGATGATCTGGCAAGCACAGACAGTGAGTTAGATCCCGGCACTAGATCTTTCTTCATCTGTTTATTGCCCACCAGAACACTGTAAATATTTCATGAGCGTTAAAAACAAGTAGAGAGGTACGCTAAGGTGTACTTCTTTTCTTCCTCCAGAAATAACAGCCTCCTTTATATTCTGGTTAGCCAGACGGTGCTGGAAAAGGCTGTCAACCATATAAAATTTACGCACTTTTCAGGCTTCGAGAGCCAGGGTTTTCAAAGTCACTGCCTTCCAGTTTATCTTTCAGATCTGCTTCAAACCGTGCCAAGTCTGCATCCAGCCGGCGGATATGCTTATCCACCTGCACAAAAGAGGAAACCACAAACTGAATAAAAAAAAAATAAAAAAATCCCCAAACGAAAACAGGAAGGTCTAATAACTTGGCCGTTATCGGCATGAACAGGAGTATACTACTTCAGAACAAGGCATAAAAGGGGTGCCAAACTGGAAAAAGGGAAATGGTACACACAAATTGAATTAAGGCAGACAGAAAAAGAAAACAGGCAAAAGCAAGAAGACGCACTCCATCTACAGACAAAGAGAAAGGAAGGAAAAGGGAGGCGGCATAAGGGAGAGTCAAAGCAACTCAGACTAATGGTTTGCAGAACAGAACAAGACAATGAGAGATATTAAAAATAATTGTTTTCTCCCTGCAATTTTCAAAATAATTCTTCAACTATTGTCCATGAAATGTGTTGAGTAGATCAGTCTATTTTTTCTGGTATTCCACTGGCATGCTATCAGAAGAAATTTAGTAATAAATACAGGCTTCTGCTGACTATCTCCAATATCAAGTCAATACACATTAAATACCTTGTACGACCCTGACTGCAATAATGTGGCTTCCAGAACAGAGATGTAGTAAAGGTATTTTAAGCCACCACCCCCAGACTGTGTCGCTGCAATACCTAGTCCTCAAATTAGTTATCTAGGACATGTTTCAACTCTTGTGAAATCACTTCCTTTTCTGCAGTGTTTGATGGCAATAAAACGTGCCGCAGATGTAGCAGAACCCAAAGCATCTCTAGAAGCTGGACAAAACACACTAAGTACAGTCAAAAGGATTCCCTTCGCTCAAGTTTTATCTAGAGAATAAAATACACAGAGATCGGAATTATTCAAGGGACAGCTAAGTGGACACAGGAGTAGGGGCAGAGGAAGAAAAAAGTGAAAACCTGCTTCTTAAGAAACAAGATTTTCCCACCAGGTGCATTGAGGAAAGTTTGGTGTCCAGTATACAACCAGAATGGTGGCGCTGACGGGTCTGCTTTTTTTTGTCACTTGGAAACCAAGGTAATGAAGCAGATTTCCTTCCGTTCCTCCACAATATAGTACTGAAGTTCACTTAAAAAATGTTGCTTGTGACTAAGACCAGTCCTAAGTAAATTACTGGGTGACAGCGGAGATGCTGGGGAAGAGGGAGTGGGGTAAGTTTGCTGGTATTATTACACAGCAGATGGGTACTACCGATCAAGCAATCCCCAAGTGGGTTAAATGCATTTAGCTCTTCACTAGAGGAGAAGTCTACTTGACACAAAACCTGGTGACACAAGAGGAAGCTTTCTGGGGAAGGCAACAGTAAGAAAAATAAGCTTGAGGACTTGAGGACTAATAATTTGCTTCAGTAAGATATTTAAACAAAAACATAAATACGTCAGGGCAAATGGACGCCATGGAAGTGTCTTCCACGCCCATCCGCAGGCCCATTCCAGAGTATGACCATTTTTACAAAAGTCTCGCTGGTTGTGATCCTCACCATCTCGTACGTCTGCATAGCCAGCTGGACTTTATCATCACTGTACTCTTTACATTTGCTGTAGGCACTCTGGATTTTCTTCAGGTGTTCCACTCGTTCCTCAGGTAACATGTTCTTCACCGATTCAATGTATTCTGCTGCAAGACTGTCAATTTCTGCTTTCTTATCTGAAGAGCAAAGCATATACACATGAGAAAGCTGTCTGCCAAAGCAAGTATTTTTTCCTTCTACCTCTTTATGGTATTTAGAGGACCCTTTCTGACAGTTTTTAGACTCCCCCCGACTCCTTAATGTATTTACCTTTAAAAAAAACCCACATGTTAAGTTAAAGGTATTCACTCTTCAACACTTGTGGTGTGATTCTGATTTCCCCAGTGTTTTACAGTTAATTCAGAGGAGGGGCTCACAGTTAAGATCAGAAACTGAACCCACGGGTCCACAAACTTCAACCTCTCTTCCCACAGGCAGAACACCGTATTTGCTGCACAGCCATTTACTGTTCTAATGGCTCAAACTAAAAATCACTAATGTGCAACCAGATATCAACAACCTCAGAAGAGAAAAAAAAAAAAATCAGTCTTGCAAGACACACAGCAATCTACAACTCAGCTGATGTGGAAATAAATACAGGCAAGTAAGGCCATCCGAGGGACCATCGGGTACAGTGATCACCCAGCTACAAATTAACATGCAACTGCTGAAAAAACCAATCTAGTCCTGTGAGCTGTAGCCTTCACAGAAAAGAAACAAACACCGCACAGCACTTGCGTCAAGAAAAGGAAAAGCAGTGGAGGGGAGACACATTTTCTAAAGCTGAGTCTCCACAGGACACCCTTCCGGTCCTTCACGTCGAGGCTCTCGTCAGACTTCGCTTACCAAAATACCTGAACACACCTTCTGTTCTCTGATCCAACTCCCGCATCAGCTGGAAGTTCCTTTGCAGCTCGCAAGGCAGGTTTTCAATACCTGGAAGGTAAAGGCCAAGAAATACTACAGCCTGTTCTCCTCATAGCGGCCATCCCTCCTTTGACCCCAGACCAACTCAGCAGACCTAGAAGCCCCACCGCTGAGCGTACACAGGCAGAGAGGCACAGAAGCAGCGTGCAGCCCCTGCCCCTGACTAGAAGCGCCCCAAGAACGAAGCCTGCGCAACGGGAGGCCCGCACCCGAACGTGCCTTTACTTTTACGTACCCTGAACCGCCTGTATACATCAGCAGAGCTCACGTGCAGCCGCGCAGGCCTTCTCGGGACTCACACTCGCCCAGCAGCCGCGTCACTCCCGCTGCTTATCGGGCAGCCGGAGAGGACCCGAGCGGCGCCGCTGCCCCGCGCAGACCCTCGAGCCCTCCGCGCCTCGGCCGGCCCCTACCACCGCCGTGCCCGGCGGGACGGAGGGAGGAAGGGAGGGAGGAAGGGAGGGCGGACAGGAGGGAGGAAGGGAGGAAGGGAGGAAGGGAGGAAGGGAGGAAGGGAGGAAGGGAGGAAGGGAGGAAGGGAGGAAGGGAGGAAGGGAGGAAGGGAGGAAGGGAGGAAGGGAGGGCGGCCTGCCGAGCGGGACCCGCGCAGCCGGCCATCGCCTCACAGCCCCGCTCCCGGGCGCGCAGCGATGACGCGCGGCGGCTGATGACGCGCGGCGGCTGATGACGCACCGCGGCACCGCCCCCTCCCCCGCCCCCGCCCAGCCCGTGGCGCAGCTCTAATTCCCGCGCCGCCGCCGCCGCCGCCGCCGCCTCCGCCTCGGACCCCCCCATCCCCCGCCGGCTCCGCCGCCCGCACCCCCCCCGCCCCGCGCCCCGCGCTCACTGTCCAGGTAGTGCTCCAGGTACATGGCGGTCGCCATCTTGCGGCCCGCGCCCCGCCGCCACCGCCGCCGCCGCCGCCGCTTCCCGCCGCCTGCCGGGCCCGCATGACAAGGGCCGCGGCCCCGGCCTCATCCCATATTCATAGCCCGCCCAGCGCTCATTGGTCGCCGGGGACGCTCTCGCTGCATATTCATGAGGGGTAGGGCGGGCGGGGGGGGCGGAGCCTCGCTTTCGCGCCTCGCAGCCTCCCCGCCTCCCTGGAGGACCGCGGCGTCTCTGTGCCCTTCCGCCGCGTAGAGCGGCGCGAGGGGGAACGCTGGCCGGGATTGGCCGGGCGGCGGCGGCGGAAGGGGCGGGCGGAGCGCTCCGCCGCGCGCTATGGCGGGCCGGCGTGGCGCGCTGATTGTGCTGGAGGGGGTGGACCGCGCCGGGAAGAGCACGCAGGGCCGCCGGCTGGTAGAGGCGCTGCGGGCCGATGGCCACTGCGCCGACCTCCTCCGCTTCCCGGGTACGGGGCCTGCCGACGCCCGGAGGGAACGGGGAGGGAGGAAGGAAGCGGGGGAGGGAGGAAGGAAGGGAGGGAGGGAGTCCCGCTAGGCCGGGCCGCGGCGCCCGGTGTGCCCCGCCCCCCCGCCCTCCGTGGGGGTGCGGGGGCGCCATCCGAGGGCTTTCGTGGTACCCGCGGCCCCTGACCTCCTCCCACCCGTGACAGACATACCCTCATCCCCGGACGGACTGACCTCTCACCCGTGACAGACTGACCCCACCCCGGACAGACCGATCTCCTCTCCCCCGTGACAGATAGACCCCCACGCCAGATGGACTAACCTTGTGCCACCCGTGACAGACAGATAGACCCTCACCAGGAACAGACCGATCTCATCCCACCTGTGACAGACAGATAGACCCTCACCAGGAACAGACCGATCTCATCCCACCTGTGACAGACAGATAGACCCCCACCCCAGACAGACTGATCTCCTCCCACCCGTGATGGGCAGATAGATCCCCAGACTGACATGCCCCCCAGGACAGGTGGACACCCCTTTGGCAAGAGCAGCTTGGGGCAGTGTTTGCTCCTTCTCCTCCTCTTTCCTACAGAGAGAACAACAGAGATTGGGCGGCTGATCAGCTCCTACCTGGTGAAGGAGAAGAACCTGGAGGACCATGCCGTTCACCTGCTTTTCTCCGCTAACCGCTGGGAACATGTGTAAAGACAATGTTTGTTAAGTTGTAAAAGAAAAATGCATGGTGCTGAATCCTCCCAGGGTTTTAGCTTGCAGTAGGTACTGTAGGTATGATCCTGTTTAGCAAGGGAAACATGGCTGGAAGCAATGTCTCGAGGACTCTTACAGCTTTGGATTTCATCTTAGATTGAATGCCACAGTTTGCTTTTTTAAAATCATTAGGTGTAATATTTCCAATCCCTGTGCTATACTAGATTCAAGAATTGGGGAGCTGAGACAGTACCAGTCTAGACTGTGAATTTACTTTCTTTCCTGAATGAAAAGACCTTGCTTTGCAAGGAGTTCCATATGAGTGACATAGTGGTTAAGGAATCGTGTCCAAACTTCCCCTCCAGCTGAAGGCTGCATTCAGCTGTAAGTGGCTGTCCTTGCTTTTCGCCCCTGAGTCTTTGCGTGTAGAGCTAGGGAAATTGGTGTCGGCTGTTGTTTTTACCTGGAAATCTATGTTGCAAAATGTTTTCATTTAAAAAAAAAAGCTTTGCTGATTCTGCTGTAGTGGCGATGCCAAGGAAGCTGGGAAAGCGTAAGGCAGATGAGTGAGCTGTAATAAGAAGTGTCATTGTCGTGAATAAAGAATCCTTTTCTCTGACTGAGGCAGAGTGCATCACAAATCTGCTGCACCACTGTCATGGTTTAACCCCAGCCAGCAACTAAGCACCATCTAGCTGCTCACTCACTTCCCTTCCACCCAGTGGGATGGGGGAGAGAATTGTGGCAGGGAGGGGGGCAGGGAGTAAAATTTGTGGGTTGACGTAAGGACAGTTCAATAGGACAGAAAGGAAGAAGGTAATAATAATAATAATGACAATAATAAAAGAATTGGAATATACAAAACAAGTGATGCACAATGCAGTTGCTCACCACTCACTGACTGATGCCGAGTTAGTTCCTGAGCAGTGATTCCCCCCAGGCCAGCTCCCTCCAGTTTATATACTAGACATGATGTCACATGGTATGGCATACCCCTTTGGCCACTTTGGGTCAGCTGTCTGTCCTGGTTTCAGCTGGGATGTAGTTAGCTGTCTTCCTAGTAGCTGGTACAGTGCTATGTTTTGAGTTCAGTATGTGAAGAATGTTGATAACACTGATGTTTTCAGTTGTTGCTCAGTAGTGTTTAGACTAGAGTCAAGGATTTTTCAGCTTCTCATGCCCAGCCAGGGCACCTGACCCAAACTGGCCAACAGTGTATTCCATACCATGGGACGTCACATCTAGTTTAGGAACTGGGAAGTGGGGGGCAGGGATTCGCCGCTTGGGGACTGGCTGGGTGTCGGTCGGTGGGTGGTGAGCAATTGCCCTGCGCATCATTTGTACATTTCAATCCTTTTATTACTACTGTTGTCATTTTATTAGTGTTATCATTATCATTATTAGTCTCTTCTTTTCGTTCTATTAAATCGTTCTTATCTCAACCCAGGAGTTTTACTTCTTTTCCTGATTTTCTCCCCCATCCCACTGGATGGGGGGGGAGTGGGTGAGCGGCTGCGTGGTGCTTGGTTGCTGGCTGGGGTTAAACCACGACACTGTCTTGGCTATGTCCCCTCCCAACTTCTTGTGCCCCTCCAGCCTTCTTGCTGGCTGGGCAGGAGAAGCTGAAAAATCCTTGACTTAGTATAAACACTACTTAGCAACAACTGAAAATGTCAGTGTGTTGTCAACATTCTCAGACTAAATCCAAAACATAACGCTATATCAGCTACTAGAAAGAAAATTAACTCTATCCCAGCTGAAACCAGGACAACCACTTAAAAAGGGAAGAGGACTTAAGCTGTGCATGTCTGACTAGAGTTCATTTGTGATCTTGCCTGTAAGCCGTGGAGCTGCCTGGAGCTGTGCCCGGCACTGGGGGATCCTGAACTTGGGTGTCTTGAAAGGATATTTGCTTAATGTTTGCTAGAGGACAAAATACATTTAAATGGCTAGCCATGATCAGCATCACAGGTAACCCTGACAGTGCTAATGATCACTGTTAATGATGACATATGTTAACAGAGAAGCACTGCCTCATGAGCTGTCTTTTAGATGAACTACTTTCATTTGTATCACTATAAAGGAGTGTAACTTTATTACTTTTCTCCCACATGGTTTTCAGACCGTCAATGAGAGAGAAACTACGTCAAGGGATCACACTTGTGGTTGACAGATACGCCTTTTCTGGAGTGGCCTTCACAAGTGCCAAAGACGTGAGTGAGACCTACAGCAGCCCCTGCCCCTCTCTGTATTTGGGGAAGCAGCTCTAGTTAGAGGCCTGATACTGATGTAGGTGTGCATGGCCCAGGCTCCTCCCCTGGGGAAATGAGGATTGAAATTGAGGGATGGACATTTCAGCTCAGGTATTGACATGGTCTGTTTGCCTGGGTCTACTTCTTCCTCAGAAAGAGCAGAGAAACTCATTTGGTTACTTTTTGTAAATCTGGACAGACTCCTGGCTGCGGGGAAGCTGGCCTGTTTGGAGAATGATTATGCCCATTTACTTGAGATTCTCCACGCTTGCTCTGGCTGCTGGCCCACAAATTTGCAAAGAATAACAGAACCACGTATGTTGGAAGGGACCTGTGGAAGTCATGAAGCCCAGCCTCCTGCTCAAGAGTAGGTATAATGTCAAGCAGGCTTCTTGGGGCCACATCGAGCCAAGGTTTGAGTATCTCCAAGGATGTAGATCCACAACCTTTCTGGTCTCTTCTTTCAGTGTTTGCTCACCTTCATAGTAAAAATTATTTTCTTCATTTAGCCTGAATTTCTCACATTCCCACTTGTGCCTTTTGGCCTGTCTCTGCTTTCAAGACAAGTTAGCTCTGTCAGCCTCCTTTTGGGTCATTCTACACAGCTGTAAGATCCTCCTGAGTCTTGTGCTCATTGTTGTGCTCTGAGGAGACTGTTCCGGAAGATCAACCACCTCTCCTGGGTCTCTTTGCCTTCCACATGAGTTTCCCGGGCCATCCTGCTAAGAGGTTCCTAATAAACAGATATCTGCTGTCCTGAAGTCCATGATTTTGTTTGTCTTGCTGACTACTCTCCAGATTTTAAACCACTGTCTCATGTTCCCTGCAGCCAAGGCTATCCTTGAACTTTGTATCTTCAACCCGTTATTTCTTGCTTGTGAGTAACAAATCCAGCAGGGCACTTCTCGCTGGCTTATCTGTCACCGTGCCAAGAATCTCTTCAGCATGCTCCAGAAACCTGGATTGCTTGTGCCCAGCAGATAGGCAGGTGCTTGAGGTCCTCCATGAGTACCAGGACCTGCAGTTGTGATCCTTCTTCTAGCCAGCTGTCTAAAGAATGTTCATCAACTCCCTCTCTTTAACCAGGCAGTCTGTAGCAGGCCCCACCCCAACATCACTGGTGTTACTCTGCCCTGGTTGTCCTACTTTCAGGTGAGCTTCCATTATCATATCATCCCCCAGCCGTTTCCTCCTGGCATCCCACCTTCAGTTCTCTACAGATTGCCAACTTTCCCCTGACATGCCTAGTTTAAAGCTCTCTTCACAGGCTTAGCAAGCCTCTTTGCATAGACACTCTTGTTGCAGTCTGTCAGATGCATCCCATTCCTGCTCTGCAGCCATCAATTCTCAAAGGGCATCCTGTGGTCATAGAAGCTGAAGCCCTGCCTGCAACATCAGCTGTGCAGCTGAGAGTTGACCTACATTCATTCTTGCCCAAGCCCTTCCCCACTTCCTGGAAGGACTGAGGAAATCCTGGGCCCCCATGCCCTGCACCCTCACCTCCAGAGGCCCTCAGTCACTCTTGATACATTTAAGGTCACCCTGATAGTATTGCTGGTGCCTGTGTGTATGAGTAGGAAGTGGACAAGCCTTGGTGGTCTCTCCACAAGATTGTGGATTCACGTGCCCTGATGGAAGTCTTCAAATCTCTCGCCTAGATCCGGAAGTTGAAAGCATTGTCCTTGTGTCTGAGCTGAAATTCCTGGGTAGGGTGGGTATTTGAAAAGGAGTTTCCATGGGCTCAGAAAGATCCACACTAAAGCTGTGTGGTGTTCATATTTGGGAGCAGCTTTCTTTTGGACTGGTCACAAGTTTTGGACTGATAATGGCTGTATAGACACTCAAAACATGACTTGGCATTTAGCTCTGAGGGGCTCTGCGGAAGAGATCTTAAAATCTTTAGCTCTGTCCAACTTAAATGAGCATAAGAGGTGTGCAGCATCTAGCTAAACCTGGCCCCCCAAAATTAACAGGACTGAATTCCCACATGATAAGCTCAGATACTGCCTTTTCAGTTTGTAGCCTGTGCTTAGTGTTTCGGGCTACATCTCCTCTCTTTGGCTGTTCCTTTCCCACCCCACTCTCCAGCTAACCTGCTTTTTTCCCCTTCTTCGCATTCCCTTCTTTCACCTCAAACTTGCTTGTCTTTGTTTGGGACAGAACTTCTGCCTGGACTGGTGCAAACAGCCTGACATTGGACTCCCAAAGCCAGATCTGATTCTGTTTCTTCAGTTAAGCCCGGAAGAAGCAGCAGAACGAGGGAACTTTGGAAATGAACGTTATGAGAACAGCTCCTTCCAAGAGAAAGTTCTACAGTCCTTCTACCATCTGATGAAGGACAAGACATTAAACTGGAAGGTAAGGAAACAACCCTAACAGGCCTCTCATAGACCACGGTGGGGGTGTCTCACGAGAGCTCCCAAATTGTGCCCATCACATCCCTGTGGTCCCCCTTCTGCTTCTGGTCAGGGGGACATGTTGGGGATCAGCCAAGTGCACTGTGGTCTGTGGCAGAGAGGGCACTTCCCCATTCCAGGACACCCTATGGGACCCTGTTGGGATGGGGGGAAGAATTTTGGTTGGTTGATTTGTTTTCTAAAAGAGCTTTCTGGAAATCATTCTCTTTCTTAAAGATAAGCTGACAAGCCTGGGTAAAAAGCAATGGGACACACCCATGCTCTTCCCTTCCTATTTCCTTGGCATCCTGCAGCATCTGCCAAGGATTCTGGAATTGCTCCTGCAGCTTGTAGACACAATACTGATGATCACCTTCCTTCTCACATGGCCAGTTTCCATCAGCATTTGCTGTCTGAATGCTACCAGAAGTCTCTCCAAATACATGATCTTTTTTTGTTCCACCCTGCTGCATCGCTTTTACTTCTTGTTCATCCCTTGGAGCTGTTTGCAGAGGACTGCGCAGTCAGCAGCCTTATCACAGAAGGGGAAGTGTTCCCCATTTACCCTGTGTGTAGATCATCTAGGCTGAGGTTTTCTGGTAGGGGCATCCTTTTTACCATCTCCATCACCCTGTCAGTGCTCGATCATGAGATATGGGCAGCATCTTCTGCTTATTCTGTCGCTTTCACGCAGACATAGGAGGACACAGGTTATGGATAAGTTGCTAGTCACCAGAGGCTGGAGATTGTACAGATTTGTCAAATGAGCTGACTGTGTAAGGTAAAAGTAATTCTTCACAGCCTGTTTCAGGTAAACATCGTTCTCTAACATGAAAGAGTTTTTGTATACTATTAGAACCTGAAGGACCTAAATGTACAACAATCACCAGACTAGGACTTTTATTCCAGTAAATGTTATGCTAGGAAACTACCTTCCCTACATCACAACAACTGGAAAAATAAGCTGACAGAAAACATGTACCATAGCACAAAACGCAAAATAATTCATTTAACAAAAATAAGCATGCTGTCATATGAGATGATATGGAACTTGTGTATAGTCTGTAAACTGTGATTTTTTTTTCCGGAGATTCCAGCAGTGGACCACGTTTCTGTTATTACCTGTCTTCTGTTATTTCTTTTGTTTTCTATCCATTGGTTGAAAGGAGTTTTCACTTAAAGCAACACATCTGTTTAAAATATCTCAAAGTGCATAACTATCAAACAGATAAATATCAGAATAGATGATGAAGAGGCGTCCCTGAAATGAGTGTGGAAATCCAGTTTCAGTACACATTAAAGGTATAGTTAGCATTCTTGTCTCTTTGCCCCTCAGTATCAGATAGAATAACAGATATCAAACGTTGCCAAAGAACAGATTAGTCCAAGGCACAAAACGCAGCTCAGTACCATCAGTTACACAAATAAATTGAGATCAGCAAGCTACTTGATGATACTGTGTGAGCACAAAAGTGGGGTGCTGACTGTGCTGCAATGAAAAGGCTACCATTTCATCATGAAGTCTATTTATTGCATATCCTCACAGCCTGCTCTTTCTCAGCAGTGCTGTGCGGGCCAGTGTTGCATAGGTCACTGTGATAAATCTGCACCTCTCTACATCTTTTCACCAAATCCTTTCTTCACTTTGGTCACTCCCTGAACCACACAGGAGCAATGCTGCTATTCTTTAAACATCAGCCTAAGGATCACCAGCATTGTATAGCTCTACTGACCTCAGCTTGCAGTATTTAAAAAAAAACCACAACCAACAAATCTGAAACTGGAACATCACATGATAGATTTTGAGAGGTTCCTACTATCATGGGTGGAATTTATTTTGAAGAACCACTGAAGGATCAATACACTGATGTTTCTGGGGGACTACAGTACAGGATGAAGAACATTTACGTGCCTTTATGTCACATGCCCCAAAGACTGTCAGCAAACTACAGGCAGCAGCAGCAGTTTCTTCTGTTTCCCTTCATCCAGCCCCGCATCTACTTCTCAAATGTCTGTTCCCAAATAAAACAGATTTTTCCAATTCCACTCCAGAAACAGTGCATAGGAGGTGTAATTAGCTCATTTCACTGCTCATGAATAGTAACAATACTGAGTAATAGGAAGAGCAGATAAAACAGCAAGGTGAGTTTTTCTCATTTGGTGGTGTTAATCGAGTAACATGTTTCTGTATTTTTTGTGTTGGAAACAGACAATGGATGCTTCAAAGAGCATAGAAGACTTGCACAGAGAAATCAAGACCATTGCAGAGGAAACCATGCAGGAGGTTCAGAATAAACCTTTGGGAGAACTCTGGAAATAAAACTTTATACAGGTTATTCTTTTAGACCTAAGGGAAAACTCACCTCTTGGATATTCCTCACTTGGATGATTCCCCTACATCACCTTCCAGTAACTACAGCTTAGATCCCATGTAGTCTTCTGGGTCCAGCATGGTGCTGATGTCCTTGTGATTTTATCTACTCCTCCCCTGCATCCTGCATAGTCCCTTCTGTATTTTATAAATGAACATCCAATGAGCATGTAACAAATTCCTCAAAAAAACCTCCCAACCTCAAGCAGGAGCTCTTGTTCTAGCCCCAGTCCTGTGGTGCAGATGTGGGCATGGAGCCCAGGGCTGCCCCTGGACACAGCAGCAAGAGGCAGGTAACAGCCTTCCCAGTTTCAGGGAACTGCCCCGTTTCTGATTCTTCTGCCTCTCTAGTAAATGCATTCCCTGTGCTGAAACCAGTTTGTAGAGGACTTGCTAATAAATTACTCTTCTAAAAGTTTTGCACAGGGCATTTTTTTTTTCCCAGTACAATCATTTATCTTCTAGAAGGATATATGGGAGGTGAAAGTGCTGTGGTTCAGGCAGTAAATGCAGTGAGAACAATACAGAAACTGAACTTCTATGAGCAGGTAAGAGTCTGAAATAGATGTATTAGCTCATAGCAAGGCCAGTTTGAAGAGTGAGTGGCACAAATTATTTTAGACTGGTTGAGTTACTCCTGTGGCCAAGATCAAAGGAATAGTTATTTATTGCAATAAATAGTGCAATTTAAACAGCCTGGCACAGGCTGCCAAACCAGATCAGCTATGCATTGATCTAAGTCATCATTAATGACCAGCAAACAACAATAAACTGGAATGTTAAACTGAACCATTTGCAAGGTGCACTGAGATACAGCGATTACCAGGAGAGTTAATGTCTCTGTCTGCTGGATAGTTAATTTGTCTTCTAGCAGTGTGTACTGGACTGATCTCCAAGCTGGCCGATACAGAGACTAAATCCTGCTCTCAGTCTTAGAGAGAGAGGCAGATTGAACTGATTCACTAACAGGGAGAGGAAGGTAAATATTTAAAGCAAAATTGCTAATGCAAGCATCAGCCAAAATGGAAAAAAGCTGCTGCCTTCACTCTACAGCTACCTAGCAGTTGGTAGCAGAAACACTCCTCATGAAGGAGGTGAGCCCCTGTAACACTAAATCAGGCCCTTCCAGCAACACTGGAAGAAGACAACACACAGAGAAATCATTTAATTCATATTAGCTTTAGGCTCCTGACTAAAAAGCCAGAAGTACCTGTTAAAGATCTAAGAAAGCTGAGCTCACCTCTGTTATTGGGGTTGCATTAACGCTCGGGTAAAATCTTGTCTGGCTAAGCTGTCCTTAGCCATAAAAGCATGAATACAAAACAAGTAGTAACTCTTCTTGTGTACAAATCAAGAGGGAGGTGCATCCCGAGTGACTAGCTCTCAACAAAAAAGGACCTGCCAGTGACAACAGAGGGTACAGCCTTCCGATTCAAGTGCTGTGTCCTGCTGTTGCACGGCAAAATAGGAAAAATGGTTATTGAACTGACTATGCTTACTTCTGTAACATTTGCTACTGCAGAGCTGGTGCTTGAAAGGCTAGCTGGAAACTGATGCTATGAAAAGCTGTCAGTTAAACAGTGGGCATACAATCTTAAAGGAAACAAGTTTCACTTTCCACCTACCAATGCAAAAACTTTTGAGCGTCTGCTTGGCTCTTTGCCCTCTACCTCAAAAGCACACATGGCAGACACTCACCAAAAAAGTATGTCCTATCTCTGAAGGGCTTACACCATTTTAGATGCAGAGAGATGCTGTTCTGCTTAAAATTCAAGTAGCAGAATTGCTATGGAAGTGTTTTTTCATTTTCTACCAGCATGTCTGCAGGTGCTCACCCTCCGGGGTAGGAACATTAACTTGGCAGTCCCAAGCAGCCAGCAGCTCTTCTATATCCTTTTGGATACACCAAAAGGAAGATAAAGTCACCATTGCACAGTCTGACTTTTGCTCCCATCTGCCTTCATTGCCCAAACAGAGTAAAAACTACAATCATTTTGACAGCATTCCCAACCGTGCTGCAGGGTTACCAGATACCACCCACCACCACCTTCAATTCACATGCAAGAACATTAGGACAGGCAAAGATTTTAGATCTGTTTATTCAGATACAAATTGAAAGCAGATGAATGGAGCACAGCCCCACTTCCTCTGCTGCCTCTTCCCCTAACTACAAGAGAGAAGAGGAGAAGCAGGCAGAAAGCAGCAAATAATAATTTAGTGACAGAAGCATTGTGGTTCCCAGTTCAAACCTCTGCTTTTGGATAGCATAGGGACAGTTAGAGCATCAGTAGGTCAGTCGCAGGGGAAACGGGTCATTTCTAGCCAGCTGTCACGACCCTTGGGCACAAAAGCATCAGCTGACAGGTTCCAATCCTAAATGTACAAACCCAAGCCTTGTAAACAGGTTTGCAATCTGCAGCATGCATTAAGGAAACTACTTCAGCAACTTTGCAGTTTGCATTATGGCAGCTCTCCTCAACAGTTTACCTCTCTCTGAATTCTGTGCAGAGAAGGACCCCAGGCAGAGCTATCATCTTAAAGTAGCTAAAATTTCCAGTATAATTGGACCTTCTCAAGGCATTCTGTCTTTACTGCCCTCTTTGGGATAATTACTTGACATGGGTTTCTCTGGGTTAGCTCCTACAGTACCTTTGTGCATACTCTGCAGGGAGGGGGAGCTGGCAGAAGACAAATGGAGAGGTACCAACACAGCTAGGAAGCCTACTCAACCTTCAGGCACCTCTTCCGATTTGGAAGGGGAATGTCTAACAGGAGTAGTTGGAGGAACTGCTGAACAACCCACTGAGGACACCTTGAGGAATTTTACAGCTCATATTTTTGGTACCAACAGGATTAATTCCCTAGACACCATGCCAGCACACTGGGGCGCAGGCACAAGACTGGCAGATCTCAGTTGTCCTGTTTTCACCTCTCTCAGCTGTGGAATTTTTTTTTCCCAGGGCTATGGAAACCAGTTCTCTGCTTGAAGCAGCTTTCCTGAAGATACTTGCTGTAGAGATTAATCCATCATAGAAGCACAATGCTTTATTGACTCACTGAGCAAGAACACGTACATTTTCTATTCTCTTTCCATTCTTTCTGCTGTAATTTAAACTGAGATAGATTGAGATGTTCCTTCCCAGCAGCATGGGTCTGCTCCACACTTTCCCAGACAGCCTTTTGCTTATTGAACTACCAGTTGCTTCTAAGTTCCCTCAACTTCCTTTGATAAGAGCAGGCAAGGGGTACCACACCTGTGAGGAAGTGCTGTGTACTGCAAAGCAGGAACAGGACTTGTACTGTAGGAAGCCTGGCCACCTGCACTCCAGGGGCTTCACAGCTGTCTTGTTGGGACATGTCTGCTGTTCATTTGCATTGTGAGCTGCAGTCAAAGTTGGCCAGTGAGAAGAGAAGCTGCTAAGGGCATTAACTGTACATTTCACCTGCTAAATGATGGGTGGCTCTATTTAAGCTCCAGACGGGAGTCCCCATGTAAGGATTTAGCGCTCTAACGATTTCTATGCCTCCCCCAGAAGGCCAACTGACCTGCTGATGTAACAGATAGGCTTTGAACTCCTAAGCACCACTGCATCCACTTCCAGCAACTGTCTTCTGCTGAGAAATTCCGACTCCAGCCAGTAAGGCTATAACACCCACTTGGTTCTTCATCCCAACGCAGACAATGCACGCTCCGCTCAGAGGCTGCACAGAATGCCAGGATGGACAAGAGGCGGGGATGGCAGCAAGCGCCTATGAAAACCGGTAGCCCCAGGCTCTCGAAGGAGCTTCCCTCCCCCCCTTCTCCCCACACATAACACAAATTTGCAGAGTCAGTTTCCTATTTGTTTTCAAAGGGATAGGATTTCAAAGTCTTCATCTTCTGAGTCAAAGAACCTTTCCAGTCTGTCAGCATCAGAGGAGTCTGCAAGAGAAAAAGAAAACACTACCTTCGTGGGATGCATTGACTGCTCATCATCAGTGAGACCAGCAGCTGGAGGGCAGCAGAGTTTGAGTGTCAAGTGACTGCAAGTTCCAAGAGACTCAGTAGCATACCTGAACAAAGGCTCTGAGGAGGGATGAGAACATGTAGCGGAAAATGCACTGAAGAGAATTACGTGGTGCACAGAAGATGTGCCGCATTTCACAGATCCCAAACACAGCCCTGGTGCAGTGCAACTCTGTGCTGTGACCGTTTTGTACAACCTTCCTGTGCAGCAGCTCTGTATTAGCAGAAGACCGTTCTGCCTCAAGAGGCTCAAAATAGGAGAACTTGCCCAGGTCTGGACTAATATCCATTTAGGTGTCGTGTGTCCCCCCCATGTATTAGAGACTTTCTGCTATAGTTGCCTTTGATCCAGCTGCTGGGTAATGTAATTACACAACATGCACTCTCCCAAAAGCAATTAGTACAGTCCGTTTTGTGAGGAAACGTAATGTAATTGATCCCTCCTGTGCATCCTTCCAACCCTATGGTGAGGAGGGAGCACATACCTAAAGGGGAAGCAACTTTACCTTAGGGGAAATTCAGGTGAGAATGTATGGGCAAACTGGGGAAGTAAAGGAGAAACCTCCATTAACTCCGGCTTCAAGAAAGCACTCACTGGACTTGGCAGAACAGCCAGCCATAAGCTAAACTGCAATAACTGATGACTGGGGACAGAGAAGTGCAAAGCTGCAGCCCCCCCCTCGAACATTTTGTGACAAGCTTTAATCCCACAGTAGAGGGTGCAAATGCCTAGTGTCACTGGTTTTGATCAAACCGCAGTGCCTGTGAGTGCTGACAGCACAACTTCCAGAGGTGCTCCTCAGAGGAGCAGTCCCCTTCACTTAAGTAAGACAGCACAGAACCCAACCGGCTGGGGAAAACAGGGACAAGCGGCTGGACAGTCATGAAAGTACAATTACTCCTTCTAGTGAGGGGTGGGACTGTAAGAGAAACAGAATGGACACAGCAGACAGGAGAGGCTCTACAAGCTAGGGAAGAGGGAGAAGGGCAAGTAGCCTATTATAAAAACATTTTTAAGAGTAAGAAAGGCAGCAAATAGGGACAATTTAATACAGGCAAGGATCAACTGACAGTTTAAAGGAATCAAGCATTCTTACAGAAAAGGACAGTGAGGTAAGAAAGGCTTTGCAAGTTCATGCTAAGGGAGCATGAGAGAGAGAGCAAGGCAGCACAGGGTGCAGGATGCAAGTGACAGGACACGGTCCAATGCCTGCTGACAGGGTAAGCTTGTCCACACATACTCACTCCTCTTGGCAGAAGCTGTCAGTGGCTCTTTATCTCCTGCAATGTTTGTGCACATTATTGACATGATAAGCAGAGCCTGACAGCCAAGATACTGCCCAGCGCTTGTTCCTTTTTGCATTGGTAGTGGTACATGCACAGGGAAGGAGTGCCTTACACTGGAACTAAGTTTGACCAGCCCTGTCTGTGACAATTTTCATTACCTAGAAACTCAGTTTTCAGCCTTTTCAATGGACCTTTTTGATTCCTCCAAGCATCCCTTTACAAATCATAGATTCACATTGCTGTAATGGCCTATGAACTTGTTTTTTCTTGCTCTCAGTCAACATCACCATTCACAGACTCATTCTAAAAATAATCCTGAGGCACTGTGGGATCTGCAAACCACTAGTTGAAAGCCAAAGAACTAGACCAATTGACCTAAGAGCTCCAGATCAAACTCCAGGCAGAACAGGAACATACTAGAAATCACCATGCAGTTCCACACAATTTCCAGAAAACCAAAGGGACCAGCTCACCCTTAGCTCTTCCTCCCTGTGTGGCCTCACCTGGTGTGAGATTCAGGACATCGGGGTTGGAGAAATGTGATGGCTGGCGTTCAACCAGTTCGAACATTGGCAGCACTCCTCTTACCAGGGACAGCTGTGGAGCAAGAGTAAAGCCATGAGAATCAACAACTCTGTACTCGCGGTGCTCTGGGTCTTTAAGGGGTAATAATGATCTGTTGGGACTTCATTGCAGCTGAAAAAACATTTCTCAAATCTTTGACTCGCATCAATCAACAGAATTTCAGAGCTATGCTCTTTTTGATAGTTTAGTAAACTATTTTCATATGCTTTAAAATGGGATCATGCTGCAGAGAACATGGTGTCTGTGCAGTGGTTTGGAAACAAGACAATATGCTGTATTCCTTTCCTGGTGATATAAACACAAACCTTTTTGATTTGCTGGCACCAATTGTTAAAATCCTCCTCTGTGTTGCAGAAAAAGCCCTGAAAAAAAGAATTTATCTTTATATATTGTAGATTGATCATTTCAGTCTCAAGGCCTTGTATTAACACCAAGCAACATGACCAGGCCTGCAAGCAGCTAGAACACCTAACTGCCTTGCTTTTAAACTGTGGCTTACACTGCTCTGTTAAACTGAACACTCTCCGTACGCTTGGTGTGACCAGACTACCCAAGCACTGGAATCATCAATGTAATGGTCTGCTCAATTGCAGAAGGAACACTGGGCAGAAAAAAACCCACATGGAAACAAAGGGCAGGCATCTCAGATACAACAGAAGACAATCCACACTGAATCATAATATGGATTCAGGAATGGATTCAGATCTGCTCATCAAAAGGCAGGAATCAAAAGCCCGGACTAAACCTGAGAGAAGGACACTGCCCCATGAGGAATGGCATTTAATTGCCATGCAAGGGGAACTTCCCTGTACCAAACTGCTTCCTGCACAAGGAGCTGCTTTACCAACGTTACTGAAACCCACAGCAGCACTTGCCCAGAGCACAGCATGCCTGTAAAGTAGTACCCAACTCATCACCACTGCCTTTGCCAGTTCCCTGGGCAAAAGGGACAGCTGTGAAACAGAGGGACCACAACACTGCTCCTTTGGGCGATCAGAAACAAGCAGGAGGAACGCACCACCGCAATGGAGGGGTCAAGCTCAGCAATGCTCATTCTGCAGGGAGGGTGCTGGCAGTGGAAGCTTTCATCGGGGAGACAGCCGCTGTCACTGGGCTCCACTGCAGGCTGCGTAGTGTGGGGATCCAGGTAAATGAGTTCCTCACCTAGACAGACAGGCAAGGAGACATCAACAGGAAGAACCATGCCAGAAGCTGGTCTTCTGAGAAGCAAATGGTGAGATAGAAAGAGGAGGAAGAGCAATGACAGAGCGAGCTCTCGTAACCCCACAGAGGAACCCACGTTCTAGGGACAACTTGCTTTCAGCCACTTTCCCAAATGCTTCTCAGCCAGGCAAAGAGCCAGCTGCCAGCAAAACCACGGTGGCCACTCCACAGCAACACCCTGGGATCAAGGCACAGGCACTATTTGGATACTGTTCCTGCACATGCCTTCCAGGGTCCTGTATAAGCTCAAGTAGGCCCCAGAAATCCAAAGCACAACCAGCTTGAGGTCTCAGGCAGAGAGAGAAATCAGAGGGAAGGAGGAGAGTAAAAGGACAATAGTTTGTAGGGTTTCAGGAAGGGGACAACTACAGGACAGTTAAATCCAGCCAAGCCCCTAAAGGGAGGTCAGCTCTGAATGCAGGAAGAAGTCTCTATCCATACCTCTTTACAGACAGGATTTAGAATTATGCAGTGGAAGTTTATCGCCCGTACTATGGCCACTGTTCAAAGCTACATCACTCAGGTTCTCACAAAGAGGTTCAGTCTGCAGCAGCCTTCCATGCTTCCCGCAGAAGAACCCTGCAGCATGCACCACAGACCAAGCAGGAGAGCTGTACTGCTCCACAAGCATTTTTTAGCTGGGAGGAGATGCTTGGAAAGTCTTTCAGTACTCTGGGCACTCACCTACATAGCCAATGAAGTAGTGAGCACTGTTTGGTTTCCCTCCGATCACTCCCAGGGACTGAGGCATCATGAAGCAGTGCTGGAAAAGCAATACAGAAAACACACAGCTGACAGACAGTGAGACAGCAGGTGGCAACAAAGGCACGCATCCAAAAACGCAGTGGGAAAGTAAGACGGGGACACTGAAAACCAGCAACTCTAGCAGCAGAAACAGCCATTTCTGGAGAGAAGCTCCATGAGGAAGGCTGAAAGCTGCAACGCAGGGCGTTCAAGGAACACGGAAGCAGCTCAAAACCACTTTTAACTGCTGACAGGAACACACAGGCAGACCAAATGGAAGCAGCAGCACTATTCCAGGACCCAGTCCAGGCAAGTCCTGGCTTTGCTGCAGTCAGTGACAAGATCCCCTGGAGCATCAGGTTGCAACAGTGCTCTCAGGAGGGAACAATCATTCAGGAAACAGTTTAAGTTCCTTATCCAGCTGCAGTATCCAGCCACCATCTACTGAGTTAACAGCAAGTAACCTTGCGTGAATTTGGAGCTCTCTTACCTGTCCAGCTCAGAGCTTGCTAGCATTAGGACAGCCAAGACAACGTGCACCGTCTTATGTGTGCACTCTGCACACCCTAAATTCTGCAGCCTGCCAATACTCCAACCTGCAACCGTCTGCCAGCTTCTAGCCTCAGTCTGCAGTACAAGCTCCAGCATTAGAGCCACAAGGAATTTACAACACTACATTCATTAATGCTTAGGTTGCCTCCAAGCACAGTACAGTTGTGCTGAACAAATGCTTCAGCAGGCCAGTACCTCTAAACACAAATAGGGACCAAGATTAAGTTGTGAGGTAAGATCCTCAAAAAAACCCACAAACCCAACCCACACCAAAAAACCCCCCAAAACCCCCACCAACCAAAAAAGCCCCAACTCCCCCCCCCATTTTCCTGACTATAGCCTGCAAGAACCCATATCCTGACCTCCGCAAGGATTGTCTCTAAACACATTTTTCTTTTGCAAATAGGACAATCACTTCCAAGTATTTTTGCCCCAGAACCAAATTCTAGAAATGACTTAATTCACAACAGGGTCCTTAAGCATCAGAACACCAGGAATTCAGCTCCAGATTCCCTACCTTTAGTGTTTCAATATAGGCTTCATTGATCTCTGTGAGCCCAAGGCGGAGAGGTATCAGCAGCACCAATGGTTTCCACAGTGAGAGCCTATCTCTAACCCCTGCTTCCTCTGGGTACCCGTTATAGAGCACATCTGACTCCACAGCAGGGCATGCTGCAGCTCCAGCACACGGGAAGTTGGACTGGCACAACCGCCCTACAGAAAGGGAACATGAGCAGAAGGCATCAGAAATAACCTCCATTTCTAGACCTTGAGTAATTCTATTCAAGCTCTGATCAACAACTGCTATTCACTAAAAGCCTACAGCACTTAATAAAAAGAAAAGCTTAAAGAGGTCCAGTGCTGGGATCGTGTGATGTGTGTACTCCCTGCAGGGCTTCTGGTAGGGCTCAGCATTTCATCTAAGCTTACATCAAGATTATGCCAAAGCATGCTGTACTCACAGCCACCATCTGGTGGGACGTTAAAATGCAAATTCTTCCAGCAGGTGAGCAGCTAAGCAACAACCTGTGCCAACAAGGTTGAACGAGTTGATTAGGAGGTCAGGCAAGAGTCCTGAATTCAGAGAGCGTGTAGGCAGAGAAAAATCTGGTGTGTTGAACTCCAGAGTAGTTCATGGCAGATATGAAGACAGTTGAATTGAATGAGGAAAGCGTTATAGCTTAACACAGGAAATATTCATGTGTAATTGGCGGTGTAACGAGATACAATCATAGTGTCCGTCTAGAGTAGTTGTAATTTTCCTAAAGTTCACTAAAGCCTTCATAAATTTTAATCAGGGATCATTCAGAAGCTACTTTAGAGACCTAAAGCAGGATGATCATTAAACTCTGCAATTTCAGTAGGAGCTTTGCCTGTAAGATATGGGGCAGTAAAACTCCTCGGGGCATAAGCATGACATAAGCACTATGCATCCTCATTCTACAGGCTTGACAAACACACAGCCAGGCTGTCATGCAACCAGATTATGTAAATTCTGGTACTGAAACATCTCCAAGCCTACCTGTCTCACTGGCCAATTTCATTACTTGCTGGGCATGTGAAGTAAAAACTCAAACCCCAAAGAAACGCACAGCACTTTAATCATGAAGCCAAGGCAATTAGACAAAATGCCAGAGGCTCATTTAATTTATTCCTGGCCTAAGCTGAATGCCAGGACACTCTAGCAGGTAGGACACCATGTAAACAAACACCTTCATCACCAGCCATTTCAGCAGGGTGTTTGCTCACTACTAAGAGCTTCAAACCCAGCTGAAAAAGGAGAACATTACACCCAAGGTCAGAAGAAATAGGACTTTGATCTAAAGCCTCAATATGAGAGACAACCTGCACTGAAGAGGTTGCAGTTGCTCCCTATACTGTCCCTCCTCTCATCCACAGACATAGTTACTGGAGGTCCTGAGAAAACTGAAAGTCATTATTCACAGTGAATTATCCTGTTCAAACAGTAAAATCATGGGGGGTTTTGTTGCAGTAGCCTGCCTGTTCTGATGATCTGAAATAAGCTGCCAAGTCAGGGCTGTTGCTGAATAGGGTGTCACTGCAGGTTTCCTCATCAGGCAAAGCAACTGGCAATCCTGCACTGTGATATGAACATATTTAACCCAAGTTTAAGCAGTAGGGAGCTCGGCACAGAATAAGTTCACCTTGCTTCTTTGGCAGGCTTTGCAGTGCTGTGGTGCCACAGCACAGCAGAATCTGCCTAAAGCTTCCCAGCTGGATCCAAACCATTTCCTGCAAACATATTCCAACAGATTTGACACAACTTCTCTCCTGCTGCAGCTGCTGCTGCTGTCAGGTACTGGCTTTACTGTCTTGTCACCTTTCTGATGAACAGGATCCTCCAATGCCCAGCTAAGAGCCCCTTTCCGATACAACAGACTGACTCAGAAGGGATAAAGATGGATGTTTCTTCATTGCTGTAGCAAAAGCCATTTCCTATGAACCTTAGGCTGAACAGTATTAGTTACCAAATTTAACAGAAGCATGAAACAGCATTAACTTCTGAATGCTTCACTATCAACAGATGTTTGGGGCACAAAATATTTAACACATACCTACAGACATGTAACACATCAGACCCACTCATACAGTGACTTTCAGGTGCTGAACAGGTACATTATGATTCATGTTTGAGGAAAATAAACAAACACCCCCTGCACATTACGAGCTGTATGGACATGTTACTTGAAGTGGTATCAACGCTGAACAGTCAGTGCCACACAGACAAGAGCCTGCAGCATACCCAAGCCTCACAACCAGCATGCTTCAGTTCTAGAAGTAATGATTTCAGGCTAAAGATGAAAGATAATCCAATTTCTGCTTTCACACTGGCCCTTGTTTAAGCCAAAGGGCATCAGCACATACCTTCATAGGACTACAAGTACCCAAGGTTAGACAGGCACTTCTCAATCAGATCCCATGTTTCTTTGCCTCTCAACTGAGGCTACCTGATAAAAGATGTGACTTTGTACAGTGACCGTCCTGCACTCTAGGGACAAATTGCCTGTTAACTGATTTTGGCTCTGTGGCAGCCGAAGCCAGCCTAACTGATGCCTGCCACGATCTCACCTGTAATCTTGCACCAGCTCCAGCGCTCACTGGACTGTTCTATGTGCCGTTTCAGAACACTAACCTGGCAGAAAACGCTGCATGGTTTTGTGCTGCGTAAGCGCACTGCCTCATGAGTTAGCCTAAAGCAAGCGAGGGGAAGGCTTGGGCAGCCAGGACCATGCAGGACTGCAGCAACCAGCAAGGCAGGCATTCAGCTTTGGTTACTGCGGCCCTGCAGCCCGAGAAAGCATGCTAGGGATGAACACACTGCACAGCTGCTCAGCCTCCAGCACCATCCTATTGTCAGGATGCGCCAAAAAAAAAAAAAAAGAAACCACCAGTGAGCACTCCTTAAAAGATGACGAGAGATCCACTCCAGAGATGGATTCCCTTCTACTTCCCCCCTCCCCTGCCAATTTTGTTAATTTTCCTCTTCAGCTATCTGTTCTATTTTTCTTACTCTGCCTAACAGCAGAAACATTCCTACCCCATTATATCAGAGAGGAAGCAGCCATTTACTGCTTGCTCCCTGTGGCCATAAACAAGTTTGACACTGCCTTCTCCAAGCAGCTCCCACCTATTGTCTGAAGGTCAGCAGACCTTCTCTCCAGATCCAGAGGCCACAGGGCCAAGTCAGAGGCTTTATCAGATGAAGCAAACATCAAAAAAGGGGCTTCCTTGTCCTAGAACAGCAATTCTCATCTGGTTTTAGCATGCTTGGCCACAGCTTTAAGACAGAACATTTACTTCATGCTTGTTGTGTTGTACTACTATATGCTCTCCAATTTTTTCTGGCTTCTTGGTACCAGAGGATATACCACATTCTACCTTCATGTGATACTTACGGATTTCCTCCATCACTACTGTGTTGTCCATGGCTATATGTACTGCCAGTGAACTCCATGTATCAAAAGTTGCAAGTTTTCTACAGGAAAATTTAAAAAAAAAAGTAAGCAAGGATTAGTTACAACTAAAAGAGAAAGATGGTGGTGTATCAGAGAGGAAAAAGTGGATTAGGAGAGACTGGCTTTCATCAATTATGTTGTAAAGTACGCTTTTATACACGTATCAGAGTTGTAGACTTCATTGCCACTAGTAATTATGGCCAGAAGAATAAACAAGATTGCAAGTGGGACCACATCTGGGAATTTGTCGCTCAGCAGCTACTATGTACAAGAGCCCTGATATAATCTCCAACTCAAATCCCATAACTGCTGGTTACCAGAAAGTAAGACAGCATAAAAAATAAATAACAACAACAACTGAAAAAAGTCACATTTACTTTCTGTACATATCTCGTGATCACCTATACCAGATCCTGGGCTAATTCAGCCTATAGTCTGACCTGGGAAAGCTGCTTTTAGGCAATCCTAGCCTACTCCAAGGAGCTACCTGCTCATCTAATCAAAGTGATGGAAGAATGGTGACAGGAGGGACAACATTTCTCCAAATACATTCTGTCCCAGTTAAAGGCAGTCCATGCTCCAGCACTGCTCTGATCCTCTGCCTGTCACCATGGAACCCAGGCAGCAAATATTAATGGTTTCCTCTGCTAATGCATTAGTGACTTGATGGCTTGCTGGCAGCTTTTTTGTAATGATGACTCTTTTCAGGTCAGCAGAGGCAACTCAGAGGCTAGCAGAGATCCAAACAACAGCAACAATCATCTACTCTGACACTTGCTTCTGGTCTGCTGCAGAGTATTATGCTCAGTTCTAGTGGCAAGCACATTACTTGTGGGACATGGAGAGAGATTTTGGGGGGGACTGTCCTCAACTTGAAATCTGTTTTCTCTCACATCCTGCCAGCATCTGAATGACAGAAGGGCTCCTTTCAAGTTCCTGCCCAAACAGGTCGATAAGGTCAAGCAGGTGGCCTGCTAACAGCTTTAAAACATACAGTTGCACTTCAGTCAATGGGCAGAAACCTGTAAGCTAGGAGGTACTACAAACCAAATGACCCCACTGCGTGGTTCAAAAGATATAAAGGAAAAACACAGCACTTACTTGAGCACTTGTGCGACTGTGTTTGGTCCATACCACTGACCTATGGATTTTCCCTCTCCAACTCCCATCTGGGCTGCATCACATGAAAAAAACAAAATAATTTATCAAACAATTTCACCTACACTGTGTCCTTTCCTAATCAGAGTTTGTATTTAATAGGGAAGACATCTCACTTGGAAACATTTTTGAGTCAGCAGAATCTACCCTTTCATAGGGTATCTTAGTGTAGATGGGAGTGAGAAGCATATCCTGAAGGACCGTAAAGCAAATCCTTTCCCCAAAATGCAATAATGCAGAAGTTCAAAAGGCAATGTTACCTCAGAAGAAATTTTACTTAGTTTGATTACCAGACCACCCCTGTAATCTGCAGTTCTGTTCACTGAAGCTATAGGTGCCTTAACATCCCATAGGAAAAACTGGAACAGGCTGCTTCTATTTGTCAGGGAAGTTTATATTAAAGTGAGATCCTTCCTTAGCCCATTTGCTACTTCTGAGAATTTCTTCGCTCAGCAATCTTCTCATATTACAAGGTCCTAGTGAGAACAGCAACCCCATGCAGTCCTCTCACCTTAGCAAGCGTATGGAAAGTGATGCTGAATATAACCTAAAGCATTAGGCAAACCTGACAGCCTTAATGGAGTCAAGAACAAAAATCCATCATAATCCATAATAAAGAGTGGTAGTTTTACACCATGTCAGAAAACAAGCGGCATAGTTGGGGTTTTTTTTGGCTAAGCTGGTAAAACAAACACAGAGTGATGTTCTACGCTCGTGGGAAACCCAGACTGAGTAACTCCACACTCTTCAGCACCCAGACTCTTACCTATCTGGTGAATGGAGTAGTAGCTGTCTTTTTTGTCAATGAAGGCATTAAGAACGTTGAAGTAATTATCCATCTGCCTCTTCCCTTTTATCCACCTCCAGTCTAAGATGGACAAGGGGATATATGAAACAAAACATGGTGTTTATTAGCAACTAGAGGCTGCAAGCTACAATTCTTTTCCCTGTGCATCAATCAACTGACCCAATTTTCATGTCACTATCTTATCATTAGGCATCCGAGGCATTCCCAACAGTAAAGGATTAATTTTAAAAGAAAAGTAAGCTTTCTCACAGTTGGGATAAAAGAATATCACCCACAGAAAAGCAAATAAACAAACAAAAAAAATCAGAAAACACAAATTGTACCTCTATCCCACAGATGGGAAATAGGATTACAATTTCTCATTGACAGGCATGAACTACATATTCTGGGGAAAAAACAGGTGACCTCGCTATAAAAATCATCCTCCACAAATTCAAAGGCCATCAACAACTGTCAAAAAACCACTCCAATATAGCTGCTTACAAACCAAGCACAGGTCAAGCACAAGAACAGAAGTATTCAGGGAGAGGAGACTACATGCAGTAAGTGAGGGCTTTGTGACAAATCTGAACTATAAGTAAGAATCAACCTACTAAGTTGTTTTAAACTTCAGCTACATAAAAAACCCTTCAAGAAAAATGTAGTACGTGTTTGGCTTCAGTGGATTTAACTACCATGTTCCAGGGCTCTGCTTTGTTTTAAGGCTTGGACAACTATATCTTTCTATGTGGGGTTGTAGACAGTGGGGAAAAACCTGCTGGAGGGTTTCCAGTAGATTGTTCTCTCAACAGCCCTGAAATTGTGGACACTGAAGAAAAACTTATAGAGCCCTCAGCAATTATCAGCTGTAAGGACAGCAGATAACAAGGGCACAAGTACTACACTTGTGGGAGCACATGGCCCTGGAAGTCAGTACAGGCTGTGCACTGGTTTACCTCTTCCCAAATGCCTGCAGACCAAGGCCTGAGCAAAGATCATCTGGCCACACCGCAACATACAGCCCCAGCCAGTATCAGATGTGGGACCGGTTCCTCCTGTAAATGAGGACAGAATATAAATATGTAATGAATACTAAAACAGTGCCAAGAGGGAGAAGAAATGAAAGCACTCTTAAGTCTGCACAGGTAGCAGGTTCACCCAAGAAATCAGGCAGGGAATAAGGACTACCTTAGCTCACATACCCAGGACTAAGAAACAAAAATGTAGTTATCAGTGAGTAACTTAATGGCATCCCTTAAAAACAAACAAAACCCTCTAACACTAACTGAAAGGGGAAAAAACTTCAAAGGGAAGTCCAAACAACTCAACTAGAAAGAGAGCTGAATTTCTCAGGAGCACAACAGCCCTTGAGCCTAGCTGCAGACTCCCAGCCTGCTTCAGAGACACATTTCTACACAGAGGTGCTTGTTACAGGTGACTTCTTGTAATCCTCATCTTGAGAAGGCAACTCGTCATGCAAAACAAATCAGTCCCAAGGAATTCCCACATTGTAAGCAGCTACGACTGGATGAGATTCCAAAGTGAACATCATAGTTAAGCCAAAAAAAACCAACCAAAAAAACCCCACCAGCCAAAAAAAGCCACCCCAGCAACAAAAAAACCCACATCCTACATAGTATTGGAGAATAAGCTGGATATTAGCTCATGCTGAAAAGTCTGAGACAAAGGCCTCAACGGTGGAAGCATTTCCCTGACAGAACTTCAAAAGGAAACTGCTGCTTCTCCACTGAAGCTCTGGCTATTATTACAAGCTTCATAGATAAAATGTTTAGTGTGACCACAGCAAGTGAGCTGTCTTACAAGCACGCGGTCAGCTGTGCCTTAGCACAGCTGGTAGAAGTAGTTTATTTGTAATACTGCTTTCTTCTTTCAATCCTACGCAATTACTCTGCACAAAAAGCACAGGGAGAAAAATAACCCAAGAGAACTATTTAATCAACTTCTGGATGGTCAGCAGCTATCTTCTGCAATTTTGCCAGCAATTTTTAACATATACAACAGCCAAAACTGATAATGTGTTATAAAATTAGCATAAGACATTCCCCTTACCCTCTGAAGAGCTTACAATATTTAAGTGGGCAAGCATAAAGAGGGAAGTGGCCAACAATATAAGGGAGAACTGGGAGAAGAAAGACTGAAGAAGGAAAAGGTTTACTGTACGACATGCAAATTGTATCTATACTGTAAATGGGAAATGACTCAGAAAATGGGATTTCTTTTTGCCCCCCCCGCCCTTTAATAACTCACATAGAAACCCCAATTGTGTTTGTGAGCCATAGTTAAACACATGCTAACCCTTCAATTTCAAACGCATGTTTAACTATGGCTCACAAACAGGAATTTAAAGGGATTAAACTGCATCCAAGATGTCTCATAGCTTGTTAGGCAAAGGGTTTCGCAGTAGGAAAAGAACAAAACAAGCCAGAAGGACCAGCTACCAAGAAGTCTGTTTTCCAAATCTAAGCCATTTTCCCCATTGACTGCTGGGGATGATGTTGACATTGGGGACACAGATGGGGCTTGGAGTCCCATTTACCTGTTCTCGGATCTCTTCTGATACACCTTCCACCTAGCACACAAAACCAAACCGCAGAAGAGACCATGCAGAATACCATAAGGAATGAAGACATCCTCCTCTGAGTTCACTGTGAAATGTTCCCCATATTACTACAGCTCCCGTGTGTAACAGCCACTTCAGGCATTTAAAAACCCCCCACACAAACAAACCCACATATGGTTTAGAGCAGATGCACAAAGGCAGTAATTTCTGTATCACATCTCTAGCTTTCATCGTTTTAATCCAATTCAAGCCCAAGAACATCATTAAATAATATTTCACGTTAGACTTATGTAGGATCTAGTGAACATGAAGTACAAAAATCTACCCATGCTGCTCAAAGAAAGGATGTTTCTAGGTAGGCTTCCCAAACTCATTCTTGTGTCCTTTTTAAAAACACTGTAATCTGTCATACCCAAGGGGATAAGGAATTCTCATTATCAGATAAACAAAAAGTCTATCCTATCAATTAAATGAAGTGCATTTCAGATTCTTATAAACGGAAGTGCATTAATGTTATGCTTGTGGGGACTGTTTTATTAGGTAGAGATAACCGGATTATCATCATTTCCAGGATGTACTTAGACTCATCCACAGTACATACCAATAGCAGGGAAGTTCTTTCTGTAGGTGAACCAAAGCCGAGAGGTCACATCCAACAGGATCTCTTCTTTCTCTGAAAAATTTTCAGAATCGAAAGGCATGCACATGAGGGTAGCACCAAACACAGCTAAATCCATCTCCCACTCACCTTCCCTAATGACAACAGCATTCTGCTCCTCACACAGTATGCATGCCCAGAGAGACAAAATCGGGATGAGGAACAGGACAGTGCCACTGTGCAGAAGAAACCTTCTTTTTCCCCCCAAATAGGTTCAATCAACCCAAAGACACTATGGCCATAGGCAAATTATGAAGCAGTAAACCATCTTTGTGCCTTTCCCCTGAGGTATCCCCTGGCCTCAACCATCCTGGCCTCATGACACAAGTCCCAATAACTACTATATGGTAACTTTCTGCACAAAAATATTCCAGAGCCTGCGGAGATGGCCAGACAGAAATATGGCAGTTATGGTCTGGATGCTTTGCCAGCAGACAGACAGACTCTGCAGTGTGTTTATAGGGTTTGCAGTCACCTTGCTGCTCAGAAAGCAAAGTGCAACACTAACAAAGTCCTCTGGAGTATTGCATCGTGCATGCAAAATACCTGTAAAAACACTGTATTTCCGGCCAAGGATCCAAACAGGTTCTTTGGTCTCAGGGAAGTCTTCATATTCAAACCTGAGAGTGTCATAGGTAAGAGTAGCTAGAAAGAAAAAGAAGAAATTATATATCTTCTATAGCTTTTCCTCGTGTTTTAAAAAATCATACAAAACTACAGAATCAGAGCTGCTGTGGCCCAGTAACTTACACACCCAGAGCACCTGGCTCTAGCTGACAAGAAAAGGTACAGCTCCCCTTACGGCCACCAACTCTGCTTTCCAGAGAGAGCTGACACAGCCCTGGCTCACTCCTGGCTGTTCCACAAGCAGAAAAGAAGAGGGATTTCCAGGTTAGGTGAGCTCTATGTTCTGTCCAGTGCAGAAAACGGTCAAGAAAACGTCTAGGGCTTTAGCTGGCAGCTGTTCTCTCTTTCCCAGAACAGGCATCATCGTGCACGTCATCAGCAATGATACCGAGGTCCTCTTTTCAAGTGAGCAAAGTGATTAAAATCCTTCTTCCAGAGAATATAATTTTTGGTGGTGGAACACAAAAAGCACAGATTGCATTAAGATGGGAATTAAACTTTGCTCTGCAAGTCAGGCCCTCCTCAAAAGGCAATGAATCCAGCAGTAGTCATCACATGCACTGAAAACAGCCTGCAGCTTGAGGAGCAGCACTGCCTTTACAAATATCACACTAAAATCTGAGGAACACAGATCTGTGCAGAGATGTACTTGTTCACAGGCAATAGACAAACCTTATGTCTATTTTACTGGCTCCCTTCACAGCACGGCATCCATCAGTGCCTAAGTATCCATCCTCTTACACAACCACTACAGAACAACTCAGCAGCACAGGCTGCCCTTGGATCAGGGTAGTTTAAACTTTTGTGCAAAAGGCACAGGGAACGGGGAGGGGAAAAAAAAAAAAAAAAAAAGGAGAGTTGGATGAACCATGCTCCGCTAGGCCTGTATTTGGAAATAAGGCACTTTAAAGTGGTTTGGGAACCCTGGAAATGAACCATCTAATTTTGTAGGTGTGAATTCTTTAACAAACCACCTATAAAATTTAAAGCAGAACTAAGCCAGACTGTTCTGTAACTGTAAAAGTGGCTATTGAAAATATCTCTCACAGCAAATGCAATAAAATGTGCAGTAATGTGACATGAGTTTAAAACAGGGCAACGGACTAAACGACCACAAGCTCCTCTCAGCCCCGTTTGCTGTGAAAGCCACCACTCTCCATAGCGCACGCCTTGCTTTTTGCTTCCCAGGAGAGTCACCTGCTGCTTTTTTCTCGTGCTGCCTACGTAGCAGACCTCACCCTTCTCACGAATAGATGTTCGTGGATGAGCTTTCCTCCCAGTCATTCCCCACTTAGCCTTCCAAAGCATTATCTGGTGCACCAGTAAATAACAACTTAGCAGATTTGCATCAACAATAGCTCCAGAAAGTCACCACAAAGTTCTGGTCCCTCTCCTTCCAGACATCTAGGATACTCCATGTTGTGCTTGGGCAAACAAGCTACACAAGACATTTTGGCCTCCTGTAGGTACTTCATCAGCCTTCCGCCCCTGGGCTCTCTGACCTGAAATTCCAATTCCAAATGTCAAAGAAAATACTTAAGTAGCAGCAGCAAGACACCATCACTAAGACCAGCTACTCTTTAAGTAGGAACCCTGGCAATATCGATGAAAATAGGCTCCAAAATCAAATTCTGAATTAGACTCTGGCCCTAACCACAGCCCAACAGATTTAAAGCATGTTCCTTGGGTGAATTAGTCTACAGACTGTTTCAGGCACATTTAGGATAGCACGGCCCACATGTTCCCATTCCTATCCAGTGATGTGACTTCTCAACAGCCACCTAAGCAAAGCAATTCTGCTTGCACAGAAAAGTTCCAGCAAATTAATGCAGTCTGTTCCTCTAACAAACTTTAGCAGGGAAATTAAGAATTTCTTTACCAAACACTAGCCAAATTTTATGAATCCCCAGCAGTCCATGTTTTCTGTACCTATCTTCACTTAATAGCTTGGCTTGCTTTGCCCCGCTTCTTGCTCAATGTTGGAGATTTCTTTCCAGGGAAGGAAGCGACGTGACTTCTGCAGATGTTTTCAAGAGTGCATCACTTTCTACTTTCTCCCTTAACTTTCAGAAGTTCCCCTTTGGGATGAGACATTACAAATTTATTCTAACAGCTCAAAGGAAGGCCAGTTGTTAGGATTTTTTAAAATTCAGTGTGTTACCCAATACAATCTTAACATAAAAACTGAAGTTCTCAGGTTTTAAAGCTGCAAGAAATATTTTGTCAGTTCTCAAGCTTGCTGCGAATCCAGGGCTCTGTCAAAAGAGCCTCAAATAGCTTAAATAAAATGACTGAAACAAGGATGCTACATAGAAACTATCAAGCTACCCACCAACCCTCTTCTTCCTAGCAACACTTCCTCGCCTTCTCAAATGTCACACCCTGTGTGGCTCCACATTTTGCAGGGCACCAGGTCCTTAGCAAGCAGAGGATTTACAACTGGCAGCCTCACGGCAAGGATTTGCTGGAAAGGGGCTGCTGGAGTCTCTCCCCTTCAATCAAAGCTAGGAGAGGAAGGGGTCAGCAGGCAGGAGGGATTCCCAGGCTGCCCGCTGGACCAGCTGCATATTCAGGGAGCACAGCGCATGCAAACTACAAGTGCCATGACACTGCACATTCGGGAGGAGAGTTTCAGACTTGCAGTCCTTCAGCTGAATGCCCAGCATCTGGGCTCTGTGCAAAGGTCCTGCAGCTCCAGCGGCACATCCGAAAGATGCAGTCAGACATTAGTGCCCATGTTGTTTTTTTGGAAGAATATACTTGCCACCATCTGAAAAGGCACAACTGTTAAATGCAGGAGTTGAGGTTTCACCTTCACAGGGAGGAAAATTCAAGTGAGTGCTCCCAGTTAGTATCAACGATGTTGTAATGGGAGCAGTAAACTCCCCACAAGGCTTGAAGCCACTAAGTGTTTCCTTTACAAACACCTACCTTCATACACTCTGGCACTTTTTCAAAACTACATCCACTGTGCTATTGCCCAGATGAGCTAAATATGAGCCAAATATGAGCCAGTGGGACCCAAACAATTCAGGCAGGGGTACAAAGAGTGTCACAGCTTGCACTGGAGCCTTTCTCTCCCTTACAGTTAGAGGCAAAGGGTCTGAAAATAAATAAAACTGGAAATTCACCAAGCAGAAATCCTATTCAAAGATGCTCTTTTCAGAGCTGCAAAAGTCGGGTGAGATCAGCAGATTTCTCAGGCAGCACTCCAAAACTTCACCTTCAAGAAGCCCTCAATCTGTTTTAAATACCGACCTCTGAGCATCCAAGACATTAGAGCAGCAGCCTCTGCAGAAAATCCGAGTGCGCATCAAATACAACAGTTCAACTTCTCTCTGTGCACAGTAGATTTATAGTTAAAAAGCCAAGAGTTTCAGCCCTGCAAAGCACACCCTGAGAGAGGCAGCCTCGCTTTCCAGGAGCCTTGGGCATGCTGTGAATGACACGAGGTTGGCTAGATCTCTGCCCCATGGGCACACCTTCCACAGGGTCTGCTGCAGTGTCCCAGAACACCTTCTCACCCCACACCCTACCGAGAAAGCCTCGACAGAAAAGGCAAAGCTTTGTACGTGCCACTACAGAAAGCACCTACATTAAACAACCTAGGTAAAGGCATTCAGACTAAAACCGCATTAAATAGCGGCATTAAACCTGAACATTTGAGTTGTCTTCCACTTTTTTGCATGTGGTTAGATCTACTCAGTTACAAGACAGCAGGCCACATTACAAAAGCCTGCCTTGTATGAAGTGCAGGGAACCAACCCTTGACATACCCAGCACATGCCTGCAGTATCAGAGACTTTCAGTATCAGTTTACTAAACATGAGTACGTGCAAGGTTATTGAACAGCTATACAGCATCATCTTGACATAGACCAAGAAAAACTGTCTCAATACATAGAATTAGGGTAGAGGGTGAAATCTTGCCTCCATTCTTATATTCTTAAGCTGTACAGTGAAAAAGCTGAGATAAAAATATTATCCCAACTTGTAATAAGCTCCCACATAAACAAACACAGAAGCACAGCCGGGCACCGGGAAGCAGACCCTGACTGGTGATGTCAGTTTGCAGATGTGCTGAAGGCAAGATATGGGCTTAAGGCAAATATCAAGTCCTTGAGAGCCACTAACTTTATCTGCTTTACCAAAAGCAAAGCTATTCGTTTTTCTATCAACTTTCAAAAACAAATAACAAGTCAAAACTTTGATGACTCAAATAGAAACATGGCAAATATCAAGTCCTTGAGAGCCACTAACTTTATCTGCTTTACCAAAAGCAAAGCTATTCATTTTGCTATCAACTTGTGAAAACAAATAACAAGTCAAAACTTTGATGACTCAAATAGAAATATGGCAAGTGATTTTCCCTGTGGTCCGCACAGCAAAACAGCTGATGTTCACTGCAGCATCAATCATCTTGGTTACAGTTTGCCTATACAGCTTAGGTGTTTTGTCGAAAAACTTTTTATACAAAATACTGAAGCAGGGATTTAGAGCATCACACGGAAGGAAAACCAGGCTTTGCAATACCTCCCTTCCCAAACTGCTTTTCGGTCTTCCCCCAGTCTCTGGAGAGGCCCCTCTCTCCGACACTGTAATGCTCCTCAGGCAGCACCTGCAACAGCTTAGAGACATTTTCCCCGAGTACTTCAGCCTCCAGTTACCACCACCACAAAAGAATCAGAAATGGGGCAGACAATCATCTCCCTCAGCTGATAAAGCTACATCACCTGAGACAGAGCAGAGAGGAAGAAAGCTACTGGATGTAGGATGTTACAAAAGAGAGTCAAGAACAGGTAAATTTATTGTGTTAGTAAAGCTTATTGTTGAAAAACGCATAGAAAACAGATAATCAAAGAACAGCCTGAACCCTTATTTCTGGCCTTTGCAGAAACTAAGCTCTTTCAAACAAGACAAATCCCGATTATCTAAGCAACAACAAGGAATTTAGAGACAGCCAGGGAGGAAAGTCAGTTAACTGGAGCGTAGCATCTTCTTGGAGGCCCAGAGCAAGCAGCTCAAAGTCTGCCTGTCAGGTCTCCAACTGTCTCAGGAACAGGGCTGGATGCAAAGGGGCTTGAGCTCTCATAGCTCCAAGGCAATGAGACACCCCCCCCCCCCCTTTGTATAAAGGGGATCCAGCCCTACTGTCTATCCCAGCAAAGTTTTCCTTCCCTCGAGAAGCCCTGCAATGCTTATGCAAAGGGAAAGCAAACATATCTCCCAGCTCATGTTGTGTTAGTTCACTTGCTGGAATGTGTTTTGTTCCCAGGAGCGAGAGACTGGATGCAATGATGTGCAAGGACGCACCAGGCAGAAAGTTGGGACGCTATCAAACGGCCTATACTGACAACAGAATCGCCTGCACCAAGGACAAAAACAAGTCAAAACAGCAGTCTGGAGGAATGAGAACTACAGATTACCTCCGCATACACATGCTCGCCCAACGCAGAGGAGGAGCCCACGTGGCACAGGAAAACGTTCGTTATTATGGAACAACACTTATCTCTGCAGAGGGTGGATGAAAGCTGTTACTATGCGAAGGCTAGAAGGAAGTCCCAAGCCAAATGCCAACATGCTTCCTTTTATCTCCCCCTGTATGAAAACAAAATCTCTATTGCAAACAGCCTTGCCGGCACTCTCGGTAAAGGTGACGACCAGTCACGACGAGCGGCCAAGTCGCCTTTACCCCTTGACGCAGCAGAAGGCGGCCACAGCGCCTGGGGAGTGGAGCACAGCACAAGGACACCCGCCCCACCACCGCTTCGGGAGCCGAGCACAGCACCGGGACACCTGCCCCGCCACCGCCCGGGCCCTCCGGTTCGCTTCCCGGGCGGCGCCGTCCAGGCCACATCGCCAAACAACGCGGAAGAGCTCCAGGCTTTTTAGGGACAACGGCGAAAGACGGGCTGGGAAGGGTAGGAAGGATTCCCCCCCCCCCCGCCCCACGCTGAGCTGGCTCCCTCTCGGCTCTGGCCTGCACCGCCGGTACCGGGGTCACCGCCGGGCCGCCCCGAGCCTCCACCGTTCCCCTTAGGGGAGGCGGCGGGGCCCCTTAGGGCCCCACAGGGCTGGGGACGCCGTTTCCAGGGCCGTGCCCCGGGGCGGTGATCGGGCCGGGGGGCGGTGGCTTCTCCCGCCGCCGCCCGGGCAGGGACCGCGCCTCAGAGCACCGGGGGAGGCCGCGCCGCTCCGGGCCGCGCCGCCCGGGCCTGGGCTACCCCGGGAAGCCGCAGACCGCAAAGGGCCGCCGGGCCGGGCCGCGGGCTACCTGAAGGGGAAAGCAGCCGCCCTCCCCTCGGTCGCGGCGCGGGAAAGAGGCCGCCCCCGCCACCCACCTGCGTCCATGGCGGCGGCCCCGCCGAGGGCTGCGGCCGTTGCCGTCCCCACCGACACATACGCCCCGGCGCAGCGCTGCGCGGCTGCTGGCGCGAGCGCGGCGCCCGCCCAATGGGAGCGCAGCTCGCCGCCGGGCTCCGCGGCGGTTGGCTGCCGGCAGCGCTCGTCACGGTTCGGTGCGCCGTGCGGCTTCCCCCGCGCACTGGGGGCTGCCATTTTGCCGTACGGAGGGGCGACGCGGAGAGGGGAGAGGCGTCGGGTCGGCAGCGGAGCTGAGGCTGGGGGAGGCGGCGTGGCGGCGAGTAAGGGCTCCGCTCGCTCTGCGCGGCGCCGGCAGGAGCGGCCGGTAACACGTACGCCCGGGGAAGTTCCGCCGTACGGGCGCGACCATCGTGTTGTACGGAGCTGGCCGAGCCCCGCCCCTCTTTCCCCGGGGTGGGGGTAACTCCCCACGTCCGCCCCTCTCGGAGACGCCTTTGACGGCTCGGCCGCCGCGGACCGAGCGTGCTCGTCGGGAGGCGGACGTCCTGCGGCGCCGAGGAGGCAAGCGAGCGGTGCCGGGAGCGATGCCCCCCCCCCCCCCCTTCTCCCCCCGCCCCGTAGCGTCAGCGCTGTACGGTGGCGCCTCGGCCAAAATGGCGGCGGCCGCCAGGCGGCCGCCATCTTGGTTGACGGCAGTGCCGTACAGAAACCCCTTCCCCAGCGGTGGAGGGGCGGCTGGGGTGACCTGGCTCCGCCATCTTGCTGTACGGCTGGCGGCGGCCCGGGGCGGCGGGTGGGGGCCGGGGCCGGGGCGGGCCCGGCCGGCGGCGGCGGCGGCGGCCGGAGATGGTGATCTGCTGCGCCGCCGCCAACTGTTCCAACCGGCAGGGGAAGGCGCACCGGGGCGCCGTCTCCTTCCACAGGTAAGGGCGGCCGCCCGGCCCGCTTCAGCCCCGCCGCCCCCGGCCCTCTGCAGGTGCCGCGGCCGGGCCTCCCTCATCCCCGCCGCCCCCGGCTACGCTCCGGCCCGGCCGCCGGGCTGGGGGCGGCTGCGTCCCGTCCCCGTCCCGTTCCCCCCCCGCCCTCGCCGTGCTCGCCCGTCCCTTCGCCGGCACCTCCGGGCCCCGAGCGGCTGCGGCCGCCCTTTGTTTCCCTCAGCGCCGGGGACCGGCTTTGGGCTCCTTAACGCCTCCAGAAATCGGCCTGGCAGCCGCGGGGCCTGGTCCCCAGGCTCACGCCACGGCCTGGCCTGTGTCCCCCTGCCTCTGCCCGCAGCAGGGGCCTCGCCGGCGATGCTGCCACCGGTGAGTCCCCAGGGGAAGGTCGTTGTCTTGGGCGACCGCTGCCGGCCCATTTGGAAAAGGTGCCTCGTCCAACTCCTCGGGTCTTTTTTCAGTCCGAGGCATTTTTACGCCTCATTTTAATACACCTGGCATAAACATCAGCAGGGTTACGGAGACAGGGGATGGACAACGTGTTGGCCGAGCTCGGGGGGTGGCGGGGGTGTTTCGGGGTTCGTCGCATCCCCGTTCCTTGCGGACGGGCTGCTGCGTTCGTCCTAGGGTGGACGGGCAGCTGAATAATGGGTCCGGTGCTGATGGAAAGAGAAATAACGCTTTCTAGTTCTGTGCTGCTGGTGAAGTAGAACTGTTAACGGAGGGAACGAATACTGAGTGTTTCGGCCCAAAGGTAAATAATCTTCAAATGAGCGTAACCTGTTAAAACACAGCTTTTGTGAGAATTTCCTAAACCGAAGAGTAGCAACCCTTCCGATTTCTAAAACGCAACTTAACTTTTCATGGATTTTGTCTGTTTGGTTTTTTAGATTCCCTCTGAAGGATTCAAAGCGTCTGATTCAGTGGCTAAAAGCTGTTCAGAGAGACAACTGGACTCCCACCAAGTATTCCTTTCTTTGCAGCGAGCACTTCACCAAAGACAGTTTTTCTAAGCGGCTGGAAGACCAGCACCGGTTGCTGAAGCCCACTGCTGTCCCTACTATCTTCCAGCTTGTAGAGAAAAAACACGACAACCTGGATTATGTCAGAAGCAGAAGAAAAATAGCAAGCCAGGTGCCACTGCAGGATGGAGAAGACCCAAGGGAAGGAGGCCGTGAGGTAGTTCAGAGGACCTCATCTTCTGGCCAGGACTTCATGGTGATGCAAGGGACAAAAGAGATGGAGGAGGTGACTTTGCAAGCGGAAATCGGATCGATGTCTGAGGAGGAAGAGAACCTCTGCAGCCAGCTGGATGGCCCTCAGAGAAGGACGTTAGGTGATAATTTGGTTGCTAAGCCTGGACCTCAGAAAAAGCCTGAGAGATCTTCTGTGGAGGACTGTCCTAAAGCCACCTGGACGGGGAGCTGGGTAGCAGACAGAAGTGGTGTGTCGGTTGACGACTTCACGCCTCCTGCCTCTGGTGCTTGCAAGTTCATCGGCTCCCTTCATTCTTACAGCTTTTCCTCTAAGCATGCCAGAGAGAGGCCGTCTTTCCCAAAAGAGCAGCTAGAAAGGAAAAGGCCAAAGAGAGACGTGGAACCAAGCTGCAGCAGCCATCTTATGGGACAAGACAAGGCCGTAGCAGAAGGCTCCCCTACTTCATCCCTCACTGCGACCCCTCAGAAACCTTCCCAGGGTTTGTCGGCATCCCCAGCAGACCTTACCCCTCAGCCTGCCGCTGAGGCTGTGGTGGGGCGGAAGGGTGACACAGATGCCAACCCCATGTCAATCAACGAGGTCATCATGTCGGCATCAGGAGCTTGCAAGCTTATCGACTCCCTCCACTCGTACTGTTTCTCCTCCAGGCAGAGCAAAAGTCAGGTGTGCTGCTTGCGTGAGCAGGTAGAAAAGAAGAACGGGGAGTTGAAACTTTTGAGGCAGAGGATCAGTCGCTCTGACAGTCAAGTCAGGAAGCTGAAGGAGAAGCTAGATGAGCTGAAGAGGATCAGTTTCCCTTACTTGAACAGCCTGCTATCCCGGGACTGTGGTCAGTATTCCCAGTGGCTTTGCGTTGAGGCAGAATTCACCATTTTCTTAGCAATAAGAGTCTGTTTAAGTTAGGGGTTGTAAAGATGTGATGTGTAAAAGATATGAGGAAGGTATGTTTTTTTGGAAGGAGTAGTAGTAGCTTGCATTAGACCAACAGATAGAGGTGAAATAATTAAGTTTTGGGGCACAGGAACTATTTCTTATATCCCAAAAGTTTCCAAGGTGATTCCTGGTGCGGCATGGGAAACTAGGTCGAGGTGTTGCAGACAACTATGTTGATGAATTTTTTTTCTTCTTCTTCTTCTTGGATTATTTTAACTTGTTTGTGACTCAGTAGCACCTGTTAGGATTTGCCTGCCTTTGGAGTGTGCCCGTGAATTTTTTTGGTGTGTTAATGAGCTGTCATGGGCAGCAGGTATCTGAGAAAGCTGTTGTAGTCTTCTCCAGTGATGTAAGAAGTACTTCTGATCTTAGGTTTCATATACTGCACTTAGTACTCAGAATATATGAAATATAAGTGAGGTGGTGGGTATCCAATATGACAATGTCATGATACACAGCAAGGTCACTTTTTGTGATTGAATGTCTGTGTGTGGTTTGATCACTTCCTCCCTTGGAAGGCAGAAAAAGTCAGGAAATGGATGATAAAGTAGGAAGACATGGAGAATGACTTCTCTACTAACTAAAAACAAAATTGAGATACTGGAAAATGTAGGGGAACTCAGCAAGGGACGAGGTTGCTAAAAAGGTTGTTGCAGAGAAGTCGAATCGGGCCGTAACCCTTTCTCTTGCAAGAAAAAGAGTTCTTTAATATACAGCTGATAAAACTTTTGCACGACTTTAGTTGCAAGATACAATTCGGGGCAAGAGTTTAGGAGCATCTAATGATCTTTGTGTGGCTGCTGAGAAAATGTTGGGTTGCCTTGTGAAGGATGCATGACTTGGGGCTTTCTTGAAGAAGTCGCCAATGGATGGTCAGGTATCCCCTGATGGTAATTCTTGCATATCTTCTTCTTTAGGAGAAGAAACCTCATGGCTTCTTCTAAAGCCTTGTAGTATTAGACATGGCCAGAAACGTGATACTGGCATAGTCAGACAAGTTCTCCAGACTATTATAGCATGGCCTATTTCCTCGCTCAAGTGCAAGAAAATAAACCCTGACAAAATTCTTGAAGGTCAATACCCAATACTACTTTTCCCACATGTTTTTGATTTTCCAAAGTATGGGAAAACTCATGCTTCTATTTGGGTAGAGGGGGGAAAAGAATTCTTTTCCCCCATGGGAAATCGACAGTCTTATTTGTACGTTCTGGTCTGTATTTTTGTATTGTTTTGGTGTCTAACTAAAGAAAATAACTAAATACAATTTTAGGGTTCCATAATTGTCTGTCATATATATATATATATATGTATGTATATATATATATATATATAAAGGCTGTCTAGCTTTGTTGGAATATCTTCAATGAGATACTAATTGCAAAAAGAGCATCCTGAAGGATGTTTCTCTTTATTCTAGTAAGCGCTATGATTTTTCTTTTCTTTCCCAAAATGGATGTTCTTATACGTATATCTTTTGAGAATGTGAGAGTTACATATTAAGAATATCTTCTATAAGAACTACATATTCTATTTTCTAAGGGAAAATGTCATTTTTTTAAAATGAATTTACTAACTCGTTACCTGTTCTGCTGTTTCATATCAACAAAACTGGAGATCAATATGTGAAAATGAACCATTTCGGCGGTTGTAGCTTGGTGCGATGGGAAGTTCTGATGGAACCCTTTGGCTGATGACTTTTTTAAAGCGTTTGTTGTTGGCTGGCTGGCTTTTTTTTTTTTTCCTTCTTCTTTTTTAGCTTAATCTTGGTGCTCTTCTGCCTTGCATTGCTTTTTGTGTGCTCATAGTAACAGTTTATGGTGGTCAAAATACCTGATGAAGTGCAGCTGACTGCTGCTTGGCAGAGTCTGGTTTATGCTAGACACTAAGTTCTACTGTAATACAAAGCTGAATTGAAGAAAGGCTTTTTGGTATTCATAAAGATACAGTCAGGTAACATATTAGGTTAATAATAATTATAGTCTTTGTTAGTAGCTACATTTCAGTTGTCCTCAATCATCTGATGTGTAGTCGAGGTGATGTTATTAGCTGTGAACCTGGGCCTGCATGTTTTTTTCTTCCAAAGGCAGTGCCTTGGGGATGGGGAGTGTAAGTAAAGTAACCAACTGGACTGACCATGCAAGTTGTTAACGTGTCTGCATCCAAACTCCACAGACTGCGGGACATCTCTTTGCTGCTGCCTGACATTCAGCTGCTTCCACAAAGTTGTGAGCAGAAAAATGAGCTTTAGGCCCACACCCATTAAGCAGACCTTTATTTTGGTACTAGTTCTCAACTGATATTTTCCTCCAATGAGACAAGTAAATTTCTGCTGGCTGTATCCAAAATACAACCAGCTGGAAAGAGCAGGTTTCTGCAAAACTGCTGCACACGCGGTCCCTGCCAGCCACGCTCCAGGATCAGTGATTCAGTCTGGGTGGGTTTGGCTCATGGCATGCTCAAACTGTCACGATGAGCTCAAGCAGTGTTTCCCAACCTGTCTTAACAGGGGGATCGACTAACTGGTTTTAGGAGAAGCCCTGGGCTGTGGCCTGCACAGCTGTCACAGTGACCTTTTCCATGTAAACTTTGAATTTGCTTTCTTGTTTGGTAGGAAAATGTTTCCTTCTGTTTTGTGGGCCACTTCTGAGGTCCGTGGACCAAAGGTAGAGGAATACTTCCAGCAGAGGAGCATGGTTAGGCACAGTGCACCAGGCAGAACGAGGTTAGATGCATCTTCTGGAGAACGGCAGGATGTACTGGGAGAAATTAGGGAGAGCCAGCAAGCAAATACAGATCCAGTGTCCTGGGGAAGGGGAGACTAGTCTAACAGCACTGTCCTCTGATACACAACTACTATCTGACCATCTTGTTCTGCTTGAAGGTTTCGCAGCTTTGCTGCATCATGCTCCCCCAGTGCTAGTACAGACAGGAGATCTGAGATGGTCCTTTCACAAGATCACCTTGTCTTAACGTGCTCAAGTTTTGTCCTTTTGTAAAACTACATCTCCCAGCAGGCACCAGGGTAACTGTCTTACCTAATAATGAGATCACTTCCCTTATAGCCATCTTATCAACCCTGCGCAAAACACTTTCTGGTGAGCAAAGGTGGTTAGAGAGCTAGACCTAGCAATAGAAAAATAACTCTGCAAACTATGGCTGGCAATGGAGCAAACGCAGGTATGATTCAATGCAATTGAAGGGTCTGTATTTATCAGAGAGGTAAAGCTGTTAAATTTAGCTGTTTGAGCGTATGTGGAGCCTTTTCCACGCTGCATGTCTGCTTTCATGAAGGTCATATTAAAGGCAGGAGAGTTTGCAGAATGCGTCCATGTGAAAAATGTTTAGAATTTTGCTAGGAATCTGTAGGAAATCATATTTCCTTCCAGCTTAGATTTGTCTTTAAGTATTTGTACAAAGCCAGCATAGAAATGGGGTCATTTATAATACTTTGTATATGTGAATGAAGCATAGTTGGTGAACTTTGGGGACAAGCAGAAGGACTCGAACATTAAATGTCTGGTTTTGTGCCAAGATGGAGTCCTGACGACTGGTCTGTGGGGCTGAGGTGGTGTTTCCTATCAAGGTGGCAACAGGTTTTCATTCATCTTGCAGGAAACAAATAGCAAAATCATGTTCCTCAGTGGTGGTGGTAAGTGGGGTTTTGCAAGGATGTGAGATGCTGTACTTTCATCTGTCTGAGCAGGACTTGAACAGCAATGGGTCCCTCTACAGTTTAGCTTGAAAATTAATGCTTATAATGGATCACAAAGGTGTGCTGTCAGAAAAATAGCCTCTACCAGGGCAGGCACTGCTAACCTGCCAGCTGCATGTTAACTTGGAGGTAGATTTTGGAAGAAAAATGCTTTTATTCTGAGATGGCAGGTGCTGCTTGTGATTTTTTTTTTTTTTTTTCTGCCTTGTCTGGGATGGGAACAGCCAGGGTAGAAGACTGGTCAATAGAGTAAGCGGGCATTACAAAGAACAAGGGAGCTGTAAAGTAAGCTAAGAGTGACATAAAGAGTAGGAATATGTATGCATAGGTTAATAGCAGGGCTAAATCTGTGGCAGAAGGCATCACAAAAGAGGCTGAGTGAGACTTCATAGCACCTATGGCCTGAGCATGTGCAGCACTGACCTGACATGCAGCAAGTTTGGGACTCAGTTGAGCAGAGAGATGGCTCTTTCACTGCCCCCTTGGAGGCAGAAAGGTGGTTGGGGGGGGTGGGAAACAAGACTTTTTTGCTCTGCTGTTGCTTTTTTTTTTTTTCCCCAGCGGAATGGTTGTGTTTTTTCTAGGTTTTTTCCCTAATAGCCTATACAGCTTCTGTGTTAAGCATTTAATTCTGCAGTGAGTTGGCAATGACTCACAACAAAAAAACAGCTTGCAACTAGGAAGCAATGAAAATGCTAACTAAGGAAAACTTGTGAGAAAGTAAAACATATTGAGGTAAGCTCAGGTAGGATGTTCATAGTTTTTATAGTAGTGTATAATTTTAAAAATGTTTTCTCTGTTTTGTAGTGCAGGAGAACTCTGGCAGTGACTACAGGCACTGGAACATTTTACCACAGAGGTTAGAAACAGAGGCAATAACACATTGGTGCTTGGTCATGAAATTAATTACTAGGATAGGCCATAAGATGAAAATTTGTGAATGTAACCACATTCCCAGCTTTTACAGCAGAGATGGTGCTAGAGCTTGTCAGTGCTAGGAATGGTTTACTGGGGGGAGCATCGGCAAAGTGCGTAAAGGGGTGCAACAGTCAGGGAAGTGCAGCGGAGTATAAAGCCACCTTCTGTACTTAAATATCAAAAAAGTATGCTGAACAAGGCTGCTCCTTAATTACCAGAACCTTGATGATGATTTAAATCTAGTAAGCGACTCAGCTGAAGAAGGGACTGCACGAGGCTGCCCAGCTGTTGCTGTAGACCCAGTACTTTGAAGACTGAGAAGGTGCTGTGTAAGTTGGGGTTTTTTTGTTGTTTGGGGTTTTTTGGTTGGTTGGTTTTTTTTCTTAAGTTTCCTGCAGCAAGTATTCCCCAGCTTAGGGGAAATAGATTAGCTGCCTTGTTAGCAACCAGCTGGCTGCTTATGCCACAGTTTTACTGATAAAGCTGTGTAGGAATTTGTGCCAGCGTGGCTTTCTCTGCCAAGGATCCCACTTGAGAGCCACACTGGCTGAAGCCTGTGTAGACATGGCCTGAGGGGGTTGTCCAGCTGCTTTGTCTGGTTTGTCTCATGGCAGGGAGAGCGTACTGTCTCCCACTCCAAAGTGTGCACAGCCGGTTACGGTCTGACTTTGTTACAGTGCAGGGAGGGATTTGACTTCTAAACCCTCTGTGAATGTGAAAGATGTGGAAACAGTCCATCTGTGAGTTTGGAGGGATGAAGTGGGGTCAGATGGTGAAACGGAGGTGACTCCTGTGCCCAGGACCATGTCAGTTTTGGCCTGAGTAGTTTCCTGAAGAAAAGGGATCGAGCTGATCAGGTTGCTTATGTGCCTGTAGTTTTTGTCTCCCAAGCTGTTGGAATTTGGGAGCGTCGTGGCTGATTTCAGTCAAATTTCATTGAGGAGTGAAGGTCTTGGAGATGCTGGGTCCCTAATGGCTTCAAGGAAGTGTATGATCTGGTAGGGGAAAGTGGCTCCAGGAATGTCCTTGTTGAGAAAGAGGCTGTAGTGTGAGCTTCCCTGTTAGTAGATAAAAGAGAAAATCTGCATGTGGATGCAAGAGAACTGGTATTAAGAGGACCCCATCTGAGTCTGAAGCTTTAAACATGCAGAAGGGTGGCCGGTGTCTCTTGCACTGCGCATTCTCAGATGTGGTTTGTATTCTTGATATCATCACACACTTACTTTTTAAGCCATAGTAGCAGGTTGTTTGTAAAAGTGATGTGCCAAGAGTTTAGATCGTTAAAAAGGGAAGGAAGTACAAGCTCCCTATTACAAGCAGTCTGACAGAAAGCATCCCACTCCTAGGCTTTGTTGCCACCTCCTGACCCAGGAGAGGGCAGCAGCAGCCCAGGCTGCAGTCTCTTCTAGCCTTTCCAAAGCTTTGCTCTTCCCTTCCACGGTGGGAGTTTGAGCCTGCAAAAAGCTTGGAAAGAAATGCATCGTATGCAGTAGGAAGTGAAAGGCAAATACCAGTTGGACGGGGTAGCAATACTCTCCTTTCTCGCAAAACTGCATGTTCTCAACATGAAGTAGAAAGGGAAACTGGTTCCTAAGAAGCAGTGTAGAAGTATGGAGTTTCTTGTAGCAATAATTTTGGACTTTTGTTATCAGCATCACTGTGTTAAGGTCTTTGCTGCACCAGAAAATAATGTTCTATTGCTTTAGTTGCTCACAGTACAGGTGGAAAGTAAGTACAATGAATTACTCTCTGGTACACTAACACTGCTGTATGGATTGTAGGAACCCCTTCTTAACACCTTGGTAAACTGGTGGTGAATGCACAGGCTGGCAGGACAGTCTCTGTAAAGGCTGGCTCTGATGCCATAGATTTTTATCACCTATTTCACAGTGATCCCTCATGTTTTCTCATGTTGCTTCACTTGCAAAATACTTCAGGATAAAGAAGAGTAATTAGCAGCATCCTGCTGACATGCCAGCTGGCTTTCTAAACCTGCTATCTGTGGGAGAATAAATAACTAAAATGGTGATTCTCTTTTACCCTGGAAAGTTTCTGTTCCCCCTCTGGCATTCCAGGTGTGGACTCTCCGTTATTCCTCCTTGCTCAGTCTTTTTAGCCTGACGTTTGGGAATGAGCACAGTGAAACTCAAACTGATCAAGCAAATTTTTACCCACAGCATCACCTTTTTAGGTCATAATTTCTCCCTGCAGCTGTGTCTGTGCCTTTGAGACCAGCTGGACAGTTAGCTTTTTCTTTTATTAGGCAATATCACTAGGTGTTGAAAACAACCCCCTTCAACTCCCACCCTGCCAGTATGAGTCATTTATCAAGTGAGTGGGAAGAAGACATGCTTTAAGTATACTTGTCTGCATAACATAGCTAATCTAGAGTAGTGGGCACTTCATTTCTATTGGTATTGGTCTTTCCTGAGATCATGTGAGTGCCATATCACTTTCCCTGCTTACACCTTAGGAGTGGAACTGCTTTGCTGTTCGCATGGCTTTAACATTGTCTGTCTCCATTTCTCTTGATTTTTTTTTTTTTTCCAGCTTACACCCTCTGAAATCACAGCAAAATGCAAAACCGTTGTTTATCAAAGCTCTTCTAAAATGATTTATTACAGAAGCTTTAATTTTGTGAAACAGATCTTGGTTGATTCTTAATAAATGCAATGACGATGGGAAGTAGCTTTCTCTTCTGTTTACGCTTTAACTTGCAGGCACTCTAGTCTTTAAAACATTTTACTTAGCCTTAGTCCAGAGCCTAAGCAGAACAACTTCTGAATGATCCCTGTCTCTTTGTACAAGTGCAGGTCTTTGTTAACCTCTTCAAAAAAAATTAGAGCCAAACTTTGATCTTGAATATGTATGCAGCCTGATTTTCTTTTTCCTCTGAAGTGAGGACTCATTTCCTTGGTCTCTGAAACAAACAGGTACGGTATGTACTCAGTGCTTGAGAAAAATCAGGCCAGAGCATTAGAGACTTAATTATCATTTAGTGATAATTCTTTACGCTGAGATTTCAGTCTTTTTCTGCCTTGCGTGTAGACAAGAGGGGGCTTTCTTTTCAGATCAAGCTACAGAGAGGAGTCAGAAATGGACCACCGGGAGGAGTGCTCTATGTAAGGCCAAGAGCAGGTTTGAAAACAGAGCTACTTTCCATGACTGTTGGTTGTTCCCAGTCTCCCCTTGCACCTTGGAGCTGATGCTGCTCTAGAGAGGAGCATTGCTGCTGCATTAGACTGTTTCTGAGGTGTTTTGTGTTCACCTCCACCCAGCTGTAAGCAGCTCACAGCAAGCTGTAGAGCACAGATCCCTGAATTTTCTTTCTTCATTCTTTCTTCTTCCTCCACAGACACTCCCCAGCTGAATCCTGTGATGGAACCCCTGTCCTGGATGCTGGGCACCTGGCTCTCAGACCCGCCAGGAGATGGCACCTTCCCTACAATGAAGCCCTTCCAGTACCTGGAAGAAGTGCACATCTCTCACGTGGGGCAACCCATGCTCAACTTCTCGTAAGTCTAGGGATTATCTGTGTTGGCAGTAGCTTTGGACTGGAGCAGGCATGGCTCCAGTGAGATTTGTTGGTTGTGTTTCTTTTCCAGTGGCAAAGTAAACAAGTTTTCACCTACCAAATGAGACGATGTAATGATATGTGACTGCATGGGCTAACTCGTTTTCCTTTAAAACTTGTGATTAATTGGCATGCTGTTGCAACATACCCAGAGCTGCACACCTCCAGTCACTGAAGTTTCACTAGCCCAAGAGTAAAGTGCACTTCTACAGAGCTTTTCAAAAGTGAGTTCACACCTGTGAACTCATGCAGAAGCACATGTGGACAGGAATGGGACTGTTGGCACCATGCAGTGTACAATTCTTCTGGCCTGCCAATCTTGAGGGTTACATGGTGAGAAGTAACTCAGGGTGCTGCGAATGTGACTGTAACTTAGAATAGCGAGAGTAACTTCAGGTACCAAGAATGGCCCCAGCATGGACATCACTGTTTGTGCAAATTCCATACCTGCCTTTGAAGGACCAGTGATTCTTCCACTTTAATATGATGTGCACTGGGTGCATATGTTAGTCAAAAGATGTACTGTCCTCATGGCCAGAAAAAAATCCATCATTCTTCTTGCTGGCAGTAGCTGTCTAGTTAGAAATGAATCTTCAGGTAATAGCATTACAACTGCTATCATTCTGCTTTGTGAAACTCCCACTTACAGATATAATAAATGGAGGAGCTACGGCATGGCTGCCAAGTTTGTCCATTTTAAACTGTGATCCTCAGTCTTCACCACCATGAAAATCTGAGAAAAATTAAAGTGTTTAGCAAGCTATATGGGATAGGAGACAGATAGCTTAACTGCTTTGTCTGCAAGTAATTGTTCTAAGAGAAAACGAAAAGAAATCTGGAGGAAGAGAAGTGACATGTTAGCTAACTGTTCAGTGCTGCTCCAGTACTCATTTGGGAGGGGTGAGTTGGAAAGTTTGTTGCTTTGAAAACCAGAGAAAAGAATAATTACAAGATGCCAACACCGTGTGAAAGACCTGTGTTCCTGGTGTGCGCCATGTGTTGTGACAGAGCTGTCAGCTCAGCATGTGACATTTTTAGTCTAGTTTCTGAAAGAAACAAATCTCCAACAGTCATGCTCTGTCTATACCTCCCTTTCCAACTTCTGAACAGTTGCTGATTTGAGTCATGGTTGATTGGTTTGGGTTTTTTTGTTGTTTGGGATTTCTTTGTGCCAAGGAAATATACAGCTCAGAGCTGTTGAACTCTGGGAAGCGTCAGGAAAGTAGGCACCAGGTTTGGAGGACAGAGACCCTGTGCCTTCCTGGCTCCTGGAGCAGTGCCACTTGACTGTTACAAGACAGGCCATATCTCTTGAATACTCCAAGCACTGAAAGAAGCCTGATTTAAGTTTGTTCCTCCTTTGATTCTAGATAATCCCACCATGAGACATGACTCTGTAGGGTACCTGGCTTCACTAGCTGCAGAGCACAGAGGCTGAGATGCTAGGACGGTCCTTAGCAGGGATACAGCCCTGCACCACCTTTAGAAGTCATTCCTTGTTCTTTCTATAACCATATGGTTAAAAGGGGAACACCTTTATATAGAGACAAAGCCAAACAGGAGGAGTAATTTGTGTATTTGTACCCAGAGGACACTGGGGAGCCAGAAGCAGCTGCAAGGCACCCAGACTCTTCCCTAAATGCATGCCTTAGCTGTGCTCCCCCTTCTTTGTCTGCAGTTCTTTGAAGCCCACAGGTTTCTTGTACCATTTGTAGGGGTACCATGTGCTACACCTCGTGCTGCTGGTCTTCTAGGAAATGTTGACTCTGCGTGATTCATTATATTTTACTTCAGATAGGAAACAGTTCCTTTGGACTTTTCAGCTCTCAGTGCTTCTTTACTAAATAACTGCTTCTGCTTGCCTTGTGCCAGCACCTGGACAAGCCCCTTGGTCACGTTCTTCTTGCACACTTGCCCTATTACCGTTGGGTGGCAGCTGACAATACAGCATATCCCCAGTCCCAGGACAGGTCACAGTGGCCAAGGTGAGTGGTGTTGGCCATTTCCAGCAGGCACATCCCAGCTGCACAGCAGAGGCATGTGTGGAAACTGCTGTTGCATGAGGGAGTTCTGGGTGCAGATTTAGCAGCAGCAGCTCCAAGGTTGCCTCTGTCTCCTTTCCTATAGAAGGATGCAGAGTGGGAAATTCTATGAAAAACACTATGAAAAGAAAGAGATTAGTCTAGAATAAAGAAACACCAATAGGATAGTCTGCTACATTATATAGATACCTAGCTTACTATTGAGTTTAAGCTGCTGTGTAATTCAGTTACCCGTGTAGTCTCAGGAATGCTGTAGCACTAATGTAATATATGAACATGCGTGATATATATAATCACCCACATTATGGGTGACCAAACATACAACTCTCAGGCCTCATGAAGAATAAATAAGAATCTGAGCTGAACTTTTTTTCTTTTTGAAGGGGATGGTGGGAGAAATAAGTCTGCTCTGTTACTGCCTGCAGCAAGTAATATACAAAAAACCCAACTTGCTAGGTTTAAAAGCTAAATAATGATGATATTGTAATTCCAGATATTTGTTTGAGAAAAGGAAATATTTGAGAGAGAGTATGTATGACTTCCTGAGAGAGTTTCTGAGCTAGGTCTTAGAAAGACCCAGGAGCTGTGGAAAATATGAAGCCTGAACGTAAATAACTAACTCCAGCTCTAAGAAATACCTGTGCCTGTAATGTAACTGTATTTTTACACGTTTACATCTCCCAACCGTGAAGCATTGTCAGTCTTTTACTCTTCAATAATACTGCAGGCAATCATGAGGTTAAATAAAATACCGTTTCGTCTGAGACGAAACCAGGCCAAACACTGTATTTTCAGTGCAACAAACAGCAGCTTTTGTATTCTGATTTCCCCTCAGGTTCAACGCCTTCCATCCGGACACCAGGAAGCCCATGCACCGAGAATGTGGATTCATCCGCCTCAAGCCTGACACTAATAAGGTGGCCTTCATCAGTGCCCAGAACACAGGTACACACCTGATATCCACGCTGAGGAGAAGAAGAGGTCCTTACCCTGCTGTGCCATTTCATCACTTTTCCAGAAAATTATTGCACCTCTCAGTTTCATATAATTTGTTTTCACTGTGGGTTCAGTGCCAAAGAGCAGCATCAAACCGATGGTGCTGAACCCACAGTGAAAACAAATTAATAAATGAGCTTGTGTCAAAAGCACTGAGTTTCTAGGACTGGCTATGTGCCTTTGCCCAGACAGTGTGGCTTTCTAGTTTTCTGTGACAGGAAAGGACTGCAAGTCAAAATACTGCTCATGCAGAAAACTTGAGGGGTATCCTTTCCTCAGATGGTATGTTGGTATTTTCAGACATAGCTTTGTAAACCAAAAGAACCCCTGCCTCTTAATGAAAATTGCAGTCCGAGCCTTAATAATGGCAGGTGATAAGTGGCCAGTGACATTCTTGATGCCTTCATAGCATCCTAGTCTTTTTTTGTGGGGAGGCAGGGGGAACGTGTACAGGTAAGATGCTTCGTTCCCACTGCTCCTGTGAGTTGGCCACAGTTGACCCTGTGGTAGAAATAGAGAAGTACATGCCTTAGTTGATGAGCTTCTGGGTCTAGAGTTGTCCTTCTATTGCTAGTGTCATATTTGGCCAGCTGCTCCTTCTAAGCAGAGTCAGGTTTAACATCCCACTCAAGCTGTTGTTACCAATGTCAACACTTGCCATATTTGATTCTGTGGTGCAGGGTAGAGGTTGTGGCTGTGGTGGTTTTAAACCCCCTTTGCAGCCTCTCCATCCAGGAGTGTTTGGTGTGACCTGTATAGCAGGTTCCCTATTAGAGACCTTGCTCAGGCTGTGGCACTACCAAGAGCCTCCACGGCACTGTAGCAGGAGAGCTTCTCTCCCACTGTTCCCTTAACAATCTCGGAGAGTAACCTCAGTGCAGTCGTCTTAAGCTTCTAAACTAGGAGAACCTCCCACTGTCTGTATGTAGTGTCTTGGTACTTGTTATACACCTTACAGGGACTGAATGAGAGAGAGAACCACATCTAAATTATTGTAAGTGAAAGTGGTAAAACCCTGTTGATGCTTAAAGTTGCATCTAAAACTTAGAGCAGGTGCCGAAGGGAAGAAATGCCAGTTGCAATGCTATACTCATCCCACACTGTATGAGTAACTCTGGCTAGACTTTTCTAAGCAGCATTGCGTGTCTGAGGTTGCGTGGATCTGTAGTTGTTGATATGTGCTAGGTCAAATAAAACTGTTCTTCAGGGAGAGTGGTGGTCTATTATGTAGTCTAATAAGTGTGACATTGTTAAGTAACTTTTGTAGCCTAATAATATTTATGACCTTGCTTCTCACTAGGTCTGGTGGAGGTGGAGGAAGGGGAGGTGAATGGACAAGAGCTGTCTATAGCTTCTCACTCCATAGCCAGGATCTCCTTTGCCAAGAAGCCCCACGTAGAGCAGGTGAGTGCACACACAGTGAGCAATTCACATAGTGTTGCTAGCCCCAGAAGGTGTCTAGTTGAGAGGATAGGCTGATTGGCATGCTTTAATTACAGATTGCCATCAGGAGTTCTTGGAAATATTGCATGGCATCCTGGCTTATCCTTATTGTAACAGCCTTCAGAAGATATTTTGTACATTACAAGACCCAGAGGGATTGTTAAGATAAGAACTGATGGTGCTGAATCAGACCAGCCAGCCCAGAATCCTGTCTCCAGCAGTGGCCAGTAGCAGGTCCTTAGGGAAGAGAATAAGAAAGTCTTGTCTAAACGCCCTTGTACAGCAGCAGTGTTACTTCTTAATGCTGGTCGTCTGGTTTAATCACAGTATGAGGGTGCACATGTAAGGTATGTCCAATATTGGGCCTCATCAGGGTATTTTAGGAACACCTGCCTTTCACTGGAGCTCCACCTTGTCTTTGCAAATCTTGCTTGCTTTTCAGGGCATTCACAAGTTGCTATGGGCTCTCTTCCCATCTGTGGCTGCTTGGCAGGGCTGGCACTTGCTGTCAGCTCCAGTCTTGGTTGAATGTTTCTTGGTTTTTGACTTTTTTTTGTGTGTGTGCGTGTGTAGCGGCAGTTTGTTGTTAATGCAGCTGAATGGGGTACAGCCAGCTTGCGAGTAAGATGGCACTGCTGGAGTTAGTGTGGCATTCTGAGGTCACCACTGGAATCCTGTCACATATGAAGCTGTCTTGGCTGACTAGCAGCTGAGAAAGACAGCAAGGTTGAACAAGCTCTCACAAAGAGTAGGTACTGGCATGTCCTTGCATCTGTTTTGTTTTCTCTGATAACATGTGAACCAAGTGATTGATTGCAATTTTTGAAGGGTGATAAGTGAGGTGTGGCTCTCAGGAGAGAAGACACTACTTTGATTGCAGCAAGTACAGTATTGTCTTATTCTGGACTTCAAGGCTTAATTTTGCAACCTAGTCTTTATGCGCTCTAAAACCAACCAACACCTAACTGAGAGCACAAGTTTGTGGAGATGCAGCCAGTGTCATAAGAGTGCTCCCAAAATTCATTGACTTCCCAAAAGTTGTATGTGCCTACACAAACAATGTCCTAACTCCGGAAAGGCAGTCTTAACTCCCCTGCCTTCAGAGGCATGTTTCAAGTTGTTGGGTTTCTTCTTTCCCAGGAGCAGCTGTATTGCCTCCTTTCTATAGCATGAGAAATGAAGCTGTTAAATACTATGGATATCATCAAGGCAGCGGAGCTCTTAATTACAAACATTTAAATAAAATGGACTGCCCTCTCAGAGTCACTGCCTGAAATGTGAGCAGATAGACTGGCAGGAGGGGAGGGGGAAAGCAACAGAAAGCTAGTGAATGTTTTACTGGTTGAGGGCTCCAAGGCTGGCTTTGGCTGAAGGCTGGAAGAGGGAACCTCCTGAGCTGAAGGTCCATACTCGCCTGGCACCTGAGGGCAGCTCAGGCCCAGGTACTGGTCGTAGTGAGTATCTGGGAGGCCCTTGCTGGTGAAGGAGGAAGTGGAATGAGAGGGTGTGGCAGGTAACCAGCTTCCAACGTATTTTCTTCTTCACCAAGAACAGCATAAATTGCCTGTGGAAATGAAGGGACCACAGGTGTTGAGAAGGGCACATGTGCTGCTGCTTTAGTTGCTCATTTTGAGAAAACTTCACCATAATGTTGTGTTCCACCAAAAAGTGATTTGGAATGGCTGTGGCTTGGCTGAGCCATAATTCAGGCAGGAAGACCTGTTCCCTGGGGCAGGGCTGTGTTGCAGGTGCTTGCTGTGCTGAGCTCCCCACATGGACAGAGAGGAGCAGTCTCTGGGAGTCTGTCTCTGCTAGAGGTGATGCTGATGTGATGTAAGGCACAATTGCAGCATTTTAGACTCTTCCTGCCTCTCTGAGGAGCAAGTGGCTCTCAGCTCCCACCCTGTCTGTATAGATAAGAGATGCTCTGCAGGGAGCGGAGGAGCACTCTTAGACTGGGTTTGTATCCAAACTCTCTTCCATTGTTCCCCTGCAAGTGTCTGGAGAACAGGCACGCTTTCAAATATTTTTAGACTTCAGGACTGTCCTCACAGTATGTGGGTACTGAGGGAGCTGGCTGATGTGCCTGCAAGGCTGCTGTGTTATCTTTGAAAGGTGATGGAGATCAGTGGAATTTTCCCATGGCTGGAGACATATGGCATGTGGGTCACCCATCTTCAGAAAGCACCTGAAGGTCAACCTGGAGAGCTACAAGCTGGTCAGCCTCACTTCAGCCCCTGGATATTTCTGCACATGTGAAGGAGAAGGTGACTGGGCACAGTCAGTATGGTTTTACCGTTGGTAAATGGTGCCTGACTGACCTGGTTGTCTTCTGTGATAAAATGACTGGATTTGTGGACGAGGGGAGAGCAGTGGCTGTCGCTTACCTTGAATTTGGTGATTTCCCATGGCCCTTTCCCAGTGCTTCATGTTTCCTCTCCTGTGTGGGAAGTAGCAGTCTCCCTGTGCATCTTGGGTGCACATGGAGCTTGCCCTCCCATGGTCCCATCAGCCAGCCTTTGATTGAAGCTCGCTTTTAAGAGAGAATCCTCTTCTTTTTTGCCCAGTTCATTTCATTTCCTCCTTTTGGCATTCAGACTTATTTGTCCGAGCTGCAGTGGTCCATTCAGAAAAAAACGGGTCGTTCAGGAACTCTGAGTCAAGGTCACATATTGTGAGATAATTTGTTGTTAAAGATGAGTGTCTTTTGTATTCCTTTTACTTGCCTTTTCCTGCTTAGGGTATTTGAGGAACACTGTCATGCATTACGAAGAAAGCCCCATCTGATCAGCCAACATTAATCAAAACATCATTTGTATATGACCCTGTTCCTGCTGTCACCCTCATGAATGTCAGAGCAGTGGTGCGTCCTCCACAGCCCTGGGTAGCTTCGCTCTCAGCTGGCGATAACCTTCTGGGAGGAGGACATGTTGGATATTGGCATTAAGGGCACACTGCGGATGTAGGAATGGATGTGTTAACGGAGAGGATGCTGTCTCTGAGCACACAGACTGGCAATAGCTCATGGACGTGCCCTTGAGTGACCTTCACTGGAAACTAATGCATTTGCAAAAGCCCCTGCATTTTAGGAATTTCTAAATGGGGCTGGTTTAAGTGACTGCAAATTAATCGTGCTTGCAGGTTATCCTGCTGTCCCCAGGACTTTGTTTCTGTTCACCCCTGGGATTGTGTTTGGCATGGGAAGCAGCAAGTGGCCACCAGTCAGTATAAACAGCTCTTCTGGATGATGTGGAGTGCATCTGTACTGAAATTATGTGAAGGGCCAAAGTGCTGGGTGTGTGGGGTCCGTGCCAAGCTGCCTACTTACAGCAGCACTCAGTCAGGGAGGTGCCGTGCCCTGGTGTCATACACGCAGTTACGTGGCCCTTCTGCCAGGCTGGGCAGCTGGAGTGATGCACTCCAGAGTGTTATTCGGGAACAGGAGCTGAGGTTCAAAAAGGATGATCCCACTTCTCTCCTTTATTTTGGCAACACCTAGGAGCAGACCTAAAACCTGTGCTGAGCACTATGAATGCTTAGCTGCTCCCTCCTCCAGTTTGGAAGCTGCTGAAGCCTTGGTTCGAGCATCTGCTTGCACGGGTCCTAAGTGCTCCACAGGGCAACCCCAAATTGCCTCTCTTGAGGTTTGGTGCAGCACAGACAGGCTCACAGCCTGCCTGGGTGGAGGAATGGGGATGATGTTGCCTGTCAAGCCCTCCCGATGGATGGCAGCACTCTTCCCTCCTGTCCCGGGGCTGAACACCAGCTTGGCTGCAGGTGCAAGACGAGGCTCAGCAGGCTCCTATTTCCCTGTGTAGCATGAGCAACGCCTTACTGTGGTACGGTGCGGTGACTGGCAGAGAGCCTGAGTGGTTTTGAAGGCTGCCTTGGGGACGTCATCTAGTGCACAGCATCTCCCTGAGCTGCCGGCTGGGAGCTGCTCTTCTGGTGGAGGGAGGGATTTTGGCCTGTCTGTGCTGAGGTGATGTCAGTAGTAGTGCCAGGATGCTGTGTTACTCCATGGATAATGGTCTTGGAGCTGGTGTTTTGGAAAGGACTGCCTTTCTCTAGGAGGAGAGAAAACTTCTCGTTTACTTGCATAGCTGTAGTGAGCATATCCTTCCATCTGTGGTGCATTGACAGCAAACACAAGGATGGTAAAGGGAAGGTAAAAAGTGCAGGTAAGGAATTTAGCCTGTGGATGCTGTTTGCTTGATTCCGTTATTTGTTTTCTTACCCCCTTTTTAGATTACCAGAAAATTCAGGCTCAATTCCGATGGGAAACTTGAACAAACTGTCTCGATGGCAACCACTACGCAGCCCATGACTCAGCACCTCCATATTACCTACAAAAAGGTGACACCCTGATGCTGGGAGGGCTGAGTCTCCCCGCTGAGGGCGAGGAGTGGGGTGTCGTGCACCAAGAGCAGTGGCAGCTCGGGAGCACGGCATGGCAGACCCCGGAGCTAGCTGCCTGTGCTCACCCCCAGGGCTGCGGAGCTGCCCGTCCTGTTGAGAATGTTACTCAGATGTTTCTGTAATGGTATATTAAAAAAAAAAAATAAAAAGCTTTTATTTTTATGGCTGTGTCTTTGGGCTTGATTGCAGAGTGGTCTGTGTGTCCCTCTGCTCTGGCAGTGGTTACAGAGGGGCTTTTGATGCCTGTTCATTAGTAGGTGTTGGGTTGCATATCCAATTTCCTGGACCCTTTTCTGCAATCTGAGTAACGCCACAGAAGCAGCAGGACCAGGAATGGATTTGCACTGCAGAGACAGACCCTGAGAATGTCAGCTCTTGCCTAATGAAACTCAGCTTAAATATTCAGAGGGAGCACCTACGTCTTGCTGTGGGATGAAGAGAACTGTCACAGGACCTGATCCTGATGGTGCCATTGAGCTGATTTGAATGGACTTGGGACACTCCTGGAGGTCAGGATGAGACCTCACCAGCTTCAGTGCAGAATATCACAAGAGTTTGGGTGACAGCTGTGAGCCAACGGGCAGCAAGAGAAACTGTGAACAGTGAGGATCGATCTCAGCAGTTCTTTTGTCTAATTTGGCAGTCATGATGCAGCCTTTGACCTTCATGAAGTGTGTCATTGAGTCCCTCAGCAGTGAGGGAGGCAAAGGTCTAGCACTGCTTCTGGTCCACAGCGGAGGTAGGAGAGACAGTTCTGCCTGTGTTTCTCCATCAATGGTCTCCAAAGGCTTTCTATGGTGGGTGTGCGGCTCTAGAGAAGGCCTTGGTGGTGACATTTCTTTCTCACAAGCTTTCTGATGCCAGCCATTGTGCGTGAGGGTACGATGGGTCTGGTTTGCGCCTGTAGCTTCCTTCAGGACTCAAGATCCCTCTAGGCCAAAGGGATTTAAAACCTTTGCAGTTTTGGAAATGTCTGCTCTGGCAGCTCCCCAAGCTTTTCTGAGCTTCGCAGTAATGTCCTCAGTGTATTTGCCGGGAGCGCAAAATGATTCAGATAGGTGGTTTCAGCATGTAGTGCTACAATAGTATTTTTGGGAAAAGTGGAGGAGGCAGCTTGAAGATGAAAATGCTAACTGAGGCCAATAAATGATAGCCCAGAAACTTCTCATGGTTCTGGAAACAGCAGAATGCTTGGGGGAGGCAGAACTTTGCAAATAGTCTCTGATCTGTGGAGAAGTGATTTTGAATGTTGATGCTCTAGGTCTTTAAGTAGAGGGTGTGGATCAACAGCATGAAGCCTAGATGGAGGCTGATTATTAGCAGTGTAACCCTGGGTCAATACTGGGTCTGATCCTCTTCACTAGTAACCTGGATGATGGGGCACAGTGCACCCTTAGCAAGTTTGGGAGGAGTGGCTGAGCCACCAGGAGATCATGCTGCCACTCAGAGGGACCTCAATAGGCTGGAGAAATGGGCTGATGGGAACCTCCTGAAGTTCAACCAAGGGACACGCAAAATCCTGCCCCTGGGGAGGAACAGCGCCAGGCACCAGGACACGCTAGGGGTGCCTCGCTGGAAAGCAGCTCTGTAGAGAAGGTCCTGGTGGACACCACATTGAAGTTGAGCCAGCAAAGGAGGCCAGTGGTGTCCTGGGCTGCGCGAGGAAGAGCATTGCCAGCAGGTCGAGGGAGGGAATCAGCACTGGTGAGGCCACCCCTGGAGTGCTGTGTCCAGTGCTGGGCTCCCCAGCACAAGAGAGACAGGGACAGACGGGAGAGAGTCCAGTGAAGGGCCACCAACATGGGGAAGGGACTGCAGCATCTCTCCAATGAGGAGGGGCTGAGAGAGATGGGACTGTCCAGCCTGGAGAAGAGAAGGCTGGGGGGATCTTCTCCATATATATCAATATCTGAAGAGAGAGTGCAAAGAAGATGGAGCCTGCCTCTTTTCAGTGGTGCCCAGGCTCCATCTGGCTCAGGGTGGCCCTCCTTCAGCAGGGGCTTGGACCAGATGAGCTCTGGAGGCCCCTGACAACCGCAACCGCTCTGTGAGTGTGTGATGCTGGCACAACAACCAACAACAACAGGGACCGCCTGAAAGGGGCCTGAGCAAACGGAGAGGTGTGAAGCACGCTGCCAGATGGGTTTTGCATCGCAGGGTGTGTCTCTGAGGCTGGGGGAGCTCCTGGGTGCGCCCCTGAGAGCCTTGTGATGTCACCAGAGAGTCAGTCACCCCATGACATCACTTGCAGTGGGCAATGATACATGCCAGTGGCACATACTGCTAGTGGCACATGAGAGGTTGAGTCCTGTGGGCAGCACCTGAGCCACCTGTGTACTGACAGCGATACACGAGAGGTCAAATCCTGTGGGCAGTGTCTGAGCCATCAAAGTCCTACCAACAGCACACTAGACGTGACCTGCCAGCAGCCGAGTCCCACCAGCGGCACCCATCAACAGCAGCGTTGGAGGGGCCCAGGCATGAGCTGGCGGTGCCGGGACCCACCATGAGGTCCCGGCAGGGGGACATCTGCCCCATCTGCCTGGGTCCCCTTGAAGACCCCGCTGCCGTGGACCCATGCTGGCATGAATTTTGTCCCGTGTGCATTCAGCGCTGGGCTGCCGCCACCATTGCTGCCACCTGCCCACTCTGCTGGCAGCCCATCATGGCCGTCCACCACCTGCTGGTGGAGGATGGCCATGGTGGGGTGGGCCTCCATCCCCATGGCCGATTCCATCCCTACGTGGGGCTGTGGCAGGGCCGGCAGGGGCGGTGGCAGCAGCAGCGGGGCCCCGGAGGTCCTTGGTGCCGGAGACTCTCTGCAGAGCACGGGGAGCGCAGCCCCCCCATGCCCCACCAGCGTCTCCGGAGCCTGTCTGGGCAGTAGGACAGTGACAGGCGCAGCCAGCTCCGCTACCCTCCAGAGAACATCCAAGACCCGTCATGGCTGCGGAGGGTCCGGGAGGAAGAGCCGGGCTCAGGGGACCACGCACGCTGCCTCCCCTGGCTCCGCTTCTGAGCAGGGCGGCCGGTGCCCCCGGGGTCCCTCTGAAAAAAAAACCACCGGGGATGCTGAGAGAGGCCATGGCTGGTTTCTTCCATGCTGCTTTGCTGATTGCTGCAGAACTGGGGGAGTGGGAGGGATATGGCCCTGGGAACTGGGGGAGAGGGATGCACCCCCAGAAAGGGAAGGGGAAGGGGGAGTCCACTGGGCCTTTTCTAAGCAAATCCCCAAAAGGGCCAGTGCCTGCTCTCCTGAAGGCCAGGGCAAGGGAAGAGGCTGAGATGGAGGTCTGGGGGAGACCCTCCTCTCCTCTCTTGGTCCCGCACACCCCTGTGCTGCAGAGGGCTGCGATCCTGTGGGGAGGCTGTCCAGGCTGGGGGAGGCAGCCCTGGCACAGCCACCTGCTGAAGGGCAGCTGCCTGCGCTGCCCATGGGACAAGCGGCTCCAGCCGGGATGTGTCTTGTATTTCGGAAGTCTCCAGGGAAACCCAGAGCTCCCCCCACTCCAGGGCCTCCCCAAGAGCTGTGCAGTGGGAGCATGCCCCAGAGGGTGCCAGGCCCTCGCTACCGCCCCGCTCCATCCCCTCCCGCAGACCGGGTGGCTGGGAGCTCCCGGCGTTGGGGCTGAGCTGCTGCCCACACCGGCCTGCCGCCTTGGCAGACCTTGCTTCCCAGTGAGCGGACCCAAATGTTGGTGTCGAGAGTTTTGGCGGCCACATCTGCCCCAGCAAGGGCAGCCAAGCATGAGGTGAGGCTGCTCAGGGTGACCATGGGCTCTCAGTGCCTTCTGCCCCAGACATGGATGCAAAGACGAAAATCTCATGGAGATTTAGATCAGAAAACTGGCAAGCAGGAGGTGGCTCTTTGGCGCTTCCCAAAGGCTCCCTCTGAGCAGCATCCTCTCATTGGAGGTCCCAGGCCATGCGGGGCATCCGGGTGGCCTTTTCTGTCCTTCCCCAGCACTCCAAGAGAGCAGGAGGCAGGACGTTTGCAAGCGACTTTCTGGTACCTAGAGGAAGATCCAACCCTTGCAGGGCTTTTGGCAAAATCCCCTTACGGCACAGCGTAACCCGCTCTGGCACTGTGGCTGTATTGCAGCGTGGCATCGGCTCATCTGCACAAGAGCCACTCTGTGCCGGGCGTCAGCCCGTGCCGGGACTGGGCAGGGATTAAGAGGCTGAATCTGTAATGGATCCTCACTGGGCGACAGGTGTTTAAAGGCTTTGATCTGCTGCTTCTTGACTGTATTCCAGCCCCTCGCTGGAATTTCTCACGTGTAACCAAGCCCCGCTAATCCATCCTGGCCATATATAATGGATGGCGGTGGAGTGAAGGAACACAAACGTGGCTGAATATCGGTAACAAATGTCCGGGCAGTGGTGCAGCAGGTCCCTCTGCCGAAGATCCCCCACTGCCAGTACCTGCCCTCTGTGCCAGCCAGTGCAAAACCCTTCCTCTGTCCCCAAAACCTGGCTTGGCCGTGTGCAGGGGCAGGCACCATGACCAGGCTCAGCAGAGAACAGGGACAGTCTCTGCTGGCCTGAGGAGCGGGACGAGGCTTGGAGCCGAGCCACTGTCTCCAGGACTGGTGCTGGCAGTGCTGAGAGGGGCTGTGCCTGGTTTCTTCCACGCCGGTTTGCTCACCCCTGCGGGCATGCGCCCCTGGCCGTGCCCGGGGAGGGGCTGGTGGCCACAGTGCCTCCACTACAGATGCTCCCTTCCTCCCAGCCAGTGCTGGCCTCTGTCCCACCAGGCAAGAGGTATTGCTTCAGGAAGGAGGCATCCTTCACAGGAACTCCTTGGAGAAACGGGGCCAAATGTTGCCTTTGGGGTGCAGTTCCCAAACATCAATCTGGCTGAATTTGACCTGAGGCATGGGACGTGTGTTCGGGCATAGCCCCCCGATAGCGACCAGAGTCCTTCATGCTCTTACCTTGTTCCTCCTGCTGTTGCAAATGGATGTTAACTTGCCAGGATTTGCTTTCAGCCTTGCTGGGTTTTAGCTGGGCTTTTAGGAGGAGTGGGAACCACCCCAGTTCACTGGCTCCATGCAGGTCCCACTGGGCCACAGTGGTTTTGGCATATGCAAAAGTGAAATAAAAGCCACGCTCTCCAGAGAGCTAGCCAGCCAAGAGCGGATGAACGTTCACATTAATGTGTAATTAATATGCAGTTCTGGCTTCAGTTCTTTTGGCAGTGCAGAGTTAATTACAACTAAACTGTAAAGCATTGCACATGGATTTTATTCACTGCCTTATTAGTGGCATCTGTTCTCCCAGCAAAATGTCTCAGCTGTTTGCTCTTGTTCAAGGAGACCAGAACTCATTGCATAGATGGCCCATGCTAACTTATATGCTTTGGCTGGAAAGCGAGCTAAAGGATGTGATCGCACCACCGTGTTTTCCGTTGGACCCTACTTGTTTGTTTAATGCATTGCCCCAGCCCCTGAGCCCATCACAACATGAAGGAGGGCACAGGGCTTCAGCTCCAGACCTGAAGGATGTGCCTGCATTTGAGAACCAGCAACATCTCTCTTCCCAGCTGTCTCCCAGCACTGCCCCATGATGTTTTACTGTCTTCTCCAGCAAGAGTGATCAGGGGTGTCCGAGCCCCAGTGCTGCAGGACCCTCAGCTCACTCCGAGTCGCAGTCGCCAGGGCTGCAGCTGAGCCACAGCAGGCCAAATCGCTCGCTGCTGCAGCGTCCACTGCCTTGGCTGCCTTCCTGGCCTGGCTTTGCTGCTTAACACATGTCCTGAGGAAGATGAATGCTGGTTTTGTTAAGCGAATCTTGTGGCAAATGCAAATTAAGTGGCTGCAAATCCAGTGGAGAAGCCAGTTCATTTAGGGCATGGAGCATAACCGGAGGAGGAGAGCATCTGAAACGGGGAGGTGGGAAGCACCAGCCGAAAGGCTTTTGATCCCTGTGGTGTGACAGTGAGGTTCCTCACCCAGGGCTTGCGTTACGAACATTCACACCTGGCCCGTGCTGACCAAGGAGAGAGGCTGGGATGCAAAGCATAGAATTACAAGGGTAAGTACTTATTCATGGGCATGAGGTGTCCCAGCCAAATCAGGGCACCCGAATGTGGTTTTACACGGGGTTCTTATAGCCTTCAAATGGTCAGATACAACACAACTTGACTAATCACTAACAGCCACGCTATCAATTGCTAATCACGGTCAAACTTTGCAAAGCCACTCTATTTCTGCAGCATTCTTGCCACTTGTTTATTGACCCCGGCATCCCTGGAGTTGGTCTTGCTCAAGTTACCGATCTGTGACACCAGACGATGCTGGGAGGGTTTCAAAGACGTGTCAGAAGGGCTGGGACGCTGGCGTTATTGTGGTTGACCGGGGTACCCATTATCCTTCAGGGACAGCTCTGAGCTTCCACAAAGCAAAGTCCTTCTTTCCAGGGCCGGGCTGTCCTTTATTTGTTTTACTTCAGCATGAGCAATACCAGAGTCTCCAGGAAAATTCCACTACCTCATCACATCACAGTGTATAACTAAAATATATATATATATTTTATATATATATATATATATAAAAAATAAAGTTAATACACTTTCATACTATATAGACTGATTGAAATTGATAAGGAAGAGATTTTTCATCACACTTGCCAAGCCAGCGACACACCCAAGTCTCCATCAGAGCCACTGGGCTGCTGCTTCCTTCCGGCAGCGTCCGTGTGCCCCTGCTTGTGACACCTGCCAAGAGGGGCTCGGGCGCGAGCGTTTCGCCCCGCGTGGGGCTGAGGGCAGTGGCAGGCTGTGCGCTTGGAGGCTGCAGATGGAAATCGCTGCTGCGGGCAGCGAGGAGCATGACTCAGCCGCTCGAGCAAACTCGGGGCTTGCCTGGGCTCTGCAGCTTCTCGGCAGGGACCTCTTCCGCAGCCTGATTTGCTGGGAGACTGCCAGCCGCCCTTGCCATCTCCTCCTCTCTGCAGGCAGCTCGCAGGCAGCTCTGCCCTATTCTCCACTCATCGTCTGCGTCTCCAGTGACAAAATGACCCGCCGGAGGAGAGGGACACGGGGCTGAATCCCTGTGACAGGCAAAGAGCAGAGGAGCTGGTGATGCGGTCAGAGGATGCTGCGGGGAAGGTACGGGCAGCCTCGCTGACAGTCGTGCCGATGGAGGGGCTGGGGGGTGGGCATGGTTCACAGGCAGTGTTCAGCGCCTGCGGTCAGGGCTTTGCACCCTTGTCCCAACTGGTGCCGTGACCACCCTGTGCAGCCGAGAGGTGACCCGAGCCCTGGCGTGAGGGTCCTTGTGCTGCCTGCAGTGGGGCAGGCTGCCAGGCCCCTCGGGGGTGCAGCCCCCCCTCCCGCAGTGCTTGCCGAGCCCCGGGGGGGACAGGCAGTGCGCGCTGCGGGAGAAGCTCTGCCCTTTGCCCCGGAGACCTTAAGGACAGGTATTCTGGGTGGTTTACCGGTACGGTTGTTCACCCCTGGGGTGCCCATGGAGGACCCCATGTGAGAGCCCTTCTGCGTGGGTTTAGGAGCTGCTTGTGGCCATGCCCCAAACCCCCACTGGCCTGCCCGCCCTGGGGGGCCAGGAAGAAGAATTGAGGGTGTGTTTGACCTTATTTAGACAGATCTTTCTCAAGCAATTAGATCTGCCGTGGGTTGTGCTGATGCAGAAAGCCAGTCTGCCAAAATCTGGCTCCTAAGGTTGGTGGGGCTGCGTACTTCCCAGAGGGACCCTGCCAGTGAGGCTGACAAAAAGGCTTTTCCTCGCTGCTCCCTGCTTGCAGCAGCACAGAGTCTGGGGGAAGGAGATGTGAAGGAAATACACTGGTAGCCAAAATTTTGCTCTGCCATGCTGTGTCCCCCCAAAGGGCTCTCCACCCTTTGGTGTGATGCCAAGTGTGCCTTGCAGAAAGGCAGCCAAAATCCTCCCTAAACACAGGCCTGCTGACCCCACAGCTTGACCAGTGCTTTACCTGAGTGCTGTGCTTCCTCCATTGCCTAATCACATCTCCCCTGAGAGGACACCATTCTCCTTTGGGCTCCAGTAACACCCAGGAGCTTTTCCATCCTTGCTCTGGCAGCCCTCCAGTCTCAGCAGTTCAGGAGCTCAGCAATGGGGGCTGTGGGCATTGGGGAGGGCTCAGGAGTTTTGCAGTCCCCGCTATGCAGCATGTCTGTGTGCACCTCGGTTTAAGCTCTGGGCTCTCAGGGGACCTTTGCAGGGGGCATGAGACCCCCCGCCTCTACAGAAGAGTGCCCTGTCTCTGCAGCCAGCACGTTGATACAGATTTTCCATGCAGGGCCATGCTTGGGCTGCTCGCACAAGAGACCTGGTTTCTGCTCTCCCTGCTGCCAGAAATATCCCAGCTGCCTGCAGCGGAGAGCAAGGGAGGAGAGCTGCAGGCTGGTGGATGGCCAGGCAGCGGAGCAGGCAGGCCAGCAGCTGTGCTGGCGGGCAGAGTGTGGTGGGGTCAATTTGTGGAGGCTGATGGGCTTCCCCGGGGTAGTGTGGTGCACGCTGAGGCTGGTTCACCACCCACGTGGACCCTGTGTCAGGACCGTGGCGAGGGTCCAGCAGGTTTCCCGTGGACGTCTCTCCACCCAGGAAATGATGGACAGGATGCCCCAGTACTTTAAGCTCATGGGTATCCTTCTTTTCTGCTGCGCTCAGGATGGAGATGTTCTGGACCTCCCAGCCTAGGAACAGGAGAGAGGAGGCCAACTGGGACAAGACACAGCAGCCATGGCTGTGCGTGGCCGGTGCACCAAGGTGCTCCCCTCCGAACTGAACAAGGTGTGCCCTGAGAGAGGAGACGATCCCGCCACGCACCCCAGGAAGATGAGCGACTTTGAGGTGGTCCCCAACCTCCAGCAGAGCAGTAGCAGTGTCTCGAAGACCAGGCGGAAGGCACATTTCCCTACGGGTAGCAATGAAAAGGCAAGTTCAGGAGGTGTTGGAAGAGGGAGTGGTTTGCCACACACAACGGAAGAGCATTAATGAGTTGTCCGGTGACTCATTAATGGGAGCATTAATAACAGATCACTTTAGATTTAGGAACAGACAGAAAAAAACCAAATATCTGAGGTATGTGTCCAGCATTCGTATCTCCTCTCCCTGGAGTACATCTGGCTTTGTCCTTGCAGATAGTGATGGAGCTTTTTTCCTTCACGTCAAAAGAAGCGCCCAGAGATGCTCCAAGCACCGGGGTGTCTGGCCCCTGGTGTAACTTCTGGCCCTTTGCAGAAACCCTGACCCCTTGCTGCTTTTCCTGCTCCTTCAGGAAAATCTCATCTCATGGATTCCTGAAAACATCCGGAAGAAAGAGTGCACCTACTTTGTTGAAAGCTCCCAGACATCAGATTCTGGGTAAGTCAAACAGTCCTTCATTCCCCTCCCCTGCCAGGAAAGCAGAAGGGGTGTTTGGTGACAAAGCTACAGCACCAGAAAATCCCACCTTTCTGTTAAGGAAGCTGGTGTCAAGGGGATTCACAAATTCCTTTTTGAGTGGTTCTTCACGCTGCTGTGTGTCACCACATGGCTGATATCCCGTGTCCCAGTGAGGAACATTTCTGATGCTTTCGCATGCAGTCATTTCCATCCATGTTTCATCCAGAGGAACCCTAATATTTCTGTCCTAAACCTCTGCAGGCAGAAATACCAATTTTTGCTAAATTCTCCCCCAAACAATGCCTTTGCTTCTGCACACATTCTGAGCCGGAGGATGAGCTGGGTGGGAGATGCTTGTGCATGCGGTGTTCTTAATGAGAATGCCAACACCTCCTGCCTGGCCTGAGGCAGGTGGGGCAGCTGGGCTTTGCCTTTTGCATTTAGATTGGTTTTGGCAAAGTTGGTGGTGTGTGTTTCAGGAGGATTGTGTGCGAGTGCGGCTATCTCAGGGAACAGCACCTGGAAGATGCTGCCAAACCTCCCATCTTCCTGGGGAAGGAATGGGACCCCAGCAGGCACATCCAGGAAATGCCAACAGATGCCTTCGGTGATATCCACTTCACGGGCCTGGGACAGAAGATAGGGAAGGTGATCTTTTTTTCCTGTCTGTGGTGCATGGGGAGCCAGTGTTCAGGTCTTGCCATGGCAGATGAAATGCCAGTATCTCCCTCCTGAACGAGAGGAGGTTAGGAAATTGTGGAAATGCCCCAAAGCAGAGGAAGATGGGGTGGGACAGGATCTCTCCTCTCTCCCAGCCCTGCATCCAGTCCCTTTCTGAAACCATAAGACTGATCTTCATGCTCTGAGGGCTATGCTTCAAGGAGTGGCTGTTCCCTGTCCTTGTCCTTAGGTATATAAACTGGGGGGAGTCAGAGGGGAGGGATCGCTGCTTGGGAACTAACTGGGCATCAGTCGGCGGGTGGTGAGCAATTGCATTGTGCATCACTTGTTTTGTATATTTCTTCTGTATGGGGGCAACTGATACTGGTGTGGGTTGGTTCGCTGGTTCAGCTGCAGTGCCTGTTGTGGGGGTTGCAGTGGCCGCAGTGCCTGCTGCCTTGTTGTTAGATCCAGAGACCTTCTCTTCCCCTTGAGAGTACTGAATAGTGTTGAACTCCCCAGTTTATATAGTGGGCATGACATCAGATGGTATAGAATATCCCTTTGGTCAGTTGGGGTCAGCTGTCCTGGCTGTGTCCGTCTCAAATTCTTGTGCCCCTCCAGCCTTCTTGCTGGTTGGGCATGAGAAGCTGAAAAATCCTTGACTTAGTCTAAACACTACTTAGCAACAACTGAAAACATCATTGTGTTATCAACATTCTTCTCATACTGAACCCAAAACATAGCACTAATCGAGCTACTAGGAAGACAATTAACTCTATCCCAGCCGAAACCAGGACAACCCTGTTGGTTTTACCCAAAATGTGTATATGTTCCCTTTTTTGCAGTATGTGCGCGTCTCCTCGGATACCCCTCCACGGGTCATCTACCACCTCATGACACAGCACTGGGGCCTTGATGCACCCAACCTGCTCATCTCAGTCACCGGGGGAGCCAAAAACTTTGTCATGAAGCCAAGGCTGAAGAACATCTTCCGGCAAGGGCTAGTCAAAGTGGCCCAGACCACTGGTAAGAGATGCAGAGGCTCTCCATGTGATTGTAGCAGGAGAGGGACCTGTTATCTGGCCATGCCAGGTTCAGTGAGTTGGGCTGCTGTGGAGATGCTGAGCTGGCCCAGGAGGCCTGTAGGTCCCTGTCTGGACTACCACCACCAAGGATGGACTGTTCCTGCTCAGTCGCTGCAAACAGGCTCACAGGGAGCTGGACTGAGAGATGCAACACTGTGCTGAAGAAGGCATCTCCTCTGCTGCCAGGGCTTGATGTAGTGGGCAGGGAAGATATATTCTGGGGGATGGAGCACCTCCGAGGACCAGGTGTTCCTGCAGCCATATAGGGGGATGTTAGGAGATTGCTGTGAGCAGAGCCTCTCCCTTCTCAAGCCCCTCTCTGACCCCCCAGGGGCCTGGATCATCACAGGGGGGTCCCACACTGGTGTGATGAAACAGGTGGGAGAGGCAGTGCGCGACTTCATCCTGAGCTGCAGCCACAAAGAGAGCGAGATCGTCACCATTGGCATAGCCACCTGGGGGACTGTGTACAACCGGGAGAGCCTCATCTGCCCCATGGTGAGCCAGGCAGAGTTGGAGATGCATTTGCTTTGCCTTTGTCTGGACTGTTGAGGAAGTCCTGCCAAGGACTGTGGTGGGAAAGGGTGCTTCAAGATGTGCCCATGGCTGGCAGCTGTGGTAAAACCCAGCAGCTCCAGAAGGAATGATGGTCCTGGGCTGATGTTTGCTGAGAACCCCTCTACCCTACCCAGTATCTTGTGTAAGTGCTGCGCTTCTCCTGGGAGGACTCTTGTGGGTGTGAGGGCAGGTGGAGCAGAGACAGAGGAGCATGGGGCAAGACTGATGTGAGGACTGCAGGGTGGGCAGGGCCAGCTGTTTGGCCAGACTGTCCCGATGTGCTGGCCTGTTCCTGTCCCACACGCTGGTTGCTTCGGGCATCTGGTGCTCCTCCACAGCCTTGCCAGGCTTTTCCCAGAGCCTCTCCTGCACCTTACAGGGTGGCTTTCCAGCTGAGTACATACTGGATGAGGAGAACCAAGGCAGCCTGTCATGCCTAGACAGCAACCACTCTCACTTCATCCTGGTGGACGATGGGACCCACGGGAGGTATGGGGTGGAAATCCCCCTGAGGACCAGACTGGAGAAGTTCATTTCAGAGCAGACCAAGGTGAAAGGAGGTAATGGCAACACATAGCCAGGCCTGAGGCAGGGGAGGGCACAAGGAGGGATGGGCCATCCATTGGTAAGGAGTGCCCATCCTGGCCTCCGGTGAGAGGGGAGGCTGTGGCTTCCTTGGAGGATCCAGGCAAAGAGTTCAAGTGGGTTGTCATGATAAATGTGGAACCTGGTTCCTCAGTAACATAAATCAAAAAGCCTTTCTCTATCAGCTGCTTGACTTATGGGGTCACTAAAGGGGTCTCCAAACCTTGTGATGCTGAGCTGATCAGGGGGAGTCGTTTCTCCCAAAGGGCCAGGCCTCCAAGGGGGCTTCTCGCTGTGCAAATGATCTTCTATTCTAACATATGCACACACATGCTCCAGCAGCATGATTGCCAGGAGATCGTCTCCCCTCTCTCCTGGAGCCTGGCACGTCAGGGGCACTGCTCCCACTTTGCCTTTCACACCCCACTGCTCAGAGGGGACTACATTCAGCTGCATGGAGGGGTGGCGGTGGGGGGCTGCCCCACAGGGAGGTGACCCTGGGCTCTGCTTCCCCACAGGTGTCGCCATCAAGATCCCCATCGTGTGCGTGGTGCTGGAAGGAGGCCCCGGGACACTCGATGTAAGGAACTCCTCCTGCCCGCTCCCAGCAGAGCTGAGAGGCGGGGGTGGTGGGAGGGGGCAGCTCCTTGCCCAGGGTGCTGCTCTCCGGTTTTGGTGTGAGCATGGTGCCACACTAGCTGAAACGCAGCTGGGCGGGAGTGCTGCGGAGCAGTGGTGTGGGTCTCAGGCTCAGAGAGGGTCTGCTGGCCTCTGGGTGAGATTAGGACCAGCCTCCCCACTCTGTTGCAGACCATCTACAATGCCATCACCAACGGGACTCCCTGTGTGATTGTCGAAGGGTCTGGCCGTGTGGCCGATGTCATCGCACAGGTGGCCAGCCTGCCTGTGCCCAAGATAACCATTGCCTTGATCCAGAAGAAGCTGAGTGTGTTCTTCCACGACACCTATGAGCTCTTCACTGAGGACAAGCTGGTGGAGTGGACCAAGAAGGTGAGCCTCTTGCAGGGAGACAGCTCCTCTCGCTAAGCTGGTGGAGATCAAAGGGGTCCCCAGGGCTCCTTGCCCATCAGCAGCAGCACTCCCAGTGTGACGTTTAAGGGTCATCTTCCACCAACCATCCATCTCCCCCCAGCCATGCTCAGCATTGTCCTGGTGGGCACCCTGAAGGCTGAAGCTCTGCTCCTCCACTGCTTGCTCCCTTTGGGTAGAGAGGTACCATTTGGGACCAACCCCAGCCGGGCTGGGAGACACAGCACAGGGGGTCTGCAGGCAACCCGAGGGGAGCAAGGAATTGCCCCACACAGGATAGAGGGCTGCGGGAAGTGGCAGGGAGGAGGTGCTGCTGCTGATTGCTTGCCCACGGCTCTCCTTGTAGATTCAAGACATAGTGCGGAGCCGGCAGCTCCTGACCATTTTCAGAGAGGGCAAATATGGCCAGCAGGACGTGGATGTGGCCATCCTCCAGGCCCTGTTCAAAGGTGAGGTGTGGGGAGCTGCTTGGGAGGAGGGGGCAAGATGAATGGGATGGGGGGGTCACAAGTCACCTCCTGCAGCTGCCTGACTTATGGTGTCACCAAAGGGGTCCCCAAACCTTGTGATGCTGAGCTGACTGGGGAGAGATGTTTCCCCCAAAGGGCCAGGTCTCCAAGGGGGCTTCCAGGTAGTATCATCTCGCCGTGTAAATGACTCTCTGTTCTAACACATGCACTTTGCATGCAGCATCCCGAAACCAGGACCACTTTGGTCGGGAGAACTGGGACCACCAGCTGAAGTTAGCTGTGGCCTGGAACAGGGTGGACATTGCTCGGAGTGAGATCTTCACGGACGACTATGAGTGGAAGGTAAAGGAGTACCTGTGCTTCTTGTATGGTGAGGCTTACAGCTTGTCAGGTCCCACTTGAAGACTGTGGATATTGAGGGCACTGCTCACCTTGGCTGTGCCTAGGGAGAGTTTTTGAGGGCATTTCTCTTGGACCCTAAACTCCCACCATATTGCCAGGGGCTCTTTATCTGTCCTGTCTTTCAAAACTGCACTCAAAACACCCAAAGCAGAGGTGAGCACACCCTATAATTCATTGCTTGTAAAGGTCCTATTTGGCTTATATTTTTTATAAAGGTGATTGATCGGTATTTTGTTCAAAACCAGTGCCTTTTAAAGACAATCCACCAACCTAGACCCAAAAATATCTCTTGCCAGCTCTGCCCTGTGGTCGCTGCTCTTGCCATGTTGTCAAATGGCAACTTGTCCCTAAACTCCTCTTACCCAGCCTGGTGCTTCCCTGCTCAAACTTTACTACAGAGTGGGGCAGGGAGCAGCACAAGCCAGCTCTGCTGTCCCACGCCTGGTCCTGCTGTCAAGAAGTCAAAGCTGAGCAGGGTTATCTGTCCTTTCTGATAGGGCTGTGGGACTTGGAAGGGATTTTCCTGTTTCGTTGGACACTTTGGGTTCCCTCAGCTCACATACCTTTTGTGGGACTGGGAAGGGCTGGTGGGAACTAGGAACCCCAGAAGGAAGTATTTGATGGTGTGAAAATGCACAGCCCGAGAAAGATCCACGGCTTTGTCAGGAAGGGAGGATGAGGCAGGCACTCAGATTAGCCGATGCAGGCCAGGGCTGTTACAGGTCCTGCAGCTCTGGACAGGTCTGGCTGGTATGAAAAGCTGAGGCTGAAACCAAGCTGTGGCAGAAGCTCAGCAGGTACCTTCCTTCCAGGACATGTACCCCCTTACCCACAGGCCGTGCTTTCACATGTAAAGGTTGCCTTGGAAAGGAAAACCCCACAAAGGCTGAACTGGGTGACCATTGGGAGCAGCCAGTCTCCCCATGGCTGAGATCCAGATGGCAGCACCGTGATCCTTCTTCAGCCGAAGAGTTTTGCACAGGGGACAAACTTGTGAGGTCCTGTTCATTTGTATGGTGCATCCTCATGAGCTGGGGAAAGAGGGTCTACTCTCTACCCTACCCCATCCCTCCTCCAGCAGCCAAGGGAGCAGAGGGCTTCTACTGCCAGAGGAGAGGGCATACTAACCCACAAGTGTGTCTCTGGGGGATGTCCCACAAGTCCCAGTACCTCCCAGCTGCTCTCTCATACCCAGAAACTCCTTGTGTGCTCAGGGATAAAATCTTCCCCCCATCTAAGTGAGGACCATGGTGGGGGCCCTACTCTGGGGCCATGGAGCCCCTCACCTCTGCCTCTGGCCTGCCAGCCCACAGATCTCCACCCCGTGATGGCAGCTGCCCTGATCTCCAACAAGCCAGAGTTTGTGAAGCTGTTCCTGGAGCAGGGAGTGCGTCTCAAGGAGTTTGTCACCTGGGACACCCTGGTTTACCTCTACGACAACATGGCACCATCCTGCCTGTTCCACAGCAAGCTGCAGAAGGTGCTGCTAGAGGAGAGAGAGCACACAGCTGGCTCCAAAATGCCAAGAATCCAACTGCACCATGTCTCCCAGGTGCTGCGGGAGCTGCTGGGCTGCTCCACGCAACCTCTCTACCCCAAGCCCAAGCACACGGAGCGGCCCCGGCTCTCCATCCCCGTCCCGCACATCAAGCTGAATGTACGCATCTCCAGGTTACAGGGTGGCAGGGTTGCATTAGGGAGGGGGACGCTGGCTCTAGAAACCATGCTGGAGGTTGCAGCTAGGTCTCTGTCCTCTTGCCTGCTCAAGAATCCCACTTAAAGTCCCGCCCAAGTCATCTGACCCACATTCAAGGTGCAAATCCCACCCTCCTACACCCATAGCCCCACTTGGCTGCATGACTCTGGTGGGCAGGACCCAGTGGGGTGGGTGCACTGGGCAGGATGGGCACATCCCCAGGTGATCCTGGCCCTAGAGAAAGTGGCATTTCCAGGAGGAGTCCAGTCTTGGTCACCCTGCTGTCTGCAGCAAAGGCCCTTCCATGGGTGGTGGAAGCAGGCACCAAGGGTTCAGGGGTGGCTTTGTGCTGAGAGGCTGTCTGCTTTCTGCAGCCTCTTGGCAGGGGAATGGGTCTGACCATTGCACACCTTGCAGGTTCAGGGGTCAAGTCTCCGGTCCCTCTACAAGCGCTCTGCTGGCCGAGTCACCTTCACCATGGACCCGGTCCGCGACCTGCTTATCTGGGCTGTGGTCCAGAACCGCAAGGAGCTGGCAGAAATCATCTGGGCCCAGGTATCACAGCCCAGAGCTGATGGTCCCAGATGAGAGGCTCAGATGGAACCAAACCTCCCAGCCCCAAGAGGAAAGGTTGAGCCTGCTGGCATTTGGGACAGCAGGCGAGCTGGCCCATGGCAGTGCCCAAGCCTGACCCCCAGCCAAATGGGAGCCAGCTAGTGAGCCTGCGGACACTCGTTGTTCATCCCCAGACACACACCATGATGCCAGATCCCTCCCTTCCCCACCAAAACGTACGCTGTGGGCAGAGGTGATGTGCTGGGCCAGAAGCATGCTCTTCCTTGCAAAGCCTGAGAGAGGGCTCAGCACACAGCAGGCAGGACACAGGTGCATGGCAGCTGGGGTGGAGAAGGCTTCCGCCGATAAACAGCATTCCCAGGGCAAGAGGCAGTGTGGCTGGCAGCATGGTGTGTGCACCATGCAGAGCCGTGGAGTCACACCATCCCGTCACCCAAGGCTTCCCACTGGGAGAGCAGGGGTCTCCCCATATTCCCCATGGCAGTGGGTTACCTGCTGCCCCTGCACCCAGAAGGGAGCACAGCTCAGCCCTTGTCACAGCAAGCTGTCCATCCTGAGCAGCAGTCTGCTTGGGACACCTTCCTTCCCTCCCATAGAAGCCGTGGAGGGCTTGGCAGGGCTGCCAGGACTTGCAGGATAGGGACAGACCCCCACACTCTCTCTGGCCTCTTCTGCTCCAGAGCCAGGACTGCGTGGCAGCTGCACTGGCCTGCAGCAAAATCCTGAAGGAGCTCGCCAAGGAGGAGGAAGACACCGACACCACCGATGCCATGCTGGCCCTGGCCGAGCAGTACGAGCACAAAGCGATTGGTGAGCAGGAGGGGACCAGGAACCCAGAACTGCTCTCATGCCCTGCAGGGCTGGCTAGCTTTGCCCAGGAGGTGTCTGGGGGGTGATGGGTGGGGTGGCCGGTGCCAAACAGGGGTCCCCTCCTCACAGTCAGGGTTGTGGGGCTACGAGGGCTATGCCCAGGTGGTGGTAGGAGCGCAGAGGGTGGCCGCTGCGTGGTGCAATGTCCAGGTCCTGCTGCAAAGAGTGACTCAGCGGGCACCTTGCTGAGCACCAAGCTGGCCCCGGAGCTCAGCCTTGTCCCCCGGGTCCCTGCCCGGCCAGGTGTGTTCACAGACTGCTACCGCAAGGATGAAGAGAGAGCCCAGAAGCTCCTCACCCGTGTCTCTGAGGCCTGGGGGAAAACAACCTGCCTGCAGTTGGCATTGGAGGCAAAGAACATGACTTTTGTGTCCCATGGGGGTGTCCAGGTGGGTTCCCAGCAGAAGTGCTTGGAGGGGGATTGCCCAAGTGAACCCTGCCCCAGATCCAGGGTTCCTTGGCAGCGGTGGGGCTTTGTCCTGCAGCCCTGCTCTGACGGGGGGTGGCTTCTATAACCAGTGCTCCTCTCCCTCCCTCCTCACAGGCCTTTCTAACCAAAGTCTGGTGGGGGAAGATGTGCGTGGACAACGGGCTTTGGCGGGTGATCGTGTGCATGCTGTTCTTCCCACTTCTGTACACCAGCCTCATCACCTTCAGGTACTTCTTGCAGCCAGGGCATGCATGCACCAAGGCTGGCTGGGAGAAGCTGCCGTGGCATCTCCCTGGGCAGCTCAGCCCCGCTTCCACCCTGCTCCCCGCAGGGAGAAGAGGCTGCAGCCTGTGGGCTGCCTGACGCGCCTCCGAGCCTTCTTCACGGCACCTGTCGTCATCTTCCACATGAACATCCTCTCTTACTTCACCTTCCTCCTGCTCTTCGCCTATGTCCTGATGGTTGACTTCCAGCCATTGCCGTCCTGGCGGGAGTACCTCGTCTACTTCTGGCTCTTCTCCCTGGTGTGTGAGGAGACCCGCCAGGTACGGGGCAGGCAGAGCAGAGGCTGGGAGGAGGCAAGGGGAGGGAGAGACACCCCCCTGGGTGCTCCTGGAAGATCCTGCGTAGCTTAAGTTCCCATGCTGCTTCTCATGTCACCATCCATTTGGAGACGTCCCAGCACAAGGGACTGCCAGATCCCCCCCGTCTCTGAGGCCAGAGAATCTCCTTGGCCACATCTGGTCTGGCCCCTGGTATTTGCAAAAAGACTTGCTGTTTTGAGCTGAAAATGTCAGGAGATGGAGGGATCACCTCCTTCCTTGGGCATTTATTCCCAGAAGCATTTCCAGGCTTTGCTTGGCATTTGATTTCTTTCAGCTTTTGCTTCAACATCTCAGTACCTTTCATCACCAGACTAAACAGCCCCACATCTCAGGTATCTCACCCCATGCTCATTCCATGCCCCTACAGAAAACCCCGTAGGCTCAGGTTAACTTTGGGTAAGCAAGAGGGTCCAGTGATAGCCAGCAGGTCTGTGTGGTCCCTCCCATCTACAAGGCACATGAGCTCTTACAAGGCTTTCTCTGAAATGCCAATCCCTCTTCTCTTCCCAACAGCTGTTATATGATCCAGATGGGTTTGGGGTTGTGAAAATGGCTTCCCTGTACTTCAAGGACTTCTGGAATAAGTTGGATATCTGTGCCATCCTAGTCTTTATCACAGGGCTGACTTGCAGGTGAGTTGCACAGCCACTTGCCTGGCAGTGCGCAGGCTCAAGCCACAGCTGTAGGCTACAGAACTAGTGTGAGAATTGTGCAGGTTTTTTAATTGCAATTTCTTCTTCCAAAGGCTAGCGAAGATTTTTGTGGTCATGTGATTAATTCTGACCAATTTGCCTCTGCTTTCAGCTGCTTTTAGGAGAGATTTTTTTCATGCCGCAGCTCTCACCCAGCACTCTGGGGAAGCTCACTAATCTTGCAGAAATGTAATGCTGTGAGATCAGAAAAAAAACCCCACACTGGCAGCACTGAGATGTTTCCTTTCCTCTCTTGTGTGCCCAGGTTGATCCCGTCAACTTTATACCCCGGGCGCATCATACTGTCACTGGCTTTTATCATTTTCTGCCTGCGTCTGATGCACATTTTCACAGTCAGTAAAACGCTGGGGCCCAAGATCATCATTGTGAAGCGCATGGTGAGAGTTCCCCTCCATCCTGCCAGGGTGATCAGCTGGAGCAACCGGACGCCTGCATGGGAGGGATGTGCCACCTGTGTTATACTATCCTGGAGTGGGGTTTGCTCCAGGACACAATTTTGCTTCCCCTCTGTCTTTGCAGATGAAGGATGTCTTCTTCTTCCTCTTCCTGCTAGCAGTGTGGGTGGTGTCCTTTGGGGTTGCCAAGCAGGCCATCCTGATCCACAATGAGGAACGTGTAGAGTGGCTTTTCCGTGGCGTGGTCTACCACTCCTACCTGACCATCTTTGGGCAGATTCCCTCCTACATCGATGGTAAGGGACACTGGCCTGTGACAGCGCGTGGCATGAGCAGGGTGGCTGCTACAAGGCTGAGGGGTACCAAGCTCATGCCGCAGTCTGCCTAGCTCTCGCCATGTTGGCCCATGGAAGTCCTGCACAGGGCTCCTCTCCAAACACAACGTAAGGCCAAGAGGGAGCAAGGACAGGGTGTGGGGATGGAGCCCTGCTCCAGTACATTGGGAGCATTGCCAGCAATGCAAACCCAGGGACTTGCATCTGCCCAAGCAGTCAAGAGAGCACACTAGCAAAGGCACAGGACCATGAGTCGATCCAGCTCAGTGCCACAGCTGCAAAGCTGGTGGCACTGAGCAGAGCACCTAGGATGATGCAGATCGAGGTCAAATCCCTGCCTGGTGCTAAGCTCCCTTGATGCTGGCTGCTTTCAGAGAGCACAGTGTGCTCCCTGAGACACCATGAGGTTTGGCTGCAATGAAGTCCTGCCATGCTTTCTTGCAGGGGTCAACTTCAACATTGACCAGTGCAGCCCCAATGGGACTGACCCCTACAAGCCCAAGTGCCCAGAGACAAATGAGGACAACAAGAAACCCATCTTCCCAGAGTGGCTGACGGTCATCTTACTGTGCCTATACCTGCTCTTCACCAACATCCTCCTCCTCAACCTCCTCATCGCCATGTTCAAGTGAGTTTGATCTGCCCCATGGCCCTGACAGTGAATTGAGCTGGCTTTGCTTACAGGCTTGGCCACAGCCAGGGCACTGCACACTGAGAAAGTGCAAGGAGGGTCCTAGGGCACATGCTGACCAGAGCACAGGGGAGTTTTGGGGGGTTTATAGATATGGTGGAAGTCGCAGATGCAGGCCAGGGCTAATCAGGGATGGGTAGGAGCTGGGGCACCATACAGACATGATGTACCCCCTCATCCCCATGGCATGGCTGACACCTGGGCTCTGCCCCAGCTACACCTTCCAGCAGGTCCAGGAGCACACGGACCAGATCTGGAAGTTCCAGCGGCACGACCTGATTGAGGAGTACCACGGCCGCCCACCTGCACCTCCACCCTTCATCCTCCTGAACCACCTGCAGATCCTGGTCTGGCGAGGCTTGCTCCGCAGGCCGGCCACACGCCACAAGCTGCTCAGTGAGGACCAAAATCTTCCCTCCTGCCCTTTGCCCCCTCCCTGGGGCACGGCACTGTGCACCGAGGCACGAGGCACGATGGGCTGCGGTACCAGGTTTTGGAATGCCCGGAGGTCTGACAGCACTGCTGTCCCCTTTCTCTGGCAGAAGAGAAGCTGGAGAAGAACGAAGAAGCTGCCCTCCTCTCCTGGGAGATGTACCTGAAGGAGAACTACCTGCAGCACCAGCAGTGCCAGGAGAAGCAGAACATGGAACAGAAGATCCGAGACATTGCACAGAGGTACCAGCACTCCTGAGATAGGGACATCCTTCTGTCCTCCAGTGTCCTGGGCAGGAAAGAGTTGGGATTAGTGCAGGAGTGGCTGCTGAGGGGTTTCCTTTCTGCACTGTCCCTCCAGGGTTGACATGCTGGCAGAGCTGCTGGACTTGGACCGGCTGAAGAGAACAGGGCTGGTGGAACAGAAACTGGTCTCTCTGGAAGACCAGGTGAGGCAAAAGCTGAGCAACTACCTAAGAAAGGGGGAGTTTTCCAAGGGCTGAGTCAACTGAACTAGAACACAAGAGAAAGTCCCTCTGAATCAATCCCCCTTCAAACAGTGTGAGTTTCCTTGCCAAAACAATAGTATCTGAGAGGAAAAGGTTATGGGAAATGTTCTGTTTGACTCCAAAGTGAACAAGATGAAGGCAGTAAGTGGTGGAATGAGCCCCTGCCTCCACTGGTCACCCAAGCAGTTAGATCTGACCCAGCTCGTCTCCTCGGCCCAAGAGGACCCTCCAGACCTTCTGGAGATGGGCAACTCTCCAACCCCCTCCTGTGAAGCTGTTCCACACTCTGCACGAGCAGTGGGGTGCCTGGGGAGCAGGACCAGGCCCTGACATCTCCTCTCTGAGACAGCCGCAGCACAGCTGCTGTTTCCACTTCCATTTCTACCTGCTTTGAAAAAATGTTGCCACAGAGGTGGTTTTCCAAGCCGAGCATCAGGGCACAGCAAGGATTGCTGCTGCCCTGGGGAGATGAGCAGCCAGGAGCCAAGGGCAGCAGTGCCTCCTGCCAGGGCTGTACCCTGCAGTACTCGGGCGAGGGAGCCTGGAGGGGCAAGCTGGGGTCCAGGGGGCTGACCCTCTCTTCTCCCATGCAGGTGCATCAGAGCACCCAGGCCCTGAGGTGGATAATGCAGGCGCTGCAGGGCAATGGCTTCGGCTCAGGCGAGGACCTGCCGCCCATCGGTAAGTGGAGCCCGTCTCCACCCCAGCAGCACCGGGGAAGCCCAGGACCCCACGCTGGTGCCAGCAGGCTGCAGACCAGGGCTGAGCAGCCCCTCACACCCCTCTGTTAAGCAGTAAGGCAGAGGCAGAGGTTCTTTGGGCCCAGGGAGGTTTGGGGGCTCTGTGAGGCTGTCCAGTCCCTCCTGCAGCCATTCCCACCCTCCACACCAGAGCCTGCAGCCCATGGCTGAGGCTTTCCATGGCAGCATCCCCAGGGGAGCTCCTCTGGGGCCTTCCAGAAGGGATGCCGGGGGCCAGGTCCCCAGGGTACAGCAGCATCCCCATGGAGAGACCCAGCCAGCCCCCCCAGCAGAGCCGTGGTCCGCAGCACTGGACTCAGCACCCTGCTTTGTGGGGCCTCGCTGTCTACGTCTGCCTTGCAGGCTCCAGCAAAGCCTCAGAGATGAAGGAGGTTGACCTGGAGGGGAAAGCCGAGGAGAGCCAGCCCCTATACCACGTGCTTGCCCGAAACCTCCTGTACCCAGGGTCTCACACCCACCGCTTCCCTGTGCCAGATGAGAAGGTGCCCTGGGAGGTAGGAGCTGTGACCCTGGGTGGTGGGGCTGGGAGCAGGGGCCATGGGGCAGATCCCAATGGTGGTAGGAAGAGGAACAAACCCATCATCACACCTGTGTTGCACTTGGGAGCTCCTGTTCTTCCCAGCCCTGGGACAAGTGGCTTCCTGGAGCAGCAGCTCCAAGGCCTTCCCAGGGAAAGGGAAAGGTGAATGGGCATCATTCCTGCTTGGCTCTGCAGTGCTAGGGATGCCTGGGGCTGCTTGGTGGGGAAACAGAAGGTACAACCACCTGCCTCCGCGTTTTCTGAATCAGGGCTGGCTCAGGGTCAGGGACAGGATCTGGCATTGGCTTCCACAGGGGCATGAGTGAGAGGCACCGACCCTCTAGCCGAGAGCCTAAGCTCAGCCCCCGAGCAGGGCCCGGAGCCCTACATGCCTCGGGGAGTGATGCCACAAGCTAGGCAGGGAAAGGGATTGGGGCAGAAAGTATCCCCGGGGGTCCCATTCCCTGCCTGCCGCCAGAGCACGGATGTAAGGGGGGCCTGACGCGGCCACATGCTCTGCAGGTGGACTTCCCACTCTACGACCCTCCTGTCTACTCAGCTGACCACAAGGACATGGCTGTGCAGGACCCGTTCAGCCCGTGAGTGTCCCCCTGAGGCTCCTCGCTCCTCTGCCCCTTCCCCTGGGTGGCACAGCCAGCCCTCCCTGCCGGGCTGCCTCCTGCCCCCCAGCTCTTTGGAGTCTCTCCTGAAGATCAACTACAACACCATGGACGGGCTGATTGACCGGCAGAGCTTCCATGGGCTCTACGCCGTGCAGGATGGGCTGCCGCTGTGAGTACATCTGCCATGGGGGCAGATGGGCTTGGTGGGAGCTGGGGTGCCCATCTGTAGGCAAAGCACCAGGGAGATGGAGAATCCAGGGGGGGCTGGGTGCATCCATCCCCTTCCCACTTCCCTATGGCTAATGGTGGGGCAGGGATAATGGCATGCATCTTCCTCAGGGCTGTCCACCCTCTCCAAGAAACCCAGAATCCCAGAAGAGGTGCAGTGCAGTCGTGGGAAATTTGGGGATGCGGTTATAGGGCTTTGATCAGCGTGACGGGGTGCGCAGTGGGACCCTGGCACTATCCCAGCCTGCTCACTCTCTCCCTGCTAGGAACCCCATGGGAAGGACAGGGCTGCGAGGACGCGGGAGGCTGCGCTGCTTTGGGCCCAACCATGCCTTGCACCCCGTTGTGACCCGGTAAGCACATGGGGACAAGGAGGTGTCCTGCTCCAGGATGGGGCTAGGGAGGTGGAATGGAAAAGGGGGCACGAAGCCATCTCAGAGACACTGGCACCTGTCAAAGCCCACTGCTGCCCCTTCAACGTGGGAACCTGTGCCAGTGTGCTGGGCAGGGGGGAGCTGAGTCCTGCCTGCAGCATAACAGGGGCCTCTCTCACAGCTGGAGGCGGAATTTGGATGGGTCCATCATAAGAAAGAGCCTGAAGAAGATGCTGGAAGTCCTAGTGGCCCAGTACCCACTGTCGGATGTCTGGGCTCTGCCTGGGGTAAGAGCTGGTGTAAACCAGCTGGCACAGAAGGGTCTGGGGAGATGGGGACCAGCTGGTGGCTGAATGCCCTGCAGAAAAGGGAGAAACACAGATGGGTGTCACAGCCTTGTCCAAGGAGGTACCTCTGCCCCTCCCACAGAGCATCTGCATGCAGGGCTGTGCTGCCAGGAGTGCTGGACAGGCGGTGGTCCCATTACATACCCCCACCCACCCTGACCCACTGACTCCTGCTTCTCCCTCCTCCTCCTCCATGGCTTCAGTTCTCACATGTCCTTTGACAGAGAGGTCCGGGGGTTGAATCAGGCAAACTCAGACATCTGCTTGGGCACAGCTGAGGACTTCTGGCAGGAGAGGGAGGGAAGGAGGCACCACCACTGCTTGCTCCCCCCACCAGAGCTTGTGGCATCTTCTGCAGTGGTGGCAACTGCCCGATGGCCAAGCTGGTGGCAGTGAGGGAGGCTGGGCTGGGCTGATGGCAGGCCCCACGCCTGACATCTGCTTTGGCACAGGGGTCACTGGAGCCAGGTGAGACACTGCCACTGAAGCTCAAGTGGATCCTGCGCCGGGAGTTCTGGTCCCAGTTCCAGAACTTGCTGAAACAAGGCACCGAGGTGGGGTGTCCCCGTGGTACAGGGGCACATGGGTGTTACAGCTGTATGGGGGCATGCAGGCATCACCCTGGCACAGGGGCACACAGGTGTCATGGCAGTAGAGGCACATGGGGGCATTGCCACAGTACGGGGACATGTGGACATCATGGTGGCACAGGGGCATGTGGGTGTACCCAGGGTACAGGGGCAGGGTGCATCACACCTTGGCCACTGCTCCCACTGGGAAGGAATGGCTGGGGGAGGTGGAGGCATGCCATAATGGCCTTGTACCATTCAGGGGGCTGGGAGGCAGCCCAGGGACCCAAGGGGTGGGCCGCACACACCGGTGTCCGTGCCTGCTGTGATCGCTCTCCACAGCTCCAGCTGAAGTGGTAACAGGGTGCTGGTCTCCAGCAGGGCAGAGGAGCTGTGGGGTGATGCCTCCCCACCCCCGGGGCCTCTCAGTGCCCTCAGATTGGTGGTGAGGGCTCTGCTAATGTGGCATTCCTTCACCATGCACAGATACACAAGGGGTACCTTGACGACCCCCGCAACACAGATAACGCCTGGGTTGAGACGGTTGCTGTCAGCGTGCACTTTGACAACCAGAACGATGTGGAGATGAAGCGGCTGAATTCGGTATGGGTTTCTCACCTTTGTGGTTCCCTGACCTGGCTCTCAGCAGGCATGGGGCAGGGGACCCAGAGCTCCAGACCCAGAACTCGCCCTCGTCAGGAGTGGGCTTCTCCAGCTGCATGCACTGGAGGAAGAACATGGGGATGAACACAGGGTGGCACTGCAACGGGGGCCCCAAAACGAAAGGGCAGGAGGCTGGGGACTAGAAGTACTGTTGAGCATGGCTGGCATGGCCCCTTGCCAGCAGTGCGTACGTGATGTCTCTGGTCCCCTTCCAGTTCCTTCAGGGCTGCGACCCGGAGCTGTGCATCCGCTGGCAGGTGCTGGACAAGAGGATCCCCCTGCACGCCAATCACAAGGAGCTCCTGCACAAGGTCTCAACCCTCCTCAGCGCCTACTACTGAGTCCTCAAGCACAGGCCAGGGCTCCTGTTGCCCCAAACCAGGTTCTGGTTGGGACCTGCAGCTCTACCCCAGCTCACCTGTGAGACCATGGGCAGCCGCTGGACACTAGGTACTTTGGTTGCCTCCGTGGATGGACATTGCAGGTCTCTGGGAGGAAAATGGTCCCCTCCCCACCAGCCGGGGGCAAGGGGCTGCCTGGGCAGTGCCTACACAGCATCCCGGTCACCCGAGCCACCAAGCTCAGCCCAGCTTGTGTCTTGGTGCTTCCACATCAGCCACAGCACTAGCCCAGGGCTTGGGCCAAGCAGAACCACGGGACTGTTCCTGCAAGGTGTTCCTTCTCTCAGCTCCCACCTGCTCTTTACTTCAGTGTGGGCACTGGGGACTTGCCAGCCTCAGCTACCCCTCCACCCAGGATATCCATCAGGCATCTCTGCTCCCCTGCTCCTGCTCTGAGCCCTGGCAGCCCCACTGCCACAGCTCCTGGAGGATTGCTCTGGAGAAGGCCTGGGGTCTTTTGCACCTAAAGGCCCCGACTGCCCTGCAAGTCACTCCTGTGGCAGCTGTCCCCATATCTCTGTTGTCTCAGACCCAACAACATGGTCCTGAGCTGTGATCCAGCACTTCTGAAGGTGTGAGCAGCTCTTGGCTTATATACGTATGGTTTCATAGCTCTGCACAAGTCTGCCCCCCACATCCCATACCGTTCTGTGATCCTGAGTGTGTATGCTGAGCACCATCTTATAGCTGAACTTCTTCCCTCTGTCTGAGCCAAGGCACCAGCTAAATGTTGCCTGCCTACCCCTGTCCCCTTGTGCACATGGATGGAAAGGAGGGGACAGCTTGCTGGGACCCAGGTGATCCATGTTCTGTGGTCCTTTGGGCAGGTAGGGACAGGAGAGAGGACATCAGTGTGTCCATTCCAGACATCTCTGTTCTTAAGGGGTCCTTCACTCACCTTTTCTGTTGCCTGCCATGGGGAGAACACAGTTCCCCCACCCTCTCCCGATGGATCAGACACTGGCCAGCCAGGGCGGTTCTTCCCACAGCGGTGGCCACCACAGCACAACTGCAGTTTCACCAATGATGCCCTGGGGCTTGGTGAGGGTGCAGTCAGAGTGGCAATGTAGTCAACCCAGCTCAATAAACCGTGTATTAAATGACTAAAAGGCTGGTGGTCTGTTACGGCTGTTTAACCAGGGGCCATTCCTGGAGGCAATGCTTGGAGCCCACTTCCAGGACAAGCCCAGTTTGAGCGTTCCCACCCCCAATCTTGTTGCACGAACTCACTTTGCTTGCAGACTCACTGCCCCCCCCCCCAACGCTGGCTGCAGAGATGACTTGACATGTTTGGAGTCAATGTGAGGAGGTGCTGGAAAGCAAGCTGTGTGCCAAGGCAGTGGCACACTACCTTCTCCCATTGCTCTTGGCCTGCTCGATGACCGCTTGTGGTCTTCCATCACCATGCTCAGCCGAGAGCCAGCGCAGGCGCAGGGAGGGCCAGGCTGGGGGCACAGCTGGGGAGGGAAGAGGCAATCCTGCCTTACAACGGCTGAGAAAGCTTTGCAGCCCCGAACCGACGAGCAGCAACCACAGCCTAAGGAGAATTGCTGAAACCTAATTAGCATCACTCAATTACAGCACAAAAGGGCTCCAAGCAGCCGCTCGCCCACAGCACCCGTGGCTGTGCTGCCTGGGTGGCCCCACCGCCCCGGTCCAGCAGTCTCCTTGTCACAGGGCACCCCCCGATCCCCCCCCCGATCCCGTCTCCCCCGCACCGCCCCTGCACCGCCCGGTGCCGCCGAGGCGGGGACCGCCCGTCCCGGGGGCCCCGGCGGGAGCAGCCGCAGCAACAGGTCGGGTCAGAGCCGCAGCCGGAGCCGGAGCCGGAGCCGGAGCCGGAGCCGGAGCTGGAGCCGGTAAGGGACCCCCGGGACTCCAGGAGGCGGGGCGGGGGGGGGAGGACTGTTCTGCTGCGCGGAGCCCAGTGGGGGCCCGGCTCCCCAAACCCCTCGCCCGGGCAGGTCCGGCTCCCCGGTCCCCGGCCCGGGCGTGAGAGCGGGTCGGGGCTGGGCAGCACCCACCCCCGTTCCGCAGGCGCACGGCGGGGGCCGGCTGGGGCGGCTGCGGCCCCTCAGAGCCCTGCCAGGGCCGGGAGCAGGCTCGGGCAGGCGGTGGGAACCGGCACCGCGAAGCGCATCTTCGCTTCCCCCGGAGAGACTGGGTTGGCAGACCCCGGGACCATTTGCAGGGCCAGAGAGATTCCCCGGCAGCGTGATTTAACCTCCCCTGGAAAAGTCCACTGCACAGTCCCACACCCCTGAGGAGGTCCGCTGGCAGCATCCCCCAAGTATGAGCATCCCCCGGGTGGTACTCTGAGGTTGCTCATAACTGAGAGATGCTGGTACTTAAGGGATGCTGTTACCAGGGGGATGCCATTATCAGAAGGATGCTGGTACCAGAGGGATAATGACGCGGTGCCCAGCTGGCACCATGGATAATTTCATTCCCGGGTGAAAGGCTCCCTGGGCCTGCCAGGGTCCCACCCCCGAACTTCCCCCACCCCCCACCCCACCCCATGGGGATCTCTTCCCCTCCCAGCCTGACCAAGGCAGCAGGAGAGGCGTGAGTAGCACCAAAGGGCAGAGGAAAGAAGACCCACCTGCTTCACCTCCTGCCTCATCCCCAGCAGGGCTGGGGTGGCCCTTGGGGTTCCTAGATCATCCCCTTTACTGTGATAGTCAGTGGCTCCTCTCTTAAGCTCCAGCTCCCGGAGTCAGGCTGTTAAACCATACACTTTGTTTACTTTAAAAAACGAAGTCACCTCCAAACCCGAGCTTTGGCAAAACCCTTGGAAACGTGACTTGTACCAGCTCATGGACCAGATGGGGAAAGCAAAAGAACTCCACATCTTGTTATTTAAAAACCCGGTGGTGATTAAGCCAGTCTGATGATCTGGGGAGTCTGACTCATCTTTTTTTTTTAACACTTGGGGTCGGTGAGATAGGAATTTACTGCTGCTGTTCTCCAGCAGCAAATCACCGCATCCCATGTGGAAACTGGCAGCAGGCTGGGGCAGAGGCTCGCAGGCCCCATGCCAGTCTTGACACCCCCATCCTGCAGCACCCTTTGCCTGCCTGGGCGGTCTGTGCTGAGATGGGGGGCAGGGAAGGTTTAATCTCTGCATCTCTATGTCCAGGGATAATTAATCTTAAGCCAAATTAAGCTGTCCTGGAAAAGATGGTAGCCAGTATCATTCTGCCCTTGTTTTCTGGGCTCCTGAGCCCAGCCTCTCACTGCTTTGCCAGGGCACATTACACATGAGACGTAAGTGGTGTTCCAGGAAATAATGCCGTGTCATATCCCCTCCACCCACCGCTTTCGTCCAGCAATGGGAGAGGCTTTGCAGGATCGCAGAGGAGCCGCCCTGCTGCCCAGGAGCTGCTGCAGCCTCCGGGGAATCACCAGCAGCCATGCCGAGCTGGCTGGGTGCAAGATGACCCTCACACCCACGCCGGCAACCAGCGTCGCCCAAGCTTTCTTTTGTCTCTTGCTGTGCGTCCCCTGGGGCAGCTCCTGCCCCCCAAGCTGCCAATGCACAGAGCGAGCAGGGGCAAAGGCCGTCCTCTGCAGCTCTCGGCACTTGGAGGAGATCCCCAAGGACATCCCCAAAGACGCAGTGTTCCTCAAGCTAGACGCCAACAGCATCACCAGGATCCCTAGCAATGCCTTCAGGCACCTCTCCCACCTGGAGGAACTCGATCTCTCCAGGAACGCCATTGAGAAGATCGACAGGGCGGCTTTCAAAGGGGTGGCTGCTGGGCTGCGTACCCTCGACCTCTCCAGCAACCGCATCCGCAGCATTCCCAAGGAGGCCTTGCTGGCACTTAATGCGAAGCTCCGGCTGGCCAACAACCCCTGGCACTGCGAGTGTGCCTTGCAGGAGGTGCTGTGGGAGGCACGGCTGGACCCTGACTCCGTCCAGGACATCACCTGCCACACGGCCCCACGCGAGGAGTATGTGGGCAAACCGCTGCTCCAGGTTCTGGATGCCGGCGTCAACTTCTGCAGCGTGCGTCAGAGGACCACGGATGTGGCCATGTTCATCACCATGTTCGGCTGGTTCGCCATGGTCATCGTCTATGTGATCTGCTATGTCCGGCACAATCGAGAGGACACCTGCAAGCATGTGGATTACCTCAAGTCACTGCCGAGCACCCAGGGCCACGCAGAGACCACCAGCACTGCCCTGTAGCGCAGGATTGGGGTGCCCTGTTCCCAGCTTCTTTGCAGGGAGCCAGTGGCAACCTGGTGGGCTTCTAAGCTTCTCTATGGGATTTTCCAGTGCTTGCTCCAGTCCTGCAAATGAGTGCCACTGACTTCGCCCCTCCCCAGCGATGCTGGACTGAGCGTGAGCAAATGACATGGGGTAGGGATGCTTGGGGACACCCCATGCAGACCTGTCAATGGAGCCCAGGTTCCCAGGGAGGAACACCCCCCACACAGACCCCTTCTCCCCTGCCAGAGTTGGGCTCGCAGGGAAAGCAGCCCCAGCCACATGCTTGCAATCCATGTGGTTTAAAGAGAACAAGTCCCTGGGGGGGAGACAGACTGGGGGAGGGGGCTTTCATAGGGCCTAGAGGTCCCTGGAGCCTGGGGTGCAGAAGGATGGGTCACTCTGTGCAGTGGGGTGACCCTGTCCTGGCTCCAGTGAGGGACTGGCCTTGCAGAGAGCAGGACGTCAGCCCCCAGCTCCCAAGCAGCATCTCAGCAGCCTCTGCCTGCCACCAGCAACCCAGGGGTGAGCTCCCAAACCTTTGATTTCTCAATAAAGCCTGCACATAGGAAAAGCCCTCAGGGTTTGTGCTGCACTGGGAGCCAGGTGTCCGGGGAGGGTGGTGGCGCTCGAGGGGGTTGCACTTGTCCTAATTCAATCTCTCCCACAATAGACAAGCCTAAATTCAATGTACCAGCTCGACTCCCATCAGATTACATCCCCTCCACCCTTACCCGAGCCTGCCTCAAGCAGGGGCCAACTGGCTAAATGGTGCCTCTGCATCTCACCTGGTACGTTTTGCTTTATGTTGCCCTTCCTCAGGGCCGAATTAGAGACGCTGCTTGTGGCTCAGCATGATGGAAGCAAATCAAGTTCTGCCTTGTTTCATAAGCAAGAAATGGTCCTTCCTGGCAGAGCCAGCTGCACCCGCGGCTGGGCTGGGAGAAGAGGAAGGTCTGCAGGGGCTGCTTGTGGCTGCTCTCCCAGGCCCGGACCCCAGGGTGGCTCAGGTTGTGTCCTCCCCAGCCCGTTCTTGGGGGGCTGGCACCTGCTGCGGGCTCCCCAGCGCCAGGGTGGGTGGCCCAGCCCCAGTGGGAAACCCGGGGCCGGGGAAGGCTGAACGATGCTCTGGGCCAGTGGGGAGAGGGTCCCAGGCGGGGGGAGGCAGAGGGGCACCCTCACCCCAGAACCTCACTGTGCTCAGGGCCACCTCATCCTCATGGGCCACCTATGACCATGGACATGGCCCTGTCTCGCTCGAGGGTGGCTTGTTGAGTGGAGGGAAGCCTCTGCCATTGGCAGAGCAGCTTGGGTACCTGCAGCTTGTGCGTGGGATGAAGGCTGGGTGCACACAGTTTATTAGAGCGCTGGTTAAGCAAAAGAGTCCCCCAGACAAAGGCGAGGAAAAGAAAAGAGGCCACAGTTTCACCTGGAGTAGTTTTGGGTCTTTCCCATGCCCGTGGTAGCTGGATTGGTCTCAATGCACAGCAGGTTTGCTTGGGAGTCGCTGACCTCATGCAAAGAAGTGCAAGGACTGGCATCGGTCCTTGTACACATCTATGGATTTGTACTATAGATATATGTCACTCGGTGAGGATGACCAAAACCAGCCATGGCAGAGCGGGAGGGTGGGCAGGCATCCACGGCAGTGGGATGGGGTGGCAAGGCCACCAAAGAGGGACACAAAATGTTGCATGCAATGTCAAACCAGATGGGTCCTCAGCAGCGCCACAGCCCCAGGTGCTGGGTAGCCAGTGCCAAGTCTGAAGCCATCTTTTTCCCCAATTTCTTACATGCCATTTTCTCCCCATGCCACACACCCACCCTGGCAGCACACGCTCTGCTCAGTTTGTTTCTTCCCTGGCTTTGTGCAAGCTCTGGCCACAACCAACAGCAGCTCTGGGTGCGTCCTGGCTGGAGACTGCCAAGCGCCAGCATCCTGATGAGCCTGGGGAAGCACCTAGGTGCCAGGCACCCTGGGTAGGACATGACTCTGGAGCATGGCAGGAGAGCTTTCCCAGAAGAAACAGCACCAAAGCAGGATCACAGCCCCTTTGCCAGCCCATGGACAAGGCTGCAGGGAGCCCTGGCGCTCCCTTCCTCCTCCTCCTTCCCCTCCTGTGGAGAGCGCAACCAGCCAGCTGCAGGGTTCATGCTGCAGCCATTCCTGGGCTCTGTGGTCCATCTTCACCTCAATGCCCAGCTCGCCCCGATCCTGGTGATGAGCTGAGCGTGTCTCAGCCACCTCAGGTGGTTTTCAACTTGAGCACCTTGGAAAGCGGCTCCTTGGCACTAGAGTAGAGGAGGTAGGAGCCCTCGACGGTGTGAAATGCCTCCCAGTCTCTACAGCCAACAGTGGGGAGGTGGTGAGCTGCTACGAAGCCTTCATATCCTTGCCACCTGCATGGGGAGGGCAGTAAGCTCTTGGGCACAAGCTGGGCACATGAAAGGGGGGCAGGAAAGCTGAGCTGTGGGGCTGGCATCTCCCACCTCCCTGATGTGGCTCAGGGTGGGATGTCCCTCACTGGGCCTTCTCATTCCTGCCCAGAAACCTCCCCAGAAACAGGGAGCAGTGCTATCTGTCCTCCCTGAGCAGATACACCAGCATCCACAGAGGTTGCCCCCACGATGGGCTCCCAGCAGAGTTGTTCCACCCAACCACCCAACCCTGCCTTCCTCCCACAGCAGTACCTGTAGATAATACTGTTAACAGAGAAGGTGAAGCCATCGAAGGAGTTTGCCACCACCAGAAAAGAGTCGTCTCCCACTGAGAAGAACTCCCAGTCCAGGGCACTGGGGATGAAGCAAGTGGAGGGGCAGGTGAGGTGGCCCCTCCGTGGCCAGCCGAGGAAGGGGCTGCATGTCTGTGGGGCTGAGCCCACCCCACCCCAAGCTCTGCCACCCTGATGATACACAGAAAACCCCACTCTTCACAGGCTGCTCCTGAAAGGAAATCCACCCTTGTTCCCAAATCCAGGGCCTTCTCCTAGCTCCCACTGGGATTTGGTGCCAAGGACCTGTCACCCATTGCCCTCCCCACCAGTCTTGGTCCCTGGCAGCATGCAAGCCTGCATGAACCCTCCAGGAGACCTCCAGGTTGTTCAGGGGACTGAGGAGCACCCTGACTCTTTGCACAGGTACCTGTAGGTGAGGAGGTCCTGGAATTTGACAAACATCTGGGCAGTGATGTTGAGCTCATAGATGGAGGAGTTGATGGCATAGAAGTTAGAGGGTGCTGGCATCCCACTGTCATAGCTGTGGCTGTTTGCAACAGCCAGGAAGACTCTGTCTCCGATGCTGAAGACCTCCCAGTCAGCAGCACCAAAAGTCTGTGGGGAAGGGAGCCAAGTAAGAAGCTAGATGTGGACAAGCCTTTGCAAGCCAAGGATGCTCCAAGGTGGGGGGGGGACCTGCAGGAGGCACAGCAGGGAAGTTACCCACTGCTAAAACACTCCAAGTAAAAAAATAAACCTCGGTCTGTCAGTCCCTATGGGAGAATCAGTGGGAAACTATCACTACCTTTCCAGAGGACTTAAGAGCATCTGTCTCTGTAATTATTCCCTGGCTTGTCTAAACCCAGAGGGAGGACAGAGGAGTAGAGTTTGATCAGTGGCCAAGCCTTACCAGGATAGACTGGAAGAGCTGGAAAGAGCCACTGAGCCAGATGTAGATGTGCGAGTAGATCTTAGTGGATGTGCCATTGAACGTGTTAGCCACAGCCAGGAAGGAATATGGCCCGATGGTGAAAAATTCCCAGTCATAGGCTCCAGAGGTAGGGATGGTCTGGTTGGTTTCAAACAACCCTGTCCTGGGGTTCCACCTGTATATCACGCTGTCTATGTTGTGGTTATTCCCTGGGGGAGATGGACAGACAGACGTGCACCGTGAGGAAAAGGAATACCTGGCTCATATAAGAAACAAGACCCAGAAATAGGTTCAGCTACAGAAATATTTGCCAGCAGGTTGCAAGGCTGGTTCCTAGTGACCAATGGCTCCCCAAGAAGTAGCCAAAGAGACTCAAGAGCCTCCATCCCTACCTAGAGCCTCCATCCCCATTGAACACACTGGCAGCTTGTTCCCAAGCATGCTGTAGCAGCTTCGTGGCAGCCCCTGGCAGAGGAGGGATGGGAGGGTGCCATCTCCCCACACGAGCAGCACACCAGAGGCACCGTGCCAGCATCCCAGGGCGGCCAAGCTCTGCTGGCTGTCCCACAGGGTGGCCATGTGTAGTGGGGCCAGTCCCAGCCGAATCTCTAAGCAATAGACATCACGGGCTGCCGTCACCCTTCGTACAGAAGCTTGCACATCTGGGAGGGGAGCCACAGCTGGAATGGCACCGCACTGATGTTTTTCAGCTCTCCTTTGCTAAGTCCCTGTGAGCAGCTCCTGAGCACTGGAGCTGGCCAGGGACCTCCACGTGCTGATCCCCACTGATAGCATGAACTCCAGAAAGAGGGAGGGGATGCTGCAGCCCACAGCCTGCCCTGTGCTGAGCACTTGGGCTGGGCCCACCAGCACCAAAGCACATGCTCCATGCAGCTCCTGGGCTCTGTTGAAGCATCTCAACCTCATGTCCGTGTGGGACCCAGCTGGCTTTAAAGCTAAAAAACTTTCTGCACCTCCAGCCTGGCATGACCCCTCCAGCCAGAGGTGTTCTTCTAATAAAGAGCTGGCTTCATCAGGACAGGAGGGGAGTACCACCAGCCCCTTTCCACCCCACACTCACTAAGCACTGCTGTACTCCGCTTGGTCCCACTGGTGTTTCTGTTGGCTGGGCAGCAGCAGGACCACGTGTTAATGGGTTTATGGGCAATCCTCATTGCAATGGAAGAGCCTTTGGCAAGAAGGGCTGCAGAGAGTGTGGGAAATGGCCATGTGGATAAGTGGCAGCTCTTCAGGGACCTACCCTCCAACATCCCCTAAGGGGAACATCCCCAGCTTGGCTTGGCCACGATGGTCTTAACCCCTGCATGATGTGCATGGCCAGTGAAGGGACCTTTCTGCTGCCACTGCCACGGGAGTAGGTCTCATCCAAACTGGCCATGGTGGGGTCTAACAGGTCACACAGGGAGCTTCTAGCCCAAGCAACCTGCCACCAGCTTTGAGCCTGGTACAAGAGGAGTTGATGCCCCAGGAGCCAGTCCTGATGGCAGGGAAGGAGCCCACTGGCCCAGAATCTGAACCCAGCTAGGAGCATCCTGGAGAGCCGGGGCTGTGGTATTGACCCATTCATCCCCTGTGCTGAGGGGTGCACCCCCAGTGCAGAACAACTCATGGCCTGGGAGGGGAACGAGGCTGGATCATGTCTGCAGGGTGCCCAGGGAGGGAGGGATGTCGGCAGGCTCTCACTCAGCTTCCCTCAGTTTCCTGTGTGCCCACAAGGCCAAGGCTTTGGCTTCTCAAAAGGCTCAGCCCCTGCAAACCCAGACAGCTGCCCTCACCACCCCACCGTGTTCACCACATTATGTAGCATTGGGGAAACAAATGAAAAGAAGTGGAGAGATTCAGCAAAGACACCGTCCCCACTCCTGTCCCTGTCCCCTGCAGTCAGAAACCCAGAGAGGGACCATGTCAGCCGCTTCCCCAAGTACTTTTCTCTCCTAAAATGAGAGGGTCTGCAAGGGTTCGGGCTTCCTGAGGGACACCACACTCTGAGCTGCATGCACTGACTCCCCGGCTTTGCCCTGCATGCCAGCAGAGGATGCGCAGGGAGCTGCAGCGTTTCCACGGCAATGGGAGGATGCTCTCAAGCAGGGTGCCTGCGGCGGGGTGCCGTGGTCCCCACCGTCACCCCAGGGCCGCCTGCCCTGGCTGAACTGGGCTGGTAGGGAATATAAGGGCTGGGTACCTTCTCTGTGGTTGACCACTGCGAGGAAAGCCTCTCCCTCAATGACAAATGCCTCCCAGTCCCTAGCGCTGTGCGTGGTGATCCTCTGGTACGTGATGAATTTCTCTTTCCTGCGGCTCCACTTGTATATTACAGAGAACTCCTGACCCCTGTCATTCTGCTCAAAATTAGCCACTGCTAGGAAGATCTGAAAAATAACAAGCCAGGACATCTTGGTTTTCTCCTCTCAAAGGGGTGCGGACAAGCATGGGCAGGGTGAAGACGGGATGGGTGGGGGAGGCACCCATGGGATGCGGGGCCAGGGTCCGAGGTGGCCGGTGTGGGGCAAGATGGCCCTGGCTGGCTGGGGTCCCCAAGCAGCCCCCAAGCAGCACAGTGCACCCAAACAGGAGGACAGGGGCCCAGTGGCCCGTGGGCCTCTGTGCATGGCAGCAGCAAAGCCCACTGCCGCAGAGCAACAGCCACAGCCTCAGGGTCAAGAGGAAGGAGAGCCGTGCTGCGGCCGCTCGTGCCCCACCAGCCCCGTGGACGGGGACCATGGCCATGCTGGCAAAACAGGCTGGGGGGGTGGGGGGGGTCCAAGCTACCAAACCTTCCTCATAAGGAAAGGTTGTTCAGAAGAAAAATCGCAGATGTGATTATAATACGATAACGATGATGACGATTCCCTGAGGCAAAACATTTTCCACACCAAGAAACCCCCCTGTGAGTGTCAGGGACAAGTGTGCAGCAGCAGAGATGAGCTTGCGCAGGGTGAGGAGCGCATCCAAGCTCATGGGAGCACGCCACTCTGGCATGTTTCATATGGAATGGCAGAGGTTGTGCCCCAGTCTGAGCCACAAAGAAGCACAGGGACACAGCCCACAAGCAGGAAACAGTCAGTGGGGATGGTGTCCTGCCTCCCGCCCAGCACAAGACCCTACCAGCACCAGCCTGGGACTTTGTCCAGCTGAGGCTCAGCCACCTCCGAGGATGGAGATCTTTCCCCCTCAGAGGCCTGTGCTGGGTCCACACATCCCTCCAGGGAAGGTGCAACTGCAGTGCTGGGCAGCTCTCCCTACGAGCCCTAGTCCAGGGATTCTCTTCAGGGCATCTCCAGAAATGCAGCTTCGGAGGGAAGAGAAAAGCCTGGATCCAACCCCGCAACTCAGGAACCTGCGGTCCCTTGCTCTCCATTGGCAGGAGCCACCAACCAAGAGACCCCGACACTTCCCTCTGGGGCTCTTCACCCCATCCTGGCAGAGCATCAGCAGGTCCTGTTGCAGTAACAAGGTGCTGGCGCCTCCAGAGGTTCATCCCACCCGCAACGTGTGTGAGGAACCTGGGCTAAATGGAGAGGTCTGTACTGCTGCTGGTGCAACAACTATCTGGTTATCATATCCATGCAGAAACGTGCCAAGCATGGGCCGCTGCACTCAGGGTGTCTGCCTCTGTCCCCAGCTGTTCTGAGCTAGCCCCAGCAGAAAACCTGCCCCAAGCTGTGCAGGAGAGAGGTCATCCTGCCTAGTAAATCTGAGTAAGTTTTTCTCAGTGAAGACCTGAAGGCAAACCCAGAGCACGTGAGCCTTGGTGAGCACCAACACAGGTGCTTTGCCATGTGGGAACCACAGGGAGTTGGGACACCCCAGGCTGATCATCTTCTCTGCCCCCACAACCGTCACTGCAAGGGGATGTTGTGGGTCCAGACTAACACTGGGTACCCTCAACGTGGTTCCCATCAGCAGATAAACCCAGCTGAGGACATTCCTGTCTCCTGCCTGTGGGGGTGCAGCTGCTTTGTAGAGTGGGCACAGCGCTGGGGATGGCAGGCATGCTCCCAGCCCTAAGTCAGTTTTGCAACACAGCTGCATTTTCAGGGGTTGACCAGGTTTTCTGCAGGACCCCACCATCAGGCAGGTAATGGGGGATGTGGCCCATTTGAATCCAAACAACAGGGCTGTCAGTACCACCAAGCCTGGAGGCAGGACTTCTGCCCATCCCTCTGTACCCTGGAGCACTGGCTTATGATGGGGGAGCCCTGCAGCCATGGTGCGTAGCATCTGGTGACAAAGCCAGAACAGGTCATGCCAGAGGCAAAACGATCCCAACACCCCTGGGAGCTCCGCACAGAGCTGGCTCTCAGCAGATGTTTGTTGGTCTTGCCCGGGGCTCCTCACAAAGTGATAAATAGCTCCCCAGGGAGAGAAACCAGTCAGAAGTCCCATGGCAGATTGCCCAGGGGAGAAGAGATGGCTCCAAAGTCCTGGAGTGATTTAAAAGCAAGAGGGCTTAAAAACACAGAAGCTTGTACTCGGTGGGTCTCAGGAGGGAGCTATGGGCTCCGATGGCTCTCTAAGACCACAGGTACACTCTGAGACCAGAGTGGACCTTATACATGGCCGGACACCCACCACAGTCAGAGCTCAGGGAGGGCTTTGCTTTCTGTGCTCCCATGTCAGGAGCTGCATGTCCCTGAGAGCAATGCCACAGCCGCTGCCTGGGGTGATCCCTGCCTCACTTCACGGTGCCAGATAGGAACTGCAGCAAAACCTGATTTCTGGGGCAGCGGGGGGGGGGGAGGTCAGCCTTTGCACCAGTGTGGAGGCTGCACTATAAGCACACCCAGGCCAGGCTCTGTACTCTGCACTCTGCATGAAGGACATTTTGACACTGGCACTCACTACATCTGAGGCAGGAACAGGCAGAGCCTGCTAGAAATGAACCCCGCCCATGGAGGGATCCAGATCCAACAGCTGGCTTTGGAGGCTGACCTCGCAGACATCCTGGAGCTCCCTGGGGAAGAGATCTGAGCACTCCGGACACTCAATTACCTACGCTGCCAGCATCAGTTGCTGAAAATGGCCTGGGTGGCTGTAGTTGTTTCTCAGCAAAAATAGTATACACAGAGGGCAGCCCACAGATCAGCCAGCAGTCCCTAGGACAGACCCTTACTGGCTGAATACATGTATCAGTGCAACCCCATCAAAGACAGAAGAGAGAAAGACTCACCCCCTAAACCCTGCCCGAGACTCGGGGCTTCAGAGGAGAAGCTAGTGTTGGGCAATTACAGTTTACTATACTGAAATATGAAGGCACGAAATAGCCTTCCAGGCAGACTTACCTTCTTTCCTATAGTGAAATACTTCCAGGACTGAGCTTGGTAGGTGGGGATGTTCTGGTAGGGCACAAACTTCCCATCGGTCCACTTATAGATGGCCGATCCCGGGGGGGTGTAGCGGTTGGCAGTGGCTGCAAACAGTCCCACCTTGGGGATGGTGAAGACCTCAACACCCATTGTCTCAGAGTTGGTCACTAGGTTCTGGTACTCCTCCAAATAGTCCAGCCTTTGTTTGACTAGGAGACCACAAAAAAAGAGGTGTGAGGTTAAAACCAGATGACCTTGCCTGGAGAGGGGCTCCACATTGCATAGTGGAGCTGGCTCGGTGGTGCTTGCTGATGTATGGAGCTTTACGGGCAGGGGGGGAGCCGGGGAATGAAGGTCCTGGTGTCGCTAGTGGTGCAGGGCCAAAACCCAAGTGAGTGGTAAAAGGCCTGACTCCATCTCATTGGGCAACACATCCAGCCCCATTCACCCCTGCCTGTTCTCCAGTGGAGGCCAGGGCTGCAAAATGCTCTGCCGGGAAGTCTCCTCTGGGAGGGGGGAAGAATGACATGCCACGGATTTTGATTGCATCTTACAAAGTAGGTTGATATATTTATCCTAAAGAGAACGGGGAGGAGAGGAAGAGATCTACAGCGAAAGGGCCTGGGCTGCTGAGATGAGCCGGGTTAACCCGCACCCACCTGTGGGTACAGCAGCCCTGCACCAGATGTTTTCTCTGGCTGGAGTCAGCATGAGCTCTGGAAGAAGTTAGAGAAGACTTAGACACAATTAATGCCAGAAATTGGAACGGAAACGCTAGGAGCAGTCCCAACGGCAAATGGGTGGGCACTGGAAGGGCCAAATGGCAGGAGAATGGCTACAAGAAGGGCCAGTGCTGGTGGCACCAAGTGGTGCAGGTCAGCAAGAACCTGGCACGAGGTCTCCTTGGGAAAACAAGGACACAGTGCCAAGCCTGATGACTTCCAGAGGCAGGGAATGATAGGAAGTCCACCCACTGCCAGCTCCTGTGGGGAGCAAATGGCTCATCCAAACCCACCACGTGGGCGCTAGCATAAGAAAAACCCCAGCAGGGGGGAAGGACGGCTGGGTTGCAGGCATGCTCCATCCTCCACGTCCTCACCAGGGAACCTGGGCAGACTGCCTGGAGCAAGTGGGAGAGTGCCAGTGGGCAAAATCCATTTCATTATTGAATAATGTCCATCCCTCCAGGCTCTGGTTGCTTTGCCACCTTCTTGCTCCAATGTTGCCCCATTATTTTCTGCACGAAGGGCACCAGAGCTAGGATGACATGAGGACCTGCCTCTGCCACCCTCCCATTGCTCCCTCTGGTATATCTGGCAGCTGATGAGTCTTTCTGCTCCTTCTTGTCCACCTGCAAGTGCTTTGGCGCTGGGAGCACCTGCGCCTTTGGGACCCTACAGCAGGGAGCACCCCAGCACCCCAGGCATGGCTTTCCATGGGCTGAGCTGTCCCGCTTGGACAGACTGGGAGCTCGTTCCTGACTGGAGAAGCCCCAGGAGGGACGGACAACATGGATAAGTTGGATGGACAACATGGTCATTGTGTGAGTGATCCGGGAGCTGGCTCACAGAGGGGCTTGAATCCAAAGCTGCACTGGAAGTGTCAATGTGGGCACCAAGAGCAAAGCAAAGCCCAGCTAAGCAGGGGAGAGGCAGGGGGACACCCCAACCCCCGCATTCTGCTGTTGCCTGACTTGGTTCTCACCCCAAAGTGCTGTCAAGGTCAAATCTCTGCTCCTCCTCTGCTGCAAGACCCTCCCTCCACCCCAAGAGCGCATTGCACACCAGTACCTTCCAGCATGGAAATCCAGGCGCTGCCGTTGCAGAGGTACAGCCCTCGCCGGGAGGCATTGAACCAGAACTGCGCCTTCTCCTGCTTGGTGCAGGGTGGACGGGACCCCAGGGTCACCTTCGTGTCAGTCTCTGGGCACAGAGAGGAGCAAGGCAAGCGCCTCAGTGCACATGATGGAGGAGCAGCAAGGCTCGTCCCCGTGCACATAGGAAGGGTTGGATGTCCCAGTCCCATCCTGATGACGGGCACCAGAGAATGGGGGAAACGGCATGCTGGCACCAAGCCAGGAAGGCACTGGCTGAGAAAACCCTGGGGGCTGGCACCCATGGGGCTACTGGCATGAGCCCAGCGCTGCCAAGGGACCTGGACAGGGGCTGTCCAGGTGGGGTTTGGGTCTGGATCCCACACCACATTGAGAAACAGAGGGTACTGGGGACACCCTCTTCCCCTCCACTCCTGCTCGGTGCCCAGCCCCACACAAAGAGCTTTCCTCAACAAACGCAAGGCAGCCAATCGAGCCCGTGCCACGAGGATTTACTGACCGTAGGGATATTTTAGCACCTCGTTGCTTGCTGGCTTCGCGGGGAGATCCTGGAGGACAGTGGGGACAGAGAGTGTCGCTACTTTAAAGTTCATGGCAGTGCATATCCGAGGGGTAGCATCGGCTCCTGGCAGCAGGACAAGCTGCCTCAGCAAACCCTGGGAAAGTGGGAGCAGCAGGTTGGAGAGCAAGTCCAGCAAGACCAAGAAATGGAAACTGCAGGTGATTCATGCCCTGGATTTCCCTCCCAACTCTTGCTCGTTGCCCTCCCTCCTGGGCTGTGGAAGCCTCCAAGGGACTCACGCACGTTTATCAGATCCTCATTACATGCTCAGCCTACCAAAATCTCCATCCCGCGCAATTTAACAGCTGGTGCAAGGGGAGCATTGGCAAGGGGCTTCTTAGCTGCAGATGGCTTTCACCGCCTCCACTTTTCACTACCGGTCAGGATCAGGCACTGCCCTAACCTTTATATCAATGAGACTGTGCCATCAACTGTCTTTCTGCCACTGCACCACTGGCAACGTCCTCTTAAATTTGTCCCACAAAGTGCCAGTTGCAAATGCCACCCCCTGCATGTCCACAGCTGGACAGGGACCGAGCCCAGCAGCAGGACCCCCGGCCACCTCCCCTACCCGTGCCGTGGCCCAAGCCCTGCCAGCATAGGGGGGCTGAGAGGGGGCTGCAGCTCGCCCCACGGCCAGCCACGAACACCCCTGGACAGCCCCGCACCATGGGGCACCTACCGTGAACACGCCTTTCCTTCTCCTCCTGTTGCCCAGGTAGAAGCTGGCTCTCTTCACCGACAGAGAGGCTGGAAATGGTGTCTCCACCACCCTGCGGATGGGCAGAGAAGAGGCAGGGGACAATTTCATGGCATCTGCTGGTGGCTGGAGGAGATGCTGGTGGAGGAACATTGCCCTGCCAGCCCTCCTGACCCCCCTGCCACCGCCCCCGACCTACACGTCCTTGGGGAGGCTGCAGTCCACTGTCAGGGAGAAGGACTGGCCGGAGACAGCCAGGACAAGCGTGTGCCACTGGTTGTCAGAGAGGGAGACGTTGGGGAAGGTGACGCGGGTCTGCCAGCCGCCGGCGTGCTCCTGGCTCCAGAAGAGGAAGTGTAGCTTGTCGGGGGCGTAGCGCAGCCCCACCAGCACACTGGGGCTCTCTTCTGCCATCAGCGTGAAGACGTACTCGTTTCTCTGCAGGAGGGCACGGACTCAAATCTGCGTGCCGTAAGCTGCAGGGCTGGGTTGTGCCCGCTCTGTGCCCAGCCGGCGGCGCTTACCTTGGCAGGGACGCTGAGGACCCTCAGCGTGACGATGATGGAGAACTCCTCGGGGAAGCGGTCACAGTGGATGAAGAGCCGGGAGGCGGGGAAGCCCAGGGCACGGGGCCGCGAGGCAGCGAGCTGGAAACCACGCACCCCCTGCACTTGGAACACCCTCAAGCCACGGGCTAGCCCGCTGGTGGGAACCACCTCCGAGAGGATGTCCAGCGGGCGCAGGTCTGTGCCAAGAGACAGCAGAGCACGTCACGATGGTGGCAGCCATCCCACCCTGCCCCACTGCGGGATGGGGTCCCCACCTTGAGGTGGGGTGCTCGGCGGCCTGGCTTGCTGAAGGCAGCCAGCCCATCTCCAGCACTGGCCAGAGGGCTCCACGGCAGCAGGGGGGGCCCAGCGTGTCCCAGTAGCCTGCTGTCCCCTGCCCAGGGTCTGCACCAAGCCCCTGCTTCAGGGACACAGGGAAGGTTTGGCCTCCAGGCACCAAGGCTGACATCTCCATCCCCACAGCAGGAACACCAAGTGTGCAGGCTCACTTGCATGAACCATCCCACTGATGCAGCTCCAAATGCTGACCCCGGGGCTGGGACCTGCTGGCCGGGCAGCCCCAGGCTGCCACCAGCTTCCTTGGGATCCACCAGCACCAGCAACCACAACCAGAGCCAGGAGAGCGGGCAGGGACCCAGTGCCCGCAGGCTCGCTTATGGGGCGGCCACCCGTCCCCGACCCCAGGGCGGTGGGGCACGGCTCCAGTCCCGATCCAGGCTCTCCCAACCCAGCCCTAATTGCACACAGGCACGTACTCCCCTGGCAGGCACCAAAACCTCTCATTAAATAATTATCCTCTCCCCAGAGAAGAAAACAACGTGCCCAGCCCCAAGGCATCGCCCAGGTGAAGAACAGCACTGCGCACCGGCACTGCAAAGCCATCCCCATGTAACAGTGCCAGGGTCGCCGTCGGTCTGACATCTCAGCAAGCTCCGTGCCGGCAGCCGTGGGAAGGGCTGTACCCGTGGTGGGTGCTTCTCTGACCTTCCTTGCCTTGGCATCCTCACAGCTTTAATTTTTGAATGCTTCCCTGGCAGGATTGCGGTGTCTGTAGTGAAGGGCAGAGGGGCTCGGTGATGATGCCCAGAGGATGAAGCAGCACTTGGCTAGACTAAAAAATCCCTGACTCTGTCCCTTCCCCAGCAAGATCAGGCTTTTAGCTCCTATTTGTACTAATAAATCTCGGCTGCTGGGGCACAGCGGGAGAGCTAAGAGGGAGGGAGCTGTGAGCAAGGCTGGACTGGCGTGTGTGTGAATCCAAACCAGCTGGAGAGGGGAAGCATTCCCCCCCCCAGGCACCCCCAGCCAGCCCAAACCCAGATGGGCAGAGCAAGGAGGAATCTGCTCATGTGGCTCCATCCAGCCTGGAGGAGGGACACCAGCGAGGTCCTTCCCACCCTGCCACCTCTGCGTCCCCCCTGCCCACCCCTCCGCTGGTTTAAGCTTCTCCTAAAGCACAGCCTTGTTGGGGGAGGCTTGACTGAAACAACTTATTTCAGAAATGCATGACTTGGGGAATGACCAGTTCCTGTTTTTCTCAGCAAAAAGCACAAGTTGAATTCAGGCTTGGATTTGCGGAGGGGTTTAGGAGCCCCCAACTGCCCCGGAGGTGGCTGGGATGAGCTGGGGGACAGCTCAGCTGGGGCCAGAGGCTGTGCCCAAGGCTGTGGGTTGGGAAGGGACCAAGTCCTAAAACCAAAACGAAATCCCTAAACCCAAAGATGTGCATCCCAATCTGCCTCCCGCATCAAGGTGCTGCTAACGATCAGAGCGGAGCCGGCGGTTAATGGCCGGGAAGGTGGCTGGAGTGTTTCAGCCCAGGACGGGCAGTGCATGTGCCTGGCAGCTGCCTGCTCCACAGGGTGACTGCCCACAGCCAGACGGCATCAGGGCTTCGCCAGGAGCTGGGGCAAGGCACCGGCAAGAGAGACACGGGGTCAGTTAAATGTGCTGATGCTGGGGCCTCAACATCCCCTGGACCCCTCCAGCCGAGGCTGCTTGGGGACAGCGGGGACATCCCTGGAGAGACCGGAGCACCTGGGGGGAGGAGGCAGTGGACAGAAACTCTCTGATCTCTCCCAGTTTTCCTTCTCACCGCTGGCTGGGCTGTAATAAAATGTAAATACAGGTGCCATCAAACTGAGACAAGCCCCAAGCACACGCAGCCTGGGCCCAAGCAGCCCCAAAAGTTGGGCTGAAGTTTCACTGCCCGGACAGGGACCGCATGGCATGGGGACAGGGACGGGAAGGCAGAGCCAGGGGACGGGGACCCTCTTCGGCGCGGGCTGCTCTTGGCACTTCCCTGTGGGAAATGCTGTTGGAGTTGCTAGCTCCTCGGCTGGGGGTGGCGGGACCAAAACTTTCTGGGACATTTTGCTGCTGGGAGGGCGTAGGTTGTGTCTGGCAAGAGCCCAGGCAGCCGAGAGTCCAGGGCGGGAGGGACTTTCCGGGGGGGACTTCATGGCTCTCCTCTACTTCTCCTTCCAGCCCTTCCCTTCCCCTCCCCACACATCGGTCCCCAGGGCCAGCAGAACTTGGGACAATGCTTGTGCCGCAGGGATGGGCATACAGTTCTCCCCATGGCACTGAGAAGGGCTGGTCGCTCCCCGGTCCTGTGCTATGCCAGGGGGCTGCAGACGCAGGGTTGACCCCATTACCCACTGCCCATGGTTGCGGGCAGGTTGCTGGCAGCTGCAGCACCCGAGGCATTGCGCTGTGCTGTCACCCCGAGACTCAGTCCACTGGCACCCAGGCGCTGAAACCCTGGGGCTGGGCTGCCAGGGAGAGGCTGCCCCACGTGGGGCACCCCGCAGCAGCCACGTATCCCCCCCAAAACGGAGCACACTGTCTGGGGTCTGCCCTGGCAGTGCAGGGAACATCCCATCCGTGGGAGCACACGGGTCCCGGTGTGTTTCCCCAGCACGGCCAACGCCTGTCTTGACGCCTCCCTCCCGGCACAGCCCACCCGCCGGCCTTCGCTCCTACCTGTGCAGTGCTGCCACGTCCTGCCCCCCCGGTTGAAGCCCCCTCCGATGGCCCGGTGGAGGAGGATGACCCAGAGCAGCAGCGGAGCCGACATCGGGGGGCTGACCTCAGAGGGTCCATCCACTGGGGCCCTCCTGCCGACCGCTCCTCCGTGCCCAGGCAGGCACCGCTCGGCTCAGCTCCCCTGGGGGCTCTCGCATAGTCTGCCAGTGGGACGACCTCCTCAGGGACGTGCCACGCCGGGCTGCTGCTTCGCTGCTTCTGGGGTCCTAAGCCCCGGCTCTGCCGTCCCCTTGCGTGGGCATCGCCCCTGGGGGCACGGCAGGGGTGGCGGGTGGGGGGCCGGTGGGGGCTCCCCTGGGGCGGCTGCAGAGGCAGTGCTGGCTGCAGCCTGCGCGCAGACATTTAAATGAGAAGTTCGTGGTGGGAGAGGAGGAGTCCCAGCTCCTTGAAGAGCTTTTATCTTTTGCCCAACCCTCTGGAAGGCGGCTTTGGGGAGTGATTTTTTAATTTCTTTTTTTTTTCTTTTTTCTTTGTTTCCTTTCATTTTTGGTGATTCATTTTTCCGGGGTCACGTGGGAATAGGTGGGAGATTCGCCCCTGCCTGGAGACACCAAGGTGGAAACTTTCCTGCCCCTAAAAGCCCTGGGCTTTCTGCAGCACAATCCCAGCCTGTACTGGGGGGAACCTCTCTCCCCTCCGGTCCACTCCACCCTGCCCAAAAAAAAACCCCAGACCCCGCAAGGTGCATATTTCTCCCCCAAAACTACTTCAGGCAAGTGATGCACAGCCAGTGCCTCGGGTAAGGCTCCAGCCCAAAGGCCAGCCACCAGATCCAGCCCTGCCACAAGGATGGCGGCAGCATCGGTTCGGAAACCCTTGAGGTTATGCTGTTCAAATGGGAGAGACAGCAGTGGAAAAACTCCCTGCACGCAGCAAGCTCTGCTGGGTTTCTCCAGCCGCAAAACGAGTTACTTCCATTCCCCAAACAATTGAAATAGGCTCCCACCACCCCCCCCATCCCCAAAGCCTTCCTGCAAGGCGAGCGCTAGAATAGAAAGCGGATGGCCAGGATGAAACGCCAAAAAACTGTGTTGCAAACCGGGGGTTTCGTCAGCAAGGAACAGCCAGAGCCGGACCCGTGGACGTGCCTTGCTGCCAGTCTGTCCGTACCCCTCACCGGCCCGAAACCCACCGTGCCGGGACCAGGAGGGTGTAGCCCATGGGGTGCGGGCATGCATTGGAGCTTTTGGTGCAAGGAGCACCCTGCGCCTCGCTCCCAAATCCTGAGAGGAGCTGCTGTTGGTGCCTGGAGACACCCAAACACCATCAGTGCCTCCATCTCAGAGTCAAACAGCCCCTGAAGGCTGGAGGGCAGCTGCACGCATGTCCAGGGATGCTCTACAGCGAGTAGGGCTGCATGGATCTCCCCCTCCCCACAAAAGCTCTCATTGGGCATCCCTCAGATTAGGCCTCCACTGCGATCACACTTAAGCAGAGCTTAAGTGGAGCTTAATCTCTCTCTGGAGAGAGCTGCAGAGGCGAGGCACCACTGGTTCCCCATCCCTCCTCATCCTCATAGTGAGGACGGTGCCCACCAGCACAGCCACCACCCAAACCTGGGGGTCCCGAACGGCAGCCGCTGGTGGTGACCATGGGGGATGCAGGAGGCGCGAACCATCCCATCTCGCCTGACAGGCTCGGCCCCTCGTGCTGCTCCCCGTGGCCTTGGGGATGCTCACCAGCACTGGGGCTGGGAGCGGCCATCTCGCCGAGCCCCCACACTGTGTCTGCTGGCAAGAGGAGTGGGGTCCGGCATCCCCGGCCCATCCGGCATAGAGGTCGGTGCGTTGGAAGTGAGGCTGGCGCAGAGTGGAGCATGGCTGCTGGCAAGACCCTGCCTCCCAGCAGGTTGGCACTGGGTAAGGCGGCACAAATGAGAATCAGAGCCGCCACATTTCCCAGGGCCGCACACATGTGTCAAGTTAAGCGTGGCTTTGGCAGCACCACTCTGAGCAGGGGGACTCGCACAAGCGGACGGATTTTGGGAAGTCTCCTGCCGAGACCAGCCCTGGCTCTGCGAGGGTCCAGGCGGCCCATGCGACTCTTCCCAGGGAGGCAGGAAAAGTCCAGCCGGGGGTGCTGGGGTGACTGGTTTTTCCAAAGGGGATGCAGCAGCCTTTGAGCGCTTCCTCATCCAAAAAGCCAGTTGATGGGGACATGTCTAGACCCAAGGACACAGCCGCGGGTGTCCCCTCCAGAAGCAGGGGGATCTGGGGACTTCCAGGCAGGAGGTGGAGGAACCAAAGCCCCTGTCGATAAGCATGGAGGACATGCCAGGTGGTACTGAGCCCAGCACCGTGGGCTCAGGCTGCTTTTCAGCCACATGCTATTAATGAACGTCCTCCTGGTGAGGACAGGGACCTTGATGATCCTCAAGGATTTTCTCCATCCTTGGGCTGGGGACCCTGGCATGGCAGAAAATGGTGGAGCGGCTTGGGTAGTGTCCAGTGCTTTTCTCCCTTTCCAGGAGGACCTGCCCAGGGAACCAAGCTGTCATGTGAAATAAGGACAGGGGCCCATTGCTGCCTGCAGTCGCATTGGGTCCAGGACCTGCTTCGTGTCCCAGCGACAGTAGGAAGTGGTCCGCAAAATTGTTCCTAAGCACACACGCGCACATTCCTATGTGCACAAGCAAGCGCGAGAGGATGAAATAAAAGAGACAAACAGTGAGATGCTTGCCTAATTCGCATGGGTTGTAAATAAAACCATGTGGCGGCTCCGAACAAAATGATCCTTGGATTTCCACCAAAAAGGTTTGGCCATCCCTGGGTTAGAAAAGGTTGAGAAACTCATCTGCACGCAATAAATTTCAAGCAGAGCTTCCACGCAGAGGACAGTGCAAGGAGGGCACCTAATCAACGCCAGGGACAGGCTGGACCCTGCACACAGGGTAATGTTCCCGCTCTTCCAAGACTGTAACTCGTTCCTTATTATTTGCAGACACAAAGTCATGTTTCAGGGCTTGTTATGCCCTATTCATTTCAGTCTTTATTCCTGACATCTGCAAGATCTTTCTCCCTTGAAATGCAGCGTGCATACAGGCACCGGCTGTAGCAAACCTCTGAGGGACCCTATACATAACGCCCAGACACATGCAGCACTGCCCAACTCACGGATGTCCTCGGCCCCGGCTCCAGCCAGCAGTGGGCAGCGCCATGTCCATCCTCCTGCCCGCACCAGCAGGGCCAGGGGAGCTGGCTGAGCCCAGCTGGCCACCACGCAGGTATGGCCACCACGCAGGTATGGCCACACACACACCTACGGGGATGGAGCTGGAGGTGAACGGTGAGCACATGGAGCCGGTCTCGCCTGCATGAGCAACAGGGTCAGGATCAGCCCTTGGGGGTCAGTTATGAAAGGGATGGGGGAAAATTTGTTCTCAGAGCAACACTCCAGATCACAGTTCCCCACATCCCAGTTCAGGTTGGACACTGGGAACAACACCTTCCCTGGGATGGTGGGATGGAGAGGGACGGGGTCTCCATCCCTGGCAGCTTCCGAGGTTCCTCCCTTGTCACCTCTGCCCCTTCTTGTAGGCTGGAAATCTTCTCTGTGTTTCCTGGAGCTACTTCAGCTCCCTGAGCCCAACCCACTGACATAAACTGGAGTTCCCACAAGAAATCTCCGCACTAGGAAACCTGTCAGTGCCATACAAGAAGTGCAAATGTCGTTAAACCCATCGCCTTTCAAAAACTTAATTCCCATAAGTTTTGGAGAGGTTCTGCCAGGAAAAGTTTTGTCGAAGGACTGGGAGGATTGCAAAAGGCACTGTTTTTAGGAAAGCCACGAAAAAAAGCACAAAGCCACCCCAACGCTGCAAGTCTTGCTGCCAGCTTCCCAGGCGCAGAGCTGCCTTCGGGACCAATCCCTGCCGGGCAGCGGTGAACCACCAGCATCGCTCACATCCCAGAGCCCCCTGTGTCCATACACCCGCACACCTCCCTGGCACTGCCAGCCCCATGGTCCCGTGGAATGAAGGAACCAGGAGCTGCCATCCTGGCAGGGCTCCTCCGGCTTCGGCCATGGGCAGCAGGCAGGGCTGGCCACCTGCAGCCCAGGTCCCTTCCCAGGTAGCTGGGACCAAGCCGAGCATCGTGCGCTGCGCTTGGAAGACACATGGCAGCCAAGCTGGCAAACTTCGAAAGGGCTGCAAAAATCAGTCACTTAACTTTCACCAGTATGAGCAAAAAGACAGGCTTTAAGACCACGCTTCTGCACCAGAGCTGCTCGGGACGGGACCAGGCAGTGCCCAGCAGCTGCATCTTCCCTTACTTCTCCCCTGCATGTGACAAACAGCCCTTTACCACTGCCTGTCCCTCGGCGACAATGGTTTTTTTTTCTTTTTGCCACCTCCCCCCACTGTGCCTGAACCTCTTGCAAGAGGCTGAGCCACCTCCCCGCAGCCACAGGACCCCCTACCTTTCCCTGTAATCACCATTTTCCAGCAAGGTGGCTCCATATGGATGGAGGGCATCAAACCCAAGCAACTATGAGCATGCAAACTATGGAAATGGGGCTCCGGGTATTTTCTGGAGGTCTTATGTCTACACAGAGGCAGAAGAGTAGCAGGGGGGCTAACATGTCACTCAGTGGTGGTACAGGAGAGCCAGGAGCTCTGCTTGGACTCCCTGCTCCATCTGCAATGTGAAAGCCCTGCTTGCCTTTGAGCTCAGCTAAGATCTCTCTGCAAAGGGAATAAACAGAGCTCCTAAGGCCAAGAGGAAAGAGGCAACATTCTCATTTCATGCTTACTGCTAGAAAGCCCCCAGGTGCCCGTGCCCACCCCAGCCTGCTCCCAGCTCTGTGCTTCTTCAGCGATGCCACTTGCCCAAAGACCCCGGGGATTTGCAGAGCATGCGCTTGCAAGCGGAGAGTGGAAAAGGGAAGGGGTTTGCAAATGTCTAAGCCTTCCTCTGTCAGGAGCAGCAGTTCATCAGACTGAATATGCAAACCTGAGGGCTCTGCGTGGGGAAGCTTGGCTGAGCAAACTCTGTGCCAAGTGCTGCATCTGTCTCAGCAGGCTGCCTTGGGGTAATGCCTGAGCCCTGGGGCTGGCTCTGGGATGGGGACAGCCGCTCCCCACGCAGAGAGGGATCTCCTTTGGCAGTCCTGCGGGAAACCTTCTGCCTTTGCCTCATAGCCCTTTGATCCTGGCAGTGACCACACGCTCCAGCTCGCAGCAGGCGGATGGCGGTAAACAGCAGAAAAAGCCACAGCAGGGAAGCCCGGGGTCTTGCCCCCACATGCCTGGGCCCGTCAAGGATAGAAAAAGGGATGCATGATGCTGCTTGGACCAGAAACAATCCCACGGCTCCCCAGTTAGGGCCTGGCCAGCACCTTCTCTCCCAGCTGAAGCCCACCTCGGACTGCCTGGGGCAGTAGGAAAAGGTGTGGGCACCACAAGCCCCTCCGCCGGCCAGAGTTCCTCCAGCGCAGGCAGCAAATTTGCTGCCTGCACTCAGGGCTGGGGCCAGGTCCTCCCTCCTGCCAGGCTGCGGTGGACGGAGCATGGGCAGGCTGAGTGCCCTGCAGTGAAGAACAGCAGCTTTAGCACCACTTTGCTCTGCAGCCTTAAAAATCCTCTTGCCCCATGACAATGAGAATCACGGCCCAATTTTATTGCTTGCCCATATGACAATGTAGAGCTTTTATTATTATATTAGCGATGATTCAGGCTCTGGGGTGGGACCGGGAGGGCAGCAGGCGGCAGAGCGGGTGGCTCGTGAGGTGGGCTTGCTGGGTGCCAAGGCGGGAGTGCAGGCAGCCACGCTTGCTCTGCCCACCCACCGGCAGCCGAGCGTGGCTCCATCTCTTCTGACATCCGGGGATGGAAGAGAACAAAGACAGAGAACAATTGCTATTGTTTTCCACGACTTTCTTCGGGCCAGTTCCTCCAGCGCGGTGCTGCCGCCCAGCCACTCCGGCTGCGGCACCGCAGTCCCACTGCGCTCGGAGCTGTGCAGATGCCGACAGGGACACGGCCCCCATCCGCAGGCGCCTGCCACCCAACTGTCAGAGCCTGGTCCCCACTAGCACAGAGGGAGATGGACCTGGCATGGTTACCCCACATGCCACAGCCCTGGTCCCACTCCACTCTCCCCCTGCACCCAGCACTGTCAGGTATCCCCGAGATGCTCAGGCACATGGATGTCCATCTTCCCATAACCCACCAAGGTGCGATCCCCACAGCGGGGAAGGGGTGATCCCAGCCCACAGCTCAAAGTAGTAGGGAAGGAGAAGAACGGAGCAGACTGTCCCGGGGAACTTGGCTCACCTTCCCCTTCACTGGTCCCACGCAGCCCACGCGGTGAGGAGAGCCGCCTTTGCTGGCAGCAGGGCCTCATACCAGAGAGCGGGACCGCACACAAGCAGGATGAGCATCCCCTTGATTGCCCCCCTGAGCAGGGCTCTAATTACAGTCCGTCTTCTCCTGGGCCAGCGCTGCAGCACCCAGAGATCACTGCCTTTGAAGTCCAGGCTTTCAGAAACCACCTCGACGCTGCTCCTAAAAGCACTTTGCAAGAGCAGGGAGGGATTAGAGAAAGTCAGGAGGGGACAGGTGAGGGTGGCAGCAGGGGCTGCTGTGGGAGGGGGAGCTGGGGTGCCGCCGTCCGGATGCTCAGCATCTGGCATCACCCTGGGCTGATTGTTCTCCACAAGTCCTGACGGGGGAGCAGAAGGGTGTCAGCAGAAGGGTGTCTACAGAAGAAGAAGGTATCTAACCGATGAGAAGGAATTCAACCTAACATGAGTCTTGTTTGACGGGGATTGTGATTAATTGGTAAAATACATCAGATGCCCTCTGATTACTGACTGGGTGTTAAAAGGACGGATACTGAAGAGCATCAAATGCTAAAAGCAAGCCTGCATGGGGACAGTTTGGGCAAGTGGCTTCAGCAATGACACCGATGTTTTCATAAAACCAAGCTTCATATAGAGCCCTAAGACCTTAATGAGGCTCTCAAACATGAGTACTCCCGCCAAAGCCATGCCTAGGCTCCAAGGCAGAAGATCTTGTGTCAAACCAGGACCTGCCCAAGGACAAAACTCAACTTCTAATTGCCTCTTCAGGCAAAGTAGATCTGAAAACACCTGCCCTTCTGGCGTCCCTCCTTCATCGCAAGAATGGCTGCCGTTAACCAAGCTCAAAGGGATCGATGCATTGACCAGACCGGCAGAGGAAGATGGGGATCCTTGTGAAGCAGCACACCAGGAGAGAAGCCTGTGTGAACCCATCCCAGGCAGACTCAGCAAAGAAATCCCGATTCACCCAACATCATTATGCCTGACCCAATTTGGGTTCAATTTGCCAAATTGTTTTGGCGTGGGAAAAACTGGTTTGGGGCAAAACTCCCAACCCTGCCATGGGTGGAGAGCCTCCCTGTGTCGGGCCCAGCATCCAAATGCGTGGGTGCCCCCCCTCCCCCCGGCATGTTGCATCCTGCAGCTCTGCTGCTTTGAACCCACCTCCCGCATCACCCCGCAGCCCCCAGAGGGGCGGCCACAGCGGGTGCATCCATCTCCACTCCACAGCCTGGCGAGCCATGCCTCAGGGCACTCATGCCCCTGGCCACCCCCCACCTCCCGCAGCCCCTCCGGCCAGGGTGACCTGGCTCCTTTCAGAGCTGTGACAGCAGCACAGAGCCACGCTGCACCCACCTGAGTCCTGCCTGCATCCTCCAGTTAAACAAACGCATCAAAGTGCCCCTGGAGAGCCCTGCCTTGGCGAGCCGGGGCTGGCTGGTGCCCCACACATGGAGAAAGGGGACTCGGCCCAGGACTTGGCTCATCTCCCCCCCCTGCCCTTCAGCAACGACATGACTAGACAGACCCGCTTGCAAATCGCTTCCCGAGAGCTCACGCACACGCTGCTAACACCGGCAGCTACCCTGTAATAACCCACCATCCGTATCATTACCATTAATTATACATTAACATACCCCATAATCTTAACTGCTGTTAAGTCGCATCTCGGGGGGTGCAAGCCGCTTTCAAAAGCCACCTGGCTGGTTCTCCTTTGGCTCTTACACCACGCACCCCAGGAGAGGGGCTGGTGGCCGAGGCAGGACTAGGATCAGGCAGGTGTTTGCGAGGATCAGGGCTGGAGTGACGGGGAAGGCACAGATCTCCCGGCCGCCTCGTGCTCCTGCACGAGAGCACCAAGCACATTACACAGGATCACCAAGCATTAAGTGGCTCAAGTGATTTTCCCTCTCCCAGCACTGGGTTTCATTCCTGTGGCACCAGGGAGCCTTGCCCAGCTGTAGCTGCCTGCGGGACCCTGACACTGCTTTTGGTGTACATAACATTAGGCTGGACCCAGCTGCACAAGAGGTGACACCGGGAGCCCTCACCGGGGCTGGCGCAGAGGCTTGGCCACCTTGCTGTTCAGGCAGCACATGGGGAGAGCAGCTCATCCCAACCAGACCCTCAGATGCTAGAGGAATTCTCCAGATTCCTGCACCTTCCCCTTCCCCATGCCACCCGCAACCATCCCACCAGCTGGCAGCAAGACTCGCAGCATCCCTCACCTCGCGCTCCTTCCAGCCCCTGACCTCGCTGAAGGGCAGTGATTTTCTTCTTCCACCGAGTCAGGGAAATTTGAAAGAGAAGCATCACAGGGCAGGTAACGAGTACCGCTTCTCGCCCGGGCAGCGCAGGGGCCTCCCAGGCTCATACCTCCGTGGCCTGCCGCTGCCCCAGCTCACTGCTGCCCAGCCAGCACACACAGCCCTTGCCCCACGCCATGGGGTAGGGGGAGCTGCTGCTTCAAGGCCCTTGTCTGGAGCTACCTCCTAACAGCTGCGCGGATCCCACATCCAAGACAATCCCAGCATCAGTGGCATGGCTGGTACTGGGGATGGACTTTTGGGGTCTGGGCTCACAGAAGGGGCAGTTTTCCTTTCGATTCTTATAGGGGTAAAATGCCCACAGCATCCTCACCAAGATGCAAATTCAGGAGGAAAGCAAGGACCTTCCAGAGACGCAGCTTTCACCATTTTATCTTGAAGGCAGCACACCACCTTCCATTCACGATATAGCTCCAGCCAAAAATAAGCTGGAAAGAAGCCTGGGGCTGGCTCTACCCTGAAGCTGCAGCCGTTTCATGTGGCTCCAACGCCTCTTGCCCAGCAGCTCGCGCTTTCAAAGAACTGCTTGCATGCACACAGGCACACAAAACACAATTAATGAATGTCTCGCATCCCACTGTGTGTGTTCTGACACAGCCCCATTTGCCAAGGAAAAAAAAGCATGTGTGTGGATGTATGTATATACAAAGGCTTTAAAGAGGACGTTGCTTGCATTTTTACAGCTTTGTTGAAGGGTTTTGTTTTTGTTTGGTTTTTTTTTTTAATATAAAAGCCTAAAGCAAATATAATCCAGAAAAAGGGGAGTTTAAAATCTTTAATACTTTACCTGCATGCGTAACACCTGTAGAGCTCCGACACTCCCCAAGCAACATGTTTTATAGTAACTGTTTCAGACTGAAAAAAGGCAACTGCTCAGGAAAACATTGCTACTGGCTAGTATTACATGAGTATTCTTTCACAACGGGAGAGGATTAAACCTGTCAGGGAAGTCTATCACAGGATCAACATGGCAGCTTTACAAGCTTCAACTCTCAGGTGTTCCCCAGTTGTAATAAGCTGCCTGCACAGTGAAACCCTCTTGGGGTAAACTGGGCACAGCAGGAACCCACCCACCTTCACCCAGTCACAGAGCTGTGCGAGACAAACCCTCATGCTGTATGCTAGGATTCAGTTTATTACGGAATAATGACAATGAAGTTTTATTTCTTTCCTGTGAGTAAAACAAACAGGGAATCTAACACTCCAACTACAGTGCCATGTCTAAGCCTGTCAATGAACACAAATGCTCACTGCCAGTTTCAGCTAAGCAAACAGCCATCTTTCAGGACAGTAGTTCTCACCTTGACAAGGCAAGTTTTAGTCCTCTGAGGTGGGCTTCTGCTTACATTTTGTTGCCTGCAAGACTGCCTGGCATATATCTTCACTCGGTGGCTTAAAACAACCTGAGTTAGCAAGCCCGCTGCATGCCAGTCACTTAAAAAGAAATTATTTTATTTCTAAACAACAGAGATTTGGGGCCTATGGAAATTCTCAGTAGGAATTGGACATCCAACTGTCCTTCTCAAATCCAAGAGCTAATATCAGCAGATTTTGAATGATATATTAAAACTCACGATTCACCTGTTGCCATAACAAGACCTTCCTAGGCCAGGTACATGGATCATAACAAGACCTTTGTAAGAAGCAAAGTGCATCACATCTTCCAGCTCTCAGATTTTTATATTTTTCCTTGAATTATCAAGTCATTGCCAGCATCAGAGACAAGACACTTGCTCGGAAAGCCCAAGCAACTGTGTCAACTCTTCAACCCCTCTAAAGCATCCCCTGTGTTTTAACTGTGTATAAACCCTTCCACTCCTTTGGACTAAGCCTGTAGTGGACTCTTTTGAGCAGTTGTTATCCATATTAAAAACCCACTGCAATGCATTTGCATACATCTAGGAAAGGAGAAAATATAATCACTTTATTTTCAGTATACAGACTAAATTCCACCATAAAATAAAGATAATGAGTGAGCACACATGAATAAAATACTCTGTACTTTAAAAAAGCCCACTCTTGCCATGTCTGCTGAACCCATCATTTGCCACGTGGTGCTCCCAGCTCTCCAGAGTTGTTTCCAAGAGTGGCTGCAGTACTCCCAGGAGCAGTGCTCCATCTACTACAATTCAAAAAAAAGCTCCCAGTCTGCATAGGTGTGCTACATTTTCCTGTATGCCTTGAAATACTAGTTAGGTACAACACTATTTAATCATCTCTGCTTCCAAACTATGTCAGGTCCCCCTCCCATCCTTACACCAAAGCAAGAAGAATTACTTCTACAAGGAGGCAGAATCAGCAAGTTGTAGCAATACAAACTCTTCAGAGGTGCAGAACAATGGTATACCATGATCTGCAGCACATGAATATGCAGCATGGACAGCAAGACATAAATACTGATGAGTTGTACACATGCGCATGCACACAGTCACCTCCGTAAAGCTTTCTCCACGGTGCAACTCCTTCAATGTCACAGGCTTGTCACAGGAGAAAAAAAAAAAAAAGCCCTTTTCAAATTTAGCCCATTTAAAGCTGCCAACAAAATTTGATTTCATGGGCTATCAATGGGCATGTTATTGCTTGTAGTAAATTGTAGAAGATTTGGACCTACACAAGAGATTCACTTGCAAAGCACAAAGGTCATCAGTGGCCCCTAAGCAGTTTTACAAACTGATTGTGGCTGCTCATGCTTTCCACACCCTCCACCAACGGCTGGCTACAATGCTCTGCAGTTCTAAACATGTGTCGTACCATCCCCTAGAGAACACAGTCGGTGTCTTCTCTGACTCATATTTAAATACACAAGAGCAGTCAGCATAAAGAAGTGTTACAGTTCATTTTACAAAATCCATCATGTCCCTCTTCACTCGTTCACCTGAAAAACGGGTGACCTGGGCTGTAATGGCAAAGGCCAGCAGTGCCTAATCCTCTCAACACCCAAATGTCAACAGAAGAGGAACTGACAGTATTGCAGAGATATTCTACATGCCCAGTGGAGCAGACACATTCTCACTGGACTTTCAGGCTGCCAATGACCTACCTCATCCATGGTGAACCTGACAAAAGCCTTTAAGAATCCAGTTTTCACATCTTGCACCTCTAATTGAATGTAAAGTTTACAATTAAGTGTCTTCAAGGAGTAATAAAGCAGCTCTTGGGATTTCTTCCAAGCAAACACTGACTCAAAGGCTCAATACAAACTCACAGTGTTAAATGGGAACACTAGCCCATTCTGGACCCCCAGTCAGACACTGACAACAACTCCCTAGATCTTCTTTTAAAGTTACATGCTGCACAATCACTTTCTTTGCTAATGCATCCTTACTATAAACTTGTTTTACAGCCTCTCTTGCTAACTATACTCTTCAACTCAGTGCTGACTGCAAATGCTGTCCTTAACTTAGCAAGTATCATAAAATTGATAGATTATTTCCTGCCTACTGGTGCTCCAGATGCAATGCTACCTAGAAAAACATACAACTAATTCTTCCAGCAGGTGATCCAAATCAGCTCTGTTCTCAAACAGCAGATTGGTGAAGGTGGGCTGCAGATTGCAAAGTCTCCAAGCTTTCCATACGATGAAGTGAGGTAGCAACAAGCAGCCTTTGAAATAGCATTGTCTCCGTATTTTTCCATAGTATTAAATCCCTTTTCCACACAATTTAGTGAGTGAACTAGAGGCTTCTCTGGAGCAGTGGAAGAAGAAAAGAGATGGTAAATAAATAATGAATGATAAGAGTAACTAGGCTAATAGTTTTGCAAAGTTTTCCTTTTTGGTACCAGCACTGAGCACTGCTCGTTTTCAGGCGGAGAGAAATACAAAACACTTCAGTCTGTGAGCTTAAAGTCCAAGTGACTTCTGCACAATCTGCTTGGCAATTTTGTTAAATTGTTCTCTGTCTTCTCGCCACATCTTCGAGGCGTCTACATTGGCTCCACTTTCATCATTTGGCTCTGAAACGAGAAAGACTGAAAGATAGGTAGGCAGGCAGGCAACGGAGCAAGACCCTCTCGCTTTTTCAATAATGCTTCAGCACTGCCACTTCCCTGTGGCTTTGGCACACTCCTCCTGCTTGGGACTACAGAAACACCACTAAAGAAAATCCAATGACAGTTGCTGGGTTCCCAAATGGTTCTGATTTAACTGATCACAAGAGAATATCACAGCAAGGTTGAGTTTAGGTAAGAAAAAAAAGGCAGAGGAGCAAGACTCTCTTTTGTTTATGCTCTCAGCAGTTGAGCCCCAGCATGCACATGGAACACCACAACACGGCACCACCAGTGTCATCAAGCGTTTTTAAAACTGCACACTGCTCCCTGCAAAATGTTTTTTCTGGTTCTGCGGCTTCACAGACACAAAGCCCTCCCGACCAGGCCACCCAAACAGGCTCTGTCACTCTTTAGGATGGCTTGTCCTATTAAAAAACAACAAAACAAACCAAGAAAACCCATAGAATGCTTTCATTTCTACAACATCTTTTATCCGAGGATTTCAGAGCGCTTTACAAAGTACATTAAGCCCCTGTGACTCCAACACTTCATTTTGTACAGAGGTAAGCTGAAACACAGGGTTTGTCAGGTTTGTGGTCAGCATACAACAGGACAACTGTCACAGGATTACACAAGCCACTAAGACAGAACATACTCTACCCATTTTGCTTCACACACTAGTCCAAATCCACCCCAGCCCCATTCATGGCAGATATCTTGGGCTCACATCTTTCTCAACACAATGCTGATCGTCTGCCCTTAAAAGCCAGTAGACACCCAGGTCACCCAGTTTGGTAAGCTTGGGCTTACCCTATCTGCAGAACCAGAGCCAAGAGTTTGCCAGCAGCCTGAAAGAAGCTGACCATTGATGTTTTAGACTAATTCCACCAGAAGCTGTGGGAAAACGGGATGCACAGGCAGAGAATAAGAGAGACCAGGTGACTCCCACACTAACCAGTCTAGGTAAGGCTGCACCACAAACCAAGTTCTTGGAGGCCACAGGAAGCCCAGCAAGGTACTGTTTGTCTGCACAGCTTCCCAACGGTAGGTTACTATTCTGAAGCTAAAACGGTCCTATGTAAAAATCTCTTGCTTGCTCTTTGATCAACTTTGCTGCTTCTAAACCCTCTAAACCTTCTAAAATCTTTTATCATTCAAAACGATTCTAAGGGACACAGCTCTGCCCTTTTTGGGCAGTTCAGTGGCTCTGTCCGCTGTGTGGTAAAAAATCTGACTTTCAGGGAGCTGTACACAACAGAGTTGATCCACAGCCCTTGCTAGATTTAGGGAAAGCCATTTAAAAGGCTGCACAAAAAGTTTTTTCACTCCATTCCTCAAGAAACCATCCCCTGAACCAGAGGTGGCAGAATGGGGTACATGCCCAGGCTGGCAAAAACCAAACAGAAATGGAGGGTGCTGGCTTGTCAATCACAGAGGCCACAGACTCCAGTTTACCGTACTGGTTAGATCTGGCTGGTAACCCTTCAGCTGCTAAAGCCAAATCCAACACAAGCTGTATCCATAGCTTTAAGACCTGCAAGATCTAAACAGGCATCACAGCAAATACAAAGACAGAGCACAGGTTTTATGCAGGAGCAGGGAACCAGCTGAGCCTCCAGACCCACCTGCCCATCACCATCTCCTCGGTTGCTGCTGACCTTGAAGGAAAGCAGTGCAGTTGCTGGCAAAGCTGGAAACACCTGTTCAGTTATACTTTTTCAATTGTTTTCAGAGAACTGGTTTATTAATAAATAAATACTAGGGCTTTAACAACTGTGATTGCTGCTGAGCAGCTTTACATGTCCTTTGCTCACTGAACAAATCAAACAGCAAGAAGCAGTTACTGAGTTAGCTAGAGCAGCTGTCTGAGCTACTGCTAACAAAACAGCAGTCCTTACCTGCCAGCATGCTAACAACCGACAAGAGGATCTTTTCCACACTCTGCACAGGACTCCACCGCTCAGCGCTGCTCTCATATCCCATGGGATCATCCCCAGGAGCATGAAGAATAGAGATGCAAACTCTCCCATCTGGGTAAACTGCACAAGAAGTACAGGGGATTGATTGTTATTCAGTGGAAACACTTGGCCTCTCTGGATCTTTAGCACAGATAAATGTTTGGACACGGCCTTTGTATGACTGAAGCTAAACCCAGTTTTAAATTTCCTCTTCCAAAGGCAAGCGGACACAAAAATCTGAAAGACAAAAATCTAGCAACAGTTTTCTTTAAGCAAATCTAACAAACTTGGGTCATCCTTCCCTAACAGAAGCCTGCTGGGAGCACTCCTGTCATTTAATAACCAGTGACAGGCTCCACAGAAAAAGGAAGAGATGCAGCCTAGTGGAACAAGGCAAGTATTTACGCACAGACGTGGCTCCAAGTAGGTAACCAGTCCTACTTAAATTGAAGGGTAACAATCACACAGAACTGAATGCATGTTGGAGTCCTTCACTGGACCGTGACTGTAAAAAGAATTAAGCAAACTTGCTTTGCTGCAGCAAGGAGGGAAAAGTGGTATGTTATAAACAATATAATTGATCTTATTTTGAACATTACTGAGGTGCAACCAGAAGAGTTCACGCTACTTTTTAAAATTTTGCTTAAAGCTCTGCTGCATTAAAGTGCATGGAAACAAGGTAACCTGTCAATTAAGGATACAGACATCTTCCGGTCCCACCTGTAGCATAAGCAAAGCTTGTGCAACAGTACAAGTCGTCTGCACAGATGCGGGACTCCACTGACTTGATAATGAGGCCTAAGAAAGGTTGAAGAGGCAACACAAAGAGAACGGAGTTCAAAATACTGCTTTAGCAGCATGGCCTAATTCTGCAGCCTCCCAAGGCATGACAACTTTATCTCAGTACTTCCAGTGCTTCTATTCCTCGGGTGTCCAAACCTGTGCCATTGCCAGGCGAACAAGACAAAACAAAAAGAGGGAATGACCGCTGGAAGCAGTTGTGCTCATTTCCAGTTCCTTCCATTCACCCAGCTAATGTCTGCACAAGCCTGCAACACGTAAGCACTTTGGAAGACTTTTATTTGCATCCCCTCCTGCAGCCCCAGGCTGGGGACTGGAGCTGGTCTAGCTGTAGCTGGAAGAGATGAAAACAGCACGTGCTCAATCAGCACTTCTCCTTACAAGTTCGGAACACACTGGCAGAAGGTATTTCACTTGTAATTTACTACAATGTTTTTATGTAGTGCCTCATTTAAAACAGCTGGACCACAGCGGCACAGTCATGATAGCAGAGACTGATTCCAGGAAGATGTACGCATCTTCCCACTTTGTCACTAAGTGCTAACACAAGACTTGCCATTAATTGCTACTTTGAAGTTATCTTCACCAGAGCATCCACGAACACAGTTTTATTTTAAGAGAATATAGTTCTGTGGTATCTCAATTCCTCCTGTACATAACATAAACTGCAAAGATAAGGGGAACACAGCAGACTTTTTAAAGATTTTCCTTGCAACTCCTCACAGGTGGAGGAGTAAGCACTTAAGGAACAGAAAAAGCACAGCACAGCCACCCATTTCTACAGCCTTTCTGGGTATAACCAAACCATCACAATCTTACCCGAGAAGAAAGATCGAAGTATCTACTTTAGGTGATCTCAACTTTAGATTAACATGACCCAGAGTCATGGGACTTTAAAGAGCTAAGCTGACCATCCAGTATGCTTCAGTTAACCCCACGGGGGGAGCGCCCACATGTAGAGCCACACTGTAACACATAAGAGTCAGGCAGTTCGTGCTTCTGGGCACCCCACTCCTCCTGGCTATGCTGCCCACAAAGCAGCTGTGAGCAGTGAACCTCAAGCCAAGGCCACAACTGCAGCTGCAGAGTATTGCCTGGACACAGATTTGCCCACAGAGACCAGTTCTGCCAAGAAGTTTGGGTGAAATAGTCCAGTTGGAGCAAGGTGTCAATGCGGCCGCACTGCTTCCAGGTGCCAAACGCTGCACTGCTGCAGACATCAGAGGTGATGCTACACTGCCTTGGGCACATCCGCACAGTTCTATGCTGTGACATGCAGGTGTGTCTTCCACAGGAGAACAGGAAGACGTGGATTAAATGGGCAAGAATCCGCAGCAGTGGTGCTTCGAGAAGGAAAGAAGAACTTCAAGAAATTGCAGAATTCCTTGGAATAGGATGAAATAAATCGATTCCCAGCTGACATTAAGATCTGCGTTATGCAAGTGCAGGAATGTCAGCTGGGAAGGAAACACTAGGCAGGAGGGCAGCATTTTCGTTTTACTGCTCTCAAGTGGCAGAGAGCTAACAGCCTAGAATACAGATCCAGCCCATCAAATCTGGGTGATGATAAACAATCTTTATGCAATCCATGTTGATTTAGCAGATGTCATAAGCAACAATTTTACAAAGAATGCCAAGGCTGACTCCAGAAAGCAGTGCTCCAGGCTGTAAAAGGGGGCTTTAAGGTTTTTACCTGTCCAAGGCTCAAACTTGTTAGCTGTACTTGTTACTTCAATTACTTCCACTGAAAAGTCTTAAGATAATATTGTCACCATCAGAATTGCAGAGAAAAGGCCAGCAAAGTCTTAATATTAAATGCCTGCAAACGTATCATCTACTTGGACGGAGTACTGTGTAATTCAGAAAGATCACATCAGAAATGTCACTAAACTTGTGACTTAATGGGGAAAAAGCCATGCTGCCTGATGAAGCTGCACCCACACTTTGGTGAACATGAACAAATTTTCTCTCATTACAGTAACATCAAACTACTTAAATACAAGCCACAGAGCAAGACTGGAAAGAGTCTGTATTAATTCACTAAATCTCGCATCATGTATAGAAGATCTATCTTTGGACTATTTAGACAATAGTTACAATATTCCTGGAATGATCTTAAAGACAGTGAAATTGTTGGAATCTTTATTGGACTGTTTATGACCAAAAGATATATGAAGAATAATGTGATAAAGTGACAGAGCAAAATTGCTGGACAGCTGAACATTCCTACTGCATACTCAAGGTTGGAAACAGAGAGAACCACCCCTTGGGAAGGATGCCAGCTCTCCTGCTGCAAAAGTCTGTTTTTAAGGTGCACAAGCAACCCACTCCCCCATATGTCCTGCTGCATCAGACTCACTGTTCGGATGGAACATCTCGCACGTGAACCTCATCTTCGGAGGACTTAACGGGTAGTCGAGTGGAAAGCTCAGAATAGCAGGGAAAACCCCATACTCGAAACAGGTGTCTTCAGGACCCCTAGAAACAGATAAAAAGCTATTCACCAGAGTTTTAAATAGTTCTTTCACCCAAAAGACATTTTAGGAGGTTTGGGTTATATCATCTTCTCCAGAAAACAAAGAGTTAATGCACTCTTAGCCTACACCTCATAAACTTAAATCCAAATATGGGGTTTGGGAGGGAAGGGGGAAATCAAAGCTTGCACACTAAATTACTAGGAAGGTCACAACACTGCTTAATTAGCAGGGTGTGTCTGCATATAATTGGAGTATCTGGCTCCAAGGCATGTTCCAGGATTTGAGCATCTGCACGTCAAGAGAAAGCAGAGGCAGGTGTGGGACTCCTGTGCCTTTGAAGATACTGTTATGCTGCACAAGACAGAGATGTCAAATGCTGTAGCTCAAAAGTAATTTATAAAACCTCGGAGATTCAAACTGCCAGTATTGAGCATAACCACAAATAAACACTCAGCACTATCTGATGCAAAAAATACAGCAATGTTTTGTAAAAATAAAAACACAGCTCAGGGACCATAATTGCTAGATGCAGGACAACAATGTTTCTTTGCAGACTTAAGGTATTTAGTTTGCACTCCCTCAAGTGCACCAGGAGAACAAATGGCTGCATCAGGGTTCTTGTAGAAACATTTCCTTATTGTGCTCATCATCTAGTTCAAAGTGCAATCAAGTTATGAATATAGACAACTATTTTACTCTCCCTACGTAAAACATTTTTGGAAGGTGAGCAAAAAAGTTTATTAGGCATGATGTATTCGAACTTGAGGAACCATCTGGAAGCTATAACACAAACATGATCTCCCTTGATTAGAAAGATCATGAAACAAGCTTCATCACTGAAAGTCTTAGCCAAGGAAACCTCATGTATTTAGTAAAAAGCTCTTCAAACAAGGGTTACGCTGTCTGGGAAATAAGGTTTAGGAAAATATTCATGCTTCCTCCTTCCAATCCACATTCTCCATGCCAGAAAGAACATAAAAGTTCAAGGACTCCTAACAGTTAAGGCTGCAAGTGGTAATCTACAGAAAAAGAAAATTGAGACCAGCAAAACCTAAAGCCCTAGGAGGCTCACTCTCTTCAACTTTGGGATTCAAAAGACTTGGCTGCTAGATAAACACACGAACTATGTGATTTAAACCTGAATATTCGACACTAGCAGGTTAGATTAAAGAAATGCATCAACATACTGCAAGAATGAAAGCTAAACCATCTCAACCATTTTGTTCCCTTTCTGGCCTTTTCCCTAAATTTAGTCAGGATTCAATTCACATCTGAGAGTACTGAATGCATTTTTTCATGAACACTTTAATTCGAGCTGCATTTTAAAGGCTTATTGTTGAACTTCTAAGAGTATGTACATACACGCATTGAAAAGCTGGTGGGTGTCTTATGTTCTGTTTTGAGAGCAAACACACAGCCTTAAGGGCTCTTCTGTCAAATATGTTAACCCAACATGCTCCATTTCAGGGCCTGTATTATGTGAGCAAAATGCTTTTCTTTTAGCCACTCATTGCTGCCAGGATCAACTTCAAAGAAATTATTAAAGTTAATCCAAGACAGCATTTGCAACTACAAAACGCTCAGGAGGCCGCAACGTTTAAACTTGACAGCATCGCTTTCAGTTCAAAAAGGACATTGGCAGGGCCAGAGAGGTAAAGAGCACAGCACCTCTTGAAACCTTTGCAGAGCAGGTGGTGTGATTGCAAAGTACACCACATTCAAAGCCTCCATGCCTTATGCTATGATCTCGTCTGAGCTGCTATGCCAGTCGAAGTCCAGACTACCCAGTACTCGATTAGGGTTCCTCCAAGAAACACCCAGACCATGCAGTGGTGACACCCGTCCCACTGAGCACAGAGCACTGAGCCAACAGGCCAGTTGCCTTCAGCAGTTCCCACACCCCAGGGAAGACAAAGCACTGGCCACTGCTAACTGCATGCACACAAAAGGCACTCATTCTGCACAGGCTCGAGGCATGTAACTCTAAGAAAAACCTTGTCTTAAACCTGTTCCATCTAAGACTCTTTACAGCCTGCAAAGCAGGCAGTCTCTGCATCTTTTTCCATACCCGATGCTACTCTACAGACTTCCCTAAAGCATTGAGGAGCAGACGTCAGTTCTCCTCCGGCCATTGTATGGCATTAAATGATTTGCTAGACAACCAGACTGCTTAGTTGTGAGAGAGATGTAATGAACAACTCTGTTGAATGAAAATAAGAAACTCTTAACTCCATGAGCTGGCTATTACTTAGGCAAGGGCAAGAAAAGGATGGCGGGTATCTGCCAAAATAAGAGGGAAAAGCACACTGACAAGGACAATTAATACTATAATCATAGCTTCACATACATTTGTAAATGGCTTCTTATTTGTAAAAAGATGCTGGAAGAAGACCAAAACCCACAGTCATCAGATGCTGTCAAGGGGAATTCCATGCTAAACAAAAGTCATAAGCCTAATTATAGATCTAATTACCTTTCTAGACAGGTTTTTGGTAAGTTGACTTCAATTTATACTGTTTAGTTTTCAAGCAATCTTTAGTTCTCAACAATTATGTGGTTTTGCATCTTTTGGGGATAAACTTTAAAAGCAACACACACTTGCATATGCCAACCAAAGAGGGCAAAACTTGGTCTCGAAACATTCAATTCATGAACTTGCACAACACAATGTAGCCTGTAGGACCTCACGCAGCGCTAAGAAATCAAGCGGCATTATGGTAAACTCTCTTGACATGCTGGGGCTATTTATCACCACAAATAAGTCACCCTGTTGCAAAGATTTGGCTTTCATAAATACTCTAATTCAGCTACTGTTTCATGTCTCATCAAAAGGGTGCATTTTACCATCAGGCTCCAAACCTCCACCATTCAGAAAGACCACCACATTTTATTTTCAGTTGTGGATCTATTACACTCACTTTGGGAGCATAAGAACTGTTCTGTCATTCAGACATGTGAATACAGCCTTAACATTTATATGTTTAACATTTATCCAGCACTGCTGCTGCAGGCAAGAACACTGGAAATACAAATTATTACCACCATTATTTTAAAAGGCATTATTTTATCTCTGAGAGAAGCTCTTACACCAATCTGTGTAACATTACCTAGCCCACTTCCGAATTGATAAACAGGCAATGTCTTTTCTCTCTAAGGTCTCTTTTTTTTTTTATTTATTTGCCATTACATGTGCTCTAGCTTTATATAAATTGGGTGAAGGGAAAAAAAAGTATTCTATTCTGTTCTTCATTATTGTGCTACTTACTTACCTTTTACACTTCATCTGTCTAAAAATGTTATGCCAACTGTAATTTCCTCATCTGCACTTCTTTCATTCCCATAATCTCACACAGCACATTTGAGATTACAAAACATTCAAGAAGATTATCACAGACAAATATAAACAAGTCATTTAGTTTGCTTTCCAAATGTACGCAAATACTTCTACTAATAAGAGTTTTGCAAAGAGATGAAAGTAACCAAACATGTTTAGGGTAAATATGTTTCTATTGTACCACAGCTTCAGAATTTAGCAGACCTTAAAATATAATTTTATTATGACACACACACAATACAGAAACCAAAATTAAAGCACCTCCACCCCTCATTTTGCGCTGACAAAGACCTGAAGCTCAACACTCAGCACTTTCAATGGCTTTCAAGTCTGCAAGCGGCTTCTCTGTTGTTTAAGAATTTGTCATGGGAAACATCAGAAAAAGTATTTTCTAGGTAATGAACCAAATCCAAAAGTACTTCTGTGTCCCCCCCATGAAAGCTCTACTCAACCACAAAACCTCTGCTACAAGAAAGTACCAATAGGCAGGAATTTCCTTCCAGATTCCAAGAAGTGCATTAAATCCTCTCGGATTTGCATACTCCAAGCAACACACAGCTGTCTGAACTGAAATTTGGTACATTACAAAGCGCGTGTTTCAGAAAAGTGATAACTATCCCACTTGCAGAAAGAGAAAGTGTAAGACACTGCAGCCAAAATCTTTGGTGTCAGGCAACAAACCACCTATTTCCATGCTAAGTGTTTAATTTCAGGAGACTGAGCTACCAGGAAGTATCACCTATTTATCACAGGATAAATTGCTGCACATAAGCAGAGGCATTTGCCAACTCTTCATATCAATCAGCAAACAAGCAGTGGTAATCCTAATCTCCATTTACCAAGGCCTAAAATAACTCGGAGGCTCACGCTTGCCATAAAATAGGATCACCCACGCAGCTAGCTTGTGTGGAATAGGTGATGTGCTACAGGTTGGTACGCTTTTGTATTGGTTGCATGCCTGATCCCAAGAAATCTTGTTTTTCATCCCTAGACAATACACTCCAAGCAAACTGAGCTAGGAAAATTCTGCCACCCATGCTCGTTGAGAATCTCCTAAGTCAGCACTAGTGGCTGCAGTGAAAACCTGCCAAGAACACAGCAGGCACACTGTGAGCGGGGCCACAGCCACCGCCTGCTGCCCCCAGCATCCTCTGGGACCCCCTGGACCTGGCTGAAGGAAAGGAAATCACCAGCTCTTACTAAAGGAATCTTGAAATACAGAGCCTGGACCTACCCTAACAACAGACCATCGGCTTCAAGACAAACTTAGCCATTTGGAGCTTCTTCATCTTTTCATTCTGTAGTATTTGCGTAAATTGTCAGACCTGAGTGACAGAGGTCTCTCTTCCTCTCTCCTGCCATTTTAGAACTTTGTTTTGTAAAACTCACCAGTTATTCCATGCACTCAGAGTTCCCAAAGAAGGGCACAGCATGAGTAAAAGAGTACAAGCAAGAGAGAAGACAACTTTTAAGATGCTGGGCAAGAAGATTTTGTCTTTTCATGGCAAGTTTTTCTATGAACAACTGGACGTATCAGTTCAGGAGTGGAAGGAGGAGGACACAGCTTTGTAAAGAAGTCTTTGTCACCCCCCAAAACGCAACAGGTAGTGATCAGAGCTATTCACCAATAGAGGAGCTTTCTACACGGAACCACTGCACCCAACATCTTTACACCAGCAGCTGATTCATGAAGTGTAAAGAATTTCACAAGAATTTTTTTTTTAAATTTGAATACTTTCTCAGATCAATCCCCTTCCATTTTCCTAGAAAAAAATTGAATAGTTAGTAAACTAATTTTAGACATTAATTTTTTTATTCTGTCACTGATAATCTGTGTATTTTGCTCCACTTAAAACATGAGAAAAACCTGTCCTATATTTGCAGTTGAGTAAAGTTCTCAACAGGTTTGTGTGATCTACAAGCAATTAATTGTTTCCTACAGCGTTTGTATATGCAACATATATCCAAGGGAGCCCAAATGAGTATTCCTGTCAAATTTGCACGCTACTTATGCTGAATGTTGCTTACTATAATGACACCTGTACAACAAATATCACTTAAGTCCCAATGCTGCCTCTATCACACTGTTTAAATTCCAAATATAATTCCCAGTTTGGGTCAGAAAAGAAGCTCCCAGTCAAAGGTAGGCCAAGGTCGATGTTACGCAGAACTGATATATTTTTTGCATTCTTGTTCTCCTAGAATCTAATCATAGTGTGCAGATACAAACCAGTATCAACTTACATAATCAGAGCTTCCCACTCAAAGAAGTTCTCTTCATTCATGGGACCTATTAAGAAAAAAACAAAATAACACTTAGCGCTACCTGAAAGCAAGGCAACAACTTCACAGTGCACAAATCCTACTTAACTCCTCACCTGCTACGATCCCTTCCGGCGGGTTCAGGGTCAGCTCTATAAAAACAAAAACACAAGAAAGGTTAACATGACCTACAAGCCCGAGCATTTTGGCTACCATTTGGATGGCCACAGCTTAGCACAGAGGCCCCGCCAGCAAATACCCTGGGGGAAAAGCTTGAGGACACCATGGGAGAAATGTTCTGGCCATGCTTTACTGCACAAGACTCTGCATCCAGAATGCCCAGTATCTCACTGCTGACAATTTAACTTCTTCATGCAAGAGAGTTTTGTAGCCAACATTATTTGCTGTTTTGTGATTTTTCAGGCTCCCAGAACTAGTCTTCCCAGGGGCAACAATTTAAAACTGAGAAGGAAGGAAAAAACCTCTTTCCACAAAGCATGAGGAACACTCTCCTCTTTGAGCACTGTGGTATCTGCAGGTACAAACTCAACAGCCTGAAAAGAAAATGGATTGTATTCCCATAACCCCTGTGCACCAATTCAGACTTGGCAGCATCACAATACAAACCCCAAAACAACGCAAAAAGTTGGAGAAGCAGAAGCAAGAGAGACTTGACAAGCGGCTCTGTTCCTTGAATTTAATTCGACTCTCCCCGCGTGGCCTGGAAAATGTGAGTAAAAAAAGAAGGAGCAATAAAGCAGCCATGGCTGCACAAGGCAAGTTTGGATTTATCACCCCTCACTTTCTGTAGGAAACCGGTACAATTCCCAATTCATACAATAACCTCCAGCAGCAATACCTCATTTCCAGCCTGCTGAAGCCCAGCACTCTGTGCACTGATAAAATAATAACCAGTTTTTCTACTATCTAGTGCAATGACCATCAACTTCCAGTTTCTGAAGTCCTGCAGGGTGGCAGCAGCTGGTGAGGCAAAGTCCAGCTGCGCACAGGCAACCAGTGGACCTGCAGTCCCTGGGGGGCTGAACACCAGCCCCACAGCTCCAAGTGAGACGTGGGGCAGCCAGCAGGACTGGTGGCAGGAGGCAACGCTCCAAGGGTGTCAGACCAGAGGAGGTGACAGGATGAGGCCAACTTAAGTAAGGCCTGTGAGCTGCTTACCTAGAACAGTGTTTCCTAACCAATGGCCTGTGGACTGCTAGTGGCCCATAACACAGAAAAAGTGGCCACAGGAAGCGCTATGCACTTTCCCACGCATGAAAACAAGCAGGAATATGGAAAGTCACAAACTGATAAACGAGACACCTGACCTAATTTCTGTTAGGCTATACGTGAAAACTGTGGGTAGCGCTGCACAAAACAGCACAAGGATTTTTGTCTTAAAACAGCTAAGTTACTGTTGGATTCAAAAATGTACTGAGATACACCAACAGGAAAGATAGTGAAACTCTTCTGTTCACTCACATTGCCATTAACTTTGGCAAAGACCTCTCCAATTGAAGTTCAAAAGCACAGCAGCAGATTGAAACTCAGCGTTACGGTTTCCCACAAAGTCCTGATGTTAAGGAGCAGGTTTTTCCAGCTTGATAGTGGGTCTCTAACAGCTTTTCTTGTTGATGTTTTTAGACAGAAAGAGGGAGATGTCAAACCCAGCAGCTCCTGGAATAATTTTGCTCCATCTTGTGGCTCTCTCTAAGAAGAAAATCCCTCTGGTATTTCCCACAATTTCCCTTGAAAAGCCCAGCAGCTTTCGCAGCTGCCCAGTGGCAGCATCTGCATGTCCCCTGCAGCGGGCAGCCATGCAGAGGTGTGCCGTACAGCTCTCCACCCCCAAGGAAAACTGGGGCGATGGGAAGCAAGAGCCAAACCCTGCCAAGCAAAGGCCTTCACAAGGATGGAGGTTTAATTCTCTACTTCACCTTGCTCAGCTCTCCCCTTGGAGATAGGCAAAAGAGGTTTCCATCCTTAAGGATCAGGCAAAGCGGTAACTGGGCAGTGCAGGGGCACATGAGCTTTGATTTTGAGTGGCTGCTACTATGCCTGGTCATTGAGGAAGGAAAAAACCCTTTTCCACATGGATGGTCACATTCTACCCTGTGATTTTTTCTAGAGCCGTTCAAAGGGAAATTGGAAGCACAGCTTTCGGGAGCTACACAGCACGAACTGCCAGTAGCTGACACAGCATCAGCGGCTTCACTCTTACCAGAGCCTCCAAAATAGGGTCACTTTAATGGAATGTCAGGGGGAATATTTTCCAATTATTTTTAAGTAAGCAGCAAAAAAAACACGCGATCAGAGCATTTGTTTTAAACTTTCACAAGTCAGCTCGGCCAAATAGTCTCCTACCCCACTCTCCTCTGCCACCCTGTCCCTCTGTGGCTGTCCTCCCAGACAAGTCGCGTGGCACAACAGGAGCACATCAGCAGATGAAACAGCCCACCCTCTGCTCTCCACGGCATCCGGCCCAGAGTAACTTCTGGCTAGCCCAAGTTTGGCCTCCTGGCCTGCAAGACAACCCCCCCACTGCCCCGCATGCATGGTTTAAAGCTTTCCCAAGGAAAGCTCTTCCCCTCTGCAAGTACCACGCCATGCTGCCCTCTCACCGTCCACCCACGACAGCAGCATGCCAGCGCATACCCACACCCCAGGCACCGTCACCCGACGGCCTCAAACTCTGACATGCAGTTTCTGTTCCTGCATGCGCTATTTCCCAGCGACAGCAAGGAGCTGAACCCTCCGCCTGTGCTGAGCATGGACAGCATCCAACACAAGGCATTGACAGGGGAAACGCGGATCCTGAAGCTACACCAGCCACCACCTTCCTGTGCTGGTATTTTACATGGTGCTATCTATCAGAGGTGCCACCACCAGGAGCTGTGGGATAAAGCAGCCTCCCGATATGCAGGGAGTACCCTACCGCCAGGCAAGCCTTCACAGTTCCTACAGAGAAAACACACAAGCAGCAACATCCTATTAAGGGATTCCAAGAGACGGAAGGACAAGCAGTCAATGTGGAAAAAAGGATAAAACAGAAAGCCAGAAAAGGAATCAGTTTTGAAAGAGGTAAAGGGGAAGGCCAAGAAAAGTCTCTGTGGAAAACAAAGGAACAGCAGAGTCACAAGGAGAAGCTGAGGCTGGCAGCTGCTTCTGGAAGGCAAGGTTGTGGTAACATATAGGCACCAGGTCACCTATACATCACCAAAACCACCTCAGGGTGCCCCAGGGTCTCGGGGGGGTTGTAGGGAGCTCTCTACTCAGACACACGTGTTGGGTGCATGTCGGAGGAGCCCATGGTGGTGCAGCCCACCACCTGATTCAGAGCAACATCTCTTCAGCACTGGAGAGCATTTGGAGCAGCTTCCTTCTTTGCATCCTCCACAAGGCATCCTGTTCGGTTTGCAGGGTGGTTCTGCTGCACACAGTCAGGGGATTTGCTTCCAAATCGAAACGCGATGAGTCCCAGCTTGTAGCACCACAGCTAAACCTTACTTAAGAGCTTTTGCTTGTAAGCTGAGACTGAATGAAACGGAGCCAATGCTAGTGAAGTGCAATGCTTCTATTAGGAACTTGGGGCAGATCTGGGTGCACATAAAATCAATGCCTCCCTTTTCATTTCACTGCTCATTATGGAGTCATCACTCCAATTATGGCCAAATTATGCCTTGGCCAAAAGGAGGAGAACTAAAAACACACCTTTTTGTTAAAGCAGTTAATAAAGGCTGATCACATTATTAAAAGAGAAGTTCAGCAGTATGCTTTCTAAAAACTCTATCAATTTAGCATATCTCCAAGGTGATTTAAATGCACCAGACTCAGGAAATATTAAGGGCACATACTCACCTCAGTATCTGACAGCATCTGGACTGAGATGCTTGAAACCAGAATCTTGTTCTTTCCGCTCTGCCAGAAATTCTGTTTTCTTCTCTCCTCTCTGACATAGCATCTGATCAGCATAAGGCAATTTGAGCTCAGACGGACACACAGCGCAGTGTGTGTCTGAGATATTTCCTCAGTGTTACACTTAGGAAAGACCATTTTCAAAGCACGTGTAACAGGGACAGCTGCAGAGGCCTACTGCAAACGTTCATCCCTCTCTTCCCCCCCAGAGAGAGTGGCTCATCGCAACCCTCACTGCTGCTGTGGGACTTTTCTTCGGCTCCACGCGAACTCTCTCTAAGCAGTAAGGATAGGAAGCACCCACTGAAGCACTGCCAGATTCTGTTCTGTACAACAAAGGTGTATTTCTTCTGTGAACTCTGAAATCTCCAAATTAATGTAAATCTCCTCTTTTTAACCCAACAGCACTCCCAATGATACCTGTTGGCATTACAACCCACTGCTCTATTGCCTCTTTGTACCAGAAAGGAAGTACAGTGCATACAACTAGGCACTACAATTGTTGTGTCTCCACAGATTTGACTTAATACTTTCAACGTAACCCATTTTAGATTTAAAAAGTTCAGCCAGCGATAAAGACATCTTCAAGAACATGCAGCCAGGAAACAGTAAACACAGAAGAAGAAGGTTTCCATCTCTTAACTCTCACAAACATAACTTGCTATTGAGAGACTCATTTCAGGCCTTAACACTATTCTAAATCTAGAATCAACAACAAACACATGCTCTAACAGAAAGTATGCCCTTTTTTATATGTGATTTTTTAGAAAGCTTTATCTAAATTAGTTCTGGCAGAGTAGAAAAATACTTGAATAAATGTGAGACAGCAAAAAGTATGAGACACTCCAAACATGCAAAAAAAGACCTGAATGAGGACAAAAAATAAATCCATCTCATCTGGCTGCCCAGAGCCACCTTCCCTTCCTTCTCCACAAAGAAGGGGAAACAGTGCAATTTCACAGCCTCTCCCAAAATGAAATAATGTATTTGGGCTCCAACAGGTAGAAACTCCTCACAACGTCAAACATTTTTCACATAAGGTAACAATAAACCTTTATTTACAGATTTAAACACGAGCACACACATACACAGGGAAAATCAAAGAACAAAACTAAAAAATAAGCAAGTAAGGAAAGAATTAGAAGTCTGGTAAACAAAATACACCCACCAGCAATGCACTGACTGCCAGACATCTCTGTTGTGACTAGAAGTAACTGAAGGGAAGAGATAGAGAAGAAGAAAACTAAAGAAAAAAAGAATTGTGTGCACAAATATACACATAGATATATACAAGATTTCATCTGAGGTGGGCAGCCAGGAGGAAGTTTAAAGTCGCTTCCACACTCACACTCACCCAGGGCCACGCAGTGCTTATGCCCGCACCAGGAACATACATCAGGAACACGCATCGTCAGGAGGGAGCTGAAAGTTCAAGCAAAGCTGAACCTCAGACTACAGCCCTGTCCCCAGACAGGACCTTCTCTTTTTCTGCAAAAAGAGGCAGCAGAACTACCTACAGCTAGGAACTATTTTTATTTTTCAAAATAACTTTTGCTGAAAATTTCTACAGGACAAAACAGCTTCTGAAGAGCTGCGACCGCCCAGTCTTTTGGGAAACACTAGTGAAGGGTTATAATTCAGGCTTGATTCTGGGCTTTGTAGCAAAGTTTGATGAGAGCACCCACTAAAGGAAAGTAACAACCCTGGAAATGCACGCCTAGCATAGGGTAATCCAGGCAGCCACAGAAACGGAAAAGTCTGGCTTACCCTAATTCTATAACTCAGGTCTCCAGAAGTAAAAGCACTGTACACTTAGTCATTGTAGATTACATTCATTTTTTACAACACTATGTTTCATTAGAATTAGGAAAGTATTTATAAAGGAGGATCACAAACAAGATGGTAACTCAATTCATGGCAAGTGTTACCCTGGGAAACTATCGGAGAAGATTCACATAATGTCTGCCTGTAGCATTAAGTCAAATTCTTTTTGATGCTATTTAATATCACTTTTTCCTACAGAATTAATTAATACAAGACATTCTAGTAAGATCTCAGGGCTTCTCAACAACAAAGGATCAGAAACACTTCTTGGGACTAACGGGATTTATGTAAGAGAACAGATAAAAGCAGAGTCAAGTCTTTTTGCAGCTGCCTTTCAGGTCAGTGCTTCTGGATTACAACAGAAAAATGCAGGTTTCTAAGACTTGCTGTCGGCACAAGCTTTACCTGCACAACCACACTGGTGGGGCTTGCTCACCATCCCGAGTGGCTACCAGCAGCAGCCTGAGCAGCAGGGGGAACCCATGCCAGCCTCGACCCTCGCAGACACCTGCGTGATGGTTCAGCTTAGACACCTGTGCTCTGCAGAGCAGCCTGAGAATAAACACAGTACTGGCAGGAAACATGTGTCTATAAATACTCTATTTTATACAGGCTGGAGTCTTCCACGAAATGATGGTAAAGTGAGAAACAACTCCTCGTCCCTGGACAATGTCGGGAGCTCTGTAAATGACCTTCACTGGAGCAGTAGACCAGTTCTTATAGCTGAACACCAAACACGTCTTTTTTTTTCCTCCATTCTATTTCCTTGCCTTAAATAAAAGCCAGAACATCGGAGGCCAAAAGCAACTAACAAACAGGCAAAAAATATTTCTTGCCCCAAAAAGGCACCTTTGGACACCCCGCAAGCTCACCAGGAAGCAGGTCACCCACCCCAGGACAAATGGGATGTCCAGAGGGAGCCAGCCTGCAGCAGCAGGTCCCTGCTCCCTGTGGTGGGGCCAGCAAAGATAATCTCCAACAGATTTTTAAACAAAGAAGTCTATGTTGTTAATCACTAAATTCGAGTTTCAAGGCTGTTACTAACCGCTGCGCTTCCATTAAGGTCTTGACAAACACCTCTAATTATCTTTGAGGTAACAAAGCTTTGCAACAGAGGCTTCCCTGGCTGCATTTTGTTCCACCTGGAAAATTTAACGGGATAAAAACCAAAAAGAATTGGCCACTGGCCCAGGATCCCCAGGCCTTCCCCATGACTAAGCTCCCCGTGCCACTGTGTCCCAGCCGAAACAGCCGGGGCTCGCAGCCAGGGTCGGTGCACAGGACGGTTTCCCACCGAGGCCTACAGCAAGGGCGAAGGGAGAACCACCTCGCAGAGGGAAGCAGTGCCAGCCATGTCTCCCCTCTTCCACAGCCGCGCTTCACAGACCCCGGTGTCCCCTAATCCCCCGCCCCAGGTGTCTCTCTAGGGAGGCAGGAAAAGCTCCACAGGCCGAGTGGAGCCGAGCAGCCGGCGGGGACCGGGAAACCGCGGCCGGCGGGGGCACAGGGAGGTGCCCCGGGGGGAGGGACGCCCACGGCCTGCCCCGCCGCCGTCACCACCCCGCCCGGCCCGCGGCCTCCGGCCCTCCCGGGCTTTCAGAAGGACCCCGTCAGGAGAGGCAGCGGGGAGGGAAGACCAAGGAGTGCCCGGCCCCGCCACTCCCCGGACTCACGCTTGTACTCGGCCATCAGCCGCTTTAGCGCCGTCCCCGCCATGGCGCGGCCCCGCCGCTCCCGCCGTCGCTTCCGGGGCGGGCGACTAGAGAGGACGGCTAGAGCGGCCGGCCGCCTGCCCCTCCGCCTCTATGATACGCGCCCAGTCCTCCCAGTGCCGGGGCCGCGCATGCGCAGAGCGGGCGCCCGCCCTGCGCTGCGCCGAGCACCCCCCGGGCAGAAGAAAACCCCTCAGGCGAGAGGCACGTCAGGGCTGCACGGAAACAGGCGGGCCCGGCGGCGACCCTTCAGGTACCAGGCTGCAGAGACGGAGGGAGAAACGACAGCTGCTCGCCGGGGAGGGGAGGAGAGAGAAAAGAAGGCGGAAAGTCGTATTGTGCGGCGAAATGCCCCAGGGAGGGTGGGTTTTGCTGCTAAGGGAGGCACCGGTGCAGCGGAGACCCCCTGGGACTTACACTTCTGCTGCCGCCTCAGAAGCCTCCAAGGTGGAGGTCTGAAGCACCGCCGCCACGTACTGCTCCCCAGCTGGAAGGGAAAGAACCAGCCGAGGGGAGCACGGCCGTATCGAGCGGAAGGCATGAGACAGAGTACCAAACTATATTTACTGTATACAATAGTAAAGGACAACAAATAAATGTACAAATTGGTGAATAAACAGCAAGATCTACGGGATGTCCCACCCCAGCCCATTTACAAGAAAACGAAAAAGAAAATAAGGGCCTTTCCAGCAAGATTTCCAGCAAGCGAGAGATGATCTAACACTGCCAAAGGGGTCAGGTAAATATAAAAGGCAGGTAAGGATCCCACGGGCCAGCAGCACACAACCTACCGAGGGACAACAGGACAGCCTCGGTAAAAATTCATCTGGAACGGGCTCCACATGAAGCCCATCACACAAATGCATTTAAAATTCATTAAGTTTGGGGAGGCAGTAGATTTTTTTTTTTTTTTAAGCACACAGACACGCACACACCTCTCTCTTCTTTTGCTCACCAGGTTCTTGACAGCTCTCCTGCACATAGAGCTTGGTGACATTAAAAGGCGCTTTTTTCCCTTCATTTATCAAGTTAATCTACCAAAAACAAATATTAAAAAGAAACCTGAGGCTGCAGACTTCTAGTACCCACTGAGAAATAAAGAGACATACTAAAGAGAGTAGAGGAAAGGTGACAGATTCTGCCCGGCACTCAGCGAACAACAGCTGATGGTGCAGTGATGGGTTTCTGTTTTTATAAGCTTGCACAGCAAAAAAAATGCTGCTGCTCTATCACGAGTGTTGAGTGTTCGTTTTTGGACCAGCTGCTCTGCTAACTCCAGTTCTGACAATAATTCAGGACAAATCTCATTTCTGCATTAAAAAAGTATATTTCAGACGACTTTATCATAATATGACAAAGCACATGTAAATCTGCAATATTTTAAACTCCAGCTCTATACTAAGCATCGTATCTGCATGTACCAGCCTCGTGTCACAGGCTTAACGCTTCTGAAGTAACTGTGTTTGCAACACGCACTAAAAACTTAAAATCAGCGTCTCTTTTCCTTCTCTTAGGCGTATCTTAAAAGGAAACTTTTACGCTCACAATTGGCATGAAAATATACTGAATTATTTACATGATTAGAATTAAACAGAGGGGCAAGACCAACAAGAACCAGGAATGAACACTCCATGTCCTAATACATGGATGAATATTTAGGCCACAGGTTTAAAGAAAAAAAAAAGGGAAAAAAAAGGTAACAGCAGAGAGACAACGCATATTACTTAATCTGAACTTAAATCAAATTGGCCCAATTTAAGATATAGATTAATCCCTGCAGATACTGTTTTGACTTGCACACGCAGTACGTCAAAGACAACAAGCAATTTTGGTAAATGTCCTCTAAAGTTTAGAAGAATTCCGTGTGATTGGCATGTTCATTTGTTTACTGTTTAATAGCAAATCCAAGGACAGATGAGAGAGTGAGGTGTGATGAGGATCCTTGAACTCCTCTTCTCAAAAGGACGGCACGTCTTAACAAGCTCCACCTGTCTGCTGTTGGAACACATCGATAGTGTCTTCATCTTCCATCTCCAGCTGTTAGTGTAATACAGAAAATACAACACTTGAAATACAGACAGTTACAAAAGCACTTAGCTCTCTATTCCTAAACCGTACCAGTAACAGAACACTTAAGGTGTAACTTTAATTAATTAATGCATGAAACACTTTCCATAGGGCACTCCATCGCCCTTCCCATCGGAGGATCGCCAACACCAAAATGGGTTTCAGAGGCACGCTGGTCAGTCAGACTGAACTGGGCAGTTTAGCGTCTTCTACAACAAATCACCCAGCCGAACATCTCTGCTCCTTGCCTCCGGCCTTGCCAGCCCAAGAAATCCCCCATGTTCTCAGCACTGCTAGAGTCAATGGCGGCTACAGCTTCAGTGCTGGCTCAGAACAGGTCGACACAGAAATAGGACAGAGCCCAAAGTGCCGGCACTTGCCAGGGGTCCTTTCCACACCAGCACTCTGGTGTCAGCTTGTTCAGCACCAATGCTCCTATGCATTTTCTTCCCCACCCACCAACAGTGAAAACATACAAGGGAAAAACAAAAAAAATCCCACCCTAGACAAATTATTTGGAACATACTAAACTTAGAGCAACTACTTCAGGATCATTTTGATTTCAAACCCCTTTGATCTGCATGCAGACATCAAAATATCTGTATGGCAATTTGCAGTAAAAGTGTTTTTCATACCTGTGCAGGTGTGTCTGTTTCACTAATCGGTTGTCCGTCAAATCTGAATCTAATCTGCCTCATTGACAAGCCCTGCAAGTTGAAAATAATTAATATATGAGAAACCACGCTTTTGTTTCTGAATCCAAACAAAACATTTATGGTTTTACTGTCAGAACAAATATTAACAAAATTAAGACTCAAAAGATTTAACGAGACAGGAAACTTGGTGCATCTATCTTGCTACATAAATTGAGGAAACGGAACTGTTTGAGTGACATCCCGCTGCACTGCTGTCACAGCAAGGACTCTATATGGAACCACAGGTGTGGGTTTGGCCCCTGGGTCTGATCCTGCTCTGCAAGGCACAAGTATCAAAAGCTAATTTACAAAGGTAATTTAAGAAGCAATCAATCAATACACCATTCTATAAAGCCTCAGAGGACATGTCAGGAAGGAGCAGGAATTGTTTCTCATGCAGTCAGAGAATTAACAGTTGACTCAAAGGACAACATTTTAAAAAAATCTGAAAACACCCTACTTTTTAGTGTAACTAGCTATCAGCACTGACTACCCCTAGTTAAGACAAGTTTTCACTCCCGCCAGCCTTCTGCTCCCAGTTCTAGGTCTTTATCTTCTGATGAAAAAAGGAACCATGAAGACTGAGGAAAAAAGAACCTGCAGAACTTGATGCAGATTTTTTACCTGCAAGGTTTATTAGAAAAACACTAGGGTCTAACGTCAGAAAGTTAATGTTGCCCTTAAAACCCAAACTGAATTCATGACCGAATCCTGTTTTGACAGTGTTTAATCACACAAGGCGGTCTTTATTCCCTGCCCCAGGGATCGAGGTCTTTGCTTTGCTCTCCAAAATCCTTCAAAACCCCCGTGCGATTCACACTTCCAGTCATACACAGAGCCACAGGAACACCAAAACTCCCCGCACCTCTCTAAAGAGGTCTCTGGATGAAGGGAAATGCCGGCAAACAAAATCTGACTCCACTTCTGAAAGCCATTCACATCCCCACCCTCCGCTCTGCGCCACCTAATAGAGCGTAGAAGCACAGGCACCAAGGGCTACAGACTCGGGAACCGGGCTGTGAGGATAAATCCCTCTCCCATCTAGCTCAGGGTGGCACCGAGAAACGGCCTCTGACATAGAGCAGCTGGCTGCCACCTGCAGAACACAGCAGTCCAAACTCTGCAGTGGGTGAGGGGAGAGACACATGAAGGGAGGAGAGAAAAAAAACACCCAAACCAACCCATGATGTAATTCATGGCATAGGAGTATTTGTTTTCTGCTGTTTTCCAAATGGCAAACACGGTCTATATAAAGTTAACAAAAGTTTTTTGAGATGATAGAACTGAGGGGTTGTGAGGCTAAAAATTCAGAGCAAATGGGTCTCGGAGCCAGAATCGCAACTCGAAAAATTTTGCTAACCCCGTCACAGGACACGCGTTTAGAGCTCTAGGAGCACCTGATGAGCAAGAGGCAGTTTTCATTAACTGAAGAGAAGAACTCCAGCGCTTCAGAGTCAGCAGTAGCCCAACTCCTCGCCCTCCCAGGCGCCTACAGGGCTATATGCACCCCGACGCCCTAGTACTCGTAACCTTCCAGCCGAGTTCCCGCCGTCCCGAGGACTCTTCCCCAGGGAGAGCGGCGGGAGCGGCCGGCGGGGCCGGGCCGGGCCGGGCCTGGCCTACCTGCCGCTCGCAGTACGCCTTCATCAGCTTGCTCAGCGGGGTGTGCCGCTTGATTTTGAACTGCACCACGGAGCCGTCCTGCCCCGCCACTTTCAGGTTGATGTGATCGTTCTCCGTTTTCACGCCTTCCTGGATGAAAAGCGGGAGGAAGATGCCGATTCAGAGCCCCGGCCAGGCTCGACGTCCGTCCTCCCCGCTCCCAGGGCGAGCTGCCGGTCCCGCCGCCGCGCCGCCACCCTCGAGGCGGGAGGAGAGGTCGTGGTGGGGCCGGCCGCCACCCGCTGCGGCCTGCGGAGGCTGGGCGGCCTCCCTCGGGGCGGCGGGGGCCCGGGACTCCGCCGGCCGGCCGCCTCCCCCTCCCGCCGCCGCGCCCCGGCCCGGCCCACGCCGCCATCTTGGCCGCCGCACGCCACCGGTCGGGGCGGAGCCCCACCGGCAGCCCTGCCCCGGGGCCCGGCGGCCAGGCCTCTCCCCACCCCCACCCCGGGCCCGGCCACGCCGCGGCTGAGCCCGGCCCGGCCGCGCCTCCGCCTCACCTTGGGCTTCTCCTCCGACATGGCGGCGGGGACGGGACGGGGGGCGGGGGGGGAGGGGAGGGGACGGCGCGCTCGCGCGCTGAGGGAGCGGCCCGCGCGCTCGGCTCCCGCCTCGGCTCCCGCCGCCGCCTGCCGCCCGCGAGAGCGCGCGCCTCGGCTCCGCCCCCGCCCTGCCGCCGCGCCTGCCGCCCCGCGCGCTCATTGGCCGCCCCCGCCCCGTCACGTGAGGAGGGGGCGAGGCCCGTATCGGCCGGGGGCGGGGAAGGCGACGGCGCGCACCTCCCCCGGCGGCTCTGGAAAGTGCGTCACGGGGAACCGGAAGCGCTGCGGAGGGGCGGGGCGCTGCCACGGGGACGGAGCCATGGGGCGGGTCTAAGGGGCGGAGCCAAGGGCAGCCGGGGCCCCGCCGAGCCGCAGGGGGGCGCTGTGCGCCGCCGCGCTGGCAGCGGCCTGGGGAAGGGGCGGCCGCGGCCTTCCCGCCTGGCCGCCGGCCGGCCGCCAGGGGCAGCCGGCGCTCCGCTACCCCCGCGCCTCGGCCCGAGCAGCTGCCGTGCCACCGGCAGGGGAACCTGGGCGGGAGGCGGGGGAGGATCGGAAGGCTTCCAGCCCCAAAGCACAGCGCGGTCGGGGGCTCCGAGGCGGGCCTGTCCGGGAGTCTGCCGGCACGGCCCGGCCCGGTGCCGAGCAGCCGGGAGGGCAGGAGGTTAGCTCTGCTCGAGAGCACTGGGGGGAGGGCTCCCGGTTTCCCTGAAGAAGAGACCCCCGAAATACAAGGTACATCCCGGCGGGGGCCGCTTGCCCCATGGGCAGCGCAGGCAGCTGCCCTTCAGCAGGCGGCTGTGCCAGGGCTGCCTCCCCCAGCCTGGACAGCCTCCCCACAGGATCGCAGCCCTCTGCAGCACAGGGGTGTGCGGGACCAAGAGAGGAGAGGAGGGTCTCCCCCAGACCTCCATCTCAGCCTCTTCCCTTGCCCTGGCCTTCAGGAGAGCAGGCACTGGCCCTTTTGGGGATCTGCTTAGAAGAGGCCCAGTGGACTCCCCCTTCCCCTTCCCTTTCTGGGGGTGCATCCCTCTCCCCCAGTTCCCAGGGCCATATCCCTCCCACTCCCCCAGTTCTGCAGCAATCAGCAAAGCAGCATGGAAGAAACCAGCCATGGCCTCTCTCAGCATCCCCGGTGGTTTTTTTTTCAGAGGGACCCCGGGGGCACCGGCCGCCCTGCTCAGAAGCAGAGCCAGGGGAGGCAGCGTGCGTGGTCCCCTGAGCCCGGCTCTTCCTCCCGGACCCTCCGCAGCCATGACGGGTCTTGGATGTTCTCTGGAGGGTAGCGGAGCTGGCTGCGCCTGTCACTGTCCTACTGCCCAGACAGGCTCCGGAGACGCTGGTGGGGCATGGGGGGGGCTGCGCTCCCCATGCTCTGCAGAGAGTCTCCGGCACCAGGGACCTCCGGGGCCCCGCTGCTGCTGCCACCGCCCCTGCCGGTCCTGCCACAGCCCCATGTAAGGATGGAATCGGCCATGGGGATGGAGGCCCACCCCACCATGGCCATCCTCCACCTGCAGGCAGGAGGCCTGTGCTCACAGCTCAGTCTTTACCCAGGGATTGCATCTCCCTCAGGGCGTTGTCCCACCTTTCCTATTACACAGCAGAGTGGCCAGCCATGCCCTGCCCTAGGAATGGGCCCAGCACCAGCTTTGTCCAGCCTTTTTGTGCAGGGTTGTCCCACAATCACAGCACCCTGCATGTGCAACTGTCCTGTGGCTTAAAGCCAAGCTCCCCTTTACACCCCATTAACCCCTTCTTTCTAAGTTCCCTTGTGCATCCTCCGAGTGTCCATTGTCCTCAGCTGTGCACCCCATGGGTGGTGAGGCACACTGACTGTCCCACCGCTCAGCCATGCTGTCCCCATCGCCATCTGCTTCTCCCCACCCAGCGGGACTGCCTTCCCAGCATGGTCGCCTCACAAAGGACTAACTAATCCTTGTGAAGGGTCTTTATAGATGCCAGGCCTAGCTCTCAGTTGCAGTGCAGACCTATTTCTTCCCGGACCTGGGCAGGCATCTCAGCCACCCAAGCATCCAGCTTCACCTCCCCACCGCAGGCCAGCCGAGCCAAAGGGATCGACAGCTTTGGAGCGCGTCAGCCACGATACCTGCACACAGCAACCTTCACAGGAGTAATTAGAAAAATTAGCAGAAGCTCCATCACATGCTATGGAAGGTAGCCTCCAGGCCAGGGATACAAGCAGAGGATGCAGCGCTTCTGCCCAGCAATAACTGGTGCTGCCCTGGCAGCACAGCATGCCCTCTGCTTGTCCCCAGGGCATGGTTATGCTCCATCTAGGCAGGGACCCAGTTCCCCAGGTGAAGCAGGTCCCTCTGCTGCCCTGGTTCAACAGAGGAGCACAGAGCCTGTAACAAGTGGGGTCCCAGCTAGGGGAACCTGCTTGCAGGGGTCCCCCATCCCTGAATGTTTTGAAGGCACCACCCCTTACTGCTGGGAGCGGGACCAGTGGAAGTGCTCAGGTAGCCCAAAGGGATTATACTCCAGTCCCCAGGGCAGGATGGGACCCAGCGCCCATCGTAGCCCAGGAGGGGTAAACAGCTTTGCAGTTTAGCACCAGCTGCCCCCATACATTGCTTGTTCTTAAACAAAGCTCCCACAGGGTCCCCCATATCTTTGGCTTGCAGGGAGACCACAGCCCCTCCAGGCCAGTGTACCCAGTAAAGCACAGGGCACAACCACGATCTTTATCAACATTTTCACTTGTCCTTACAGGGCTCCGTGCTTTGTTTTCCCTGCGCACAGGGCAGTTTGCACAAGGAGCTCCAAACCAAATGCAGGGCATTGGGGATTTCTTTAAAGCATCATCTCCCAGCCACGCACAGCTGGGTAAGATGCTATCACCATCTCCCACAGCTCTTGACTGGCAGCACCAGGATACAGCCCCTGCCCAGCCAGTCCAACAGACTAGGACAGCTCATGGGAGAGCACCCATGAGAGCTTGGCAACCCAACCCTACTCTTTCAGCCCTCCTCCCAGCACTGCAGCCTAGTTCACACTTAACAGGAGCCAGGTTACAGACCAGGTGCTTATTCAGCATTGGCAGAGTCATTCACTTTGTTCCTACCGCCTGAAGCCAAGCATCTTCTGGCAGCAGCCAGAGACAGCCTAGATTAAAAGTCACCTGCAAGTCTTGCATCACTGACCATCCTGGCAAAAGCCAGCCAGGTTCTGGCAGCCAGCACACAGCTCAGGCAGCAGCAGCAAGGTTTCACAGCTGGTTTAGCTTCAGAAGTTCAGCTCGAGCAGTTTGTGTCCAAGGGCCATAAGCCTGGCAATGCAAATGGAGAAGTTTATGCAAGCCCACAGAAACGCTATCATCTGCAGTCCAGAGCGAGTCACCCCACCTGGCAGAAGGCAAGTCAGCTTTTCTTAGACAAAACTATCAGAGTAGACGTATTGCTTGCATGCGAGGCTCCTTCACACTACAAAGCCAATTTTGGTCAAGTATAGGACCACATAAGAGCAGTCAGCTCCCATCCTCCTTTCCCCACCCCTGGGCCCCTTACGCAGGTAGCACAGGACGGGGTTTAGTCTGTGCCAAATGCTGCCTGGAGCCTCCAGGCCACCCTGCTCAGACAAGGGCTTTCAGGGGTGCTAGGAGACACAGGCCAAGCTCTTGCAGAAAGACCCAGCTCCTTTCTTAGAGAGCAGCCTTACTCCCAACACCCAGTTTTTCCTAACAACTGACCATCTCCATGAACAGACTCCTCCTTTCAAGCCCAGCAAGAGTTCAAGGAGGCCTTGCTTCTGCCTCCCACAGCTACCCCATCAGGGCCTGACAAGCTGGGGCCACGTAACAGTGACAACTCCATCAGCCATCGCTGCCAACCCATACCTGGTGTGGAAGCAGAATTAAACTGTTTCAGACTAGGATAGTAATCCAATCAGTTTAATATATAGTCAACACATTGTAAATGCATCTGAATCCTACGTATTGCTATCAGCCATGGCCATCAAGCCCAGGAGACCACCCTTTTAGAAAGGCACAGAGAGGTAGGAGAGTTGGGGCATTTCCCCAGATTAGTTGCAAGTGAGAACATGCACATGGGACCTTCCTCCTGGAGACCCAAGATAGCCAGAAACTTGTGCTTTTTGAAAGGAATGCTAGTATGCTGGGACAAGTACAGGCACCTGGAGTAACAGCCAAGGCTTCCTGCTGACCAGTGAGTCAAGAAACTCTTGCTGGCTTGTCTGTACTAAAACAAAAAAGAGAAAAAGAAAAGGGGGGGACAGGACGGGACAGAAGAGCCTGGCTCTGTGTGTGTGAAGGGTATTTGGTGACGCAGGAGCAAGAAAGATGCATAAGGTTGTTTTTGCCCTTGGCCAGACACAAGGACTGTTATTTGCATTGCTTCGGACTCTGTTACCACCCCAGGGGTGAGTGAGAAGAAATGTGTCATCCTCCGGTATTGCCACCATGTTTTCCTGCACCAGCAGAGCAAGAGCAAAGCTCTGGAGCACACCAAGCATCTGGAGCGGGGATGATGGTGTCACCAAGCATTTGGCTCATCTTCTGTGGCAGCTGAAGTGGGAAGTGGCACCATGGTGGTCTCCTTATGGCACGGGAAGCATGGAGTCCTGCAGCTTTGCAGTAAGGCACCATTCACCAGGGTGGGCAGGTCCAGAGATGCTAATTCTCAAATTTTGCATAAGGGTTCTCTTCCTTGAACAGGCCTAGAAGAGAAGAGAGATTCATTCAGACAGCAGCTGCCATGCCAGTCACAGCCAGCAAGAAACCTATTTCTTGGTAACAACTCTTGTCATTTGTGCTTCATCCAGCCTCCTGTCCTGCAGTCTGTCTGAAAGACCTGCTCTTACTTGAGCTGTGCATGAAGTCAGCACTATTTCACTCTCCTCCTCTACACAAGAGGAGAGATCCATTAAGAAGATCAATCTGATAGCAAACTCCTCTCCCAGGCAGTCCATATAAAGTCCAGGTAAAGCAGCACAACTGATTTTCCAGAGCACCCCTTCTGCACACTCCTTCTGTTGGACTGGACTTGGAAGCAGAGAGCCCAGACCCAAATTAAATTAAAACTGTTCTTAGACTTGCTCCCCTGCTCCTACATCCACAAACTGGGAGACAGCAAGGCAGGGTATGGGGCTGACTCCTGGGATGGTGACAAGCCCCCATGCCACTCTGTTGGCTGCTTTCCCAGCCCTAGCCCAACACTTTTGAGGAGGAACAGCCAGAAAGGACAAGATCGCAAACTCTGCAGTCAGGCTGCAGCAAGACAGAGCCCTGGCATGGCAAGATGGTCCTGGAGCACACACAGCTCTTCCACAATCAGGTGCTTCACCCACCAAGACCTCCTTCAGGCACAACCTTGCCTGCTCTTCCTCCCCTAGAGAAGCCAGCCCAGCCAGAGGCCCCTGGATCTCCTGCCCAACCTGGACCTGCAGCGGGCAGCAGCTGCAGGCAGAGGAAGGGTCTCCAGCTTTCCCCACAGCACCCCCAAAGCCAGAGACCACCCCGCTTAGTGTGCATGAGCCCAACTGCTCCCTGCTCCACGGCCACCCTGCAAGAGCCCCCAGCAGCCCCAACGGGCAGGCAGGAGAGACCCCTCCACCAGCCCTGAGTGGCTGGCTGCTCCCCGCTTCCTTCCAGGCTGCTGTCCCCCTCAGGCAGGTCCCCACCTGCCCTAGGGCCATGGGACTCATCTGAAGGACAACCCAGCCAGCCCCAGGAGGGAGGCTGTGCACTCCCAGCACCAGGGGACTAAGCCACTTCCTAGGGAACCGCTGCCGGTACAGAGGACCAGCTCTGCAGTCAGGCTGGTGCCTGCTCTGTGCTCCTGCAGCTGTGGGCACCTGGGCTTCTGCCTGGCCCCCCACCCACTCACTGACCAAAGGGCTGCTGCCAGAGGGCTGTGCCTGAAGGGCAGCAGCATTACGGGTGGTGCTGTGTCTACCACCTTCTGCTTCTCCCCTCCAGTCAAGCCCCAGCAGCTTCTCCCACGTGGTGAGTTTGGAGGACACAGGTCCCAGGGAGTGTTAAACACTCCCTCATCCCTGCCCAAGAGAAGCGGCACTTGTGTGGAGTCACACACCATGATCCAAGCATCTCTCCGCTTGCTCCCAGAGGGCAAGAGAGCAATTCATTGAGACAGGAGAAGCAGAGACTATGTTTTCCCTGCTGGCCAGGTCTCCTCTGCAGCTGTAACCACAGCAAGGAGCAGAGTTACCGAGGCTGCTTGATCTAAAGCTTAGTTTGAGTGTCTCACATCACTGTACCATATTTTCTTCGGATTTCATCATGCCGTGATTTCATCTCTGCTCTTCTGCAAGAAGCAAAAACAGAAAAGCCACAAGTCAGTGACTGGAAATAAAAACGAAGCAAGAGGAGCTCCTTGTTTGTTTCCCAGCTTTGGGAGCTCCAGGCTGCCAGGTTTGCTCAGCCCCCCACCACCCACCTCCTGGAGACTCTGGGGACCACCAGAGCCCGCACACATCAGCAGCCCTTGGGAATTTGGACACACAACCCTGTTGTGATGCTGCATCCATGAGTCACCCCAGAAAGACATTGCTTGTGAGGTTTACATTTGAACTAGGTTTGAAGCAGCCAGTGACTGCATATGTTGAGCCCCACACACCCCCGGCATCACGTTTGACAGTACAGGCAGGAGCCAAACGTTCTGCAGCCTGAGGCAGTGTGGCTCTCTCACAGGGAAGCGGGGGCTGTGGGGCAACCTCACCTCTCCTCCTGCCGCACCCGCCTCTTCTCCCGCTCCCTGGCCGCTCTCTCGTCATCCTTGTCTAGCCTGACAGACAGAAAAGCCCGTTAGCAGCACTTGGCACTCAGTTCTGCAACTACACATCGTTGCATCTGAGTTACTCTGAGAAAACAGGGAACCCCTCCAATACTTGCTTTTTGCTCTTTTTCTTACAACGGCAGCAGCAGCAGCAGCAGACCCCCAACATGATAAGGATCACTCCTCCCACCACAGACATTGCAATGATCAGGGCTTCAAAGTTCACTAAAGGATTTGACAAAACACATTTAGCACACAAGTACATGGCTGCCTGGAATTACAATATTTACAAGCATACGGCTACTGTCACCAGCAGCTTCAGTCACTGGGCTGGAGACAGGCATAACAGCCCGGGAAAGCAAGGTGGACATAGTTATCTATAGGTATACCAAGCATTGGCACCAGCATGTACACACCAACAGAGTATATGTAGCTGCTAACTATAGCCCTCAGTTACTGGCTATGAAGAAAGGCAAGAACAAAACACACTCAGGTCAAACTCCTCTGGCAGAAACAGGAGCAAAGCTGTCTTAATCACTAATCCAGGTGAACAGTAACCCATCAAGGAAAAAAAACCTGGAGGCTTCAGTGCTGAGGAGCAACCCCTGACAGAGAGGCCACAGCTGGCACTGGAATTACTGCCCATAGAAGCCAGCCTCAGAAGTCATCTAAGATGAGATGACAGTGGACTGGAGGCACTTATGGGTGTCTGGAGTCCTTGGGAAAGAGACAAAGTGAGACAAGATCTGTTGGGATTTATCAGCTTGGGGCCAACAGCTGAAGGCAGAGGGCTGCTTCAATGCACCCCACCACCACGTCTCCCCAGGGCTTGGGGGTTCTGCTCACCCATGCACAGCACAGAACCTGCTGGGATGTGGTGGTGAAGCAGCAGCCTTGAGCCCTGGCCCTAGAGAGGCAGTCATCCTGCTCAGCTCCTGCAGCAATAGCAGTAGAGACACCAGCCAAAACAGACATATCTAGACATCACCTGAAATCCTTTGCAACAAAGAGGGGTGTCTTCCAAGTATGATTCAGACTGTTCAGAGGCATGGGCCTGTGGAAGTATTTGTTTAGGAGCCACTTCACACACAGCAGCCAAGTTACAGAAACCCTAGTGTGCCTGAGCCTGCTTAGAGCACTTCTGATCCCCTCTTCACCACACAGCTCAGACCGTGAGCCCAGTGGCAAGCCTGAGCACTGCACATGGTGCATTTCAGGGCATTTCAGAAGATGCCTGCCTGTCCCCTCACTGCAGGGGCTCAGCAGTAGCAGGCTTATTGAGGTGCTCCAGGCTGAGCTGACTCACCACTGAACTTGCTTTCAAAGCCTTCAGCTCCTGCTCCCAGTGGAGAGCTTCGTCACTGCCAACAACTGTGCCATCTGACTCTCAAATCATACTGCGTCCCTACCCAGGCTAGAGTGGCAAGCACCACGCGAGGAATGTGGTTCCAGATACCAACCGCAGAGAGCTGCCATGGCCTAGCAGGTCATCAGTGAGACCAGAAGTCAGCAAGCCACCAGCTTGCAGACACTTGTGTTTGTCACCACAGATGGGCACACACAGCCTCTCCAGCAGTCACCCAGCAGCAGGGAGGTCTGTAGGTCTATTTTCCCGGTAAGGCTTTGAGAAAGATGGCATTTGAGACCTGACTGTCCATGGCACTATCTTGCCTCAGAGCAATGTGAAGGTTTTGCTGGCTGCGCTGCAACAGACCCACGGAGTCATGTAGGGGAGAGCCAAAAAGCCAAGGATCAGAAGTCAGCCCTGTGGGGGAGAGACAAACCCAAACAGGCTCTTTAGCTCAAAAGGGAGTTTCTCCACCAGCACACGTCTGTATTGGTGCTTCTGAAACCTTGGCTTTCAGGGTGAGCCGGGGTTCAGATCACCCCTTCCCACAGAGAGAGGTCCATGGCAGAGCACCAGGCACTTCTCCACCTGATGGTAAAGGCTTAAGTCACACACCAAAAATGCAGACTCACTTAAAAGCTAATCTCCCACAGGACTAATCTCCTCTAAAGCAAGTTTTACAAGCAAAGGAATGCATTCTTTTATAATGAAACATTTTGTGAAGCTACTCACATAAAAACTAGTTATTTCAAGGTCTTACACAAGGTTCAGAAAAGCATAACATACTGCTCACAAAGAGGAGATTCTTCCTCCACAATGCATGGGAGCGGTTTTAGCCCCCTCGTAGGTACAGAAGAGAGATCAGCCTCAAGCACAATAGATGACAGGCGACCACAATTCAAATCCAAGCTTCCCATCAAGGGGAGAGGCAAGAGAAAACAAGCCCCAGCTTGCTTCCTAGCTGGCCCAGTGCCCAAAAGCTCCAAGCAGGAGCATGCACCAAGCTTGGTCTAAACAAGACACTAATTTCACAAGAAACCCACCAGGAAACAGAGCACCAAGGAGGAAAGGCAGCCAACAGTCAGCTGGCAGTCAGAAAAAGCTCCCAGAGGTGACCTGGTGGCAGGCAGCCAGCTGCAGCACAGCTTATGCAGGGCTAGTTTTGGAAGAGGGTATTTTCTCAGGTGGGTAAGAGCTGAGCAGGACCGCGGCACGCTCAGCACTAGAAGCCCATGCAGGTCTCTAGAGAAGTCACCTCGCTTCTGGTTCCAAGAGATCCCATGAGTTTTAAGAGCCCGCCTAGGACAGCAGCCACACCGCTAAATGTGAAGAGCCAAAAGCAGTGCAAGGAACAACGCATGGGGTGCAGAGGAGAGAGCTGCCAAAGAGTCAGACATTGGTGTGCACGCTTTGCACATCAAAGGGTTGGTGAAGGGTTGCACGGGCAGCTGCCTGCAGAGCGCCTTCGACTCTTGTTCCTAGGTGCTAGCCACGTTTGGAAGCCTCCATCACACCAAAACACGAGGAACGTATTTAGAGTAACTAAAGCCCCGCAGGTCCTTCTTGCCAGAAGGCAGGGACTGCTCACACTCTGCTTTCTCACCCACTCTTTGGGAAGTTTGCAGAACCCTGATTGACTTCAGCCTGTCATTGCTACGCCAGCAGTGAGAAAGGGAGGCAAGGGAAACCTCCCATTACCACTAGCACAAGCGGTAGTCAGTGCTGTTTAGCAGCAAGCACTAAAGGCAGTCATCGCTCAAGTGCGATCCACTTACCCCAGCAGACTCCCCAACGTGCAGAGCGGAGCTCACAGAGGTCAGCTGGGGGGAGGACTCTCCGGATGGGGTACTCCATGCACCTCCCGCTGCTGGCACACCACAGGCACTGGGACACAGGAACCAAGCAGCACAGAGTTACTGGTGTGTGGCAGTACTGCCAGTTAGCCACACTCCGCTTTGTTAGCCACAGCAATAGGGGTACCACCTCCTGCTCCCAAGAGCCAGGTACCACCCAGCAGCAACAGGACGCTCAGGAGTAAGAGTTGTGTTTGATCAGCATGGACTGCATCAGGCTTGCTTGCAGCAGGAGAGGCAGGCGAGGGGAGCGCAGATTTCTAGAGCAAGTAAAGGCTGAGAACCCTTCTCCTGGCTTGCATGGTGGTAGTAATCACCAAATCCTTTGTGTTTATTCTGTGCAACATTTTTGGGACAAGAAAAAAGCCTTTGAGGCAAGCCAATCAACACAGAACTGATGAGCAGGAGAGGTTTGTGTGTGCCCTTACTGGTCTTCCACAACCAGACTACTTGCAGCGGCTTTGCACCCTCCTCTCCTGGCAGCTTCAACCCCCAATACCAGCATTCGGTTGGGTTTGGTCAAACTGGTTCCGGCTACATCAGCTGTGAGATCTGACTCAAGTTCAAGTTTGCTGATACCAGAGATAAGGCAGCAGAGGTTGGCAGGACACAGGTACGCATCCCACATCCACCCAGTGCCGCGGTACACACAGACTGGTGGAGGGGCAGCTGGACCAGCCAGTCCAGCCCACTCCTTCACCATGTGCATCCCCCTGACAGCGTCTCCCATTTGCGAGGAGGAGCTCAGCAATTCCATTTCGACTGGAAAAGCATACAACAAAACCCAAGCAGTTTCTAGCAACCTCTTCCCAGAGCACCAAGGGGTGTTTGCCCTCTCACCGTCATGGGTGGGCGGCATTTGCAGCACGCTCAGGACAAGAACAGGGGAGCAGCCCCCCTTCCAGGAGGGAAACTGCTCTGTAACAGCCCCACAAAGCCCACGCAACGTTTTCAGGCATCACGAGAGGTTGGGAGTTTTACTGCTGCTACTTACGGTGACATTTTTCAGACACTCCTCACAGCTCCTGTTTGTATACTGGTGACAATCTACAGGAAGGAAAAAAAGACACCTCAATACTTTGAAGAGATTCTCAGTGGTTTAAAACTCTGGGTGCCTTGGAGCCTGCTCCTGCCCACTGCTTTGCTCGCTCCAGGAGGCAGTCACTCCTGTTGGACCAGCAGCAATGCAGCTTAATGCTGCTGCAAGAGCTACCAGCTGCAAAACACAGTGTCATGGTGGGAAGCCCAAATGCAAAGGGAAGTCATCTGCATTGCCCACGCTGACCCAAAGCCCCAAGCTGTGAGTTCCTCTCCCTGGGTCTTATTTCCCTAAAAGCCTGAGCATGTGCTGTGGCCAGCAGGCAGCAGGACAGGGGACCCCGCGGGGACAAGGACAAGCATTGGGCAGGTGGTGCAGTCCCATATCACCGGATGATGGAGCAGCTCAAGCAAACAAGCCCCAGACAAGGAAGTTACTACCAGGAAAAGCAGAAACAGAGGAGCACAAGGGGGGACATGCAGCTACAGTCCCTGTGGGAGCCTGTACCCTCCCACTGCACATGAAGACTGTACCCTGCCCCAGCCAATTCATCCAAACTCTCCTTCAGTAGGAAACGCTCCAGGTGACAGGAGCGGCACCGCAGCCAAAATCTGTGCCCATGTTCAGAACCTGTTTCCACCTCCGTTTGTCAGAGGAAGACCCCTGGTCTATAGACACAGCTGGCTCTCAGCACCAGTGTCACCATGGATGACAACAACCCCAGGGGATGGAGCTCAGCTGGGTGGGGAGGAATGGATCAGGTCTGAACACAGGACAAGGTGGCCCAGTCCAGCCACCTTTCTGGGCTTGTCTGCCGCTCCCAGCAATGCTGGCTCTTCAGGAAAGTCTTTCTACAGGATACTTGCCTGCCATTTCACTGGTATGCTCCCCCAGGTCCTCAGGAAGGATGGTTTGCCAGCCCTTGAGGATCAGCCATTTAAACCTCACCCCTGCCTAAAGAGTTTAAGCATCAGCCTGTTTGACTGTGGCTTTAAAAAAAAAAAAAACAACAACAAAAAAAACCAAACCACAAACCAATTTGCCTGACTACTCAGTAACTGGTGGCAGAAGGATCACTGCTTCACAGCACCTTAATCAGGAAAAAAAATCAGTCCCAGAGGTGCTCATTTTCCAAGCTCACAAGCGGCAAAACTGCATTTTCTCTCTCCAGCTGGCAGGAACCCTCAGCTGTGACCCACTGTCAACAGTCACATGCTCTGCGCAGACCTCCAAACAACTGGGCGATTTATTAACATAGCTCAGATAAGAGTGTTTACACACCACCAGGAGAGGCTGAGATTGCAGATTTTAAACACTTTAGGAAGCTGAGTCTTCCCCGTTTCTCCAACCGAGGCCGGAAAAGCATCACAGCATCTGTGCTGCCCAGAGACTGTTTGCTTACAAGGAGTCACGCAACAGCCCTCTCGCACCACAGGAGGCCATCGGTGGGCAAAAGGAGAGCCTGCGGTTTTAACTGGGCTTCCTACTGATGCTCTGCTTTCCCAGGGGTGTCCCCTCTCCTGGCACCCCCAGCTGGGGTTCATCCTCTTAGCTGTTAAGTCAAAGCAACCCTCTTACAGCTGTATGGGAATGGGCCATTTCCAGGACATTTGCAGCCCTTCAGGATTGGGGTTTTGTCTGAAAGTTCCATCTCATGGGACAAGCCCACTTGCATGGGACAGCACAGGAGGCACCACAGTCCTCAGGCACAGAGGTGGCAGAGCAGCTCTCGCTATGTCAGAAGCCTCCTGAACAACGCTTTTGCCACTTGGCTAAAAGAGAAGTGAAGTGAATGGCTTGAGGGGGGAAGGAAGACAGCAAAACAGATGCTGGTCCTCACTCTCCTCCCAACTGGAGCCACCATGCAGCCGTCAGAGGGCTAGTCATTACGCGGAGGACAGTTGCTCACTCCGAAGAGCAGGCAGACTTCTCGGGACACCCCTGAAGGTGGCTGTCCCCACCCTTTGCTAGAGCTTCTTCTCCACCTGGCACAGCACCCACAGGGCTATGCTCTGTTCTCCACCCACCAAGGAGAAGCAGCCGGCCACTCGCTGCTCCTCACCCTCACCCGGATCTGACAGCACCCATCTTCTTCCTGGTGTGAAGCTTTCAGCCTGAGGGTCCCCCAGCCCGTCTCCCCTGTCCTGAAGGAGGATCTCCTCCTCCAAAGGGCCATCAGTCGCCCAGTGAGTCCCCCCTAGCCAGGACTGGTACTCAACTCCCGCCTGAGACCCGGCCAAGCCGTTCACATCACCAAACACACAGTTACATTGTGGTGGCAGCTGAAAAAGTGGCAAGTAAAGCCTCTCTTCCAGCAGCCCACCTTCCAGACCCCAGAGGGAGGCACCAGTGCCCCATGCTGTGCAGGATCGCACCCTGCGGAGCTCCCACCGAGGACGGGACCTGCTTTCCCGGCTCCCACTGCCCATCCCCATCCTGAGTGGCCACAGGACCCTGACCAGTGGCCACGCCGCACCCAACCAGCGCACGCCTGGAGCGCAGCCCACGGGGTGCCAGCCCGCTTCGCCCACCAGCCGTCCCGCAAAAGCGGGGTCCAAAGTAACGGCAAAACCATGAGTTTTGGGTGCTCTGCGAGGAGCGCTTGCTGCCAGGATCCGCTCCCCATCCCCTCCGGCGCTGGGAGGGGAACACCCGACAGGGCCGGGACCGCAGGGCTCAGAGCCCCCCGCCCCGGCTCCCGGCGGGGGAGGGCGTCAGGGGACCGGACACCGGGGCACCCCCCCGCCGGGACCCCGCTTACCTCCCGGCACGTCCTGAGCGGCGGCGGGCAGCAGGGCCTGGGCCAGGAGCAGGGCCTGGGCCAGGAGCAGGGCCGGGGTCAGGGCGGCGCCGAGCCGGAGCAGCGGGGCCATGGCGGAGCCGGGCAGGCCGGGCGCCGCCGCCTATGTAGGGCCGAGCGGCGGAGGCGGGCCGGGGGTGGCCCCTCCGTCGGCGGCTACCGGTGGGGGAGGGGACCGGAGCGTACGGAGCCGGAGGAGAGCGAGCACCGGCTGCAGGAGAAGGAAAAGCCGTAGGGCAGAGGAGGGCCGGGGGGCGGGGGCTAGAGGGGGGTCCCGCCCGGTTCCACACCTCCCGGAGCTGCCGGTGCCCGCCGGGGCCGGGGGGGCGGACGGACGGACACCGCAGCCCCGGGCCCGGCCGCAGGAGGGGGCCAGACCCCCGCGGGAGGGAGGCTGCGGAGGCACCTGCCCTCCCCCTAAACCCGCCGGGTTTAGGTAATGCCAGCCCGAAACGGAGACCCCCTGCCCCCTGCGCCAACCGACCCCCCGGAGCCCCTTCCCTCACTGTTACAGCAGTCTTTATAGCATGGAAGTGCCTTAACTTTGTTAACAAATTTATTAGTTCATATGCGATGTGACGAGGTAGTGGAATTTTCCTGGAGACTCTGGTATTGTTCATGCTGAAGTAAAACAAATAAAGGACAGCCCGGCCCTGGAAAGAAGGACTTCGCTTTGTGGAAGCTCAGAGCTGTCCCTGAAGGATAATGGGTACCCCGGTCAACCACAATAACGCCAGCATCCCAGCCCTTCTGACACGTCTTTGAAACCCTCCCAGCATCGTCTGGCGTCACAGATCGGTAACTTGAGCAAGACCAACTCCAGGGATGCCGGGGTCAATAGAAAAGCGGCAAGAATGCTGCAGAAATCGAGTGGCTTCGCAAAGTTTGACCGTGATTAGCAATTGATAGCGTGGCTGTTAGTGATTAGTCAAGTCCTGTTGTATCTGACCATTTGAAGGCTATAAGAACCCCGTGTAAAACCACATTCGGGTGCCCTGATTTGGCTGGGACACCTCATGCCCATGAATAAGTATTTACCCTTGTAATTCTATGCTTTGCATCCCAGCCTCTCTCCTTGGTCGGCACGGGCCAGGCGTGAATGTTCATGGTGCCCAGGGTGTTGTGGTCTCCCACCTGGGCAAGGCAAGAAGCCTGCTGGCCTTAAGCCCACATGTTCAACATTAAAGCTGTGAGAAGCTGCATCGATATAAACAGGGATTTTCACATGGTGTAGGTCAAGAATACAGCTGAGTGCTTTCCTGTGCTGGAGCCAGAGCTCCACACCGCTTGATTCATGCCCAGCGATGCAGACAGCCAGAAAGAAATGGGTTTCCGACTGTCAGTTCGAGGAGGGTTGTGATGCTGCCTGCGTGGGGCTGCTCTGGGACCTGGTGTTACCCCAGATCCCTTGGCAACGGGGTAAGAGTATCACTACATGCACATGGGCTTCTTGGCAGCAGCAGGGCAGAACTGCTGTTCCTAGGAGTGCACCCATCCCGGCTTGCAACTCTGCACCCGGGTCCCCGTGGGTGCCGCAGGGTGCTGTATACCCACCAGCCGCTGCTCCCCTGCTCCACAGTGATGGCTGAAGCCACCGTCCCTTGAAGTTGGGTGGGCATTGGGCTCCAGTGTAAAGGCACGCTCATTCAGAACAAGACCAAGCTTTTTCAGGCAGACACATGGCTGCAAATCCCCAGAGGGCATCACACCCTGACACCATCAGCCTATCCCTAATCGTGCCCCCAAATGCACCTTGCCCCCCTCAAGGTGCAGGCAGGAGCAGGAAGCCTGGCACAGGCAGTGGGATGGGGAGACACAAGCTACCCCCGCGCCAGCACTGTGGCCAGGAGCACCCTCAGGATCCCATGGAGGGACTAAGCACCGCCCGTCTGTTTCTCTGTGGGAAAGCTGGCCGAGCTGCTCATGGCTGACTGTTTTTGGCTGTGGGGCGGGCGTGGGGCGGTGTGAAGGAGCCCGTGGGTGGGAAGCAGGAGGCAGCGCCGGAGATGCACTGCAGAGCTGAGTGTGGGTGCTGAGGGCAGAGCTCTGGCTTGGAGAATAACTGACTCCTCAGCGTGGAGGCAGCTCAGGGAGAAGGAAGAAAATGTATTTTGGATTGCCCTAAAATAAATAAAGACGACGACTAGTATTTTTCAGCAAAACAGAGAACGAAACCTGAAGAAAGTGATCCCATAGCTTGAGCAGGCAGCATTGCTGGCCACCCCTGCCACCATCAGCTTCATCGTGCTCTGCTCTGAAAGCTTTGCTCTCCCTGCCATGTTCCTGGTGTCCTTGAGAGCCAGATGGGCTGGCTGCTGGTGACAAAGCTCCTGCGGGCTGGGAGACTAAACAGCCGATAACGTTAAGTTGGCTGAACCTTGGGATGTGGGGGCTGAGCCACGGGAGAGGCATGACGCGTAGGAGGGAACAGGCCTCTCCATTTTGCCACCGCAGGCGAGCGCTCTGACGCCAGCAGTCGCCTCTTGCAGGTGGTTCAGATTTTGGCAGCTCCTCGGGAGAAAAACAGGGCTTTTTTCATCTAGTGGGGACTCAGGGGCTGTTGAAAAGTCATGAGACCTGGGGGTTTGTTCCTCTGAAAGCAGCTGTTGGTTGAGGCTGGGCAGGCACTGGCATCACTCCGGCATTAGCAGGCTCAGGGAAGTCTCCCTGAAGCCACCTCTGGGGGGGCTGGAGGCAGCTTTTTCACGATTGCTGAGCAATGCCCTGAGACCAGAGCCACTGCCGGCTGGCTTGGGCAGCAGGAGGAAGCATCTACCAAACCATTTCTGTTTGCAAAGTGCCTCGTTCGGCTCTTCTCCAGGTTCATTCACAAAGCAACACTTGGGCTACGGAGCATCCCGGTGGCATGGGCAGGGACCCAGAGTGAGCACCCGTGGGTGGGCACCCGGGCACCGAGAGCGGGCAACGTGCCAACGGGCAAGCCAGGGGAGACCAAAACGCTGCTTTAATCCCACCGGCCTTTCTGGTCCCTCTCCTTATTTGTCTCTGAAGGGTAATTTCAAACCCTTCAAGATGGCCTCAAGTGGTTTCCAAGGCGACAGTGCTAAAGTCATCACTGCCATGGAAACCCTCTCTTTGGCATAATATAAATATTTCCCTTGAAGGAGGCTGGATGAGTGGGCGATGTGCTATTTTCTAGCACTCCCTGGCTGCAACAGGACAATCTCCAGGAGATGGGGGGGTGCCGGGGAGAATAAAATTAGCTCGCCATGCCGGCCAGTGATGGAAAGAGGTGATTGCCAGTGTTTCAGTGCAAAACCTGGGCTTGTTTGTGTCAGCGGGGTCCAAATGAAAAAGATTTGCTCTGTAGGGAGGAAAAGAAAAAAAATGAGGGGGGAAAAAAAAGAGATTGAAAACAGTCACTTTTTCTCGTGCTTCTTCAAAGTTTTCCCTTTAGTCCCAACCCCATGTCCCCACTGGTCAGTGCAGGTAGGGGCAGTCCTGAGGCACCCTCAGTGCTGGGTGAAAGACAGCTGAGCCTGAGCCAGCTTTTCCTGGGAGCACGTGCGTGGCCGAGGTGCTTCATTTTCCTTTTAATTGCTTCCTTTCTGTCTCATCAACGCGCCAACACCTACACTTGAGCCAGGGGAGAAGTGCTGGCCCGCAGTCCCCAGCATCAGCGGTGAAGCAGGAACCCCTGAAACCCCCCACTATGCTGCAGCGTCCCCCAGACCGGGGCTGCCTGCAAAGGCGGTGGCTCTGCCATGGGCCCCAGCCCCTCGACCCCTCCAGCCCCCTGCCCGTCTGACTGCACTGTGCTCAGCATCGGGGCACATCTCCGAAGAGGGGCTGCTGGCATGCCTGGTGTCCAGCATGGCAGGGATGCCCTGGCGGACCCCTGTTCCCCCCGGCACGTGGCTGTCCCCAGTGCCACCCCACTGCCTACGGCTCTTGTCAGCCAGCGGCCGGGGAGGATTTCCGAGCTGCCGTGGGAGATCCTGGCATGGCAGAGTGGGTGTTTTCCTAAACAAAAACTGGGGCCGAGTGGAGCAGAGGTGCCAGCGGCACGATGGGAGCTGGGGATGAAGTGTCTGGAGAGCCTGTCTGTGCCCGGGCTGGCATGGAGGTGTAAACACTCCCTGTCCCTGAGCAGATGGCTCCTCTCACATTCACGCTCCAGGCAGATACCAAAGGGCTTTCCTAACAAATAAAACTCCCACCAAACGCAAGCACGTTCCGGGCCTGGAGCAGCGCTTCTCGCTTTCCTGGAAGAAGGGGATGCTGGGCTGGACCGCCCAGGCTATTATTAAATAGCTGTAGCAACCAGAGGATGGGGAGATATAGCACGCCTCCAGCTGGGGGTGAAGTCTCCCCCTCCGTGCTCTCGCCTGCTGATTGCTGCCCTTAGGCGGGGGCTGGGGATGGACAGCAGGTCCCGGTGGGTACAGCCCCCACCAGCCGGCCTGGCTGGAGGAGAAGGGCTCTCCCTCTGAACCCCCCCCAGCACCACCCCAGAAATTCTCCCAGGAAGGCCGAGAGCCGCTCTGAGGCCCATTTGCCCTCCCCGTCCCGGGAGGTACTGCCAAGGGTGTTGGGAGGCCAGCGGGGTCAGACCCTGGCACCTGCTTTTCTTTTTCTCCCTTTGGAAAAAAAACAAACAACCCAAACCCAGAGCAAAACAATTAAAATGTTCCAGCTGCTGCCTCGGAGGAGTGATCCCAGATAAAACCCCAAGGATCTGCCAGCTAAATATAGCCTGAGCCCCATAAATTAAACAAAAGCTTTTCGCTGGGCTCTCAGAAAGCCGGTTCCAGCAGCAGTTTTATCTATGTAAGGTATAACTCCAGCGGTATTTGTTATTATTAGCCATACCTCCCCCATGTCACCGACCTCCCCAACGCTGTTGTTTAGGAACATGAATTGTGCAGAGCCAGACTTCTCTCTCCCGGCAGCTCCTCTGCTGCGGCGCGATCACACCTCAGGCTGCTTTCCTGCCTTTTCATAAGAATCTACAAACCCATTTTTTTTCTTTTGGACAACTTGTGATTATTCGATATTTGCCCATCTCAGATGTCCCGTGTTTTCTAGGGCCACCCTCATTTAAGACCTGTCTTGGGCATCTGCTTAATTTTTATCCCTATCAGCTGTCCTAGGAGCTCTGAACCCTTAAATAAAATACAGTCTGTAATGCAAAGGTGTTGGAAAGCTCTTGCAGATACTGTGCAAGCCAACAGGCATATAGGTGCCTTCTTTTTTGCATCAAGGTTATTAACAGTATCTTACACTATTATATATATTACATTGTATATATATGACATTATATAGCCAATGACTTATGACTTTCTGGGAGTTTTCTTCCCCAACCCTTTAAAGAAGTTTCAGCATCCTGCTGCCTTGAGCGCACGTGAGCAGGAGCTATGCTGCTTGTGTTTCCGAGGATGAGTCTGCGCCGCTTTCTATCCAGTGCTTCCTCCCAGCGCACGGTGCTTGGTGTGATGAGTGCATCCGACGCCTGCTTTCCCATCCCAGATATTTAGGCTTTGTTGCTTTTTCTATGGGCTTTTGCAAAAGTATTTCACTTAGGGCACCCAGAGCTGCTCCATCCCAAAGCCGAGGGCTGGCCCGGGCAGCGTGCAGCACTGCTAAAATCCCGGCCCATTGCTCCATCCTAGTGCTGGGCTTTGATTTCATTTCTGCATTTGCTGGTAGGTCTATGGCTGAGTAATTCAGCCCACATCTCAGAAAGGTGTGAGAAGGGCTGGCAGCCCAGAAAATCCAAATCGCCTTTTCCAAGTGAAAGCACCATCTCCTCGCCGAGTTTTTCTCAGCCTCCCATCACTCCTGGCTCCCGGCAGCACGACCGGCTCTGCCGAAACCACCCAGCAAAATTCCTTCTTGCTGAGCTACAAGCGAGCAAGCCCCCACGGGTGCCAGCCTTTCTCTGAGGCCACCTGCTTGTCTCTTGTCGCCCGTGTCATCATGGATCCCCCTAGCTTTTTTGGTTCCCTGCAATGGTTTTTAGGCAGATAGCCCTTTCCTGGGCAGGGCGTGAGGAAGAGGAGGATGGAGCTGCCTCCTCTGGTTCCTTTTCAGGGGCTGGAGGCAGCCCAGGGACTCTGCACCAGCATGCCCTCCATCCCTTGGGAGCATCCCAGGGTGGGTGGGAAGAAGGACAAGGTTCCCCCTCCCACCGTCTCCCTGGGTTTGTACCTCTGTTTGTAAACATGCCTTTACCTGCCCCCTCGGCAGGGCACAAAAAAGCCCAAAACCCCAGGCTATTTTAAGTGAACTCAACCCCCTCCCCCCCCAAAAAAAAAAGAAGTCAACTCTGAGGCTGTCATGGCTATATTTAGTTGGAACTTTTCTGTCCAGGATTCAGACTCTATTTGGAAACCCTGTACCTTGGCATGCAGCCAAGCATCTCGGTTTTATACAGTAATCCCTCAGCATATGGCAAATATTTCTCATCTCCTGGTGGCTGCAGCACTGGCCCCAGCAGCCCAGCAGAGGAGGGTTTTAAGCTGAAACTGAGACAAGCTGGCTGCGGCTGTGGATTCACATCTCAGACCCAGAAGGTCTTTTAATAGAAATATCTTCTTGACGTAGCTTTAAAAAAAACACAAACCCTGGGAGCATCAGAGCTGTCCCCTGCCCCGGCCCCCAGTGCCTGGTGGGCATTTTCGGGGTGCAGACCTTGGGGTATCTCTACCAGCCACTGGCCTGGGGTGATGCCTGGGAGTGCAGTAATGGGGAGGAAGATGTGGGGCACCCCGAGCCATGCCCCCAGGCCTCCCCGGCTGGTTCAGCTGTCAAGGTGGGAAACAACTTCTGGCTTATTTTGTCCCTCTCTCCACTGAAAATGTCATGAAAATTCCCCTGTTTCACATGCTGGCAGTTCTGGGGTTGACACAACAATCGCCCAGAGCACGGTGTAGTTCCCAGTAACATGATGGTGTTTTGGTGCCAACAATTTTGTCCTGACAATCTGCAGGTGTCTGAGTGATGCCTGGGGAAGCAGCATCCTCACATGCCCTGGTCCTTTGGATGAAACAAGGCTCATGACAGCATCTCTCATGGAAACACAGAAAGTAACCGAAAGTAAAACTGCAGGTTCCCGAGTGCCACATGCATTTCCCTGCTCTGTGGCAGCTGTGAGATAGAGGGAAGCAGGAGCCAGCTGAAAAAAGGTGATCAAATGACTATTTATACAGCCCTTCCAAATATTTTAGACTCGTGACATGCATGATGATGTATAACAAAAATATCTGCTTCAAAACCTTCCAAGTTAAATCCCACATCCTTATTTTAATTCAGGAGTTCAAGGGATTTAAGGAAGTATATACTTAAAGCGATTCTTATCTCTCACAGCAAGGAGTGCTCCAGCCAGCGCTCAGGTACAACAGGGCAGGCTTTGGGGAGAGACCTACACCCCAGCACCATGACCCTGGGGAAGACGAGCCATGGCAGGGATGCTGTCTGGACCAGCTGTGGGAATGACACGAAGGGCATCTGCAGGGATGCGTGGGATCAATGCCTTTGAGGCGGTTTGATTCAGGGACCCCCCTGTCCCCACTGGCGGCCCTGTAAAGCCTGCCACAGGGAGTCTTGGTGTCCCCTGCAGCCTGGCGCTCCACACTACTCAGCCTAATAGGGTTTCTAACTAAGCTAATTTAATCTCGCTCACTTAAGAGAGGCCAAAGCACCCAAGGGCCCGTTCGGGGCTCTGCAGGGCACAGGAGCTGGGGGCAGCTGACCCCCCAGCCCCCAGCCAGGTGTAGGCAGGAGCAGAGGGGTGCCTTGGGGGTGCCGGTGTCTTGCAGCACCCCAGCCTCGCTGCTCCTCACCTTCCTCGTGCCGTAAGCACCAGCACAGCATGTTGAAACTAGAAGTCTGGCGGGCACAGCCGGGAGCAGAAGACTGCAACAAACAAAGATCCGCCAGCTCCTTCTGACCCCATGCAGCAGCAGACTCCACCATGCTTCCCCAGCGGCTCCACGGATCCTGGGGCAGGGCTGTCCTGGCAAAGCTCAGCTCATGCCAGCACGCCACGCTGGGACTGCGTGCTCCAGTGGTCCAGCCCAAGGCACCAGTCTGCTGGTCCCTTCCCCTGCCTCGGGGGCGGCAGCTTGTGGGGTCCTCCCCCGGTCACTGTGGCATTCGGTTCCCCTTTCCACCCTGGGCTGTTTCCCCAGCTTTGGTGGGAGAAGCCTGAGAATGGGCAGCAGAGCCCATTCCTGCAATGCCCAAATGTCTGCCGGAACAGAGCCAAGCTTTACAGAGTAGTTTAAACACCCGCTAGCATGTTCCCTAGAACCCGGTGATTCATCGATAGCCACTTGGTTCAGCTCTACCCCTTCATCATCCCCGAATGCAGCATTTCCCTAAATCACGCGGGTTTTTTCTGCTACTATTACACACCTGCGGGTCCAGCTGTTCCTCCCAGACACTTTCTATACAGTGCCATCCTGCTTTAAAAGTGCCCACTGCCTACATGACATGTCCCGCCTTTGGGCGAGACACAGGTTTGTCATGGCAGGTTTGATCTCTGCAGTCTCCCCGCAATCTCTCTTCCCTGAAGACAGGGGTTTCCATGCCATGCTTATCGCCCCATGCAGCCACCCGTGTCCCTTGCAGCATAGCCATGCAGGACGAGAAGGATGGAGATTCGGATAAAGGACTCTTTATGGATGAAAGGCTGGTGGAAAACATGGGCAGCCCAGCCAGCCCTTTGGTTAAGGATGCAGGATCTGTGTGCGCACTCCCAGTGAGATGGGGCAGCCATGGGAACCAGCTACTCCACCAAAAGTGACCCACAGCCAGGTGGGTGTTTGCATGTTGTGCAGGTTCTGCACATCTCAGAAGGTGGAACAAGTTGCCCAGGACCTCTGCTGTGCAGCGAGATTTTTTGCTGTAATTCTGGTTTTTCTCAGTCTCAGCCTCGGAAGTTTGAACTCACAGTGCCAAATGCCGCCCTGACGTGTTTATTAATGCTGATTGTAAAACCTTGGCAAAAGCATTCACCATCAGGTCTGCAGAAATCCTGCCGGATCCGCTGCCTTCCAACCAGATGGGCCTTATTAAGAGATGTCATAGCACTAACAACAACTGACAGCTCTTGGACTCCCTTCCCTTCTCTGTTCTGTGTGCTCCGAGCAAGGCAGCAACCTGAGCTGAGAGCTGAGGGGAGGCAGGAGCTCACTGTTCCCATGCCTGTCCCAAGGGCATGGAGCCGGGGCTCTGCCTTGGCATGGGCTCCTGCACCCCAGATTTCTGTCGTGTTCCTCACCTTCCCTCCTCCTCCTGTCTCCCTTTTCCTGCCGGAGCACCCAGCTGCACGCAGGTGTGTGCAATGAACTGTCACCCACAGCGTCAGCTACTTGAGGTTGCAGGTGATACATTAATATCTCTGTACAAGAGGGTTTTTCCATGTACTTCGTTGAATGTGTGATTTTTCCACTATGCTATTTACTTGAGTTAAAATAACCGCTGTGAGCACAGATATGGCAGTCTACAGAGCTGTTTTCTACATGTTTTAGTAACACAATAACATGCCAACATTAGCAGACACAGGCAGAGCACCTCCTGTACGGCTGGGCTGAAGCATCCCTCATGTCTTTGCTCTGCGTTTACACTACCGAGGTGTAATTTTGGGGAGCAAGATGGTTGGAACGTGGATGGGAAGGTGTGACATTGCACCCTGCATTTCGGGTGTGTGGCTGGCCATCCCCGGTGCTCTCTGCTGACGGCTTCTGCTGTTGTGATGCTGTGATGCCTTCCCTTTCTCACCCATTGCATTGTCACTGTGGTCATCATCTTCTGCAGACTCAAGGTCACTCAAGGGGAAACAGGACAGGGCTGATGTTTAGCAGAGCACCCATGGGTGCTCTGACTTGGCTCATAGCACTGCTCTTGGTCACCCGGCTCCCTCCCACCTGGGTTTCCCCAGCCCGTGCTGAGCTCCCAGGCTCAGGAGGAGCCGGCGGCTCGCAGGCTTCATGCCACTGGTCGCCATCTCAGCCTGAGGTCCTCCTCCTCCAGCCTCAGGGAGAACGCCGCTTCGCCCAAATCCCTGACTCACTCGCACCATCTTTCCCCGACAGCAGGCTGGATCTGTGCAGGAGCTGGGCTTGGGCAAGAGCTGCGCAGCCTTGGAGAGCTGCTGCTGGCACTGCTGCGTGTCTTGCCTCTGACTGCATTGCTGCAGCTCTCGCTTGCTGCCAGCCCCTTAGATTCCAAAATCAGAAATATGTCACCCTCCAGAAGGTCATCCTGCCTAAAAGTCATGCCGTTTGGTCTCCAGGTGCAGGAAGCAGGGATGGAATTACCTGGCAGCCAGCAGTGGAGATGCTGTTGTTTCCCCTGCTCTGATGTGCAGCACGCCTAGGCAAGAGGCTGGGAAAAGCCCACTGGGGTGACACCAAGTTCTTTGGGAAAACACATGGTAATGAAAGCAGCCAAGCAGCCAAGCAGCCAGCTGTCCTGCCCCACCAGAGGCTTGGCTCGCTGGGCACTGGAGCCCCAGCACAACCCCCGGGACACCCCAAATCACCATGACCAGTGGCTGGGAAGGGGCCAGTTTGATTGCGCCAGCATCTCCCGCCTCTATGGCTGAGTCCCTCTCGGGGGACATCCCATCCCTGCCGCGTTTTCTAATTTCCAGCCTAATCTGCCACTCGCCAGGCTCACTGCAACTTAATATAATGCTGGTGACCACCCACAGGCAGAAGCAGGAAAGTTCGTCCCTGCTTGTCCTGGGGGGCACCACCACCGAGCAGAACAAAACCTGTAAAAAAAAAAAAAAAAAAAAAAAAAGCAGCCTGGAAATTTCTCAAGTGTTTTTTATGTTTTGGTTTGTGTGGTTTTTTTCCCCTTTTGAAATTTACCATCTTTCCTCTGGTCACTGAGAAATAACTGGGGGGGGTGAAGGGCAGGTGAACAGCTTTCTGAGCAGCCTTTGGAGCAAGAGCTGGGGCCAGAGGAGCCTGGGCTCATTTTAATTGTATCTTGACTGCAGTGCTCATTACTCAGAGCCCTAACGGGCTCTGTGGTTCCCATTTGTAATCACACATTCAGTAAAATAATCAAGTTATAATTGCTAGGGATTCCTTCTCTGCTACGTAACAGAGCACAGGCAGGGGAGGTGGCACTGCAACTGAGCTAGCAGCAAACCTCAGCATTGCCTTGGGTCAATGCTTCAAGAGCAAATTAACGAGAGCGAAAGCAAAAAGAGAGCTGATAAAAATCCCTCAAATCTGCCCAGACGATGAAATGACACTTTTAATGTCTCCTTTGCTTGTTGCACTGAGAAAAGCATCCTCTTCCTTTTGGGTAGCCCTAAAATAAGTCTTGCCCTGCTTCTGTGCCTCTGCCCATGCCTCCGGGAGCAGCGGGGGCTGTGGAGTCCCGCGGGTGCTGGGCAGAGTGGGCAGGGAAGGGATTTCAGCCCCCAAAGCTGCAGGGACATGTGCTTTCTGCCTATGGCTTTGCCAGCCCATTTGCCTCCTGATTCCCGCTGGGGTTTGGGTCCTGCCGGGGAGAACAAGTGAAAAAGAAGAAATTACTGAGCATCAGAACAAGGAATTGTTAAATGACTCAGGTTTAAGAAGGACAATTTTCGCCAGGCAAAATGTGATGGCTTTTTTGGATGGGGCTAGAAAACAGGGCTGCAGCCCTCATCACTCCAGCTTTCATCACATCGCTTGCATTAATTCAGAGATCCAGGCTCGGCCAGCCCCGGCCTCGAGGAGCAGGGCTTGGCAGGAGCGCTTTGCCAAGGAGGCACGGGCAGTGGTGGCTGTGGGGTCTCTGGCATGTGGTGGGTCATCACCGATCGGCAGCAGGGAGCTATTGGCATGGCGGGGAGAGTATTGGTAAGCTGATGGGGACGGGTAAGAAGTTATGAATCCCCAGGGGGACAGATTATGAAACAGCAGCGTCCCCACGTCAGCACATTATTCTTCCCACTTCTCTGGACCCATTTTTTTTCACCTCCAGCGTGCTCAGAGGCTTTGCAGCTGCTGCCAGCACTCCCAGACCACAGTCACTGCCCCCCCAGCAAAGGGACCCTCCTTCTCCCGTGAGTGCAGAGTACTGCAGGATGCATGGTCAGAGTTTTCAGGCCTGGGGACTGGTCTTTAATGCAACCATAGGTAGCTCCTGCCCACCCAAATCCTGACACCAGTGTCTTTCCCACTAAGGGAATCAATCTTGGGGGGGTGAATCCGCTGCACACAGCCCTTTGAGGGAAGTCAGTGTGTGCTGGGACACAGCATGCAGATCTGCAAGAGAGAGACATTTTCACCAGGGCTTGTGCCTAATCGTAATAATTTTGTCTTTCTATCATTTTAATCTACTAATTAATCCCTGGAAGGAATACCTACTTGGATGCGGGGAAAGGATGAAATGCTTTCATCTGGATGTTCTGGGAGTGTTTCACCAATAGCCTGGTCAGAGCATTAGCAAATCCAATGCAGAATGGGGGAGTACAGCATCTCTGCTGGGCTATTGGCTTCTCATGGTCGAGCTGGACTCCCTGCCTCAAAAAATATTCACGCACTACTCACGCAGGGCCCAACCCCTGGCAGAAGCCCCTGGAGCTCCCAGACATCTGGAAAGCCCCGCAGGGGCCGCTGCTGGCCAGAGACCATTGATGGAGGTAATAGCACATCCCTAGTGCATCAATCCCGCAAGGGCCAGAGTCAGCCCTGAGCTGGGCAAGGTTTCATCTGGTGCAGGGTTTCTTTCTGGGAAAAGAACTCCGCGTCTGCCAGCTGAGCCTTTGCAGGAGGTATCTCTGCCTGCCCAGCCCGGAGCCGATGTGCCCTGGTACCCTGGGCGAAGGTAATAGTGGGTGTCCAGCCAGAAGCCTTCCCCATTCTTCCTCCTCCTCTTCGTCTCATCCACATGGTTGGCAACCCACCACCTCCCTGTGGAGACACCTCCCCGGGATGGATGAGAAGTGACCCGGAGCCATCAGAGAGGACGAGGACAGGGCTGGGATGCTGGTCTCAGCGGAGAAGAGAGGTCACCCGCTTTGGCTAGGTGCTGACCCAGGTTTACAACTCCCAAGGGAGACGATCAGCGTGGATGGGAGTGCGGGAGCTCGGGGCCTTCTTTCCACTGCTCGGCAAGGTGAGACTCCTCTGTGCTTCGCCACAGCCCATCACCACGGGCTGGTGGGTGCTTTGAAGGGATGGGCCTCTTGCCCAGGTACAGATGACATGAGTGCCACCAGCTCCCCTAAAACTGGCATGACCCTGGGGACTCTGTCATCCTCAGCATCCCAGCCAGGAGCCCCAACCCATGTCTCTGGGGTCCCAGCCAGGAGGGAGGGAGGGAAAGTGGGGCTGGGAGTGGAGAGATCCCAGGCGTAAAGCGGGAACATCATATGGACTGGCATGCCAGAATGCAGCTATGGCTGTGTGTTCTGATGCTCCCTGTTCGTTTCTCTCAAGAAAGTTCGGTCTCAGCTGTCAGTCCCCTTCTCCTGTTTTTCTTGAAGTTGGAGAATGATGTACATGGATGGCATCTCTAATTAATATAAATATAGCGAAACATAAATAATAGACATGCCTGAAATAGTGTCACCCCCGAGCAGGCAGGCGTACGCGTCATGGAAAGAAAATAAAAATGCTTTTTATCTGTTTCGGCATTTTTTTGTTTGTTTGTTTTCAGTAGTTTGTTCCGTTCCTTAGGAAAAAGCAACCTTTGCCATGGGTGAAACGACTCAAAAGCAGGACAGACCGAGGTGCAGGGAGGGTAAAAAGCCCCAGGGAAGAGAGGGGATGGGGATGGGAAGGGATGGGAATGGGGATGGAGATGGGAATGGGGATGGGGACAGCGGGCGGGGAGCGGCGGGACACGGTGCGGTGCCGGTGGGAGCTGGGGAAAGTCCTGCTGCTATCGCGGGGCGGGGGCGGAATTAATAATAAATGAGGTTTATGATGGAAACGCGCCTCCCGGTCCTCCCCGCAGGCGGGCTGTTCCCGCCCCGCCGTTTCCCGGGCACGGGGAGGGGCGCGGCGCGGTCGGGGCCGCCAGGCTCTTCCCCCCTTCTCCTCCTCCTCCTCTTCCTCCTCCTCTTCTCTCTCCCCCCGCCCTCCCCGGCCGCCCGCCGGTGCCGGCGGAGGCGAGCGGAGCGGAGCGGAGCGGGCTGGGCCCGTTCGCATCCCCCCGCCCGGCTCCGCCTCGCCGAGGGAACGGGGAGCTGCCGGGCCGTCCAGCGAGGCCGGTAACCGGCAGCCCCGGAGCCGCCGCCACCGGAGCGAGCTGGCCGGTCCCCGCCGATGGCACCGCGCCGCCGCCTCCAAGTAAGGGGACAACGGGGGGGGGGCGGTGTGTGACAACCGGGGACCCGCCGTGGGCTCGCCACGGCCGTGGGAGAATTGCCGCGACCCACGCGGGACCGCCGCTCGCCCAGCCGCCACCTCCCGCCCCGGCCGGGACCGATTTGACGGGGCTCGTCGCCCCTCCCCTCCCCCCCCTCCGCCCCGCCCGCTGGCCGCGGTGGCCCCCCGGGCTGGTCCCGACCCCGTCCCGAGGTGTTTGGGCCAGGTTTGGGGAGCGGGGGACATGTCTTCGAGGAGCAGGGCAGTGCTGGGGTGCGGGAGCCGGCGTCCACAGGTGCCCGGGTCGGGGGGGGGGGGTCGACCCCTGGGTAAAGGTGCCCTAAGGGTCAGGAAGGATGGGGCAGCGTCCCCTTGTCCCCCAGGGTGGAGAAGATGGCTGCCACCGAGCCTTTAACGCAGCCTGGGGAGGCTATGCGATCTTCACCGGTGTCTCGGTGTGTGTCGGTTCTCAGCTTTGCTATAAAACCACACACCCTTTCGATGGGCAGAGAAAGAGCCCAAGTCAGCTCTTCCCCCACGCTGCCAGGCTAGAAAAGCTCGTTAGTGTCTTTCTCGTTAAGTAGAAATTGCTGGGGCCGTTTGTTTTGGGGAGCAGGAGGACCGAGGAGGCGTTCAGCATGCCGGGCCTGCGGAAAGAGGCTGTCTGTGACTTGCTCTTCAGGTTGTTTCGGGGGTTGAAAGGGGAGAGGAACATATTTCAAAGCTACCGGAAAGCAGCGCTATCCCACGTCAGGTGCAGTTAACCCACAGGACTCGCTGCCGCAGGATTCTCCCAGGGAGAGAGCTGGGGCTTCCCTGTGCTGGCAGCGGGAAGCCCTCAGTTTGTAGGTGCGAGGTGATGGAGCCAGGATCCCAGGGAGGATCCCAGCCCCCCGGGCTGGGGGACCAGCCGCTGCCTCCCTGTCTGGGAAGGGGCTTTTCCAAGAGACAAGCTCTGGTCTGGCTGGGACCTGCAGGGGAGGTGGCGAGGGGATGAGTCTTGCTCAAAAAGCATCCTAGCTTGGATCTAGTCTGCTCTGAACTCAGCCAGCAAAATTATTCTCTAAAAAGGCAACAGTAGTAAGTTGGGAAGTTGTTGGTGTCCCTAGGGTGTGAGCCGAGCTGTCCTGGCCCTGACGGGCTGATGGCGGGAGAGGGAGGGGGGAACTCCAGAGGGGCCGTGCTGGGTCCCCACTGCCCTTACGCAGCTGGGCTGAGCTGAGCTCTCCCAGCTCCCAGTCGGGAGTTGGTACGTCCGCAGCCCGACCCTGGAGCCAGATGGGCAGCCATGGCCACCCTCCTCTTCCCATGTTGCTGCCTGGCTGTGTGGGAGAGAGCACCCACCACGTTAGAGCTCGTCACGGTGGTGGCAGATGTCTCTTCTACCTGGCTTTGCCGTCAGGGAGAGGGGAGCATCTCTTAGTGAAACGCTGTTCACTCGCTTAAAAGCTGCCAGGGAAGGATGCCCCACAGCTGGGAGCACGCGCAGAGGCCCAGCAAGGTGCTCCTGGCAGATGTGTGCACGCGGCAGGGTTTGGGGTTGTGCACCAACAACCACCTCTGTGTTTGCTGGACCGCTGCCGAAGGCAGGGAAGCGGGCAGCTGGCACAACGCACCGAAAAGCAGCTACTCCAGGTGGGAAGGAGCACCTCTCCTCCCCCAAGAGGTGCTCGGGGCTGGTGGGCGCAGGCTTATGGGCAGCTGCCTGCATGGGTGCTTCGGGCACCCTTGCTAGCACATTTCATTGCTCCAGTGCTCGGCGCTGAAAGCAAAGTTGGTGGAAGGTACCCGGGCAGCGTGTCTGGCTCTGTGGGGGTGGGTGGACAAAGGGCTGGGGGAATGAAGAGAGCAACAGGCAGGCAGGATGGAAAAAGCAGATCCCGAGTGTCCTCTCAGGCTGGCAAAATGCAGAAAAGTGCATTCTCCTGTCATTGCAGAAAATAGTTTGAGCGTGACTTGGTTGGGGTTTGTTCGCTGCAGTGGGACAGGAGGGATTTACACTCCACCCACCGCCTCAGGGGCCTCTCCCCAGTCCAACACAAAAATAGGCTGATCTTTCCAAAAGATGGGGCGGGCGGGCTGGAAAATGCCATTCCTGCAGGGAACCCCTGTGCTGCTGCTCCCGGAGAAGATGTTGCGAGTGACTGTGGCTTTTAGCGGGCTCAGCCAGGGATGCCAGGGAAGAGATCGGCTTTGGGCCGTCCCGTACCCCACTGCTGTTACAGAGCTACAGCCTCTGCATGTGCACGTGTGTGTATGTACAGCAGGAGCTTTCCCTCCTCGTGACAACTCCTGAAGCTCGAGGAGCTGATGTTTTTCCTTCCCAAAGGGCATCAGAAGAAGAAATCTCCTGTGGGCAGGGCATGCACTTGCAGCCCCATCTGCCTGTCCCTGCAGAGCCAGTTGAAGGCTGGAGGCTCTGCATGAGCGGCCGCTCTTCTGCTGGCACCTGGAGGCTCTGCTCCAGCTTGGGCAGAATTAGGTCTCCATCACTAGCTCCAGTCCCGGAGAGGGCAGGCGGGTGCCGGTGGAATAAGCCCTCCCAAACCCACGGCAAGCCCCATGGCACTGGGCTGCGCGCTGGGGGAGCAGCCCAGGAGCTGAGTGCTTCCTCCTCGGCAATGCCGGGCAGTCGGGGGTCAGTGGGGAGGCTCACGGGCAAGGGAGGTTGGCTGGAAAACAGCTCCTCTGCCCTCCCATCTCTGCTCCTGGGAGCCCCCCGCACACTGGGGGTGCCTGTGGGCAGCCCTTTCTGGTGGATACCAAGATGTGCCTATTGCCCATAGCTTGGCTCTGTCGCCGCCTGCCCGGGCCCCACTTGCCGGCGGAGACTGGCCCATCGCCAGCTTCAGCCTGGCATCTCCCTTGTTGACGTGAGCATTTCAGGCCCTACACGGCCGGGCCCTGGCTCCCACTGAGCTGCGCCTCTGCCTGCACCCTGCGATGGTCCCCACGGTGCCTTCTTCATCACCCCTCGCCCAGCCCTCAGCTCCCTCCCCTGGCCCTGGGTCTGGCAGGATGCTCTGCATGGGGGCTTCCTGAGGGGTCCGGCACCAGCTAATCCCCTGGGAGGGTTTGGGAGGTGGTCGGAGCTCTCCTGGCTCCCCCCATCTCCATCCTCCCCCAGCCACTTCAGCTGCCCTGAGTCACACCGCGCCGCCAGTACTGGCAGAACGGCAAAGCCCACGCGCGTGGCTGGCGGGCACGGAGCAAGGAGGGGGAGAGGGGCTGCGTCCTGGTAAGCGCTTTCAGGCAGGGTAATCTGGTGTTATTTGTAACACTAGTAGGGGAGCTATTTTTAGAGAGAGGCAAATTTGATATAATAGAACATAATTTGCCACTGACAATTCAGAGAGCGGCCAAACGAGCAGCAGCTGGATTCCTAAGGAGGCTTTTTCCTGCCCTTCCTGAAATCCAAGGCTGACGTGCCAGAAGTGGCATTTGTTATTCCAACAATTGCTGGGGGAAAGCCCCTTGGGATGGCCCAATTAGCTCTGCTTTGCTTTCCTTCTATTGCTTTGTGCCGCCCCATAACCCGCTGTTAAAAGAAGCAAGGAATATTTTTGCTGCCATCCGTCGCGGGAGGGCTCGGTGCACCCGAACTCCTTTGGGCAGCTGGAGCTAGCCAGGTCCCCCCCTTTGCCTTTTCTTCTGCGGGCTGAGCCAGCTCTGCTCTCTCAGTCTCTGCTTGTATAAATTTAGGATGAAAAATAGGTTCTGGTCAAACCAAACAGCTCATTTGCCAGGAAACGGAAAGCCTGTGTGCACTCCTGGAGGGTTTCTAACAGACTAAGTTCTCCTGGACTGGCCTCAGAGATACCTCGGGACAAACCCTTCATCCTGGAAAGGTGCAAACACCATATTCCTGCTTGTCCTTTCCACGGAAAACCGATGCCAGTGCAGGAAGACATTGGGTAGTTTTTTGTCGATCCCTGAAACTGTTGTGTCCAGCCTGTCCCCAGTTGGTGGCATGGGGACAAAGAGCCGCCAGAATGAGCTGGGATGGCCACAGGCTGGAGGCGAGTTGCCATGGGGCCAGCAGGACCCCGGCGAGGGTGGGGAGGTCACATTTCCCTCGGGGTTGTGTGTTCTCCCCACACGAGCGCCCCAAGGACAGAGCAGTAAGGGCACGTGGCATCGTCCCCCCAGCCCGGAGGCAGCCGTTCCCCTGCTGCCCTGGGCAGGAGTAGCAGAAGCATCCTGGGGGGGGTCCCCCAAGCCCCTGCCAGCTTAGCCCCCACCGTGCTCCTGGCAACCTCAGAGCCATGTTGCGCTGCAGCCAAGAAGCCCCAGACCAGGGGACAGGATTGCGGAGGACAGTGGCTGTGCCCCCCGGGGCTGTCTCCTGCTAGCAGGGGGAATTGAGAGCCAAGGCAGAGAGCTTTTCTGGGTGGCAGCAGCACCTGCCCAGCTCTTGGAGAGCATCCTCAGGCGGCAGCATCCCTGGCAGGTCATGGCTTCATACCCAGCAAAATTTGCCGCGAGGCAAATCCCCACTGCCTGCCAGCCGACCCCGCACGGCACGTGGCTGCAGCAGCTCCCAGCAGTGAAGCAGGGTGTGCTCTGAGCTGCAGCTCCCGGCTGCTCTCGGGAGGAAAGGGCTGAGCAGGACTGTGTCATTTAACTCCAGCGAACGTGTGCCTGGGGTTTGATGGGCTTCTCTCCAGGTGTGCAGTCACTCCCTGCTGCTGGAAAACCTCTTGGCTGCATTCTGGTGGGTCACCGTCCTCCCCAGAGCCCCAAGGAGGGGTCTGCAGCACTTCTTCCTCCGCCAACACGGGGCTTTGCCCTTGGGCCGTGTCTCGCCCTGAAATACTTGCAGTGGCTGGAGTTAAAGCCAAAATAACGTTAGTAAAGAAAATCAGTTTTGCTGGGGACTGAGCAGCAATGCTGCCCTGATTGTATCCCAACAGCCCCGTGAAGGGGGTCACATCTCCTTGCTGACACTGGGGCTTGCCCTATGTGGTTGGGATGAAGGAGAAGGTCTATCCCAGAGACTGACTGTGGGGGTAATTCTGGCGGATGAGGGGTTAAGTGCCTGCCCCCGGTGCACTCTGTATGTGACCGTCCCTAGGGACACTGGCTGGGGTTGGTGTGGCACATGGGAGCCAGCAGGTCCCCAAAATGACTCGCTCACCTTAATCGAATACCTTTTTCCACGAATGAAAAGCCATGCCATGGGCAGCCCAGCCAGCCGTGGGGGGTGCGGGTGCTCCCTGAGCATCACCCCAAGTTATGTGGCCCTTCCCAGCTTGCTCATGCTCTCCTTTCTCCAGTCCATCAGCTCAGGTTGGTGGAAACGGTGAGCCAACATATAGCAGGGAGACATCCCTAAAATTGAGATCAAACTGCTGTAATCTGATCCTTGAAGAACAACCACCTCGATGGCCAGTTGCCCTTTCCCCCCGTGACTGATGTGGTTAAGTGAAGACGCTAATGAATTTTGAAGCTTGCAAATGGCTGGGCTGGAGAGGACTGCTTGGTTGGAGGTCCTCTGACACTTCCTCTGTGGTGCAGGTTTTTTCAGCCCAAGCAGGTTGCCTCTCACCCAATTTTGAACGTGGATTTTCATTTACAATGATTCTCGGCGGTGGAGCCAGCTAAAGATCACCACCAGCTTTGGAGATGGAGGTGCGAGCTGGGAGTTTCCACTCGTTCGGATCCTCTGCCTCTGGGCACCACATCTTCTCCAATTAATTATGTCCTTCCTTCTGCTCCCATCATGCTGGGTTCCCCTGGAAAATGCTGGGGGTAAATAAGGTGACAAGCTTCTTTCCCTGCCCGTGTCGAGCCGCAGCCTCCAGCCGCTGAGAGTTGCGGCCATTGCAGGTGGCACTGCTCTGGCTCCATGGCAGAGGGGGTCCCCGGGGACACCGAGCCCTGGGGATGGTGACGTGGTGAGGTTCCTCCTTGAGCTCGCCCCTCTTTCTGCCAGCCCCCCACTGCGGCCAATGCACTCCTCTGTTCCTTTGGGGCACCTGGAGCAGGGGTCCACCACATCTGTGGTGGGGGGCCATCCCCAGCTGGGAAAGCACCCTTGCAACCCATTTCCAAGCTCATGCCCCCACTGTGCCAGCTCTGCTGACCATCACCACCGTGGGCGACTCTTCCCCCCTGAGCGGAGCCATGGCAGGGCAGCCTGTGCAGGCAGGAGCCAGCCTCTGCCTGCTGCAGGCAGGGCGCTGCTGACCCCCTCCTCTCTTTCTATCCCCCCTCTAGGGAGGAAGGTGCTGAGCTCTGAAGCTCTGGGGTTTTGCTGCCCGTGGGCTCAGCAGGATGATGCCAGCCGGCCGAGAGCCCCCCGCGCCCCTTGCGGTGCCAATGTGACCAAGCGGCCGGCTGGGAACCGCAACGCCAAGCCTGGCACGGTGAGCACAGCAGCTTGTGGCCCGCGCTTTGGGGCCTGCCACCCAAAGATGAGCGATGGCGGGTGGATCTCGCTCAGCCCCACCGAGTTTGCCCAGCTCCAGCAGTACACGGACTGTGAGTACCCCACACCCCCCCACGCATCCTCCCTGGGACAGGGAGAGGGGTTTTACAAGTCCTGTTGATCTGTGCTAGACTGGCGTCCTAGATGTCTTTGGTGTCCTCCTGGAGAACTAGATGACTTCTTAGGTTTTGGATGGGGAGGCTGGGAATGTCCCTGACGTCCAGCACCGACTGGTGGGGCACGGCAGAGGAGTCCCCATGCCTGCGTGCCTGGGAGGATTTAGCTGAGCACAAGCCCCCCCTGCTTTGGGGGACGCACACATGAGCACGGCTCAGTGCCTCCGAAGGCGGCCGGCTCCCACGTTCGTTAGCAAAGCGAAATGCCAATGAGAAAAGCAGGCTGGCTTTTCCTAAACACACGGAGCTGCTCCATGGCTCGCCTCAGGTTGCCAACCCTCTGCAGTAATTTTACTTAGCGCTTTTGCAGAGCAACCCTCTCCTGCAGCTCCTGCCGAGGAGAGGAGGTTGGCAGTGATGCTGTGGGGTCCTGGGGCTGCGAGCAGCTGGGGAGGGAGCTTGGGCAAAGCCCAGGGGTCCGAAACCAGGTCCTTGAGGTCCTACCTGCCCGAGAGCCGGCATGTGGGCATGCTCGTTGCAGTGGGCAATGGAGAAGCAGTGCAGCCTGGTGAGGTGCTGAGAGCAGGGCAGGGTGGGCAGGAAAGCCCAGCCGGGACCGTGGGATGAAGGTAGAAGGGGTGTAAAATCTCCAGGGCACTGCTTTGTAGAGGCAGCGTGGCCCCAGGGTGAGCAGACTCCTGCGGCTGCGCGGGAGAGGACTGGGAGGCAAAGGGGACCCCAGGAACCCCCTGGGGCTGTTCTCGGGACGGTGCTTGGGGCTGCTGTGCGTCGCAGGGGCAAGGTGAACCAGGTCAAGGCTCGCAGCGTGGGGACGCACAGTGTCCCAATGCGAAGAGCCCAGTGAAGCTGCCCCCAGCACCCTGCCCGCCTGCCAGGCATCCTGGGCAAGGGCGGGCAGGGTTGCGGGCAGAGGTGTGTGTGCAGAATCGCTGTCTGCATCTTGTCCTGCCTCGCCGGAGAACAAGCTTTGCTTTCTTGAATCACAGACCATAAAACACCATCTGTAATGCTGAGCTCAGAACATGTATGGCATCTTCGTTTCATTAATCAAAGTGTGGCGAGTGAGGCTGCAGCGTGGGCAGCTGCCCCCTCCCCGGGAGGGTGGCCTGGCACCAGGCCAGGGAGCAGGGCTCAGGGGTCTTCCCACAGGTCCTCCCCAGGCCTGGGGCCAGGACCTGCGTCCTCGAGCTCACACTGGCCCCTGGTTGTGCTCTGCGACCCCCAGACCCGCCCCAGGCATCCCGGACAGTTGTGGTCCAGCACCAAGCTCCATCCCCAGCATCCCCAGCAGAGGGACGGAGGGAGCAGAAGCCAGCACAACCAGCCCACTTGGAGAAAGGATTTCACAGTAATTAACAGGGCTGGTGTGTCTGAGAGCCTTTTAAATGGACATGCCCAGAGATATGTGTCTGGGCTTAACATTCCCTCCCCTTGATATTTTCTTCTGTTTTTCCCTTGTTTCCCAATTTTGGAAGGACCTAGGTGCCTCCAGCTCTGAGGACACCCAGCCAGGGAAACTCACAGGCCATTTACTATTGGTGTGGAAGTTTGCACGGAGCAATACCGTTCCACTTCTCCCTCCTGGCACCTCCTAGAGATGTCAATGGGCAGCCCAGGGCAGGCTCCAGGGATGGCTCAGGCTGCCAAGGGGGTGCCAGCAGACACCAGCTCTCAGTGTGGGGGTGGCCACCCAAAACCTGTGCAGAGGGTCCGGGGCAGGGACGGCCAGGGCATCGCCCCCAGAGCAGCCGGGACCAGGGAATGGTCTGGGCTTTCCTTCCTCAGTGCCGCAGCTTCGCTCTGGGTCTGTGTTTATTTTCATATAGGTAGGAGGAAGAGGACCCATCCCTGCCGGCCAGCTTTACATGTATGTTCTGCTCTCCAGAGTCATGGGGGGGAAAGTAGGGCACGGGTGGCCCCTTCCCAGGCATGGAAGGAACCAGAAATTGTATATCCAGCAGATAAACTCGTCTCCACCATCCCACTGGTGGCCTAATGGTGAAGGGGGCTTGCTGGCGCCGTGCTCAGTGCGATGCCTTTGTCTCCCCAGACTCCACCAAGAAGCTCAAGGATGTCCTGCAGGAGTTCCACGGGGACGGCGTCCTCTCGAGGTACAACCCCGAAGAGGTATGGCCCTGTCCCTTCCAGCCTCCCCCATGCTGCTGGCAGCTCCCAGCTCCCTACCAGGCCCTGCAGCTAAAAGCAGCCGGGAGAAGGCAGGTCTGTCTGTCTGCCCCCCCACCTCTCCCCACGGCCATGCTCCTGGGACTGGGGAAGATGTTCTCACAGATTGGGAGCATCTTTCCCAGCCCCCGGCCATCCCGGGGACCAGGCTTTCCACGTAGCCATCCCACCCCATCCCACCGATGCTGGCAGGACCCTGCAGCCATGCTGCTGTCCCGTGGTGGCTGCCGGCTGCCTTGCTGAGAGCATTTTGGGGCATCTCCTTGCCAGGCAGAAGCTGGGAGGGACTTACTCTTTCTTCGCCCAAAAGCAAATAATTTTGCTGTTGCCAGTGTGGGGACAGGGGAAGGCTCTGTGCCTTCTTGTTCTCGCCTGGGGAAGGCTGGGGTTATTTTTTCCAAGTGGTGCTTTCAGAGAGACCTATTAGTGTGCCAGCAGGACAGAGCCTTTCACGGGGACCATAATCACTAGAAACGAGATGAAATGAGAAAAATCAGTGGGCTGAATGCGACAAGGAGGGGCAGCAAAACTACCCAGCTATTCAAGGGCACCACAGGACCCTCGCTCCAGCCGGGGCCACAAAAGCTGTCGGGAAGGCAATGTCCTGATGCGGTGGGGATGCCCAGTGGGGAAGGAGGAGGCAAGGAGACCTCGGGAGGATGAGAGTCCCCAGGGCCTGGGGGTGGGCTGGAGGGTCCCGCTGCTCCATGCCTTGTCCCGCCGGAGAGGGAGGTTTTCAGAGCACAGCTCGTTACACCCCTCTGCCTCCAAAAACCCCGGCCTCCTTTGGCTGTTCCAGAAGGTCTCTAGCTCCCACTCATTTGCCAAGAGCTGAGCACCTGGTTCTGTTGGAGCCTCCTGCCCCTCCAGCAAGCTGCCCACCACGCAAGGGGTCTTCAGACCTGTTGCTGCCCCGCCACCAGCAAATGCCCTCCCACCGCAGCTCTGCCCTTCCCTGCCACTCCCCCTGCTCTGACCCTGGCTGCTGCGGCTCCCATCTCTGCTCTGAATGCCGCTGGCCTGGCTTGGCCGTGCCTGCCCCCAACAGCCAGCCAGCACTGGGGACTTCTGGCCCTGCTACCTCTGGATCCCTTTAGGTCCCACTGCTGGGATTTGAGAAGCCAGTGGTTTTGGGGAGGGCTCTGCAACTGATGTGCCTGGTGAGGGGGGGCCCAGGGCATGGGATCCCCACCCTGCCAGCAGCTCTGCACCCCATGGTGTGCTCGGGGCACCTCCATCATCCTCCTCTGTCCCCTCCCCAGCCCATCGACTACGAGGGCTTTCGCCTCTTCATGAAGACCTACCTAGAGGCGGATGTGCCCGAGGAGCTTTGCCAACACCTCTTCACCTCCTTCAAGCGTAAGATATGCCAAGCCTCCCCCGAGACCCAGCGTCAGAGCCCCGGCGTCTCACAGCTCAACACCCTCGGTGAGCCAGCCCTGCCCCTGCCCCCCAGCTGGGCACATCATGGCATGGCGGCATGTTGGGCTCACCCCCACGCCACCCCATGGGGACGAAGGTTGCAGGGTGGCACCCGCAGTGGGTGGCATCGGGTCCAGCACACAGCCTGACGTATGGGTTCCTAGGGACCCTGCGCTCCTTTGCAGAGGAGAGGGCTTTCCCCCGGGGGGAGACCCATGAGGCATCATTGCATTGATTCCTCCCTTTCCTCCATGTGTTCAGAGCCCAAGTCACTCAATGCCGGCATCTCCATCCAGACAGAGGTGGCCTATGCCCCTGCCGCAGGTACTGGTGTGGGCAGCCACTGAGCGCACGGGTGGCTGCACGCGGAGCAGGGGACATGTGCCAGGCACCCAGCTTCTGCCTCCCCTGGCCCCAGCCTGGGCGGATTTGCAGCACGTGGAGACATCTGCTGAAAGGTCTATAAACTGCAAAAGAACAGGGAGAACCCTCCCTGGGTGCTCTGCTGCCACGTCAGGGCTTGGGAACAGCTCTGGCTGGTGGTGTGGGGACCACATCCTCCCTGCCTGGTCCCAAGCACCGTGGCAGCTGGCACCCAGGGAGCCATGGGGCCAGGCAGGAGGTTGAGGGGCCGCCCGCGGTGCCCCTCGGAGAGCCCTGGGGCTGGGATGCCAGCCTGCTTTGGGGCTAGCAGAGGACCCTGGGTGAGCGACTGGCACCCATGTGAGGTTCCTGGAGGAAGGGGCTTGCTGGGCACAGGCACCCTGGTGTCACGCTGCCCACGAGCATCCGTCTGCTTTGCAGGGATCAATGGGAAAATGCTCCTAAGTGCCCTGGGACGACACACTCCCGAGCCCAAGAGCTGCCACAGCAACGCGGCTGAGCTGCAGCCGGCATCCCTCACCCCGGCATCGATCCCCAATGCCTCCCCGAGCTGGTCCAGGTCATCCTCCCAGAAGTCCACCACCGGCACCCCTTCTGCTCACAACTCCTCGGGCTCTTCGAAGATCTCCTCCGGGTCCCTGCTCAGTCCTCAGTCGCCAGGTGAGCTTGGCCAGGGGTCCATGAGGGACACAGAGAGTGACAAGCCCTCCCCGGTTTCCCAAGCTGCGGAGCCACACCTCACCCCAGCAGCACAGCCGGTCAGGTGCCCAGTGCGGTGGCGGTGACCTTCCAAACTCGGCGGGTTCCTGGCATCTTGACGCCTTTGCTTTGCAAACTTAAGCTGCCGATCCCGTCCCGCAGAGCCCCCGCCAGTCAATGTCTTAATTACCTGCCGGCGAGGGGGGATCGGAGCGGTGAGTCACGGCTGCCTCCAGCCCAGCTCCTGCCAGCCACCGATGAGGGGAGCGCTGGGAAGGGCCCCTCTGCCAGGAGCAGCCATCTGCCAAAGACCGCTGTCGGCATGGGCAGCCGCGAGCATGGGGGTGTCCCAGTAGCCCGTCGAGCTGCCCCGCCACCAGCCGAGCTTCTCTCTCCTTCTGGCTGGGTGCTTGTCCCTGGCAGAACACATCCCCGGGGGCTCCTGCCGCTCATCCCTCCCATGCCTGCAGTGCTGGCGGTGTAGGGGTCTACGCTCTGGGGACCGACGGACAGTTTCCAGCCCTGCTCCTGTCTGTGATGGCACGCAGCCCCACGCCGAATGGGTCCCTGCCCCAGAGTTTACGTGCTGCCAGCCCTGTGTCCCACCTGGGGACAGCTCCTGGCCCAAACGGCCAGCCTTGTGCATGGCCTTCATCCCCCTCTCCCTGCTCACAGGCACGAGGACTGTGGAGAAGAGGTTACCCTTCAGCCTGCGGAAGAGCCACAGCTCCCTGAAAGCCACCCCCCCACCACCCCCCACCCCCCTGGCCCAGGTGGTCCACCTGAAGGACATCGTCTGCTACCTGTCCCTGCTGGAGAGGGGACGGGCAGAGGACAAGCTGGAGTGTAAGTGGGACCCTGGGACCACAGGCTACTGGTCATGCCACGTGGAGGAGGGGGCATCGCCCTGGGGGGGGTTCGCCCAAGGAATAGCGTGGGGCTGGGCGCTCCTGCTTACTTTTTAATGCTGAAACGTTAAAAGCACTTGGGAAAGGCACTCAGCATCGCTCCTCTGCTCCCGCCTGCTGGGACCCGTGTCCAGGTGGGGACCACGGCTTCCCTCCAATACCCCACAGCCCATTATGGGCTCAGGCCACGTCTTGCCCAGGCTGAGCTGGCATGGTGTTGCTCGCATCCCACAGCCCCGGCAGCCCCAGCACCGAGCGCTGGCTGCCCGGGCTTCCCTGGGGCTGGGCTCTAACCGGCAGCTGGCTTCTTTTCTCCCTCCAGTTATGTTTCGCCTCTACGATACTGATGGAAATGGCCTCCTGGATAGCTCGGTAAGCTTCCCTCGGGAGAGAAAGCCGGGGCCACTCGTGGGGCTGGAGACATGCAGGATGCTATCGGGGTGCCCACTCCCCCAGTGAAGTGCTCGGGGCTGAATAGGGATATGGGAAGGGAGGAGGAAGGCAGCAGCATTTGCTGCGGGGCTGGACTGTGGGGCTGGGGAACACACGCCAGCTCTGCAGCATCCAGCAGCAGCTAGAAAAAATCCACCCACCAGTAACTGGAGCTCTACATCAGGTCACAGTGTTTCAGAAAAGGAAAAATCGTGCACACCCTTCCCCCAGGATGTTTTCTCTTTGTCCTTTGGGTATCTCCCTTGAAACCCATTGCAAATAAAAATCTGTTTTATCAGAGCAGTTTGTCTGAGGGAAAACCCACTGCTGGTTTTCTGGCAGATTTTCAGAGGAGAAAGCAGCACCCAGCACCCACTGAGTAGTGGGGTGTTGCTGGCCCCCTGTGCGGGCAGGGGGCCTGAGGCAGCCTTGGGCGTATCAGGACGTAGACCTGATATGTCCCCAGTTTGGGGGCTTGAGGCTGGACACGCCACTTGTGCCAGAAGCCATCCCTCAGCGCTGGGTGCCGTCGTCTTTCTGTGCTCAGGAGCTGGATCGTATCATCAACCAGATGGTGCACGTGGCTGAGTACCTGGAGTGGGATTCCACCGAGCTGAAGCCCGTGAGTGCCAGGGCTGGGGGCAGCCGGGGGGCCGGGAGGGGCTCTCGGCCATTGCCAGCAGCTGGGGTTCGCAGGTGGCATTGCTGTGTCACCACATCTCCTCCCTCCCCCAGATCTTGAAGGCAATGATGGAGGAGATTGACTATGACCATGACGGGACCGTGACGCTGGAGGAGTGGATCCGGGGTGGCATGACCACCATCCCTTTACTGGTCCTCCTGGGGATGGAGACGGTGAGTGCCCGTGCGGGGACCACCTTCGGCTGCATCCAGCCACCCTGCCCGCTCCCTGAGGAAAGCCCGGGGCTGGCAGCAGTGGAGAGAAGGGTGCTGATGGAGGGTGTGCAGGGACCACAGGAGGGCACCCTACCCCCGGCAATGGGCCGCGCACCTGTCCAGCACCTGCACAGCCCCACGCCAGCCCCCGGCTCCCCAGCCCCTGCAGACAACCCCACCCTGCCTCTGCTGACCGGCCTTCACCCCCCAAATCATCACAAGCTCAGTTTTGAGCTGTGGTCGTTGCCAGCTGCCATGCCTAAGCAGGCTGGGTTTGCTCCTTGGCATCGTAGTGCACTCCGGTTTGATGAATATTTAATCAAAAAATAAGATGAGCACCTAAAATGCCAGCCACTCTCCTGGGGTGAGCTTCAAAGAGCAGAGGGAGGGTGGTTTGAGACCTCCTTATTTCCCCTATGTTGCTTTTTCATCCTTTTGGGCTTTGTTTCATTGGGGTGCATCCCTGGCCATTGGGTAATAATTTGCAGGGGAAGTCCAGGTTTTTGCTCCCCAGTGCCTATTCTGGTTTTTGCTTCCCATGGAGAGGCAGGGGGGCAGGCTTTCTGGCAGGAAGATTCAAGAAAATGGGGAATTTTAAGTGACTCCTGCAAAGCGCTTGTGCCTGGACCCAGCTGCTAGAGATTTGCTTTGGTCACCCCATGGTGGCAGTGGCCTGGTCCCAGATGTGGAGTCACTTTCCCATCAGCCACCAGCAGAGCATTCCCACGGCTGGGCTGTGCCGAGGGGCTGTGGGGAGCTGGAACTCCATGCCAGGAGTGCCAGGAGCTGGACATGCCCGGGGAGCAGGGGGACGTGGTGGCAGGAATGGTCGGGAGAACAGCAGGGAGAAGCAGAGCAGGGGGAGCCCATGGTCCAGATGGGAGCGAACTCCCACAGACATGCTGGGGGCTTTTACAGGCTGAAAAGCTGATAAAAGTGGTGGGCTGAGTGGGCTGGGACCCCCAGCAGGGGAGTGACCCCCCTCGCCCTCCACTCTTGTGCTGTGCAGAACGTGAAGGACGATGGGCAGCATGCCTGGAGGCTGAAGCACTTCAAGAAACCTGCCTACTGCAACTTCTGCCGCACCATGCTGCTGGGGGTCCGCAAGCAGGGCCTCTGCTGCTCCTGTGAGTCCTGGCCCCCCATGCCCCCAGGCTGGTGGCTCCCACCCCATCCCAGTGCCCCAGGGAGGGGGGACTTGTCCCTGTTGGTGCTCAGTCCTGTGGGTGCTGCAGGATGAGCAGGGAGGGGGCAGTGCCCATGCCGGTGAGTGATGCTCACCAATTTCTTCTCTCCTGCCAGTCTGCAAGTACACCGTCCATGAGAGGTGCGTGTCCAAAGATATTGCCTCCTGCATCAGCACCTACGTGAAATCCAAGAGAAACACGAGTGTGAGTAGGCAGCTGGTGTGTTTCTGAGCCCGTGGGTCTCCTATGGAGCCCTCCTGGAGGCAGCACCACCAGCAGCAGCTGGCCCTTGGTCTCCTGCCTTGGTCCCCCATGGCTTTTTCCCCTGGGATTTGCCCCTCTGGTCCTGGGCAGCAGCTCACAGGCATTCCCAGCATCCAGAGCCTGGCAGCACACGCCCTGTCCCCAGCCCCCAGGGACCTGCAGGATCCCCAGTCCTGAGGTTTGCCATGGCTCTGGGTGGAGGACGGGTGTCCTCGATGCACTGCATGGAGCAGCAGGGAGGGAAGGCGGCCATGTGAGGGGCTGGTTTGGATCAGACAGCACCCCTGGACAACAAGCCACCCTTCAACGTCATGGCAGCAGCCCTTAGCGGAGAGGAGACACCCACAGGTCGGTGGGTGCTGCGCCCGCAGTGCCCCCCGCTCCGTGCCTTGCAGGTGATGCAGCATACCTGGATTGAGGGCAATTCCCCCGTCAAGTGCGACAGATGCCACAAGAGCATCAAGTGCTACCAGGGCATCACCGGCCTGCACTGCGTCTGGTGCCAAGTCACTGTGAGTAGGTGGGCGTGGGGGGCCCAGGGTGTACCCTGGGGTGCACCCTGGGGTGCACCCTGCAGCGCACGCTGCATGGCCAGCCCTGGGGGAGGAGAGGCTCACAAATGGCCTGGCGTCCCCTGCCCGACATCCCTTCCTCCTGCTCCCTCCAGCTCCACAATAAATGTGCCTCCCACGTGAAGCCGGAGTGCGATGGGGGCCTGCTGCGGGACCACATCTTGCTGCCTTCCTACATCTGCCCCGTCGTCCTGGTAAGTTCCTATCCTTGCTGCTGGGTGGCAGGGACCTGGCAGGGCATCGCCGCGGCTGACCTGCCTTCCCTGGCTGCCGGCGCTGCCTTCACGAGGCAGCGTGCACGTCCATGCCTCTGTTCCCCAAAGGACAGGCAGTCCCACTGCCGGAGATCGGAGAGCGACTCCCCTGCCAGCACTAGCCCTGAGGACAACCAGGCCTTCAAGTTCAACTCCACCACGGTGGATGGGCAAGGACTGCAGGTAGGTTCCCACGCCGGGCTGCCGGTGAGCTCTGCCACCGGTACGCGCCAAGCCCCGCAGCGGCCGGGTGTTCGCAGCCGCGCTTTCTGCCCTCCAGATCAGCCCCCGGCCCGGGACGCACCCTCTCCTGGTGCTTGTGAACCCCAAGAGTGGAGGAAGACAAGGGGAGCGGTAGGTGGGGTCCTGCCCGGGGAGACCATCCCCCTGGGGTCGGGGGCTGCCAGTCCCTCGGGCTGCCCCGGCACCTCTCCCAGAGGGGGACTCGCCCCTGCGGCGTCCCTCACGCTTCTCTTGCCTTAGGGTCCTCCGGAAATTTCACTACCTGCTCAACCCACGCCAAGTGTACAACCTAGACCGCGGCGGGCCCGCGCCGGGGTACGGAGATGCTGCGGCTGATCCTCTGCCCCCTCCCGCCGGCCCCTTCTCCCCCACATCACCCCTTGTCTCTCCTGGTTTTCTCCAGGCTGAGCTTCTTTCGGGACACTCCGGATTTCCGCGTCCTGGCCTGCGGAGGGGACGGCACAGTGGGCTGGATCCTAGACTGCATAGGTGAGCGAGGAGCAGGCATGCTCCCGCAGAGCATCGTCCACCTGCATCCTCGGCGATCTGCCGTGGGTTCCCGATATTTCCTACCCCCGGCGAGAGCGGGGTGGGGGTCCTGCCAACAGCATCGCCTCTGGGCTGCCGGCCGAGGAGGGACATGGAGAGGAGCAAGGAATGAGTCCTTTCAGCCCCAAACCTCTCTTTCCCCTTGAATTGCAGACAAGGCGAACTTGGTGAAGCACCCACCGGTGGCTGTCCTGCCCCTGGGAACAGGCAATGACCTGGCCCGGTGCCTGCGCTGGGGAGGAGGTGAGGCCAGGCGAGCATTGCCCGGAGGGTGGCCGGCCCATGGGAACCATCCGGTGCAGCTGGGTGGGTGCTGTCCTGGGGGACAGAGGGCTCCTGGGCTCTTGGGATGAGGCTCGGGGCTGCATCTCAGCCCTGGTGACTCCTGATGGTGCCTCTAACCCCTTCCAAAAAAAGCAGCTGCTGCTTTCTAAACCCCCACCAGCCAGGTCCTCCCCAACAACCTTTTTCATCTGGGAGAGCTGTGCCATTAGCTGAAATCTCTGCCACCACTGCAAGGATGAGCTGAACATCTCGCTGGTGCCGTAGCAGCAGCCCCAGCCTGCCCTGGATGCTCGGCACCCAACTACCTCTGGCCCCACATGATATGACTGTGCTCCCCTTCACCCTCCTTCGTCCTTCTCTAATGCCCATCTTCTCTCCCTTACAGGCTATGAAGGAGGCAATCTGATGAAGGTCCTGAAAGACATCGAGCACAGCACGGAGGTGATGCTGGACCGCTGGCAGATAGATGTCATTCCCACTGACAGAGAGGCCAATGGAGACCCTGTCCCGTCCACCATCATCAACAACTACTTCTCCATCGGGGTGGTGAGTACTGCAGGGCAGGGATGGGTCCTAAGAGCAGCCCAGAGCACAGCACACATGTATTCTAGCTGGAGACAACAGCACAGCACAGAACTAGTAATCGGTGCCCAGACCAGCGCTGTGCCGTGCCCTCCGGAGCTGCCTGGCCATAGCAAAGTGGGCAGAGAAGAGCTCTGGAGGCCAGCGGATCGGGGGGCTGTCCCCTGGGTCCCCAGCACAGCGTAGCCTCAAACCCACCTGGATCAGGGGATTCCCAGGGCCATTTCCAACTCAGCCGGTGGGAAATGCCTCGGCTGCCGTGAAGTCGTTGGAGCGATCCAGCCTGGTGGGTGCGCTCGAGGGGTGCCAGCCCCCCCCACTTCCCTCCTTGTCTCCTCCTAGACTCATCCTTAGCCCTCTTCCAAGCCAGCCCTGAGTTAATGCCCGAGAGCAGGGGCTGGTTCCTGGTGACATTCCTCAGAGACTATAAAAGCCTTTCTAAGTGTTTGGTGAAATTCTACATTTCAGCTTGAGTCTCCCAAGCTGGGGACTCTCCCTCCCTGCTCTTCCTTGCTCATGTTCCCACCCTCCCTCCATCTCCCGGCATTGTTTTTCTGGTATTACTGTCATTTGTAATGGCAGCACTTAAATGCATAAACAGGCATGGAATCTCTCTCTTCCCAGCCGGGAATATTGCAAGACCAAGTGTGTGGGGAGCTTAAATAGGGTTCAGAGAAGTTTGGGGTCCCAGGGATGGGTTGAGATCTGCTGGACACCCCACCTGAAGCTTTTGCCGAGACAGCATCCATCGTCAAAGCCCTGCTTTGGTGCTCAGACCTGTGTTTCCCCATGTTTTCCTAACCCAGGGAGGGTTAGGGAGCCTGGGGAGTACGGCAGGCCTGTGCCATAGGGCTTTCCCCAGCACCGGGGGTCAATCCTGGGAGTGGCAGGGCTTTGGATGAACAGCAAAGCGGAAAGCACTTCTCTTCCCAGGGGCTTGCAACATCTTTGTCCTGGGCCATGGGTACCTGAGCAGTACCACCACGGCGCGGGTCACCCACCCGGCAACGCTGCGGGATGCTTCTAGTTTCGCATCAGCTCCTGCTAATGCCAGGGCATGTCACTGCAGGTGGCATTTGGTGACAGCTTCCAAGTCAGGCTTAAACATCCCCCACCTCGCATAGGAGAGGTTGCAAGGAGTTTCAGGAGAGCTGCCACCCTGCCAGGGGAGCTGTCAGGGTGCCAGGTCCTGGGGTGTCCCCAAAGCCCCACTGCCCTGCTGGTAGCCCTTTCTCCCTCCCTCAGCATCACCTCCATGTGGAGCCCCTACGATGAGGGAAGGAGGCCAAGTGCACTAATTATGTCTCGCTTAACAAGCCCGTTCAATGCTTTGTGAGCAGCCTGGCTGAGGGTGCCTCCATCGCCTCGGCGTGGCCCCCACCCTGTGCCCCCGTGCCCCAGGGACCAGCTGTGAGGGCAAAGAGCTGAGCCCCCGTATCGTGGCACTTGTCCACAGGGTGCAGAGGGGGGGTTCTATTTCCCTGCTGCGCCGCCAACGTCTCTGCGCTCCCTCTCGCTGCAGGACGCCTCCATCGCCCACCGCTTCCACGTCATGCGAGAAAAGCACCCCGAGAAATTCAACAGCAGGTAAGAGCTGCCCATGGTCCCCCGCAAAAGCCTTGCACCATGCCAAGGGGACATACTGGAGCCTGCTCCCATCTCGCTGGGCTCCTCTCACCCCTCTCCCCATGGGACCGGCGACAGCCCCAAGGAGGTGGCCCGGTGTTTGCCAACCTTAGGGCACGGGCAGGGGATGCGCCAGGCACAGCCAGGGGACAGGGGCTAGGCACAGTGTGGGTCCAGGGTGCTCCTTCGGGCCCCATGCAGCGTGGCAGGCTGCTCGAACTTGGCCGCGCACCCAATTACGTTCATTCATGCTTTATAATTAGCACCAAATTCCAGGACCGGCAGGAGCAGGCCAGGCGGCGAGGGCAGGGCAGGCAGCAGGTCACAGCTCGCTCCTGCTGTGCTCGGGGTGCAGGGAAATGGCATGGCGGCAGCAGGAGCTGTGGCTTGCAACCCCCATCCCCATGTTCAGAAATGCCTGCTAGAAAAAAAACAAATGGACCAAAGTGTCAGGCTCCGCTCTGAAATTCAGCTCCCTTCAGCTTACAGCTCCCCCTCGAAGCCTGGCGCAGCAACTGATGCAGGGGATGAGCAGTGGTCGGGGGCTACCTGGCAGGGTGCTGGGAGGGTGCGAGGCAAGGTGCTGAGGTGGGGGACATCCCCTCCATGGGGTACCCTGTTCCCGGCAGCCCTGTCGAGAGACAGCAGTCCACGCCCAGCTCTGCTGAGAGCCGGTGGAGGAACCCCATCCCGTGCTGGGGGACCACCCAGCACCCGCATCCGTGTGCTCCGCAGAAGGGTCAGAGCCAGGTCTGCCTGAGCCAACCCCTGTCCCACAACACAGCTCCCTGGGGCCGTGGTGCCGGCCGTCCCTCCCCATGATGGCTCGTGTCCCCATTAATGGCTCGTGTCCCCATCACGATGGCTCCAGAGAGGCTCTGGAAACCCATCCTGCTGCCGGCTGGGCTGGGGCGAGGTGCCGCTCCCGAGCGGGATGTTGATGCTGCTCTCTGCCCCAGGATGAAGAACAAGCTGTGGTACTTCGAATTCGGGACGTCGGAGACCTTTGCAGCCACCTGCAAGAAGCTCCACGACTACGTTGAGGTGGAGGTGGGTTTCCCAGCATGGTCCCTGGCTCCCACCACGGCACAAAGGCTTTTTGGGAGATGTCACCCATGGGTCCTTTGGGCAGAGTTTTTGGCTGTTCGGGGAGGGGATGCCGCGGCAGCTTTGACCCCTTACGGCAGTAGGAGGATGCGGTGACTGGCAGGACCCGCTCTTCCACCATGCGGCGCTTGCTGCAAAGCTGGCCAGCTGCAGGCAGAAGAATAGCCCTGTACTTCCCCCCGCGCCCCCCCCCCATCTTCCAGCTGTATTTCAGAGCGTGCCTGGAATATTCTCTCTGTAAACTCCGTGTCTGCTCCCAGCCCTCGTTGGATGACATGGAAACAGCCTTTAATTAGAGCGGGGAGGAGGGCCCATGGTTGCTAAGAGCGCTGTCATTTCTCTGCTCTCGCTGGGGGGGTTTGGGCCGTGCTTCGCTGTAAACTTCCGCCTCTTCTTATCTCTGGATAAACGACCCTTTTATAACTTAGGCTTGAGGGCAAAGGGGAAAAAAACCATCACTTGCTGCAAAGGGTTGGCGCAGGTCTGACCAGGTGGTGGGCACAGGGTCGCTGGCAGTGGGCAGAGAGCGGGCAGAGCCCAGGGAGCCAGCGGCGCGGTGCAGCATGTGTGGCCATGGGCAGAGGGACTTTGAAGCCTGTTTCTAGGCGAGGAGTTTCAGCCCTTCCCAACAGCCGAAGGGGGTAGCTGTGCCCTCAGCAGCTGGTAGGTAGGGGCAGGAGCAGGGATACAGCTGTCTCACCCCCTTCACCGGCCACACACCAGCATCCCGGGGCAGATAAAGTCCAGGTCCGTAGGGTTTGATCCTGCCAGAGATGGGCACGAGGTGCCCCACATGCTGCCCACGCGCTCCCCACCAAGCGCGCGTTGGCAGGAAAGCGTTAATCCCGCAGTATTTGAAGTTGAAAGCGGCAGCCTGTCCTCCCTCCGGCTCCCAGGCAACTGTCAGCCTTGCAGAGAAATGGCAGTTTTGTTTTGGAAATTGGCACTCATTCCCCTACAGCTCCTGGAAATGAATTTGCTTTTTTCCCCAGCTGCAAATTTCTACTTCCAGCATCGCTGCCAGCGCGCCGTCAGCTGCCCCTGCTCAAAGAGCCCATTGTAGCTCGCTGGCACACTAACAGGGGAGGGCTACACGAGGAGAAATCGCTCCCCGCGTGCCTGGGTGCATGGGCAGACGTGGGCAGACGTGGTCCTGCCCGCCCCACACGCCCCTCCGGGCAGGATCGGGCTCCCACAGCATCCCCAGAAATCCCACAGCCCGGGCAGCCCTGGGCAGCAGACTTGCTCCCATCCCACCGCGGCCAGGTCAATACCGGCCACCTCGCAGGCAGGCAGGAAAGATGCCTGCAGTTGGGGGTGATGCTCGGCTGAGCCGGGTGTGGGATGTGTTGTCCGTCCCACAAGGAATCAGAGCCCTCTCACTCGGTATCTGCCGCTCAGAGTGTTAGGGTCTTTCCTGTTCCTACAAATCTCGATATCATTAAGATGTATTGAGAACGAAAGGATTTACACCCTTTACAAGCCTTGGAGAGGCAGCTCTTCACTCCCAAACCAGAAGAGTCCTGCCTTTTGCTTTCAAGGCGAGGCTAAAAATAAGATCTCGGAGCATCAGGGGAGGCAGAGCAGATTTGAACATACAGAGACGTTTGCTCGTGTGCGCATCCAGCTCCACATACATGCAGCTGGCATGCTCAGCACTTACTGACAGCGTATTAAAAAGAAGCTGGAGACCTTCACTCTTTGCTAGAGGAAAACAACTGGAGTCAAAGCAGCAGCAGGGGCTCATCAGCCCATTCGCATTCCTCTCGGCAAAGCAAGAGAGAGCAGAAATGCTGTCACATCACCAAAATGCAAGGAAAAAAATGTGCTGGTATTTGCTGAAGCGTAGCGTGGCAGGTAGAGAGCGGATGTATAAAAGAAAATACAAATGCACTAGAGAAAATACAGTTGCATGGGAAAGCGGCTGCTGCATCCAGAGGTATCTAGAAAGAGGATCCAGCGTTGTCCAGGTAGCATGAGAGTGAGAAGACCTGAAGTTAAGAAATGCATTTCCGTGGCTGCTGCTTCCAGTCATGTGGGAAAGCCTCAGGCAACAGATATTTTACCTTCTACAGGGAATTTTCAGCTGAGGCAGTCCTGCTGTATGACAGCAAAGCCCGGGATACCAGTTCTGTGCTGCCTTGCAGTTTTCTCTCCAAAACCTGACATTTTTTCTTCTTGGCACCTTTCTTATCATTTCCTTCCAGTCTCATTTCTAGTTTCCAAATTGCACTTGAAGAAAAAACTGCTTAGAGTTAGTTTTGGGGCAGCAAAACTTTCTGATTCTTTGGGGTCAATTTGAACAAGGGGAGGTTGGGGAAACACGTGCTAGAGATGCTTGGATGGAGGTCGCTCCAGGGCCGAGGTGGTATTGCATCCTATTTTGGGTTGCAGCACCAAGCCCAGCCGAATTTTTATGTGCCCTCATAGGAAATTCTCTTTTCGAAACTGCCATCTCAGACGTGTAGTAAAATTCATATTGAAATAGAGGGGAAAGCAGCACAAGGAAGGCGAGATGGTGGTTGTCAGCCCTAGGAAAGCAAAGCCAGGGGGTATTTGCTTGCACCTCCAGCCCCAGCCGCCCTGGGGCTGCCCATGCCACCCTGGAGCGGGTTTGCTCTGGGGACTGTCCGGCGGCACACCACGCTCGTGGACCCCTGCTCCTCTGGCGGGCAGGCGGGGAGAGGAGGCTGGGCTCCGCGGGCACTGGGCACCATCTCGCCGCCGACCCCACGGCCTGACGCTGCCCATGTGCCCGGCAGTGCGACGGGACCCTGCTAGACCTGAGCAACGCGTCCCTGGAGGGCATCGCCGTCCTCAACATCCCCAGCATGTACGGTGGCTCCAACCTCTGGGGCGAGACCAAGAAGCAGCGCAGTTACAACCGGCTGGGCAAGAAAGCACCGGAGAAGCTGCACGCCACGGTGGTCACTGACACCAAGGAGCTCAAGTTCTGCGTGCAGGGTGAGCGGTGGGGCCCGGCAGCAATTGGGGTTTGCGGGGTGCGGGGGGTTAGCAACAGGGAGCTGGGCAGCCACCGGTTCTGTCTGCGGCTCAGTGCACATGGCGCTGGAGCAACGGCACTGAAGGCTTTGCTATCGGTTCCCTCTCTTTTGGGGTGCTGGGGTGACCCCAAGAATGATCTGGCCAAGCTGGTGAAGGAGGGTGGCTCTGCCTGCCTAGGTATGGCCCAGCACTGCGTTTCTCAGGGCTGGTTATGCCGTGCCATGGTGGCCAGAGAGGATGTGGCTCCTGCGCCCTGCCAGGCACCTCTTCCCCCACCCTCTGGGGATCCCGGCTCGGGGGGTGCCCGAGTGGGACCCGTCACCTGCGGGCATGAGGCTGGGCAGTCCCCCGCACCCCGTGGGGCTGGCAGGCAGCCACTGCAGGGCTGGGCACCCGCTGCTGCAGAGGAGGAGTCGGAAGCGGAGCTGCAGAGCTGGCACCAAGGGCTTTCGTAAGCATCTTCCCAAGCTCTGCCGCAGAGCTGCCAGCCTGGCTGGGGGGTTTTGGGAACAGCATGGTACCCATGCTGTGCCCCAGCCGGCACCTCACACCCGCTTGCTGTGGCCACCGGCGCTGTCCCCGTGGGCACGGGCAGGGCGCAGGCAGCCCAAAGTGTTGGCAGGGTTCCCCCCCAGAGAGCAGTGGTTTAGAAAGCAGCCAGCAAAATAGGTCAAGCACCCTTATTTTCCACCTGCCACCTTCCACAGCCTGGGGCTGGGGTGGGAAACAGCCCCCTCGCCGCATGGCTGCCAGGACGGCTGTGTCATTGGCCATCCCAGGCTGTCACTGGCTGTCCCTCACCAGGCGTGCCCATGGGTACAGGCAGCAGGGAGTGGGGGAGAGCAAAGGCCTGTTCCAAAGGGTAGTGAGAGGCAGTGGGGTCGGTCCCTTGGGCATGTCCCCATTTGCAGGTGGGCAGGAGGGGGGGGGGTCCACCAAGGGTGAAAGAGGACCCTGAAGGAAGTGAGAGATGGAGCGAGTTGCCCCAGTGTTGGGCACCTTCAGTGATGGCCCAGAAGAGCAGGAGGAGCTGGGAAAAGGGGCGATGCCCTGGGATCCCTCCCAGGGAGGATTCCGTGGTGCATCCTGGCTCCTGGGGGGCTGCAGTGCCCCAGGGCACCCAGGCGATTGTGGAGGTGCAGGCCTGGGGTGGGTGTCTGCCGCAATTTCATACAACACTGCAAATAAGCGGTCAAAGGGCTGGTGGGGATCTGGGCTGCCACCCTGCAGCCATGGAGGTCCAGACACTATTTCAGACCAGGGGTATTTTGGACAGCAGCATTGTCCAACACTGCAAACACCCAGCTGGGCAGTCTCAGAGCACAGGGGACATCAGGACATGTCCCCACAGTGCCACCAGCCCCGGTGTGCTGGTCCTGATGTTTTGGATGATGGCAGAAGGCAGGGGATCCCTGGGGACAGGGGGACCGACTCGGATCCTTCTCTCTTGCAGACCTCAGCGACCACCTCTTGGAGGTGGTGGGGCTGGAGGGTGCGATGGAGATGGGGCAGATCTACACGGGGCTGAAGAGCGCTGGAAAGAGACTGGCCCAATGTTCGTCCGTCACCATCAGGTATTTGTCCCTGACCGGGCTGAGTGCCTGACTGATGGCAAAAGCCTGTGCCTGTGTCACCCTGCGTTCCCTCTCTTTGTGCCCCGCAGGACATCCAAGCTGCTGCCCATGCAGGTGGACGGGGAGCCCTGGATGCAGCCATCCTGCACCGTGAGTCCCGGAGGAGGGAGTGGCTCTGCCACCAGCAGCCAGGGCGAGCAGGGGCTGTCCGCATGGTGGGACGGGGCAGGCAGGGGCTGACAGCATGGCAGGCAGCCTTGGCTCCCCATGCAGCGTGGCAAAGCCTCTGGAGTTGGAAGGAGGCTCCCGCGCTTGCTGGTGGGTGGCCGCAGAGCCCAGCCACCTGTGACTTCTGTCTGCACCCATGCCGTGTGTGCCATGGGCAAGCCATCACAGGAGCCATGCGGACAGGGACACGGTCATCCCTTGCCACGTGGGTGGGTGCAGTGGGGTTCCCCACCATACAGCAGGCAGCTTGCCCAGAGGAGAAATCCCTCTGCCCATCCCAGCGCTGCCTGGATGTGATTCCGAAGCTGTTACTCCCATGCAGCAAAGCATTTTAATGACCCAGCTGGGGGCTGGCAGCAGCTCCTCACCCCGGTGCTGGGTGCTGAGCTGCTCCCGACTTGCTCGGGTCACTCCCTGGGGTCCCCAGGCTGGGGGATGCCCGGGAGGGCTCAGAGCCCAGGAGCCCATTACTGAACTGGGTTTTTCACTTCTTTTTAGGTCAAAATTACACATAAAAGCCAAGTGCCGATGCTGTTGGGCCCCCCACAGAAGAGCAGCTTCTTTTTCCTGAAGAGGAGAAACCGAACTCGAGATTAAGCAGCGTGCAAGGAGCCATGGTCCAGAGGCACGTGGCATCCCAGACACCCGCCCGCTGCAGGGGGTCCCCAAATCCCCGCTCCAGAGTGGGGAGAAAAAACAACCCCCCAAGCCCAGTGGGGATGCTTTGTCCTGGGAAGGTCTTGGAGGCTCCTTCCCAACCACCACAAGCGTCTTCTCCAGCTGGGATGGAAGTGGTGGGCGAAGGCAGGCCGATGCACGGGGAGTGCATTCGCTGGAGCAGTGCTATGACTGGAGTTTTTTTGCCTTTATTTAAATAACCCCCCTGCTGCCTGCCCCGGCAGAGCTGCAAATGAACGCGCTCCTGAGAAAACGCCAAGCTTCACTTATTTATTTTTAATCCCCTTGAAAGACACTCGATGTTTTGCTGCACTGGCTTTCTGTCCACCTTGCACATTGGAGAAGTTATTTATTTTCTTAGCCTAGAGGAGATGGTCTCTGCCATGCCTTCAGCTAGCGCTTCTGGGATGGGTTTTAAGCAGATGCAAAGCCAGCCTTCACTGCCAGCCCTGCGAGCTGCCAGGCATGGGATGGGCTGGGGACAGACAAGATGGTGCCTGGGCCATGGGGGCAAGCATGGGGTGGATGGGAGGAGACTGTGTTTTGACATGGAAGTGGCAAAAAAGGGATTTGGGGGCTGATTCTTGGGAAGCCCCCATGCCCTGGCTCTGGGCTTTGTGTTCATATTTATGTATTTATTTAGCAAACTTTGGGGGGACTTTGGGGCTCACCTTCTTTTTATGAGCCCTAGTTGGACACGAACGCCACCTCCCTTCTCTGCTGGCTGTCCCCCATGGCACTTCCTTCCAAGTGGACTTTCCTCTCTCCTAAAGCCTGCCAGCCTGTGCCAGGGGCTGGGGACCGACATCCAGAAGCTCTTCTCGCTTGGAAGTGTCCCCCCTGGCCTTTTTACACATCTCCTCATGTGCTGTGCTGCCTCCGGTGCTCCTGGATGGCTGCAGGGAGCAGTGAAGAGCTCTTGCACCTCGGTTTCCACACAGCCAGGTCTCCCCCCTGACCCACCCCGAAGCCAAGGAGCTTCGCAGATGCCGCTGCCAGCCCCTGCCTGCAGGGGCACCCACTGCTCACCACCTGGCTGCTCCTTTTCTCCTCACCCAGCCGGGGTGCACGGGCAGGTTTCGGTGGCATCACCCATGTATCTCCCACTAGGCACATGGGGAGAGACCACGGGACGCAGCTTCTCCCCAGGATGCAACGGGGCCCGGAAAACGAATGAATGCATGGAGGCCGTGGTGGTCTACATGTGTGCCCCGCTTCACGGCGCTCCCAGGAGCTGGGAGTTGGCAGGACTGGCCCACGGAAAGGCTGCTGGTTGCTTCTGCAGGCACCTGCTGCCTCCTGAGGTGGCCCTGCATAGGGGGACACCTGGCTCCTGAATCAGCTCCCGCTCCCAGGCAGCTCCCTCAGGTCTGGCGGAGGCCCCTGTGCCGCTGTGAGCAAGCCGGGAGCATGTGCCCTGTGGATGTTGCTGCAGGCAGGAAAACTGCTGCTTGTCCCCGCTATGCCCCTGCCAGAAGGTTGGGAGCCATGGCTGGGACAAGCCACCCTCTCCTCCCCAGTGACCCAGCGCCCGGTCTCTCCTCATGCTGCAGGTTCCCATTCAATAGCATTCCCCTGGTAGTGCAGAGGGTGCTGCCGTCACTATGCTTCAGAGCGAACAGTGAGCTGAAAGGGAGGCGTTTGTCGCCCTCCCCAGGCAGAGACAGTAGTGCTGTTGTGCGCCCATTCAAGCTTTAGCTCAGGGCTGTTTCTGACAGCAGCCATAGGGCCCTGCTGACATGGGAGGAGGTGGACTCCCAGCTGGCCTCTAGCCCACGAGTCCCCATCGTGGCCAGAGCGCGGGAGGAGGCTCCAGTGGGCTGCCACGGGGTGGCTCCCTCTCCTCCTGCCCTCGGGCAGGGCGAGGGTGAGCTGGGGGCAGGTGCTCACTGCAAGGCAGGAGAGCACCGAAGAGCGAGCGGGAGCAAGCATGGGCCCAGCTGGCAGGCACAGGGGTCACCACAGCTCACCGGAGCCGTGAGCTGCATACATGGGCACGCTCCACCTGCCGTGCATAAATCCCCCCTTCTCCTCCTCCTCCTCGTCACCCCGGCCGGCCATTAATGAGTAGCCAGGTGAAAGCGTAGGGGAGCTAGGCCAAATAAACCCCAGGTCTCCTGGACCAGCAGCCTCCATTGGAAAAAAAAAACCCCTCGACCAAGCTTTGCCAGCAGACAGGTTGATGGGTTTGATCTGTGGGATGACAACACACGAGGTCAGCGGCATTTATAGCAGCAGGTTTGGCTCCATTTCCCTGCCCGCTTGGCCTTGACCCAGGGTTTTATCCCAGGCCTCCGATTAGAAAGCGCCTGTATGGAATCGGCAATGTTTTTCACCACCAACCTGCTCCTTGCACCCAGACACGGTTTGCTGGGCTCTGGGCAAAGAGCAGCACTTGGGTCTCTCTGCTGCAGTTTGCCATCAGTGGTGCCAGAGCCGGGGAATCAAGCGGGCACTGTTCGGCAGCATGCCAGGGGGCGAGGAGTGTTTGTTTGAGCTCAAAGCTGGAGGGGGAGCACCCAAACACATGTCCTGCAGGGTACAGGGAGCCCAGGGCCGCCACCCTGGACCACGGGGGAATGATGACACACTGGCACCAGTCTGCCAAGGGTGACGGGCTCCGATAGAGACATCCCCTTCTGATGATCAGTGAGACGATTCCTGCCACCTCCCCCGGGGGACACAGCTTTGATCCGCTCCCACCATACCAAAGCCATGGTTCAACAGGCCTGGCAGCTAACAACCTCCTTAGTCCAATGGTGCAAAATCTTCAGCCCAGGAGGGGACCTGCAGGGGCTGGGATGCCAGCCTGGCTGTCCCCGGCTCCAGGGAGGAACATGCCATGCAGCCGAGAGGCACGCGAGGCTCTGAAACCAATCTCCCCAATCTCCCTCAGCACCTCCCAGCTCAGCCCCGTTTGTCCCTCAAAGGCCACGGGATGGACCCCCCAAACACCCCCCCCCAGCCCCAGGCATTGGTGCCAGTGCACAAGCAGTCCGCCGAGCTGCTGCCATTCTGGGGGACCCCTGATTGCTGGGGAACCTATTGCTGTGGGACCCCCAGTCCCGTCCTCCTGCTATGTGCGTAGCCGTGGTTGCCTGCATGGAAATGGTGTCCGTAGCGTAGTGCGTGTTGCCATGTACACCTGGACTGCTGTGGGCTTGCCTCAAATAAAGATGATGATGAAATACTTGGCTGGTCCTGGGGTGCACTGGGGTTCCCCGATTCCTGGCCAGGCATGGGGTCCCCACCTTCAGGGACTCAAAGGGGAGGTGCCCGATTCGGGGTGCCGGGGATGAAGTTGTCAGTGGCAGCGCGATGGAGCGGTCCTCAGCAGGAGCTGCAACTGGCTAAAATTGGAGCCTGCAATTTTGTTCTCCCCCTCCCGGGTGGGCTCTAAATTTAGCAGGCGCTGGTTGCTATCCCCCCTCCCAGCCCTGGCTCTCCAGGGGCTTCAGCTCTTCCCAAGGCACCCTTGCGGCCTCCCACCCGCCTGCCCCCTCACCTCTCCCTGTGCTGGGTGACAGCAAGAGACCTGGAGGTGCTGAGCAGCCCCTGGCCAGTGCGGGACCAAGGCCGCCTTGGGTCGCCGATTGTGTCCAGCTTTGTGATGACTGGGCTCGTCCCCAGCAGCCAGCCTTGCTCCCCGGCCCAGGTTTTGCCACCTGCCTGTTCGTGTGTCATCTGCTAATTTTACCAGTGGTGATTTAATCCCGGTTGCCTGCCTGCAGAGGGGAAGTGAGAGCACCAGCACCTGCAGAGCCCCCTGGGAGCCATCCCCAGGCGGCAAGGACACCCCGTGCCCCCTGCGTGCTTCGCCCCCCCCCCCCCCCCAGCACGCAGGCACACGGCAGGCGGCATATCCTGGTAGCACCCCACCCGCCATTTCACCCATGACACGATGGGAAACAAGCTACCTGCCATTACCAGCATCATCCCTGGGAGACGGTGGTAGCCCTAAGGGACTCTGGAAGCTCATCAGTATGCCAAAATTGACAGAGGAATTCCCATCAGCAGCCCAGAGATGTGCTGGGCAGCTCTCCCAGGACACCAGCAAGCCCATGACCTGTGTATTTCAAAATGATGATGACAACCCCGTACCAACAGGCATCCAAGCCCCTGGGCATCTTCCCAGGATCCGAGCAGAAGGCTCCTCTCCTTCCCAAGCTGTGAAGAGCAATACGTAACCGAGTACTATTCTTTGTCCCTTCTCCAGCAATTAATATCCTGGTCTCACTCTGCAACATGAGGCCTCCACACAGTTCATTTTTCCTGTGCAACCTGCTGCATCCTTCCCGAGCTGCCACTGGCAGGTCTCCATGGCGGGTCTCACCACCTTCAGTTTACAGATGGGGAAACTGAGGCACGTGGCAGAGCAACGCTGGGGTGGGGGCCTGGCAGGCCCCCAGCAGCATGGCTCTATCCTAAACTCATTCCCAGTCCTCTGAGCTATTTGCAGTCCTGCAAGGGCTTGTGTCCACAAACCCGCAGCAGGGGGATCCAGGGCCAGGGCAGCCCCAAAGCCCCTGCAGGTGGGAACTATTTTCCTACGGCCTCCTCCCAAGAGCCCTTCTCAAAGGCTCTGCCTGAAGGAGAAAGGCTGCCAAAGCCAGCACTCAGGCGTGGGTTAGCCCCGAGCTCGCAGGGGGACCCGTGTGACACCACCTTGCTGGTGCAGAACCACCTCCCCAAGAAAGCAGAGGGGACCCCACGTTGGGGACCCCATGGTATGTGAGGCCCGAGGTCCATTCCATCTGCAGAGCTTGCTATGCGGCAGGTTCTCGGGCACGGGAGTGCATGGAGCAGCATGCCCCCGGATCTGCCCTCCCCCAATGCCGTCCGTTAACGCCCCAGCCCCACTCCTGGAACAGGCTGCGGCCCCTTTAAATCCTGCGCTGCCCCAGCCCCACCCGCTAGCCTCTTCCCCTTCTATTTTTTTATGAATGAAAAACGTTCTCGGCGGAGCCATGCAAATCGCGCCGCGCCCATTGGCTGCCGCCTCCCCTGCCCACCCAGCCGGCCTCAATGGTGCTCGGCGGAGCGGCGCGCGGGCGGGCGCGCAGCGGCATCGCGGCCAATCAGACGGCACGGGCGGCCGAGCGGCGGTCCCCCATTGGCCGCCGTGGAGGGTAAACAAGCGGCGCGGCGCGGGGCGGGGCGGGGCGCGGCGCGGCGCGGCGGAGGTCGCTGGTTCGGGGTTTGCGGGCCGGCGCAGAGCGGCAGCGCGGACCCCGGTGCGGAACGGCGCCTTCCCCGGCCGCCCCCGGCCTCGGCCCCGGCCCCGGCCCCCGCCCCCGCTCGCCCCGCGGTGGCTGAGCCCGCGGCTCCCCGGCCGGGTACGCGGGGCCTGGCGGCGGGGGGGCAGGGCGGCCCAGGGCGGGGGCGGTGTTTATGAATGGCGCGGGCCGCGCGGTGTGAATGGCGGGGGGCGCGCGCGAGCGCGCGCGGGGGAAGGGTAGAGGAGGGGAGGGGAGGGGAGGCGGGGGCGGAGTTTATGAATGGGGCGCGCGGGGCGGCGTGGGAACGGGCCCGGTTGCGGCGCGGCTCTGCAGCGCCGAGCACCGGCAGGGGCGGAGGGAGGCGGCCGCCGGGCGAGGGGAGGCGAAGCGAAGCGAAGCGGCCCTGCCTGCCTGCCTGCCTGCCTGCCTCCTCCCGCTCCCACGGCGCGTGATGTCACGACCGTTTCTATAGAAATTGGGTGACATCACGATCCGGGGGGCTGCGACCCGCCACGGCAGGAGCGGACCGGCTCCCCGGGGAGGCGCGGCGGCCCCGGACCGAGCCAGCCCCGGGGGCGGCGGCAGGAGCTGGGGCCTGATCCTGACACTCCCCCCCACCGCCCAGGCACACGCACCTGCCGGAGCCCGGGCGGGCCCCCTCCTTCCCGGGTCGGCGTCGATGCTGAGCGGGCCGGGGGCGCTGCCTGCCTCCCCCGCACCATGGATGGCTTCTACGACCAGCAGGTTCCCTTCATGGGCCCCGGGGTAAGTTTGCCTCGTGCCCCTTCCCCGCCCCCCCCCCCCCCCCCCCGTCCGTGGGGGCACCCACCGCGTCCTTGGGGGTACCCCCCCACCCCGTGGGGGTTGGGGACTGCCGCCCTCCCGAACCATTCTCGCCCTGGTCCTTGCAGAAGTCCTGTGCTGAGGAGGGCCGAGGCCGGCCAGGGTCCGATAGGAAAAGGAAATTTTTGGAGACCGACCTGGCCCACGACTCGGAAGGTAGGCAGGGCTGGCCTGGGGGGCCATGGCCTCGCTGCAGCCCCGTGAGACTGCTCTCCTTGCGTTCGTCAGTTTAGAAATAATCCTGCGAATAATGGCAGTTTTATTTATTCTTCTGTGGACTGCATAAGTCTTTCACTCTGTTCCAGAGCTCTTCCAGGATCTCAGCCAGCTCCAAGAGGCCTGGCTAGCTGAAGGCAAGTCTTCACCTCCGCCTTTTGCCATGTAAAATCTCTCTGTGAGTATTTTTTTGAGAACCGAAAACGTTGTAAAACCACTTTTTGTTGTTGTTTTTTTAGCTCAGGTCCCTGATGATGAACAATTCGTCCCAGATTTCCAGTCTGACAATTGTAAGTGATTGTTCTGGGTTTTCATTCTTGGGGTGGAGGCAGGCAGGGGAGGGAATGTTTGGGTGCCTGTGCAAAAACTCGCACTGGGTTTGGAGCCGCTTGCTTGGGAAAGCAATTGTTGCTGGGGCTGAAACCGTGAAATCATGGACTTTTGGGAGCAAGCATGTGTGGTTTGGGTTCATCTAGATGAAACTTGCAATGTCCTGTCTTTAGTGAACGGGGAAAATTATAGCCAAATGCGTGGAAATAGCTTTAACTGATCTCTGGGCTCCTTGGAGCCTTGCTGCTTGTTCGTAGTAATGTTGATTTGCTTATAAACGCTCCTTTTCCTTTTCAAGTGGATGTGAGAGCCCGTGCTGGGCTCCTTGGTTAGCCACAATCTCTGCAGTTTCTGCAGCTTTTTACAGTCCTGGCCCAGCACTGTTGGCAAGAGCGGACCTGAGCGGTGAAACTTGAGCTGCTTTAAGCAGCATTAATCACTGGCAAGCGAGCGTGTTTAAAAGGAGGCCAGTGAAAATGTAGTCCCTCTCGAATTGCATAAGAGCGAGAGTTGGTTCTGAGCCGTTGTTCGTTGCTGGAACGGGTTAGCGGCGAGGGCAGGGACTGGTTAATGGCGTGTGGTGCTTGCGCGGCTCTCGGGCGCTGGTTCTCCTGGCATTGAAGGCTGGGTTGGAGGGGAAAGGGGGGGGGAAGATCAGGATGTTTGGAGTCGTTACCTGGCAAACAGAAGTAGTAACTTGGTGTTCGTGGCTGGGTTTTGCTGCTGAGCCAGACAGCTACAGAACTTAAAGGAAATCAAATTTAGCCTGCAGTCGAACAGATTTTTCATTCCAGCTTTGTCACAGCATGCAGCGAGGGTATCTTCTCCTACAGTAAACGCATGTTAATTATTGCTCTTTGATTACTTCTGAGTGGGAAGCTTGCCATTAAACTGTTCCAGACAGCCCAAGTTTTCAGATGCGCTTTTTTTCCTTGTCTCCCCTGAGATAAAAGGCGAGCCCAGAGTCAGAAACGCAACTGGCTGTTGACATCCTAGTGCAGCCCAGCAGCTCTTGCTTGGAGCGGTAGAAACTGCAGCGTGCGTGGGAGGGTGGCTCTTAGAGCTGAAGCTGTTTCCAGTGCCTTTTGGCAGTCTCTTGTTTCCTTGTAACCTGAAGAGCTCAGAGAGAAGAGACAAACTTTTCTGGGTGATACAGGGGAGGAAAAAGAGGGAGAGAAAAAAAAAAAAAGGCATTTGGTTGAAACTCTTCAAACGTTCTCCTGACCTGCTCGGCCTCTGCAGACCTGGTGTTGAAATGACTTTGTCACTTGAAAGGAGCTCTTCTTGCATGACTCCCTGCTGTAATAACCTTCCTTAACTTTCCTGGGGAGAGAAAGCAAAGGTTTCCCTTGCTGCTGCACAAGGGGCTGTGCTGGCTGTGGGGGGACTCGGACCGTGGTGGAGGGGGATGGGGAGCCCAGCTCATCCATACCGGCACTGGAAAGAGTTTAAAGAGGAGAGAGTCTCTAGCTTACAGCTTTCTGGCCCCATCTTCTTATTTCACTCTGGTTTTGAACCGTTTGCAGTGTAGGAAGAGAGAGAGGGACAAATCTGGTGCAGCCACCCCTCTGCACCTGGCTTTTGCTAGCAGGAACGTGTGCTTTCCTGGGCTGGGGGTCATATTGGGGTTCAGTGCCTCTTCACTCCAGGGGAAGGTAAATCCTTCCCTAGTCCATATGGACGTTTGCAGACATGCATTGGACTCAGTTCTTGCAGTCATATAATTCTGTGCCTTTCACCTGAGGAAGCTGCCGCTTTCTTTTATCCTGAGCAAACCAGTTCCATCTCCTACTCTGTTGCATTCCCAGGGCCAGGCTTCCCCAGCACAGCAGCAAAAAGGAACAAACCAGGCTCAGTTCTGACCCTGTTGCCCTGGGGAATGCCGCCGCCACATGTGCCGTGTCGAGTCACGGCGATGCTCCGAACTGCAGCATCATTCTTGCCTTGCTAAAAAACCCTCATTGCATGGGCAGCTTGGCTGCTGCCCGCTCGCTATTCCTGAGTCTGTAGCTGAGGTCCCTGGCAGACACAGGCTTAATATTGGGGTTTAGCACCAAAGTGCCATAACATGCTGGAGGGTGGTGGGTCGCTGCGCTGGGGAGGAAATCCTGCCATGGGGATGGGGAAAGCAGGGCTCCTCTGAATAAGGGATGCGTTGTTCTCAGTGCCTTGGACCGAGGAACAAGAGGCTGGATTCAGTGCTTAGAAGCTGGCCGGAGAAGTGGCAGATCCTCCCGGGAAGGCAAGGAGGCCGTGGGTGACGCTTGCAGAGCTCACCATGCTGGCCATCGTGCCACATCCCTGGCTGAGCATAGGTGCAGGTTTGCTGGCAGCACTGTCCTGGGGAGAAAGAAGGGTATATGTACAACGGTATATCTTGATTGGTTGTTTAAATAACTGGGAAGTGATGGGGTCATGCTGGGGAGATCAAGCATCATGAGAAGTTTTGCCTTTTGCGGGGGTTTGTTCCCAGGGGACTTGTGGCCCCTGGCCTGGGTGGCATGTGGCTAGAGCCACAGGCAGGGCACGGAGCGGGATTTCTTACACACCAAAATGAAAGCAGGAGGTTTGTTTCTGAGGAAGAGTTGTTTAAACAAAGGAAAGCAGGAGCCTGGTTTCTATTTCTGGCTTCTCTCCTGGCGTGACCTTGGGTGCGTCCTGTAATGCTGGGGGATGGAGGGGCAAGCAGGGAGCTTGGCTCCCAGGTGATGGCTTGAGTGGGTGCCAAGGTCCCCAGCCAGTGCCTGGGCTGGAAATGGTGGTTTTGTTGCCTTCCTCTTAGCTCGGGCAGCGAGTGCCACCAGCAAAGCCAGCATCCTCCAGGCTCGGCCTCTTAGAGGTCCCGTCACGCTGATGCTTGGGAACAACCTGCCCTGTCCCCTGCCAAGGGATTCACTGACAATTCAAGGCCCCAGACGGCTTTGGGGTGTCAGCTTTCCCACGGGAGACCTCTTGGCTGAAGGTTGGCGTTTGGGGCATCTCCAGCTTGGCTGGTGGTGCGGCACTGGGGGGCACGCCTGCGCACCCCCCGTCTTCCCCTCCTGGTTGTGGCGCCTTGCTGGTCGGGCACAGCAGCAGCACACATGGCTGGTCCCCTTGCCCGGCCTCCCCGGTGCTCTTCCATCCCCAGGGACTAAAGCAGCGCAGACAGGGGCCGTCAGGCACCCACGGGTGCTCTCACGGCTCCCGTGGCTCAGTCCTGGCATGGGTGTGCCGAGGCGTGTTCTCTGGCCCCGTCTGTAGTTAAGCTGCTCCCTCTGCCTATTTTTATATATATATTTTTTTTTTTTAGCTTTTAATTACAGTGCCGAGTGCAGGACTGGAAAGGTTAAAAGCACTCGTGCACCCAACGTGCCTTTGAGGCACTGGGGCAGGGCGTCTCCTTCCCCGGGAACCCTCCTGCCGCCTTTCCCGCTCCCTGCCTGCCCACTTGCTGCCAGGGGCCCAAAACCAGCTACTTCCCCCCCACCAAAAGCCGCACAACCAGCCTCGGTCCCCTCCTCGAGTCCCACCACCGGGCGCTCTGGCCTCACAGCCCCGGCTGGCCATGAGCTTGGCGGCAAGAACATGTCTTGCCGAGCAGCGCCGGCCGGCCCCGCAGTGTTTGTGTAAGGAATCCAAACGTTGCACAAAGTCTAGGCTTGGGCAGCTGGTCTCTGTTAGGATCTTAAGGCTCGTTTCCCTTTTCTTGAATGGCAGCGCTAAGCTCTGGGGAAATTTTTCTTTTCTTTTTTCTTCTTTTTTTTTTCTCTTTTTTTTTTTTCCCCTGGCCACATGAATGGAGCGCTCCAAATTGTTTGTGAATGGAGGGTGGTGCCCGCTCGGAGACTTTTTTTTTTTTTTTTTTTTTTCTCTCAATGAATAACCAGACCCTATTGTACGGCTGGCAGAAAAACAACTCGCTCCAACAACACGGAGCCTGTTAGGGAGAAACATGCCCGCGATAGGCAGCTGGAGCCCTTCCAAAGCCAGTTCCCCTTGCTTTCCTGTGGCTCGCAGGGCGCCCGGGCTTTGCCGCCGCTGCGCCGGCCCCCCATTAGGGCTAGAAATGCTGAGAGCGGCAAAACCTCGCTTGGGGGGGGTAGGGGGGAAGAAGGAGGAGGGGGATAAATCCAGCTTGGGAGCGGGTGGAAGGCGTGCGGGGGGCTGTGCTGGCTCAGCGCTGGGCTTTGTGTTTCAAATCCTCCTCGGGGGGTTTTATGCCCTTGGTACCAGCTGTGCCGGGCCCTTGCTGGGGTGGGGGGGAGTAGAGAGGGGAGTCAGCAGCTCTTTAAAGGTTTTGACAAATTAGGGGAGCAGCTAATTACCTGGCAAGCTGTGAACAGTTGTCCTGGAGCTATTTGCTCCTCTCCACTGTAGCTGGGCTGTGTTTAGACTTTGCATGAAGCTAATACTCCACTTCCGATTAGTCTTGGCTCTCCTCTGCAGGCACTATTTAGGTAAAGAACTCTGAGGCGCTTTCCCTTTCCTAGAACGCCTGCTTTTAGAAATTAATTAGGTTAAGCGTATATTACTCGGTTTAAAATTATATATAGCGAGGGGGCTTGGGGGGGCTGGGAAGGATTGGGGTTTAATGGGACGTTTGCCACTTGAACTCAATACAATTGTGGGACCCTGGGACTGGGTCCCCTTGGAGCACTGTCGCTGGGGGAAGGTGGATCCCATTTAGCCTCTGGCCAGCTAACTGGGAGCTGAGTATGTCCCTGCGAGGGCGAGCGGGTCGCTCTGTCCCGTTCACAAGCTCTTGGAGCTCCAGGTTGTCAAGCCCCCTCATTCCTTGCCCCACAGCTCAGGGAGGCAGCCGCTGCCTGCAGTGCCTGGGCATGTCTCCCCTCACTGACGGGTTTTTGGCTCGGCCCGGGCGCGTGTCTCATCCGAGGCTGTTGTTGAGATGCCTGTTCCCCTCTTGCAGCCCTTGCTGTGCCCCCTCTCACCCTGTGCCGTTCCCCTCTCGGATCCCAGCGGGGAATGACTCCCCCTCTGCCAGCGATGTCCTGGGCTGGTGGGATTGTCCCAGCCCTGGGACCTCTGCCATCCCCTGCAGAAGTCAGCCCTGCCACCCCGCCTCAGTCCATCGGCACGTCAGGGGCTGCCGGGGCACCGTCCTGCCGTGGTTTGGTTGCCTGATGCTCCTCTGGGGGGTGGTAATTTGGCACCTGATTCCCAAGCAAAGAGCCCCCAAGGGGATGCTCCCCAGGGGTGACATCCCCCATCCCCTTTTCCCGCACGGGGGAGCCCATATCCTCCTCTGTCTCGTTGCAGTGGTCCTGCACGCCCCACCTCCGGCAAAGATCAAGCGGGAGCTGCACAGCCCTTCCTCGGAGCTGTCGTCCTGCAGCCACGAGCAGGCTCTCTGTGCCGGCTACGGGGACAAGTGCCTCTACAACTGCTGGTAGGTAGCGCCGGGGCGGCCGCTTGCCCGCGGACCCCTTAGGTCACGGCACGGGGACTTGTCTCGTTGGTCGGCCTCCGCCAAGCGGAGATGTCCTCGTTAGCGTCGCCATCAGCCCCTGTCCACTCTGCAGTGCCTATGACAGGAAGCCCACCACCGGGTTCAAGCCATTAACGCCGCCCGCCACGCCGGTGTCTCCTGCGCACCAGGGATCAGCCCTGCCGCCGCCGCCGGCCCCGGCTGCGCAGGCAGCTGCCCATGGGGCGGCCCCGGTCCCACACCCGCTGCAGGAGCAGAGGCAGCAGACCTTCGCCATGCCGCGGCCGCCTCACCCACCTATGCACATGCCAAAGATGATGTCTGAAAACCAATACCACGCAGAGCACAGGTAAGGCTTCCCCCGCCCAAGTGAGCGCTGGCATCTTGCGGCTGTTTATGGGGACTTTGGCCCTCTTGGGATGGATCGGTGGCCTCAAGCTGTGGGGAGGGAAGGGGGTTGCTTGTCCCCTTGCTGCAGTCACAGACCGCGGGCCAGATGTTGCTGCCTGGGGGCCCATGGAAACCAGTGCGGCAAAACTTCCCACTGGGATCTCACAGCTCTTTCTCCCCACGAGGCAGCTCCCTGCGAACGGGGACCTGCTCCTCCCAGCCCCGGGGACACCGGGCAGACCCTTCGCCTCCCCCTCAGGAAAGGCGAGGGAGGCAGAGGCTGTCACCTGCATCCATCCCTGCGGTGGCAGCCGATGGTGCTGAGTCAGGGCTTCCGCTCTCCTCTCTCCCACCTGCCGCAGCGCTCTGCCGTCCAAGCTGAGCCCTGCCGGGCTGGGGAGCTGCAGGCATCCCCGTCCTGCCCCTGAGCGCCCCTGGGCTGAGGGTTGGTCCTTAGCTCCCACGTGCTTCGCGTGGCATCCCTGTGATTTTGGGGCTACGGAGGGAGAGACCCTGCTCCCCACTTCCTCTTCAAGCTGTGGCTTTATCCCCCATCAACCCTGCATCCCTGGAGGCTTTGCCAGTCCACTCCCTCGTCCTGGGTTTGCTCGCGCTATCAGTAGGTGGCATGGTGCAAGTCACAGTCGACCTCCAGCTTTGCTTGTGGCGTCCTGGATGCCCTTTGCTGTGGTGATGGCTACCATGTCACCAGCAGTGGGGTGTCCCCTTTGGGCATGGGGCTGGATGTGGCAGCCCAGCAAAAGCCCCGTGCAGCGGGACCATGGAAACCCTCAGGACGTGCCCACAGTGGGAGAGCATCCCTCCGCGGCGAAGTGGGGCTCGGCTCCGGGCGACCTTCGAGCTATGCGGGGGTTTGGCTGTGACCCCTTGGGAAGCGCAGTGCCAGCATGGGGCTTGGGTTTCACTCAGGAAGGGCAGAGGGACACAGCTCGGAAATGGAGTAATCCCAGCCCGGCAGCTGGGAGAGCTCCAGTTACAAAGCCAAATGGCACACGGCCGGCCGAGAGGAGCCGGGCACGGAGATCGGAGATCGCCTTTCAAGGTGCCGGAGGACGAGGGGGATGTGGCAGCACCCCCTCGAGATGGTCCCTTATCCACCACTGCCAGCAGAGACTGTGCTGGGGCCCAAGCTGGCGGTGGCAGCACCCCAGAGCTGAAAATAGTGCTCCCTGTCACTGAGTTCAAGGTTTAATCCCAGCCGCGCAGGCGGATTAGCGGCCGGCTGGAGCTGCGGAGTGGATTTGGCTTTGCGTAAGCGCCCGCCCGGGTGCAGCATCCCCTGGGCCCCGCAGCTCTTGCCCTACCACCCCAGGGGCAGACTTTACTGGTTTACGGAGACTTTTACTGTTGTGGGGTGGGTTTTTGTTTCCTTTTTACACTCCTATACAGATATCCCCGCCACAGCACGGGGCTGCCATCACCCGAGGTGCATAGTGCTCTGCAAAGAGCTGGCCCATATGTTGTCCTGCTCCTCCGGCGGGGGGGTCCTCAGCGCTTGGAGGGGGATGGGGCTCCCTACCACCCCACTGGGTCCCCCCAGACAAGCCCTCGTGGTGGCTGTGCTCCCGAGGAACCGTCCCAGCCCACTACGGGTGGGACACAACGCCACCCAAACCACCCTGGGAGCACCCTGGGCTGAGGGCACCGAGCCGGCGTGGGGTCCCGGTCTGGGGTCCCGGTCTGGGGCGGGAACCAGCGGCGTGCCGGCAGGGCTGACCTTGCCACCCCTCGGTAACACCCCGTCCCTCTCCCCTCAGGTTTCAGAGGCAGCTGTCTGAGCCCTGCCACCCCTTCCCACCGCAGCCCGGAGTCCCGGGGGACAGCCGCCCCGTCTACCACCGGCAGCTGTCGGATCCCCTTGGCCCCACTGCCCCACACCCCCCTCAGGGATTCAAGCAGGAGTACCACGACCCGCTCTATGAGCATGGTGGCCCAGGGCTGCCCGGCCCCCCCAGCCATGGCTTCCAGCCCACCATGGGCATCAAGCAGGAGCCCCGGGACTACTGCATCGACTCAGGTGGGTGCGAGTTGGGGTGGGCAGCCAAGTGCCAGCGCTTGGTGTGGGGGGGGTACGTGTTACACCAGCAGCACCCAGGGGAGCAGAGCCATCTCTGCTGTCTGTGGCTCATGGGCAGCAGCACGGCGGGTGCAGGGTTGAGCCTCAGGCAGTGGGTGCCATGTCACCCTGGGACTTCCACGGTGCAGGCTGCTGTTTCGCCTGGTAGATGATCTCTCTCTTCCCCTCCCTCCCCTTTCCTTTCCAAAGCCGGGGTGGGGGGATATAGCAGGCATTCACCAGATGCCGCACGGCGTGGTCTGTGCCATAGCCACGGGCTGGGGTGCCCCATGGCACCCGCAGGGTCCCCCCGCAGCCCTGGCCTGGGGCTAGCTGTGATTTCTGGCTGCTGGACCCCACCAGCATCACGGAAAAATCCTCTAATCGCCTTAGGACCTAAAAATACCCTGACCTCGGGATGGAGGGTGGCACGGCCGAGCAGATGGCAGGGGAGGTGCGGCAACGCCTCCCTTCCTGCGGGGCCCGAATTACATGGTGAAAACCCGAGCTGACTTAGACCTTGCTCCCAGTGCTCATTCCAGTGGCCCCCCACTCCCCCTAAATCGTGCTGGTTTTCCCCCAAGGCTGGAGGTGGGTGCATGGCCCAGAGTGTGCTGGGGTGGGGGAGATGCCCAGGCTTGGCTACAGGATGTGCTTGGGGCGGACGATGTTGCTGAGCGCTCAGTGGGACCCACGGTACGTACGTCCTTAACGCTGCTTTCATCTCCCTCGCAGAAGTGCCTAACTGCCAGTCCTCGTACCTGCGGGGGGGCGTCTTCCCCAGCAGCCATGACGGTGAGTCATGGGCATCCCTGGTGTGTTCTGTCCCATCCCTCCCTCAGGGCAGGCAGACCCCCCCTGCCTCACACCTAGCAGAGCTGCTGGGCACTCTGAAAATGCCCACGAGAGCCTACATGCAAGCAGCACCAGCACCACTGCTAAAAATAGGGTCTGTGCCATGCAGCCGCCAGCCCCCGCGAGCATGCTACGAGGGCATGGCACCTCCGTGCCACGTAATCTGGGATAACGCACCCAATATAGCTACTAAGAGGGTTTTGGTTCCCCCAGCTCCCCAGGGTGAGGGGAGGACAGAGCTGCGTGGCGCTCGGCCAGCAAGCTGGTGAGATGCCACTGAAATAACGGGATGGGGCTGCTCCTGGCACTGGGGGACAGGGTCTTGGTGCTGGATTGGGCCAAGCCAGAGGTTTTTTGGGGTCTGGCTGGGGTGGTGTAAGGGTCCTGTGATCACCGAGGATCTTTTCCCCTTAGGATTTTCGTTTGAAAAGGACACACGATTGTATTTTGATGACACATGTGTGGTACCGGAGAGGCTGGAGGGTAAGAATCCAGCCCCAGAGGAGGGCTGGGGGGTGACCAGGGCTCACGGAGGGAGATTCGGGGCTGGGCTCCACAGCGGCTGGCTTTTCGGCCAAGCTGTGCTGGCACGGTGCTCTTGAGAGCTGCTGAGCATCATCCTGCATGGCTGCTCGGCATCACTGCTGTGCCCCATCCCCATCCCTGCCACCCACCCTGCGCCTCCCCTGCTTGCAGCGCCAATCCCAGCACCTCTCCCCTCTCTCACCCTGTGGCCTTATCCTGCACGGGGGGGTCCCAGCACAGGAGCGAGCCCAGTGTTGCCGTATGTGTCCCCAGCTGGAGGTGGCACAGCCCGGGAGGGGGGCAGAGCTGGGTTGTTTAACCAGCTGTGTCTCTGTGCGGGCAGGTAAAGTGAAGCAGGAGCCCACCCTGTACCGTGAGGGCCCTCCCTACCAGCGGCGCGGGTCCCTGCAGCTCTGGCAGTTCCTGGTCACCCTCCTGGACGACCCCGCCAATGCCCACTTCATTGCCTGGACTGGCCGGGGCATGGAGTTCAAGCTGATCGAGCCCGAGGAGGTACGGGATGGGTCCTGCTCCAGTGCCCAGCGAGCCAGGGCTGAAGCCTGGGAGCAGCCGCGGGGTGAGACTGGGGGGGTCTGTGGGGAGGCCGGATCCTTCCCATGCAACACAGCGGCTCACGCTTGAAGCGAGACACGTGTCTTTACTCTCTGAGCAGCTTTTGAGGGTGAGAGGGGAAAAGCCAGTCAGCCGTCTGCGCTAAGCAGCTGTAGAAATTTGCCTTTAATTTCCTCTGCTGCCTCGGCACGGCACGCGCTCTGCTCCTGGAGCCGCTGGCGGTCACCGGCCACAGTGGCGTTGCTCCCGGGCCCGCCACTCAGCCATGGCTCCCTCCCTCCGAAACTGCTCCCATCCTTCACCCTGGGTGCCCAGCGACAGCTCCCTGCCGGCATGGTGCCGTGCTGGAGCCGTGCAGCTCTCTGCAGGAGGGTGACACAGAGGAAGAAGCTGTTTGGGGAGTAATTGAAAGCAGCTGTAGTGCCGAGCTGCGCATTGTGGGTAATTACCCGTAATATCTCTTACGCCATGCATGGATATTGTGGTTTATTGAAGCGGCTTTTTTGGCAGGCTCCCCTAATCAAATGTCTTTTGATTCGGCTCCTGGTTTGGTGGTGGCGGCGTTGTGGCAGCCGCTGCTTGGAGCTGGAGCATTTATTGCAGCAGGCAGAGAATTGCTTCGGGACCGCAGTGATGCTTTCACCCCTGGCTGCTCCAGTGCCCAGAAATGAACCCCTACCCCACATTTCCATTGTGATTTCCTTCATGGATCCAGGGCTAAGCCCTGCTGGAGCCTTCACGGCTGCTTCTTCTCTCCCCGCAGGTAGCGCGGCGCTGGGGCATCCAGAAGAACCGGCCTGCCATGAACTACGACAAGCTCAGCCGCTCCCTGCGCTACTACTATGAGAAGGGCATCATGCAGAAGGCAAGTGACCCCACTACCACGGTGGGGTGGAGGATGTGACCATCCCCTGCTGTCACCCCAGCATCCTGGGGCACAGCAGGAGGGGGGCTAGGTTCAGCATTTGTCGTGCTGTGCTTGTTATTCCCCGGGGTCAGGGGGAGAAGGTGCAGGGCACCTCTCATGCCCTCCTCCTCCTTGCAGGTGGCCGGCGAGCGGTATGTCTATAAGTTCGTCTGCGACCCCGATGCCCTCTTTTCCATGGCCTACCCCGACAACCAGCGTCCCTTCCTGAAGACGGAGCCCGACTGCCCGGTGCCCGAGGAGGAGACGGTGCCGCTGACGCACTTCGAGGACAGCCCAGCGTACCTCCTGGAGATGGATCCCTGCGGCAGCCTTCCCTACGCGGAGGGCTTCGCTTACTGACTCGGCCAGCCAGCAGAGCCACGAGCACTAGCGCATCCACTTTGGGCAAATATGGTTTTGTAAAGAATATTTTTTGCTGTTCATAAGGAAAAAAACCAAACAAAAACCAAGAAACAAAACAAACCGTGCGCGCACACACAAATTGGAGGAATCTAAAAGGCCTGGTGTGTGTCGCTGCCGAATTCCCACCCTTACTGTCCAAGGGCTAGTGCGTAGGACTGCCCACAGCTGGCACCTCCCGCCAAGCATCGGCGTGATGTTTTGGGGCGACGGGAGCTAAAGATGCAGTCTCTGACCCAGGCCCCGTTCCTTGCCAGCACCGCGAGGGCCGACGGCTCCGGCAGTGTCCCGGGACTGGGCTGAGCCGATGTGGCCACCTGGCCAATTGTCACGACAATCTGCTTTGCATCGAGCACGATCTGCGTAGCTGCCTTGTGTGGTGGAAAGGGCTTTGATTTGCACAGAGGAGGGATGCGGGGCTGGGGGGGCCACCTGGGCCAGCACCCCGGGGCTGATGTGCGCAGCATCCTACCCCAACCCCGAGGAGCCTTCTGCCTTCTTCCCAAACCACCCTCCCCACCCCATCCTCGTGATATAACCTGATATAATGGTTTCTCAGCCCCTCCCAGGTCCTCTCTGTGCCCCTCTTGCTCCTCCTCCCCAGCTCTGGCTGTGGGCCATGGGTTGCATTTCAGGGGAGGAGATCTGACCTTCTTTTTTTTTCTTTTCCTTTTTTTTTTTTTTTGATGTTTTAGGAGGAAAGAAAAAAAAAAAAGGTTTCTAAACTGATTTTTGTAGATTTTTTTGTATTTTAAGGCAAAGCTATTTTTTTTTTTTTTTTTTTTGCAGCCTGGCTGCTGTTCCCAGAGCCCCTGGGGACACCCCCCTGGCTTTCCCAGTGGCATGCTTGCAGGGGGACCCCTCGGTGCCCACAGCTCCCCAGGATGGCTGCCGAAGTATCTGGTCCACTCCATTTCACCGCTCCAGTCCTGTTTCCCAGGGGAACCGGGGCTGAACCCCGGTGCCAGCTCAGCTGTGCTCCCCTCCCCTGCTCAGCATGGCCTTGGAGCTGGGCTGTAAGGCTGCGGGTGGGCAGGGACAGTGGGGTCCCTCACCCTGCTTCCCGGGTACCCTGCTTCCCTCCAGCTCCCCCCTCCCAGCTGCACCTCCTAACACTCCTCCACCACTCATATATCCATACCTGCCTATCCCCCTCCCTCCACTGGCTACATGTTTTTGTTGTAAATGCTGTATAGGAAATTTTTTCTCTTCCTTAGTTAGCTTTGGTTGGATTTTTTTTTTTTTTGACTGATTCATTCTTTTTTGGGGAAGTATGAAGATTAACTCTGGGTAGACTCAGTTGCTCTCCCCACGGTGGCTGCAGTGGCCTGTACCGGTGGGGAGCATTCGGTTGTGGGAACCCTACCTTGGGGACAGGGTTGTAACCATTTGCTCAGTGTGGCAGGTCTACAGTGCAGAAGGGGTTAATCTGAGGACTGATTTGAAATAATCTTTACTCGAGCAGGGCTATGTATCTCCTGCAAAGCTGCATTACATTCTGTACTGTGTACAATAAAGGATCTTGCTTTCTGTTCCTCCGCGGCTGCCTGGGTCCCTGCTTTGCCTGTGCTGTGGGATGTTGCTGGGGCTGGGAGGGAGCCTCTGGCTGGGCTTATGGGGGCAGAAGTGGTCCCAGGGTACAGCCCATCACTCAGGGCATGTGGGGCCATGTGTCCTTTGCAGGAGCTGGGACCAGGTGGGGGTCCAGGTCACCAGGGCAGGGCTGCCCTCTCCCCAGTGCTGTTGCTCCCAGGTCTGGATGCGGCCGTGGCTCTCACAAAGCCACATCCAGTGAGAGGGTCCATTTGAAATGGGGGCAGCTTCTGCCCAGCAAGGTGCAATTTAATATTGCCTCCTTGCAGAAGTTTCTCAGCTGCCTCTGTCCCCTTTGCTCTCCCTGGGAAACCCAAGCTCCCCACCATTGCGCAGGGCTAAAGCTGGTGGGGACTTCTCAGTGCTGAACCCAGAGAGGAAAGCCCCTTAGATGCTCCTAGCAGTGGTCCCCCAGCACTTACTGGCCCCATTTCTAAGCAGGGAAAAATCCCCACGGAGCAGCAAGGTCTGCAAAAGGCTGCAGGAGGTGGGTGGAGGGCAAGGCCCTACTCTATGAGGACCTGACTCAGTTGAAGCGCCTGTGTTTCCCCTGACAGGCTGGAGAAAAGCTCAAATGCCCTAGAACTGCCTGGTCATGTTGGCCTCTATTTTAGTTGGTTAAAGCAGGTTCAGATGGGATATCCACCAGCTCCCAGCCCCATTGCCCGTGGCGAGGTGATGCTGCTGGTGACATCAATGGCTCTGCTCTTGCAGGCTGTTTTCACAACCCAGCCACACTCCATCCCTAGACATGGCAGTGGAGAGATGCAAGGTCCTTATGTGCTGCATTGCTCTTTGTATACTGCACCTCTCCTCAGTCCATGCCTGGCTGCCAGCCATGTTGCTAATAAGTTCTTGAGCTGCTCTTCTTTCATCGTGCCCAAAGTACGAAGCTGAACAGGGAAGCGTGGCTGCCTCCTAGCCCAGGCAGGGCAAAGCAGTCTCCCAAACACCTAGCAAAACCGATTAACCCAGCATGAAGCCTTCCAGGAGTTATATCAGCTGCTCAGCCCCTGAAGACATCTTGCACTCCCTAGGCAGCTCCATGGCACCAAGCCTTAGTGTTTGGCAAGCGAGCCCCTAACTGATGCTTACATAGGCTCTCCTGTGTGGGCAACCTGTGGCCATTTAGCAGCAGGGAGCCATTTGGGTGGGAAGCAGCTGCAGGATGAGTCCTTCTACCTGTGCTGGGGCCAGGGGCTGCGGCAGGACTGCTGGGCGACCGCAGGCAGCAGCTCTGCCTGCACCCTGCAGCCACAAGGGGCTCTCAGTATGGTGAACCCTGCCCCTAGCCCTGGGGCACTCATCCATGGCTCCTGCCAGCCTCCCAGCCCTATCCCATTTTTTTTATTTTCTACAAAGCTTTGTCCTCTGCCTATGGCCACAAAAATCAAGTTAAACAAGAGGGGATGTGAAGAATCTTGCTGGCAATCTGAGCTCCAGACAGCGCCCAATAATCCCACCTCAATGGGGATTTCAGCAGACTGAGTCCTGGTGATCAAGATGGAGCAAGGGGAAAACGGGGCCACCGGCAGCGCAGCCGGCAGGCAGATGGCCTGGGGCGGTGGGACCTCAACCTGGCTGCAGCATGAGTATTTGGGACTGGTTATGGACAGCGAGGATGAGCAGATTGGGCAAAGCCTTCACAGAGCAGCTTGGCATGCCACAACCCAACCGGGCCTACAAATCCTGCTGCAGGCAGGGCTGGGGGGGGGGGGGGGGGGGGGGGGAACAAGACCATCCCATGTGCTGCTCTTGCTGAAGGGTGAGGATAGGACAAGAGGTGTTTTTGTGGTTTTTTTTTTTTTCTATTCCAGCCTGTCAGTGTGGGACAAAAGGGCTAAGACCCCAGAGGGTTTGATTCCACACTGGCTTTTAAGTGCTCAGGGCATCAAGAATTTGCTCCTCCTCTGAGCCTGCTGCACATCACACCTCCCTCTGCTGCACACAAGAGGTTTTTGCTCCCTGCAGAGAAGATGGAGCTGCCTTGAGTGCATAGTCCCACTCATCTCCCTGCCCCAAGGCTGCTCAACGTCCTGCCTGCAGGCTCCCAGAGATGGGGACAAGAGCTCCCAGGCAGCCCGGAGGCTGGGCTAGCCTTTGCCAGGAGTTGGGGAGATAGAGGGGAAGCAGAAGGAAGTGTGCTCTCTGCACACCTCCTGCCCCATCAACCACTGCTCCAGGGCATGGTGACAAGCCCTCCTTGGCCACACTTTGGCATGCAGTGGAATGGGGATCCAGGCCGGGGAGCACTGTCACAGCCACTGCTGCTTCCCTCCAGGACCAGGAATGGCTGGGGCCACCACCGCTCCATCCCCTGGACCAGCCACCTTGGTCCTCTCCCTGCACACCCCAGCACTGTCTGCCTCCTGCCTTCCTCCCGCTCCACCCTGGCTGCTGAGGATAAAGAGGAGCGAGCAGAGAAGATGGGAAGGATGAAGTAGCATTTTTGGGGACGATTCAGCCATCCAGGCTGGGCAAAACCCTGATGCTGGTGTCAGCCTCTGCAACCCTTCAGATAGCAGCTTCCACCTCCTACTCAGGTCGTGTGGTAACAAGACCATCGGTGATTCAGGGTGAACAACGATCTGCAATACTGTGTGAGCAGATAATAAAATGGCAGCTGGTACTGAATGGGGATAAATGTGTTTTTCCTATTTTCTTCTCTTTGCAGTCTTATAATGTGCACCAAGCTATTCCCTCCCTGGAATAAGAGCTCAGCTTTTACCAGATAGTCCAAAAGCTGTTCAAATGAGAGGCGCACGTTAAAAATCATTTGGGAAAGAGGAGCCCGTAAAAGGTAGAACATCATTACAGCCCTTTACACATCCATAATTCACTGAGAGCATTTCTGCTCTCCCCACCTCAGAAGGATATAGCTAGACTGGAAAAGGTTCAAAAAGCAATCGAGATGATAGCCAAAGGTCTGCAGTGGCTCTTATACAAGAGTGTATAAATAGACTAGCACTTCCATCTGGGGCAGGATTTGTGGCTCAGGGACTTCATATTTAATAGCCCATGGTGGAGTTTTCCATCCTTGACTGGAAGAGCATTTGTGGGAAGAATTAACTGCCCACGTGGCTTGTTCTTATGGCAGCCGGCAGGACCGGCAAACCTAGCGCGGCCGCCAAGACCAGAGGTGCCGCATGGTCGGTGGCGGCTCTGCACGAGCAGCGAGCCACGGCTCCCACCTGGCCAACGTCCCTTTGTCCCTCACGGTGGCCTCATGCCTGGGCTTTGCAGTTTGTGCGTGCGGCTGCTGGCTGCCCTGGCCAGGGAGGTAGGTCACATCGCAGCACTTCCTCTCTTCCCTAGCTCGTCAATCACTTGATTTTTTTTCAATAAGTGGGTTTAATTTGGCTTTTAAATACCTGGAGCAACATGAGTGGCTGCATGCCTGAAGGCAGCTTCAATATGGGTGAGCTCCAGCAAAAAAATACAGCAAAAATTTGGGCTGACGAGTAATTAAAACGTGAGGACCGTCGACCCACCAGGCGCTGTGCTATCCCCCCGGGGTGTGCAGGGCACACAGCTCCCTTTGCATCCGTCTGGCACCACCTCGTGGGTATCCAGCTTCTGCTCCTGGCCACCATGGTGTTTTGTGGCCCTGTAGCACAGCTGGAAAGATCTTTGGTATCGCAAATGTGCTTGTGTTCATACCCGCAGGCTGGAGCATGGTGGGGAGGACTTCAGCTCCAGCCTTTGTCCTGGGGCTTTATTCTGCTTTGGGTCTGGATCACCAGCTCCAAGTCTCCCACTCCTGGGCAGGCTGTAGGTAGAGGGAGACCACGGAAACCACCTTCTCCTGTGTTCCCTTTGAAAAGAAAGCAGGGACTGCACCTTGGAGTCTCTGAGCCCTCCAGTGTTGAGTTTCCAGCCACTCACAAGGCAATAATACCATAATAAGGCACTAAGTGGCTTCTGAAACCATTAGCCATTTGCTGCATTAAATGCTCACGTTGCCACAGGGGAGGCTCCGTCATTCCTCGGCCCTTTTTCGGAAAGCGGATCAACAAGAAGCTTCCCAGAGGCTCAGGTTGCGGGGGGGGGGAGGGTGCCCGGCCTCGTTGCAGTGGGAGCAAGCTGGGGTCAGGGCCCTCTGGCATTGGAGGGCTGGGTGCTCACCTGGCTGGGTGCACAGGATGGGGTCCTGGGTGGGGGGAGACTCACAGCATGGGCAAGCCAGAGCAAAAGGTGCAAGTAGGAGGTTTATTGTTTCTGCTGGCAATGAAGTGGGGGTGAGGGACCGGACGAGGGAGCCAGGGACTTGTCTGACGTACAAGTAATCAGCTGTATCATCTTATTTTGAAGGCTTTTTAGTAATAAATAAAACCATCCCAGAGAGAACAGGTAGCAACTGAGACCAGAAACCAGGAGCGCCTACAATATTGGGCTAGCATAGCTGTTACCCTTGCAAGGGCTAGCCAAGCCGATCATCCATCTTTCTGCCATAAACTTTGCTGGGAGCCATGAAGGGATTCAGAGAAAAAAAGGTCTTCAAATGGCGCAGCCAGGCCAACCCTGGTACCAGCCTGGGCAGCATCCCTGGGCCTGGCACCCTCCAAGGGCCGTTCCCCGCCTGCTGCCCCAACGCTTTCTCCTGCAAGGCTGCAAGAAGACACGCTGAGGGGTGACCTGCACCCAGGCTTGCAGGAATCTTAAAAAAAATCATCTCTTGCCTTCTTGGCTGTCTCGGACCCAGGAGAGGGCAGCAGCAGCCCAGGCTGCAGTCTCAGCTACCCTTGCCAAAGCTGGTCTTCAACTACTAAGCTGCTCAGAGAATGCTGAGAAAGAAAAGCAATGTATGCAGTGAGCAAGCAGAAAACAAAACCGCAGTGAGCAGGCTAGTGGTACTCTCTTGGGCCTCAAAATTGTTTGCTTTCAAGGTGGAAGTGGAAAGAAAATGGTTTTTCTTTGAAAACAAACTGGAGTGCCAAGGCTTTTCATGGCAGTCTTTCGTTCTTTGGCTATCAGTCATCACTGTATGGATGCTTTTTACAGCACCAGAAAATAAGGTGGCAATGCTGGAGGCTGTTCCCAATAGAGGTGGAAGGTAAGCACAGGCAATGACATGCAGTGTGTGCACTTCACACTGTTGCAGAGCTACTAAAAGCCCATGAGATCCTGCTCTGGAGCTATTGTGGCTTCACTCAGAGCACCTCAGGACAATATGAAATATGATTACCAGCACTTCATGGGCACGCCGGCTGCCTTTCCCTTGCTGAGCTTGCTGTCCCTGAAAGGGGGGGGTTGGAAACAGGGGAAGTTTCTACTTCTCCACCTTGGTACCCCAAACACAGGCTCCCTTCCAGCCTGGTCTGAGGTTCACAGCAGACCGCTGTGAAACTCTTCCTGCACATTTTCACTCACAGCATCACCTTTTTAGGTCAGCATCTTCTGGTGCAGCTGTAGCCCTGCCTTTCAGCCTGGCCAGCCTGGTAGCACCCTCCTGGTTTTACTGAATGAGATCACCAGGATGAGTCATGTAGCAGGTGAGAGGGAGGAGGACATCCTTACAGCCACACTGGAATCCTAGTCACCCCTTTGACAACACATTATGGAGCCAACCTGGCTTTTGCTGCAGGCACTTCCATTTCTGCATGTGTCGGTCTTCCCTGGGGCAGCAGGCGCCTCTCCTGGCTTGCAGCATAAACCACGTGGCCTCCATTCTCAGTCGAGCTCAATTGATTCTTTTGATTTTTTTTTTTTTTTTTAGTTCACACCCTCTGAAATCACAGCAAAGTGCAAAATTGTTGCTTACCAAAGCTGTTCTTCTGAAATGAGTCATTAAAGAAGGAGCCTTGTCATTCTGCCAGACACAGCCTGGTTGCTTCTCTAGATGTAAGGACACAAGAGAACAGCTTGCTGCTCTGTTTCTTCAACCTGCCTGCACCCTGGGTGTTACCCAGCGTCCATAGAGAGCCTGGACAGAGTAAGTCCTGCATTATTCCCACCTCTTTGGATGACCAGGCCTTTTCACCCCATTTTTGGGTGGAGGCCACACGTGTCTGTAAGCTGGCTCGGATTCAGTTCCTTTAATTGTGTGTGCATCCAGGAGCTCTTGCATGTCTTTATGGCTTGAAGCCCAGCGGGTGTTCATCGGATGGGGGGGATCTGCTAAGGAGATCCACATGTCCTATCGTGTGTGCTGGAAAGCCTTTGTGAGCTACTGAACTTGAAGCTGTTGGGCTGATGAATGCAATGGTCCTCAACGCTTGTACATGTGGTAACATTTTGGTGATGCCGTGCTTTGTACCAGGCTAGCAGCTTGTTTGGGGAGCTACCTCTGTGTCCAGCACTCTTGCAAAATAGATCTTTTGTTCTTTTATTCAGAAAACCCTTCAGCCAAACTCAGTCTTGCCTCTTCCATCCATCACTGCCTCCCTGGTGGCACCAGGGCAGAGGAGAGGCTGTGGAGGGAAGGAGCAGCAGTAATATCTTCACATCTGATGCTGCGTCCACACCAGCTATTGGGAGACATTACAAAAATCACAGCCAAACTTTTGAACCTCTGAGCGCCACCAGATTTATGCACTACATACAGCCCGACTTTCTTTTTCCCCTGAGATGATGTCCTAAGTCTGCAAAGTCAATGGGAACAGTGTATTCTTGCTGCTTGAGAAAAGCCAAGCTGCAATATTAGATATCTTACTGCAATTTGGAGTTTATGTTTGGATTTTTAGTTTGATGTTTTGGACTTCCCCTCCCTGGCATGCATGAGGTTTTCTTCTTAAATCAGTACCAGAGACAAGAATCAGATACGGGTCTTTTGGAAGCTTGTCTCGTGTGTCTAGTGTGAGACCCAAGAGCACATGTGAAGCTAGACCTACTTTCCATGACTGGTCTTAGTTCCCTCTCTCCCTTTGTAGTCTGGAGCTGACCTGGCCCAAAAAAAAGCATTTCTGAGGTGTTTTGTGTTCACCTCCACCCAGCTGTAAGCAGCTCACAGCAAGCTGTAGAGCACAGATCCCTGAATTTTCTTTCTTCATTCTTCTTCCTCCACAGACACTCCCCAGCTGAATCCTGTGATGGAACCCCTGTCCTGGATGCTGGGCACCTGGCTCTCAGACCCGCCAGGAGACTGTACCTTCCCTACAACAAAGCCCTTCCAGTACCTGGAAGAAGTGCACATCTCTCACGTGGGGCAACCCATGCTCAACTTCTCCTAAGTCCAGAGGTGTGTTGGCAGCAGCTTTTGGATCTGAGCAGGTATGGCTCCAGTGAGATTTGTTGGCTTTGCCTTTTTTTTTTAAAGCAATAAAGTAAACAGGTTTCATCCACCAGGTGAGAGGATTTGACAAGTTCTGGCCTGATAATTTCATTTTTCTTTAAAACTGCTGATTGTTTGCAGCCCTGTTGAAACATGTCCTAGGCTGCACACCTGCAGGCAGCTAGCCTAAAAGCATGCCCACATAGCTGAGCATTTAAAAATTAATTCATCCCTTTGTCATGGAAGAGACATAAATGGACAGGATCAGCAAGGTGATCATAATTTGAAGCCTGGGGCATTATATGGTGAAAAGTAGTACAGGACAAGCAACAGAAGCATTGGAAGGGAGCTGAGAAGCGGAGTTCTGTGGGCATCACATGTATCTTAGAGCAGCCCCAAAGCTGCCAGAATGGCATTGCCACCAAGAATGGCATCACCTGGGACTTTCTTAGTGCAAAAAATGAGGAGCCAAGTATCAGGGCACAGCCTTGGTTATTGCTTGAGCAAATACAGTCAGTAACAGTCTTTGAAAGCTCAGCGATTCTTCAGCCGAAATCTAGTGTGCAGCATTGCACGGATTAGACAAAAGACAGGCTGTGGAGAAGATGCCCTGCATTCCCGCTGCACACTGCTTGTTGTGACAGAGCTGTCAGCCAGGAACGGGATATTTTTAGCCTGGTTTCCAAAGGAAACAAAGCTCCAGCAACCATGCTCCATCTGTCAATTCCCCCCTCCCACTTTTGAACAGTGGCTACTTTTAAAGACCTTTTTTTTTTTTGCTGCGGAGATACAGTTCCGAAACATCAAACACCCATAAGCGTCAGGGAAACAGGTGACTGGGTAGAGGTAGAAACCCCTCTTCTCCCAAAGTCATGGAGATGCTGCCACCTGACCCCACCGCCCTCAAATACCCTGCACGCTGAAGAAGCCTTATGGATGTTCAACCCATGTTGGACTCCAGACAGTCCCACCATGACACAGGACGCCTTGCTTCACCAGCCGCAGAGCTTGTGGGCTGGCATGGATGCTCCCCAGCACAGCTGCCATCCTGCACCACCGGCACAGCTCCTTCCCCTCCCTTGGTACAACCGGGTGGCCGTGGTTAGGAGGAGACATCCTTCATGTACGGGCAAAGACAAACAGGAGGAGTAACTTGGGTATGTGCCCCCAGGGGAGCCTGCAGCAGCTGCAGGCACCCAAATTCCTCCTTAACAGCATGTCTTTGCTGTGTTCCCCCCCACCTTGCTTCCAGTTTCCCAAGTGCACAGATTGCTTGCAGAGGTGCTCTGTGCCAGACCTGAACTGTCAGCCTTTAGGAGACATTGATTTTGCAGGATTATTATACCTTAGTTCACATAAGAAACATATTCTTTCCACTTTTCAGCTCTGAATGTTTCAGCAATGGATAATTTCACCCAGTCTGCCACGTGGCAGCACCTGGACAAGCCCCCTGGTCAAGCTCTTCTTGTGTCTGTTGCACATTTATCCCATTACCATTGGGGTGGCAGCTGATGATATGGCATATCCCTGGTCCTGGGGCAGTTCACCATGGCCAAGGGGACTGGTGTCAGCCCTTTCCAGCAGGAACATCCCAGTTGCATGGAAGAGGCACGTATAGAAACTGCTGTTGCATGAGGGAGTCCTGGGCACAGATTTAGCAGCAGCAGCTCTGAGGTTGCCTCTGTCTCCTTTTCCACAGAAGGACACAGAGATGGAAATGCTAAGAGGAATGAGATGAAAAGCAAAAAATATTCTCGAATAAGCAAGTAATAATGATGCACGAGTAGAGTAAGCCCAGGGCAGTAGGGTATGGAGGCACCCAGCCCCCATCAGTGTATCTAAGCCTTGCCTTCATTAGCAGAGGCCTGGGCAGACTCAGCAGTACCGTAGCACTATAATGTCAATTTTCTTTATATGCAACTTTTATCAGCCATGGTATGGGTGACCAAACAGCCAGTCGTAAGGGCTGTTGGGGGACGGTCACGTATTTGAGCCAGAAGCCTTTGGTTTTAGGGGAAAGAAAGAAATCTGTTCTGCTATTGCTTCCACCAAGTGACAGATGAAAAAGGCCAGACTTGCTGCTAAAAAAAAAAAAAAAAGGCAGCATTGAGAAAAGGGAATATTTGGGACAGAGTGCAGCCCCAGCCCCAGTGCAAGGTCAGGCTGCCCAAGGGAGCTCCTCAGCCAGCTGCTCAAGAGACTCGGAAGCTATGGAGTATCTCAAGCCTGAACATAAATAAGCCTGGCTACAAGCACCAGCTGTGCAAAAAAGGGGACTTCTTTTTTGTGCATTTATGTCTTCCAACCTTGAAATATTATTCTCCTGTTGCCTCAAGCACTGGTGTATCCAGACATGGAGATTTTTCTTTTAATCCTGCATTCATTATCTAAGTACTATGAATGATCATGTGTTTAAATAAAATAGCATTTCCTCTGAGACAAGACCAGGCTAAGCACTGTGGGTTTTTTGCAGCACTACAGCATTTTTTGTAACGTGATTCCATGCATCCAGCCAGAAACCAGCAAAGCAATGCACCAAAACTGTAGATTCATCCACCTCAAACCTGACACAAGCAAGGTGGCCACCACCAGCTCCCAGGGAGCAGCCCAGCTTCCTCCTGCCCCACCAGTGCAGCGGCAAAACCAGCGCAATCATTGTTCTTTGGTGCTGTTTTCAATGTGATGTGGAAAATTATTGGGCTGCTCTAAAGGGTTCATCCTTATATCTCATCAGGGGGTTCAGCATCCTCTTTCTGGCACTAACAACATCATGTCCAAAGCCCCGCATTTCCAGGACTGGCTGCATGCCTTTGCTCAGAGCATTTGGCTCAGTAGTTCTCTGGTCACAGTAAATCAAAATATCACTCATGGGAGACACGAGTCTCCTCTCCTGAAATGATAGCTTGGTATTTCCGAAATAGTTTGCAAACTAAAAAAAAAATAGTGTGTAGCAGGAATTGCAATCAAATAGAGGCTGGAGTCTTCAGGATGGCAGATGGCAGGTGACGTGCACATCACCTTCATTGTATCCTGCTCTGCTTTCCTGGGAGGGGGACACACACAGATACAGCGCTGCATCTTCCCACTGCTCCTGTGAGTTGCCACAGTTGACTTTTTGGTAGAAATAGAGAGGTACATGCCTTGGTTCATGAGCTCCTGGGTCTAGAGTCCTCCTTCTATTGCTAGTGTCATATTTGGCCAGCTGCTCCTTCTAAGCAGAGTCAGGTTTAACAGCCCACTTAAGCTGCTGTCAACACTCACCATATTTGATTCTCACCGTATTTGATTTGCAGGGTAGAGCTTGTGGCCCTGGCAAGGTGGGGCTGTGGTGGTTTTAAACCCCCTTTGCAGCCTCTCCATCCAGGAGTGTTTGGTGTGACCTGTATAGCAGGTTCCCTATTAGAGACCTTGCCCGGGCTGTGGCACTACCAAGAACCTTCACACTGCTGTGACGGAGGGTTTCTTCTGCTCCAGCCTTGGTATGATTGAAAAGTAACCTAACCTCAGCATGGTCCTCTTTTTTGTCTCCTAAACTAGGAGAATCCCCCACTGTCTGGAAGTGGTGCCTTGAATGAGGGCATGGATTTAACCTGAGTTACTGCAAGTAAAAGAACTTTGAGACCCAGCTGGTGCCCAAGTTTGGATCTAATTACACATTGCCTTCAGGAGCTCTTGGAAATATTGCATAGCATCCTTGCTTATCTTCTCCATAACAGTCTTCAGAAAGTATTTTGTGGATTACAAGATGAGAAGGGATCATTAAAGCAACAGCTGCCACGCTGAGCCAGGCCAAAGACCTCTCCAGCCCAGATCCCATCTCCAGCAGCAGTCAGTGGCAGGTCCTTAGGGAAAAGACTAGGAAAGTCTTGCCTCAATACCTTCGTAGGGCAGTTGAGTGCATTTGTCAGTGCTGGTCTTCTGGAAGGACTCGAAGTTGAGGGCATGCACAGGGAGGACGGGGGTGTCCACCAGCAGCTCTTCCTGGGACACGCTCATGCTCGCTGGCCCGTGTGCTGGGAGGTTTAGCTGCTTTACGGGCAGGAGAGCCGGACTTCCCTGTGTCAGCTCTTGATTTCTTCCATTGGAGCTCCAGCTGTCTCCAGGCCCTTCCATGTCTGCTCTGCAAACAAGTCCTTCCACTTAATAAACAACTTCTTGGGGTTATTGTGTTTTTTTTAATAAATTGTGTCTCTGGAAAAATGAAGACAGCAAAATTCCCTGCAGACTTCTTTTGTGTGGGATATACGGGAGCTGCACAAGTCCAAGAACAAGCTCCAACTCCTGGTCTGATCTCATAGCTATAGGAATGTAGTCACACTTTTATGAGTGTGTATTTTATTTTTTATTGTTTGGTATGGATTTTTTAATTTTGTTTAGCTTTTTACTGGACTTTGGACCTGGCCTTCAAAGGCAATCACAGCCGTTACTGAAAAACTCTGGCAGACCTTAAAAAATAATTCCAGAATTTCAGAGATTCTCAAACTTTTCTTGCAGTTTCCCATAGTTAATTAGCGGGATTATCTTGTGCTTCCCTCCTGCTCGCTGCCCTCACACAGAGTCCCTGAGCCTTTGAAAGTTTTGGCAGCTGGTTGACTTTCCAGGGCATTCACATGTTGCTCCTGGCCCTGGTCCCACCAGTGGTGGCTGGTCCAGGCTGGCAGCTCTGATCTCACTGCCAGCTCTGATCCATGCTGATCGTCCCTCTTACTTCTTCTTATGCAACAGCAGCTCAGTGTGACACAGTGAAGCCAGTTTTGAGGCACTGCAGACCCTTCTTTGCCTCCAACCTGTCTGTGTGTTTGAAGAAAGGTCTGGCAAAGAAAGGGTGGCAGAGCCAGCCTGGTAAGATCAGCAGCTCCTTGAGGCTCAAAGCTCTGCTAACTTCGAGTTGAGGGTCCTAAGTTCCCTTTGCATCATCTGGGTTGAGAAATGTTCTAACCTGGTCAGGGCCAAAGACAATAAAATAAGTTATGTCTTTTAATTATGGGGTTTTGGTTCTTTACAAATGAAGCGTATTAAAGAAACTGTGCCAGTTGTGTCTTGTTTACGAACAGAACTGCTGTGGAGAAGGTTTCTCTGGGGTTGCACTGTTGGTTTTAAATGAATCGCACTACAGAGCTTCACCAAAGGCCTTCAAGGCAGCTGGCCTCTGCTCATGGTGCCAGGTGCCCGTCTCGGCAGGGAAGGCTGCCCCAGATCTTGCTGCTAGTGGCTTCTCTCCTCTTGAAACACAGCCACCGATGGGTCTGTTGGAAAGGCAGGAGGAAAGGCAGGAGGACCTGCCCTCCTATGGCTTGCATAACCCCACACAGCAGAAGCAAATCTGCCCTTAGGATTCCTCTCCCTTGCTCCTCTGATCACCTGGATGAGTCATATCAAGCTTCTCTGAAGCAAGAGCTGCATGTTTTCATAGCCTGTCTGGGTGTCTGACAACAAGGGTGATGGGTGGAGGGTCCCAAGAGCTCTGCTTTTCTCTCCCGCAGACTGGCCATGCTGCCCCACCACGGGGATTTTCCTGGCAAATTTAAGGGAGATTAAGGAAGAGTAAGTAGCAAGCAGACAAGCAGTTCTGGACAAATTTCTTCAGGACAGCATGGAGTCACACCTACTGAAGGCTGGATACTAACTGTAACGGTTTTTACTCCCTTTTCCTAACTGTAATGGTGTCTGTGCATGGAGGCTTGTGACAGCCCAGCTGCTTGCAGCAAGCAGAGGTCTGCCACCGGCCCAGAGCCAGGAGAGCTGGCTGCTACTGCACCACCACCGCCAGCATCCGCGTGGTGGGCAGAGGGCACAGCTGGAGTGCCAGCAGCCGGGCGTGAGGTTGTGCTGGCCCAGCAGCGGCGGAGAAAAGCAGGTAGAAAAGCTAAAGGGGCATTATCAAAATGAGTCCGTTCTTGCATCTGCTTTGCTTTCTTGAGCACACATTGGCCAGGAGATCAGGGTGGCTGCTGTCCGAAGGGCACAAACCCCAGATTTAACTGAGGGTTCAAGTTTGTGCAGATAACGTCAGGGTGGTAACTCTGCTGCATAGCATCAATTGCATTCACAAATGCCTGCCCATAAACGTTTGTATCTGCAAAAGCAGCATCCAGAGCCTGGAAAGGCAGCCCAAACTCTGCTTCCTTCCGGTGCACAGGTTTTTTGCTGGTTTGTTTTGTTTTTCAAGAGTGGCAACGGTGCCTTCTTTATTTCATGGCTTTATTTTTAATGCTTTATAGGACACACATCACCAGGGAACCAGAGCTCTTACTTACAAACATTTTAAAAGAAAATGAACCATCTTGCTGTGGGTGGGTCTACTTAGCATCACTGCTGCTGCCAGGGAGGCAGACAACTGCCTGGCCCCCTGCCTGTGGGCTTTGGGACTGGCTTGCAGAGAGCAGAGCTGCACAGATGAGGGTGATATTTCGGTTCCCAGACTGCTTTTTAAGTCTAATAACATATTTTCAGCAGGTTGAACTGTTACTAAAGGAGGAGAGAAAAGTGTCGGGGGGGGGGGTTCCAAACACACTACTTATGATCTCCCAGGAGCGCCTGAAGAACAGGCACGTTTTTCAAATGCTTTTACTCTTTCGAGCTATTTTTCTCAGTCTTCTGTGCACTGTTGACACTCCCACTCCTGGAAAGTAAGGCCAGGAAGCTGACGGCTGTAAATCCCATTTGTCTGTGCCGTGTATACAGACCTCTGTTGGGGACCAAGCACTCCCTGACATGCACCGATGTTTCTGCCTTCCCCAGCGTGACGGTGGCAAGACAGCAGTGTGCACATGAGGTCTGCAGGGACACAGTGCCGGGCTGTTCCCCGGCTCTGGCTGTGGGAAGTGGCATCGGAGGCTACACACAGCCTCCCCTGGACAAGCTGCTGCTTTTTATCACACCAGGCTTTTAGGGCAGGGGCAGGCAGGCAGTGTTGCCCCCTTAAACCTGTCTTATTTTAAGGGGGCAAATTAAACTCTGCTCTGCTCTTAGCCTCTCGTGCTCTGGCGAAGTCCACACTCAGGAGCTGTCAGCCAGGCAAAATGTGATTAATGACCCCTCCCATCACAAGAGGCTGCTTGGTCTCATCCCATTCAAAAACCAATACCACTTTGGTTGGTTTAATAGCCCAGGTGGTTACACCCAAAGCACCCATCCCTCCTGAGACAGCCCTTTGCTTGCCTTCGAGTTTGAGGTGCTCAGCAAACCCGGCACAGCACACGGCGCTGAGCAGGAAAAAGACAGCAGAGCTCATTTTTCAACATCACCCAGAGGCTTAACACCGTGGTGTCCCAGCGGCATGTCCCACCTTCTCACAAGCCCCACGCCTCCTCTGCACGGCCATAGGTGGTGGAGCAAGCAGCTCCCTCAAAGCACCCAGGGGACACAGTTTTCTGTAGAGGACAAGGATGGTAAATAAGCATGGAAGAGCCAGCCCACATTTATACCCAGGATTAATCTGAGAGGCTGTTTCGTGCTATCACTGTTGTATGGGATTGCTGCACTGGTGTCTTGTGTGATGATCCCCTGCATTTTAAGGTTCGTGTGCTGCAGGGTTGCTGAACGCCGACTCCTCCACACAGCTCTGTACCTGCCATCGACTCACTGCAGCTGCAGCTTCGTCTAGGCATCACACAGCATAACTGTAGAGTAAGGAAAATTTCTCTGCTAGAAATCATTCCCTGGTTGCTGTGAAATTCCTGGGATTTTTTTCTTTTTGCCAGCTTTGGCCCAGTTGTCTTTAGGTTGTCTCCCAGTGCTACCAGCAAGTGACAGCATCTTCTCATTCTCCTCTGAGCAGCTTCCCCCTGTGCATCGTCTGACTCCTTGCTCTGAGACTTCTGCCCATCTAAGGGATGTGCAAAGCCAGACAGACCCATGGAGCCTGGCACTGAGAGCCGTATTTTTTTCCCAAGCATTTAAAGCCAGTGTTGTGTTCCTTAAGTCAGACTTAAATCAGATAAGGTGGGGGAGACAGAAAGCAACCAGCTCATGCTTAGAGGCTCTTGTCCCCTGTTGGCATCTGCACAACAGCCAGCCACCGCAGCAGCTCAGGTGTGCTGCCTGGCTGCAGCACCGGCACTGCCCAGGAGCCCCTACCCAGCCCAAAGCTGGCACCCTGAGCACTGAGCCACGGGGAAGAGCCTCCCTCTATGAACAAAGTCAGCCTGGGAATGATGCAGCCTGCAGGAGCCAGCTATGCTGTCCTGTTTGATTCCTCCAAGGGGTCATGTCTTTTGTACAGCATCAGTTGTAGGACATTAAGTCATCCTGTTTGCTCCCTTAGTGCTCCTTTCTTCCTTCACTGTTTGGTTTTGGTTCAGGGGATGGGAGCAGTTCAGCACTACCAGTGGTAAGGGGTCGGGGCAGGCCATGCAGAAACCACAGCCCCGTGAAATAATTTCAGCATGAGAGTTTAAGGTAAGCGCATTTTGTGTTCTTTTTAACATGCCTTTTCCTGCATAGCTAGTTCATCCCTAGCCACTGAAAAAGCCAGGAAATACTGCAGAACAGTCCTGCTCCTCCCGCCTGCTGCCCCATCCACACACCAACGCAGCCTCGGCTGCCCCGGGCTCAGTCCCACAGCTACCAGCACAACACGCTCAGCGCTGCCTCGCAGCCCTGCCAAGACACAAGCCGGAGGCCAGCCGCAGCCAGGGGAAGACTGGGAAGAAGACTGCAAGCATGGGAAGCCTCATCCCCTTCTCCAGCTGACCACAGCTACCTCTCAAAAGTGTTTCCTCGAGACAAGCTGCCCAGTATTTCACTCCTTCAAAGTCCGAGGACATCACTGTCCTTGGAGAAGTTGCTGAAGTAAATTGGAGGCATTTTGCTAAATCTTTTAAGTGAAAGATAGCAGGATTAAATTCCACTTTTGATATAATCCTCAACCCCATCTTCAAGGGAAGTGCAGCATTGCCTCCAGCCCCAGCTGGTGCCTCCATGCTGAATCACTCTGATCCCAAAGTAAATAAAGCTCTTTGAAAAAGGGCAAATGTTTTCTCAGCTGCTCTTCTTCCCTTCAAAAGAAGGTCTGATTGAAATTTTTATGTCTGCAGATATAAATATATGCAGTCAACAAATGCTTCTTAGTAAGAAGCTATCTTCACAGAATGACTGGTTTTTGGAAAGCACACTCTAAATCCATGGGACATTCCTGGACCACACTGCTCTCCTTACAGCCTTTCCTTCCGTGCTGCACATTTTATGAACTCCTAAATGGGCCAATTTAAGTCACTGCAAATTAATCCTAGCACGCTGTCAGTTCAGGCTCCTGGTGTCCCCAAGACTTTGCTTCTGCTCAACCCTGGAGCTCTGTTTGCCCCAGGAGATGGCAAATATAAACAGCCCCTTGGCATAAGATGCAGGAACGATCTGAAGGGCCAAACCCCCGAAGTGGGTGCCAACCTGCCTTCTCCTGCTCAGGGAGCTACTGGGCCCTTACCCAACCCCTGGATGGTTGTATGTTCCTTCTCCTCCAGCTCCAGTTCCGAAACTAGAGCTGAAGCCTAAAGCCAACGAGGCAACCTTTCTACCAGCTCTGACAGCAGGCTGAGGGCAGACTTCCAGTGTAGGCTGAGCTCAGGGCTGAACACTATGAACCCCAGCCCAGCTCTCCTACGCTTTGGAAATTGGTAGAAAGTAGGCATGAGCATTCACTCACACAAGTTCAACATTTTCGAAAGTAAGAGGGCGAGTTCACACCACGCCAAGTCCTCGTGCGGCACAGACAGACTCGCAGCTTGCCTGCACGGAGGGATGGGGACAACGCTGCCCATCAAGCCCTCTCGATGGATGGCAGCACTCTTCCCTCCTGCCCCAGGGCTAAACGTTGCCTGGCTGCAGGTACAACCTCAGGCTCAGGCCCACTCAGGCCGGCTGCTCTTACCACAATGCCTCACCCCGGCGCAGATTGCAGAGAGCCTGCCTGGTTTTGAAGGCTGCCTTGAAAACGCCACCCAGTACAGGGCATCTCCCTGAGCCTCCAGCCAGCCCTGAGCCAGGCCCTTGGAGGCCAGGCTGGCCCGTCCAGCTTGGACGCTGGCCCGCCGTCTGCAGCAGCAATATTACTGCGACTTTTACCTCCCTTTACGTAGCCTTCACAGCACCAGACACGTAACTACTTCACAGCAGCTCATTTTAGAAGAAACTAATCTGCTTAACATAGAGACATCCCACTCAGCTACCCCACTCCATCCAAGTCATCACCCCTGCGGAAAACCTCAAGGCTGCGAATGCAATGTCAAAATAACACAGGCCATTCTGCTAACTTTTTTTTTAATTAAACAGCTTAAATTTAAGCAAAGCTGCCATGCAATTTTTCCAGCCTTCCCACTGATGTGCTGTAGGGTTTGAGAAGGGTGTCTCATAATTTAGATCTAGCTAGTTACAGACTCCAGTAGGTTTAGTGCTTGTAATAATACACAGCCTTGGCTCAACTTTGTGAATCTATTGCTCTCCCTCAGAGACAAAATGTTATATTGCAACACGTTAAGTATTTTTAGTAGTGCTGTTCTGCTCCTCCAGTTAAGTCATAAAAACCAAGGGCACAGATATCCAAAGCATCTTTTCCCAGCTTCAAGTAATCTACCATTAGCCACTAATTACATGCTTACAGGATGCATCAGCCCAGTGAGTACCAACAGGAACCAACAGCATGTACCCAGACCCTGAGGGCAGCAACCTTTCAGCAGGCAGGAGAGCCTTTCAGGGTTGTTCGCTCCCTTTCAAATGCCACTCAAGCTTTCTCCTTTTCCATCCTGTATAAATGCATGCAGCCGGCCCTAATAAAAGGGAAAATATGGCAGGCAATGGGGCCATTGCTGCAGGTATGATGCTGTTCAGGATAGCACCCAACTCTGCCATAGTACCAAACATTTTGGAAAGGGTTGCCTTCTCGGGGAGAGAAAACAACCTGCTGGGTGAGATACCTTTCCTCAGGAGCTCTGGCAGCAAACCTACATTTCAAGCATTGAGAGGGAAAGCCTGACAGCACAGGCAAGGGGGTTTGCCAGCAGAAGCTCGCCAGGCTTAAAAAGGGCAGTCTGGGCACCTCCTGGCTGAGGAACTGAGAGCAAAGTATGTTCTAGCAGCTTACCGGTGATTTAATTTTTCTTTTGAAGTGCCAAGGAGATCAAAATAGAAGGCTATATTTGGGGTTTGTTTTTTAATCCCCTTCCTAGATGATCAGAAAATACAGGCTCCATTCTGGCGGGAAACGGGAACAAACTATCCCCGTGGCAGCCACTGCACAGCCCCTGACTCACGCCTCCACGTTGGGAGTAAAAAGGTGACACCATGATGCTGAGAGGGCTTCAAGTTTGACTTTTGGGTGGCTTTACATTACCTAGACAGTGTCACAGAGCATTGAGAGAATGGATCTGCGTTGCAGGGACCGGCTGTGGGAACTCCAGCTGCTGCCTAATGAAAGTCAGGCGAGAGAGGGCGAGGGAGTACCTCGTGCTGCAGGACAGAGAGCGCCATTGCAGGGCCTGATCCTGCCAAGTGGCCAGTCCTCTCGGCTCCCATCAGATTAGTGATGATGAAGGTCCTCGGTACTGCCTATAGTCCTCCAAAGTCCAAAGCAGTTGCCCTTCAGTTGACTGAAAGGGACTTGGGGTCAAGCTCAGTGCAAGTCATATTCTGGCAGGGGATGGGGGTGTTCTGCAGGTAGAAAACACACCTTATCTTGCTTAAACACAGAGCTTAACAAAAGTATGAGTGGAAGTCATGAGATAGGGCCAGAAGTGGAAATTTTAAACAAGAGGGGATTGATCTCTGCAGTGCTTTTTTTCTGAGCTTAGCTTCACAATTCAGTATGTGACGTAAATGGAGATGTGTCATCAAGTCTTCCTGCAGTGATGGAGAAGACAAGCTCTAGTGCTGTCTGCTGGTCTATGAGCAGAGGAAAGAGATGAAGCTCCTTCTGAGCTAAAGCTCTGAAATACGCTTGGAAGGAAGCTGGAAATTCCCTTCCCAACACTTTTTTTTTTTCTTCCCCTTCTGTGAAAGGGGAAACTTTGTTTTCATCTGACCTTGCCTGGACATGGACTGCATGTCATGTGATTGACCCAGGAGCACTCTATTTCCCACAGACTCTGCTTGAATGTGCAATGCACTTCCAGGTCCTGGGTGATGGTGTAAAGTTCAACCAAGGATCACTCTGTTTAGCTGTGCTAGGGGCTTGTAATCCCAGTGGGTCAAAATGTTTAGATTTAAAGAAGGTTACAGGCTTTTCTAAGGGAGTATTTAAACTCCATCTGTCAAACCACTTGCATAGAAGAAATTTATAGACTCTGCCAGCAGAACATTAAATTACTGTTTTCTTGTCTCTAATTTAGTAGCATGCATTGTTTTCATATTGCCCTAAGAGAATAATTAATCTGTGGCAAATTTATGCCTATAAAAATTATAAATACTGGATTTAAAAACAACAACAACAGTAAAAAAACTCAAGGAGACACATGTTGATGAGAGCCACATCAAGAAGACTCTTGGCAAAGCTGTCGGAATGCCTTAAGGGCCTGATCTTTTCAGAAAGCTGTCTAAGGACAGCTTGAAACCTGCTTCATATTCAGTTTAACTGTGCACAATCCCCCCTCCCCCTTCCAGACTTTGCACACTAAAAGGAGAATTAAAAAAAATTAATAATAATAGGCACCATTTTTTCTCAGGGTCTAAACAACAAGTTTGAAAATGAGGAAGTTTGGTATTGCAGTTTTCTAGGAAACCTCAATGTCACTCTGCAATGTTACTGTTCCGTACTGCAGTATATAATACAGATGCAAGTCTGACAAATTAAGGGCTTCACAGCTTGTTTTCTTTCCATTTACAGGAGAAAAAGCAGTGCAGGAACACAAGTGACATCTGCTGTGAGACTGAGACCACTTCAGTTTTTCTAGTTGCTTTGAAGAAGGTGAACCTACTGCCAGTGTTTGACAAGGGAGAGGTATAAGTAAGGCTGTGGTTGAAGCAATGTCAGGTCTAGGACACGATAAGGATTGCTCAAATGCCCGTCATTGAAATACCCAAGCCAAGATGGCTTTTCTGCTCCCTACCTTTTTGATAAAGCAAATATTTCCATTGACTGAATGTTGGTCCATTACAAAGAAACAGAAAATGAAGATGGTGCCAGGGGGTGTGTGGGGGATAATCCTTACAGGAGCAAGTTCTTCTGTGAACAAAGGAGTGCTGAAGCTCAGGTTCCAGCAGGCTCAACTCTGACCTTGACATTCCCCACTGTAAGAATGCACAGGCCATTCTCATCTGCAAAATACTCCACATACACTAAAATATTCAAGATGCCGTTTCCCCATCTCCAACCCTTTTTCCCTCCTCCCGCTACTCCCTAAGCATCTCCTGTAACTCCACCCGGCCCCCACTGCAACAACCTCACCTTCCCCCTGTGCACCCAGTTCTGGTGAGACAGGAGGTGGCAAAAGCTTGGCTGGATTTTACACATGCCAAGTGACTCTGCCTAATGGGGTGAACAGCAGCCACATTTCCCAGTGCTAAAATGAGGTCTGTCCCCTGCCCCTGTTGTGGCTGCTGCCCTTTAGCAAAAGGGGATGAAATTGGGCAGTGGACTGAAAGGTCACTGGGGACAGGAAGCAACCCCCCAAGACAGTTTGTTCATAGGTAAGTCTCACTTAGAACATTCAGTATGAGCAGACAGCTAAAAAAAAAAAAAAAAAAAAAAAGAGAGAGAGAAAAGAAAAAATTGAGGCAACTTTCACTACAAGCAATTTTCTCAAGCAGATAATTTGAAACACCAGGATAAAAAAGAAAGGTGAGATGGCTAGTTTGGGGGTTTTCAGTTTTTCATGCTGGAAGAGGAACAACAAACAGGCTTTCAATATGAAGCAGCATAATAGTACTAACCTTGGTACTTACATTCTTGGTTTTCTTTAACAGCTAAATAAATTAGACACACTCCTAGGACCTTCACCAATTATATAAAAGGAAAATGTTTATTGGGGTGATAAACAACCAACCCTGATGTCTTCCATCAGGTAGGATTGGCCAAAAGGGAAAGAAAAAAAATCACAGAGCCTCAGAACTGTTGAGATTGTAAAAGACCTCTGGAAATACTCTGAAATGCCAAAATATTACAACTAAAACTGAATGCAACATAAATACTTGGCTGAATCAGGCTTGCCTGTTGCTTCCCAAATGCACAGCGGTGTGCGCAATTCTGTTTGCTGTTTATTTTGGTAGCAAGACTGGTGCCGATGTGGTTATTGCAGAATGAGTGAGAAGGGTAAAAATATCACCCTGGTTTAACACTAAGTGCAAGACAAACAGCACACCGTTCAGCTCTGGTAGGTAGGCTGCAGGGATTAGCAAATGCAATAAAAGACGAAAGCCAGGGAAGTCTGAAATCTATTTTTGTGGGAAGCTCCACCACCTCTTCATTATCAGCAGTTTCCAGACTGAGTCTTTGTCTGCCTGCCTCTGTAACCCCCTTCCCACCCACACACATTCCTTTCCAGCAACGCTGGTTTATTTGGCTTATCATTATCTTTTTGTTAAACCCACTTAATTAGCACATTTAACTCTTTATGTTCCTTAATAGTTCCCCATATCACTTGTTTACTGAAAAAGCAGTCATAGCCTTAAGTATTACATTTCAAAACAGCATCTAAATTGAGAAAGGTCTTGACAGTCCCAGTGTACGACTGCTAGCTCTGTTAATTCACATGCACTTCATAAAACACTAAGCATGATAAGGCAAGCTGGACTTTATGAGCTGCGAAACCGTCCAAGCCAAAGCCTGTACACAACGAGGGTATTTCCAGAAATCCAAAGTCTACTTTTTCATAAGCTCCTTTAAGACAAGGAAGCTGCAACAAACTATGCTGCTTTTACTGCATCTATTGCAGCTCAGAGGGAATCCTCACTGTGCTGCTCAAGCCATAATTACTTTACTTCACTGTGTATGCTATACCTGGTCTAAGTTTCCATAGCCAGATCTATCAGGAATCTAAGGAAGAAAATCCCAAGTGGGAGAGGTATCAGCAAAACCCCTAATACCAATATAATTATGTCAGGAAAAAAAAAATTCCTTTGGCAACTTGATTTTATTTGGGGAACTGCTGCAAGCTTTATACATACACAAAAATGCACCAGCCTCAGGGCACCATCAGCTGCATCCACACTGGGAGCTTTGCCAGTATACCCCCCCGCAACTTTTAATAGCGTAGCCAAAGTCTGCCTAGACACTATCAAAGGCAGCACACAGCTTCGATATGGAACAGGAGGCTTTCTCCTTCTCAGTGTTTTTATTGGGGGATTGGGGCAAGGGGAGGTTGTCTTAAGGGGTTTGCTCCACAAGAATTACTTTACTACTGAAAAAGTAGTAGTAGACTGAGCTGGTAGAGCACCATTCACTGCGGGTGTAGTACTACGGGTAAAGCTGGGGCCAGCACCCATATGTCAAGGTGTCAGCGGAGTGCAAAAGGCTAGACCAGTCAAAAGCAGGACCGTGCAAGGGTATAACCACCTACATATCCTCTGCCAGTGGTTCTCTTGGTCAGAGCACAACACTAGTAACTGCTAGCAGAAACCCTTTGCACAGATATAACCAAAAAGTAAAAGCTTTGCTTCATTCTCAAACCCATTTGTAACTTCTGGATGGAAACAGTAAAGCCCCTCTAAACACAGGGTGTAGGAGGGAAATCAGGAAGAAAGCCCAGCAAAAACTCCTATAACGCCACATGTTCTTAATCCAGAAGAGTGTTTTTCTGTGACGCCACGCTCCCGGGAGTAAGGCACCAAGCAGGCTGTCTCCCACAAGGCTTTGGCAGAGAAAAGGCTCCATAGCCTTCCCCTACCGATGGCCGGGAGGCCCCACTTCTGTTGGTGAAAACAGCACGTTTCTGACATGGTAACAACATGGGTTAAATTCCTAGCATGAACCGGGTGACTTGTAGTTTTAACACGTTAACACATTCTACCAGGGGAAAAGCTGAAGTATTTTTAGCATGGTCCGAGTGTTTGTCTCTGCACTGTTCTGGCCTTTTTTGGAATTTTTAACTCTGGAAACAAATACAATACCGTTTGCAATAGTGAAACACTACCTATTTTCTTTTATTGTTTACCACAAACACGACTGCAAGTTGTACTTCCGAAGACATTAAAGGAGAAACATAAATCAGCTACTTTTGACACGGCTTTCCCCCTTCACAACACCAGACAGTTCACTTACTGTTTCCCTAATTCCTGCCCATGCCCCCCAGCCTTTCCTACTTACATGCTTAGCTCTGACGAAATCTCAGTGGAGAAAACATTTTTCTTCATTATGAAATTCAGTCCCTAGTTGTTGCTTGAAGGCGTTGCCCCTTGCTCTCCTGTTTGAAACAGCGTGCGAGCACAGTAAGACAGGTCAACAAAATACACTTGCAAATGGCATCACATGCAACTGCCCTCTAGTCCTGCCCTTCACGCAGCCACTCAGTCCAATTTCCAAGATGTGTCGGGAAGAAGCATCTGATGACAATATGTTTGGTTTTATCACGTTAAAACCCCACAGCTGCACTATCCCCTCCACCGTGCTGTGCTGGGGCAGAGCCCAGCAAGTCGGAGTTAAGTATAAAGGAGGAGATGGAGTTTAAGCACAGATGTAACACCAAGAATCAACGCAAGGCGAGTCCAAGGACTGAAGGGGGAACTATATGGAGCAAAGGAGGGAGTGTCCCCCTCTCCTATTTTCTATCCCATTTCAAATAATATCCCCTTCCTCCTCCCCTCTGTCTGGCACTAGCATAATCATGCAACACAGCTGTAAGGACCAGATGTCTGACAGTCCACACTGCACACAGCTGCAATCAGGGTGCCCCGGGACTGGCAGTGTCCAGGCCACACACCCAAGTCATCCAGGGAAAAAAGACTCTTGAAAGGATTAATGGCAAGAGAGGCTTCTGCGGCCGCAAAAAGGAGACTGTGGTTGATCATCTGCTCCCAGCTGAAGGGAGAGAACAAGCCTTTCGTTTGTCCTGGTTCTTCTCTTCCTCCTCTTCAGATTGCCATTACCACTGCTTCTGGAGCGGGGGAGGAGATGGGGTGGGGGGGCTGCACTTGGCGACTCGGACTCATCTCTCGGGCAGCAGGACGAAGAAGATAGCCTTGAGGAAGTGACCAAAGCTGCAAACAGCTGCCACGAGCCAGTGAGAGCGAAGGCTGGGGTCAGTATTCACCACACATTTTGTGATGTCTGCCTAATGAGGAGGGAACAGAGCTCGTCAGAGAGAGATGCTCAGAACCACATCAGCCACCACTGCAGACTCTCCTGGCCCCACAACCCAGATCACTGTGACACCACGGCACTACCACAGCTGCAGCACCGCTTTGCCACACCGTCAACAGCCACAAATGCTTGCTCTGACACTTCCACACACTGCAAGTTATTAAATCAGGCTCAAGAGCTCTGTGAAATACACTTTCTTCATTCTGCATCAACAAGGTGAAGTATCCCCCTTTTCAGCCACCCTTGGGGGAAGAAATGTTACAGATTATTATCAAGCATTTTCCATTCTGAATAGCTAAATAAAAGAAAGTTTCTTCCCCTTTTGAAAAGGGTTAGGAAGCCTTGGCAATATCAGCATTCTCATCCTTTTCTGTAAAGCAAGATGCTTCCTAGAGGTTGTCCTGCTTAGTATCAGCAGCAAGCTACTTGCACTTTTTCTCTTGCCTTAATGTTTTATTTGGAACTCATTCAAGCAAGCCAACCCCCAATTTAAATCTAAAGCAATACAAGCTTTGTTTGTGGAAATATGTATGCTGGCAGAGATGCCTCCCAGACGCGTGGGCCAGATTTAAAGATCACTTGGGCAGCTGGTTTCAAGTATTAACAAGAATAGAAGCTGGCCTGCAATGAATAAAAAATAACAACAATCCAGCAAATTCATGAAGACAGGATCTCAGCTGGCATTGGGAGGAGAAGGTGGAAAGTATCTGGAGGGTAAAGTGAACAGGACAGAGGTAGATAGAAAATTGCACCTTCTGGTGGGGGAAACAAATTAAAGTTCTGCCAGCAATATAATTGAATTTGTGGTTAAACTTCAGCCTAGCACAAGGAGATATGGACTGTAGTTCTGTAACAGAGGGACCACTGTTAGCATATCAACTTGATGCGGTTTTCAGAAATGGCTTTTGGGTGGCAAATGTGAACAAGAATCGGGTCACAAAGAGGGTAAATATTCATCAGCCCCAAAAGCTTTTTCATTACAAGCTTAGCTCAGCAGTCTTCCAAGTTTGCCTTCTAACACAAGTGTCTCATTGACCAAGCAGAGGGAAGTCAGACTCTCAACCCTGAGATGAGAGTTCCTCCCATAAAATGGGACACAAGAGATGCTGAATACTGCAACAATACTGCAACCAGTATTTCCCCTTTGTTCAAGACATGGGTGAGCCTCACCTGACCCACCTTGATAATAATTACAAGAAAACAAAAGGGTAACTGAAGGGTCAAATCCCTGTGTCTGGTGAGTACAGCTGCACTAACTGACTCCACCGTCATCTACAGACCAAAGGTCTGTTGACAGCAGCCTCAACAGCCTCCCACACAGTTCCAGCAGTTCCTCCCTCACGAGGAAGTCTGAAAGGCTGGCACGCTGAATCACTCAGCACCACTGTTCTGCGGGGAACATTAGGAGATGAAGAGCCCACGAATAACTGACAAGTAGAGATTGCTGGAGGAATGAATACAGGCATGCAAGGATGGGAAGAAACACGATGACAGGAGGAAGCTGAATCAGCACATGGACTGCTCCTGAGGCTGAACACCAAGGTGTGGAAATGCTGCTGCCTATAGCTACAAAAGCACAAGCAAACGTAGCAAACAGCCAAGACAGCACATAACAGAAGATGCTGCAATGTAGCACTGGTGGTTATAGGTACTTTCTCTGTATTGTGGAGGAAAGTAAAATGGGTCTGCCTAAATGCTTTCTGTGATAGCTTAGCAAACTCACCCGATTTGCATTTGAAAAAAGTCTGAGCTGATTCAGCCTATCCAATTTTAGGGACTGGCATGGCGTCATATTTAAAACACAGTTGTGTCATGCTGTCTCTTTTCTCAAGAAAAGTCATGATGTACAGGTACCTGTCTGAACACGTAGTCAGATGTTAGGGTAGCTGATCAATAAGAAACCTAAGTTCTGAAGGGCATTAGTGCCTCATGTGAACCAGTACAAGGCCCAAATAAGTGCAGAGGGTTAACTTTCAGGTGAGAACGTGTGAACTCCTTAAAGCTGTGCTGTGCCCTACCAAAGGCAATGACCTCACTGCAGCTAATCATTGTGGCTAAGCAAGAGGAGCTGCAGTCAGAAGCACTTACAAATTTGTATCGTGCTTGCTTAGATAAACAAATTGCTCAGCTGTTTAACAATTGCCTTAGCTATTGTTATCCAAATAAAGCATACCTGATAAGGCACTGGAGTTGAAAATGTCAAAGCTACTTAATAAAACAGGTCTTTGAGTCTTGTGAGGCATTGATAAACTGTTGCAACGGCAGTTTGATCCTCACCTGTTAATTATTGAAACAAGTTCAAGTCTCATGCTCCTCTGTAGCAAATGTATGTAACAGCTGTGGAATAAAAAAAAAAAATAATAAAAAAAACCCTTTCTATTCTACTGAAAAGCCACTACTGAGGCTGCAAACTCTCCCCAGGGAGAGATGATGCCTCAAAAGATTAAACATTTCTTGTTTCTCCCAAGAGGTTTGTTTTGGGTTGGGCTTTGGGGGGGTAGGGTCTTTCTCCACCCTGTGGAAGCAGTATGGTAACCTACAGCTGAGTGGAGATTTTCAAATGCCTTTCCAAGGTCTCCACAGTAGCTTTTCTGAAACAGCTCAGAGCATAGTGGTTCCTCTTGGCAGCCTCAACCTGAACCGACATGTAAGAGACAGGGGCCATATGCACAGGGGAAACAAGGACTCCATGCCAAGATAAACCAACAACCAGCTAGGTCAGGCAGCAGATGAAAAGGTCCCCACTACAGAGCTATTTCGCCTGACCCATTTGTGAACAAGGCTGGGAAATTTCACACTGCAGTGTGTAGATCAAGAGGAAGAACACTGAGGGAAGCACAGCACAAGATGGCAAGAGGATTAGCAGCCTTTCCCCAGACTGAAGGAACCACTCATTTCTAGAGGGAAAATATCTCCTTGTTGCAGCCCGAAAGTGCTGATAAGGGTATTGGACACAGGCCGTAATCAGCACAACCCAGCAGCTTTTACAGTCATTTTGTTTGACTGGGGGCAGTGAGATTGGCTTCCCTCTCTTAGGGCCACATCCCAGGAGCAAGCAGCGTAGGTACAGCAACTGCAATAGCAACGCACTGGCCATCCAAAGAGGGATGATTGGCAGAAGGAGCTAGCAGTGGACAGGACTTATCTCCTCAGCTGCAAAGAACCATTTCTGGTCTGCGGATAGGTTTTGCAGCTTGTTTGCTATGCAACAACCTTTCAAAAAATATCCATTTGGAACTATTAAAACACCCTGTTTTGAACTCTAACAACGTAATACAAAAATTAAAACAAGATGCTAACTTATCAGAACATGCATGTTTTACCAAAACAAAGAAAAAAAAATTAGTTGGAAACTAGGAGGAGACACATTCCTATGCCACATTTCAATTTTACTGCAACTGGATTTTTTCCAAAGGAAAAATGGTTTCAGATAATATATTTCAACCAGCTCTACAGGTACCCAGTTAAAGTAAGCCTCAAATGATACTGAGGCAGGGTTTTCACAGGCAGGAATGGTGCTACTTACTCAGTTGCTTTCCCAGGATATCCTCTTCACCTACTTCGGCACAATTATTTGTGCAGACGCAAAATGAAACAGATCAGGGCATTCAAATCAAAGGTTACTTTTCAGCTCAACCAAACAGTTCCCTGACTCAGTTGTCCTCAAGGCCATGCAGTTTTAGAGAGGGCAGGGATGATTTAAGGTGGCAATGACACTTAGTAAATGCAAGGGATCCAAAATCAGAACAATGCTACTTTTCCAGTTGCCCTTCATCAAAAAGGTGCCTTCATTCCTGGAGAAACTAGGTGACTGAATCAGCTACAGGCACACTTGGGAAGTCTCAGCACAGAGCAGCAAAGCTCAGTTTAGAAAAGACATCTCCCTCTCTCCAGGTCTGTGCAGAGTGGGGAGCCTGACCATTTCCTGACGGCTCAGGAATAAATATCACCTCTTGGAAAGGAGAGAGCTTGCCACTGTGGCTCAGTCTGGAAAGAGCACATGCCTTGGGAACAAGATGTCCCATGAGCTCAGTGCTGCCATATGGCAATATTTAGCTCCAGGCAGCATCTGCCAGGCAGTACACCAAAGTGCTTTGGGCTGTATCGCTCCAAGGAGTGTCTATATCCCTGCCAGAAAGGCACAGAGACCCTGGTACATACATCACCCAGCTGCCAACCGCTAACATAGCCAACCAGTCATCTCAGTCTCCTGAGGAGGTCACTAGAAAGGTGTCTGGCTATTCCACAGCACCAAAGTAAAGCTCTTACTCTGAACCATCCTCCGCAGGAGCATTGTATTTCCCACTGAGTACAGGGAGAACCAAAGAAATCGGATGCTTAAAGCCATATGATATGGAGCTACCCTCCAATGCAGAGCAGCACCATGCCTTACCCACAGTCTCAGAGCAGGCCAGTGACAGAGCCACAAGCCCCCCCACTGTTGATGGGTGTTATGAGTGCCCTTCAAAGCATAAGTGTGCTACAATTTGAGCTACATCAGAAGGACTTATCCATGGAGCGTAATCAGGGTCAGGCCAAGGAATGGCACAAACTATCAGGTTTTAATATCCCTTTAAAATTCTTTAGAGTGGCAAGTCACATTAATATACTAAGCTTTAACTTGGGGAACTGTGGGGCAGGTGAAAGGGGAATTAAGTTGGCAGGACTCATTTTTTTCAGTTTCTAGAAAACAGCTGCCCAAGAGAATGATCCTTATTTACAGTCTTCCACTATGACCGGCTGGCAGCTCCAGGGATATTCAGGTCAGGAAAAGAAGAGGCCCTGGTGGGTCAGGATTGAATTCGTCTGGCACAGCTATGCAGGAAGCTGAGGACCAGAATAGCTGATGATGTTGAGGATGGGACCATGAGGCAGTAACAGAGCTATATGGAGTCTAGCACAGGGGCAAGTAGGACAGTGGTGGCCACAGGGCTATAGAAGAGCATCTAATCCATTTTTTTTCTGCATAAAGCTGCAGTGGGCACACTCTCATTAACCAGGATATTTTCTGGTCTGCATATGTGGAAGCAGACTTGATCAGATAGCATCTCTTACCCAGCCTCCTCTCCTTTTCAGCCATGTCACCAAGGTCTTGCGGACAAACTCTCCCAGGCAATCTACAATGGTGTGAACCATGGCTGGCTGTGCATGCCGCACACAGTCCACTGCCAGCCCAGCTGCCACAGCGTAGAGAGACACAACCTTGCCCCATGTGATGCCTATGAAAAGAAGAAAGGTCATTCAGATTTACACACACACACATAGCTCAGTCTTGAATAATCAAAAGGAAATGGCTCTCCTTCATTACACATGCCCACACTGCATGTGTGCAGCTCTGAGTTCAGGTGCAGTCACAGTTCTGCATGCTTTCCACCCTGGTGGAAAAGAAATACTAAGGCACCAGGATTGGGGAAAACTCTCCACCTGGAGAAGCAGAATGAAATGATCTGACTTGGGCATGCTTTGACCCCCTCTGAACGCTGAGTGCACAGCTTTGGAGAAAGCAGCCCAAAGGCGTCATCAAAATAGGGAAGATGTGCATGGCTGAGAGTTAATGGCAATATAAACCATGGTGGTGCACACGCTGCACAAGAGGTGATTGAATTCAAAGAGTTTGAGCAACCTGGGGGTTTTGTCACCAGCACAACTCTTAAACACCCTTAAGACAAAGCATTCCTGTTTTTTTTTTCTAGATCAGAGGAGACTGTTCCAATGCGACACACAAAGCGCACATGAGATAGGCATCTTCAGTCAGTTCTACCATGACACAAGCAAAAAAGGGAGGCAAAGCTACAGGGCCAAGATGGTTGCATCCTCCTTGATGTAAGGAGTACACCTCAGTCTCCACCTGAAAACCAGGTAACTTCAAGAGTTTTGCCACTCTGCCTTCAATACTTAACACTGCATCTCCTATCCCACTGAAGGCAGGGCAGGGACAGAGTGTCAGTCAGTTATCTAATCTCCCAGAAAACAGCCTTCCTGCTAGGGTGACCTGCCAGCAGTGAATGCTCCATGGAAGTTGTCCCAGCAGCAGTCATCTTCCTGTTAGTGCTAGCGATAAGCGCTCGAGCTCAGCTCTTGGTACCAGAAAACCTCCCTGGGTCTCCCCTGCACTTTACCAACAGCACTGGGCATAAATCCTCCATGCTTGAATATTGCAGCCAGCAGTCCCTCATCAGGCTTTTATCAGGACCAGTGACCTGGAAATGCAACCTTTCTGCACCCATGCAGAACAACTACAACAGCACAATGGCACATGGATTTCCCTTGGATCCGCTAGGAAGCTGAATTCCCCCCTCACTTTATTGTCTGGAATAGCAGTATTTGACAAGTATATTGTGAAGTATTTTACAGTGTTAAGTCTCTGTGGAATCTGTCCAAGGTCTCTCCCAAATGTAGTCAGAAGCCAAGTTTCAGTATTTAAAAACCACACAAAGCTGTTCTTGCTGGGCTGCAACAAGAAAGCAAGCAGGTGAGAGTAAGGAAAGATTAGTTCAGTCACTAGCTCTAAGGACCAGAAGGGCTTAAACACATGATCAGAAAACTGGATGCACTCAGCAATCTATCAGCTAAGAAAGCAAACCCTTAAATACAATTTAAATGCAGTGAAGAGTCTCCCTCTTCCCTTCATTGCACTCCCAGATCCCAAGGCACCCTGACCCTTCTCTTTGGGATGGAGCTCCAGACTCCTCATGCCTGTTCACAGTGCAGCAGAGCTCCCCGCATTCCTTTACAATACACACAGGTTTCAGAGCATTTCCACAATCCTTCCACTTAGTGCCTCAAAAGGAATGCTCACACTAACGCTTTTAGGAATTCCTTGCTTTTTTTTTTTTTTTTAAGCAAGTACTAACCTTCAGAGAAACTGTTAAAATGTCAGCCACAGGAATGGCTTGTTAGACTGAAGAAAATCCATTCAGTTCCAAAAAAGCCATTTTTCACTCATGACTGATACAAGATCAAAATCTACAGATGATCCTTTTGTGAGGCTCTGTAGCAACAGTAACAGCAGTAGCTCAGAGTCTCCTGTGATACTCTCCAAGATCAGAGGAAGTTACTAATATAGCTAAATTGGCTGTTATTCTGATTTTATTTTCTGAGTAGGCCCTGCAACATCCCTTCCCCAGAGCTGCCACTCAGGAAGTTCACTGCCTGTGTGGTATTCACACTATTTATCTGTCTTTCTCACATTGCGTGTCACCATGACAGCCAGCAGAACAGGCCAGGAAGAGGCTATGAAACCACATGAGAAAACACTAGACAGAGGGCTTCTCCTGGCAAGAAAGAGGCTGTCCTGTTACAGGTCAATACCTCTCCACCCAATGAAAGAGGCCTTAAAGGTTACCTCTTGCTGACCACAGCCTCCTGAACCAGAGCTTCAGCTGGCTTATACTTATACAGCTTTAGTGTAAGTCAATTTTTTACAGTTCTCCACCCCTGCTGAAATGTGGCTCCTTGCATCTTCACTGACATGAGCCAAAGTTACCCAAAATTCCAGGGAAGAGTTCACTGTCTTATTGCCAAGCTTTTACTCTTTCTTAAGCATCTGAAGCAAGTCCATTAGCTTTGAGACATTTACATGGCAGTAACTAAGACTGACGGGGGCTGAGGCCACCCTGGTAGAAAAAGATGGCTGCAGTCTCAGTTAGCTTTGTTTTAAATCCAAGTTTCTCTTTCCAACAGAAGAAAAGTGTATCCACAACCTAGACCCATGATTTCACTAACACACAGGAAAGCAGTTTGCTCTACAGACATGTCAGTCCAGGGATCTCCTCCCAGGGAGGATGGAGAGAAAGCCCTTCAGCTCTGGGTTCCCTGCCAAGGTTTCTATGTAGTGGTGCTTGCTGCAGGACTTGCACGAGGTGAATGCTTCCCCAGCACACAGAGCAAGCCCTTCTCTCTTTCACACAGGCAGCAGAAAGAGGGTAAGCTGTTGGCCAATGCTTATCGTGGTGATGGATGTGAAGGGCTCAGCAGTCACTTCCCATTATCCTCCTCTTTACAGAGCATGCCTGTAAGGGTCAAACCAATCTTTCAGTCTGCTTTTCCTGTTGCTGGCAGAGCTGGGCCATGGGGGTGAGGGAGGAGGAAATCCCCTCCTGATTTCTCTGCATGGAAACTCCTATTGCCACTGCTGGAAGTAGAAGATGGAAACAGCTGGCTGGGCTCCTCACCCGAGACGGGAGGGCTCAGCTTATGCTCTTGTTTGCACAAGACATTGTAGGGGAGGCCTGAAGCAAGGGAAGAGCAGACACCCCTAAGAGCTGCTCTAGATCGAAGCTGGGCCATGCCTGTGGCCAGTCCCTCTGCCCCAGGAAGGCTCTAGCAGCCACCCAGCCCCAGGGGAATGGGCCACAGCAGCCCCCATCTGCAGTTTTCCAGGACACCAGCTCCATTAACTTTTCTCTCTCAAGGACCCCCTTGGTAGGGGTAGAGGAGCACAACCTACTGAGAGAGTAGTGCCTCTGCCCTCTGTGATGTCCAGACCAGGGTCAGGGTGATGCTAGCTTGATGTGTCCCTCAGTATAAGCTGGAATTGCATCTGGCCAGTGCACATGAGCAGAGAAGACGCATTTTCTTGCTGCAAATTCCTCAAAAGGTCTGGCTGCCATCCACATTGGGTGAAACAGGCACTCATCACCAAGCAAGACAATCTATTCACAGCTTCCCGCTGTGCGGACTAGCATGCACAGGAGCTAACAACAAGAGGGAATGGAAAACTGGTCCAGAAAGGAGTGATAAAAAACAGAGAAAGCTTTGAAAGTTCTGCTCACAGAGATGGAACAAAAGGACACAGAAAAAGTGAAAAGCTTCTTAGAAGGCATTTTAAAAAATAAGAAATACAAGTTTCAGACTCAAGGCCAGTCATGGAGCTGAAGGTATGTAAACACTGGCGAGCCCAGGGGAAAATGAATTAGCAGGAGAGGACCGCTCTTGAAAGTGTTCCCACTGCATTTCTGCTTGCCTGCCCCAGGGGAGAGCTCAAGAAGCCATGAGACATGACTGTGCAGAGTCTCAGAGCACCACACTATACACGGTTACTCAAATAAACTTCCCTCTGCTCCACTCAGCATCAAAACCTAACTTGCAAATCAGACCTAAGAGAAACATGATCAAAGTGCTACATTTCAACAGCTGGGAGAATATAGCCAGATACAATATACTTTCCTCTGGTGGAGAGAAAATGCCAAGAGGGATGTACACAAGGCAGGAAGCTCAACTCATAAGGCCTAAGCAATGAGGAACCAGTGGGATGCATTTCTAACAGCATTTGCTCCTGCAGGGGAAAGTATTTTCTCCTGAGAACCCATTAACCATGCATCCTTGTCATACAGGGTTCACTGCAGCCCAAGCACTCTTGATTAAAAGCTGACAAGCACCCAAACCAATACAAAATCAGGATGAAAGCTTTTAAAGAGCCCTCATGCCTAGCAGCTCTTACCAACTAGAGGAAACTGTTTCCTTTAGGAAAGGAAAATGCATCTCCCTTTTCTGCTTCTGTTTTTCCACTAAGTGACCCCATCCTTCTGGGATTTATTTAAACAGCTCAGCCAGGCCCCAATCCAAAGCCTGTTAAAGTCAGTGGAAAGTCTCTTGCTGGCTGCAGAGCAGCTTTGGACCATACACCAGAGCCACCGGTATTGTCACAGAGGTGATGCTGCTGCAGATTCTTCAACATCCAAAGCAGGTCAGGGCTCTGGGGTGCCAGTCTCCACACAGATAAGCTCTCCTTGCCCTCAATAACTAACAGGTTGTATGGAAACAGGGAAGCAAAACACAGCTTGAGCTGTACCATGATCCGTGACCTGCTCCCTTTCTGCCTATATTCTCAGCTGTTAACCTCACTATAATTGGGATTCAAGCTGTCCTTGCTACACCAGAGAAAAGCCAAACCTGAGATAACTGGAACAGACAATGCCCTAAAGTCAAATATGGCACAATGTACCTATGCAGTGGGACCAACAAGTATGCCAGATGTCCTCAGTCTTGCCTTCTTGAGAGGTCTATGTAGGGCTTGTGCTTAGTCAAGACTTGTAGACAGCATGGACAGGAAGTGAGCACAGCCAGAGCTACAGTGTGAAGACTCAAAACCAGACCAGAGTGTGGAAGAAGGCCATGTAAAAGACTGAGGAGATAACTTCTCCAGCAAGATAGGGTCAAAATCCTCCACTCCCTTGCTGGAAAGGCATTGCGAGTGACTAATGGGGCTCCCCCAACTGTCTAGGCACTGCAGTGTCAGGCTGTAGCTGTTTTCTTAATAAACTGGATAGTGAAAAATATGCCGAGATGCTTTAGCCATTGGTAATTGGCGTGAAAACTCAGACTGCACTTGAGTCTCTGGTTTCCTTTGCTCAGTAAGAGCCTCTTTCCTCTGAACTATGAAAAAAAATAGGAATGAATGTCTGGCTGCCACAGCCAACTCTGATTTGCTGGATTTAGCATTAAATGCTGAGTCTTGAGACTGCAATTGGGATCCAGGAATGTTAAAAATCAGCAAACTCCTCCCCCTCTGCCATTCAGCACCCTTCTAGCAAAAGAAGTTACGATACCGAATTGATAAAAGCAATTGAATACACAGTCCCAGCTTCACGCTCACAGGTTATCCTGTTAGCCGCTCTGAGGCAGAGCTGAGAAAGAACAAAAAAACAGAGCATACAGAGCACTGGGAAGGTTTGAATCCATCCCCTGCGCAGCCAGTCACCTGCCAGCCATTTATGCAGCACGGTGTCCCCAGATGAGGGGCAACACTAGCAACAGAGCTTGAGCCTGGGCTTCTGCCGTGTTCCTAAAGACTCTAGCATTGCTAGCCTCAAAGGGCTGAGTCCAGATCCCATTCTTACTAACCTGAAAACCCCAAGTTTAGAACCAAGAATTACAATTTCTAGCTTTACTTTCAACAAAACCATTTTAAACCATCCACACTTTTCACTTCACTGCTGAGCTGAGAATTTGAAGAACACAAAAAAATGCAGCTCTCAATGAATCTGTCAATATACATTGGTGAGAGCAGGACTCCCAGAAGCCAGTAGGGCTTTCTCCCCAGCATCATGTTTATGCAGCATAGCAGCATGCACAGTCTGCTCTACCTGCAGCCATCCACCTTTCTGGCTTAATTCCCTGTGTCACTTCAGCTTTGGAGGTGGGCCAGTTCTGATGTAGTCAGCTATAGTCATCTAAGAAGATAACCTACTTACCTGCAATGCAAATACCTGAGCCTGTAGACTTGAACTTCGTCTTTCTATAAGCTTTGATGCAAGTAAAGCTCTGCACTAAGTGACAAGACAGGGCACCTGCACTTTGAACACAGCCATGCTCAGACATTCCCGCCATACTGGCCCAGCTCTTGCTTTCCAAGCCCATATGGCCTCCCAAGCCAGCCAAGCACAAAGGCAATCTGCATTCCAGGCATGCTCTGAAAGGATGCTGAGGGCTGTAGAACTAGCCACAGAATCCAATTCCATCCATTTCCTATGACACAGCATCAGTTTCCCTGATCTGGGGAGTTTTCACACTACTATGCTGTCAGCAAGTAGCTGTCTTTGGTTTTTTTCTTTTTATTCATTTGTTTGTTTCCAGTCTCTAACACCTACTGTTCCTCTCATGGACAACACAATGAGACATTGCAGAAAACCTACAATGGCGTCAGGACTTGCCTGACCTAAATCTCCATCTAAAATGTTTCTCTTCCCTTGATTCCCCCAGACTGCATTCCCAATCACAGGCAGGGACTGTTTTCAGGGAGGCTGAGGTTCCCTCACAGGAATGTAGCACAGAGCGTATCTTTGCTTTTGACAGTCACCTCTGGGACCAAACAGAAGCAGAAGAACATTCATGTCTAAGCAGTGAGAAAGCTCAAAGCACCTGCTTGTCTGGAACAGCTAGCCTCGAGGGCCAAGGCTCCTGTCTCTCTGAGTATGAGAAAGGAGAAGCAGCAACTGGAAGCAGCAGGCTCCATTGCAGTTCTGGCTATTGCTGGGGAAAAGGAAGCCAGAAAGAAAGGAACTCCCTTGTGATGAGTTGGTTCTGGCTCCTAGCATCAGCAGCATGAGCTGGAACATGGGAGACTCCCATGTAATGAATCTTCTCCGGTTGCCAATGATGAGCAAAGGAGCTTGGAATGAGTGACCTCCCTGTGCAATGAGGTAATACCACCTCCTAATGAGGAAGGGCAGGAGATGCCTTCTAGAATGAGCGAGAACCTGCCAGGAGGATATAATAAAACAGGGCATTTCCCTGCCAGAACAACAGAGCATAGAGGAGCTCTCATTAATCATTAAAGCAGGGCACACTGCCAGACTGCCCACAGCCCTTTCAGAAACCAGGCCCCATCTTGCAGGCTATCCCAGAAACATGCCTTCTCCAAGAGACGTGGTTCCATCCTGTTCCTTTCTGCCCAGCCCTGTCTGCATATCTGTCAGGTCACAGTACCTGCAGTGAAAATCTGCGCAGCTACTGCCAGGAAGGCGTCCGTCACCACCGTCTCTGAGTGCAGCGAGATGTTCAATTGGCGGGCAATATTCCGGTAGACGTTGGGGCGAATGTATTCCAGCTCATCCCCTGGAAACAAAGTCAGGAGTCAGCACACAGAACACCAAGTCCTGCTCTCACTGTGTAGGAGTTACAGCTGGGGCCACCCCATGTATCCCTTCAGCCAAAAAGATTTAACACCAGCTCCACCTTAGTTTAAACAGGCAGCAGAATGCTTGGGGTCATTTAGATGCAACCCCCTGCCACCTGCACCCTGCTTTCCTACTATCCTCTGCACCTGGGACTTCTAAATGGCATGGGGACAGGCAGTGGCCCCGTACCAGTGGTGCAGCTGCAGTAATCCCTGATATAAATGATGTTCCCAGGCTGGCTGCCTGCCTTTCCTCCAACACAGGAGGCCTCAGATAAGCAAAGCCATCTCACTTTTCTTCAGAAGTGAAAAGGAGGCATGTACATCTATGTAAGCTTTTGAGATATACGCCCTTTCTCAACACCCCATCAGACTTGTACAAAAAAGCCTCATGATAAGAGCGACTCAAGAATGCTGGAAGCTGATGAAAGCCAAGGATCCACCCAGAACTGCACAACATTAATTGAGCAGAGAGACTATCAGCTCAGCCATATTATGCTCACACAGGCACCGAGTGATGATGTGGATTTCTTTCTCTCCTCCAAACAGTTAGAGAGATGTTCGTTTGCCTGGCTGACTCCTCAGCAACAAGGTTCCTGACACACACAGAGACATGTGCTTTCACCGCCAGGTTGTTTTCTCCCCATATGGGAAATGGTTGGAGGTGTTAGGCTAGCTTGAAGACCAAGATGGAAATACCAAGGACAAGCAGAGAACCTCCTCCCTCCCACAGGTTTGCACTATGGAGCCTGGGCAAAAGCAGTAAAGCTTTTCCTCTGTAGCAAAACAAACCATTTTTGAACAGTAGAATCAATAAAGCCCAGTTTCCAATGGATTTCTCTCTCTATAGGGGTTCACAGATACTTAACAAGGGTTGCACAGCTGCTGTAGGAGCATTACACGATGCAAAGGTTGCATGGGACCAAGGCCCTTTGTGCACGGAGAGTCCTATTTGGTTTAGATTTAGAAGGATGCTCTGCATCCTCCTCCTGCACAAGGGTGCTATGGGGCACCCAGGGGAAGAGGAGAGCTGTCACAACAGCTTTACATCCCACTGCAAGACCCAGATGACTTGCCCTACTCAGAGGGCAACTGATCCTCCTGAAAATTTCATTTAGATGGGGACCCAAAAGGAAGATGACACCCCAGTCAGGAGCTTGTTAGAGAGTCATTAGCTACTGTACCTTGATTCATCTAACTGGCTACTGGCAGGCAGCACAGTACGGGCAAAGCCCAGCTCTACAGAATTCCACAGACAAGCTCTCCGGGCCCTTTGTGCATGTGGGATTGTACCACACAATCTGATGGCAAGAGGAAACCCTGCCAACACATGGTCAGCCCTGATAAGAGGAAACATTACTTGCACTACTCAACAGCTGCTTTCTCCTCCCAGGGAACACACAGGCTTCCCTGTAAATGCGAGGAAATGGGGATAGCCCTGCCCGCGGTTAGCCGAGAGGGAGGCATGGGAAGCTGGGATCAGCACTTGGTAGCCTGCCACCATTACAGCTTTTAACAAGCAGTGCCTGGAGGCCCCAGATGAGATCTGGTTTTGGTTGGAGGCACATATGCTGCTAAAGCGGGCCCTGCCCTGCAGCAATGCACAGGGCAGACAAAAGCAAGCAGAGGAAGAAATGCACAGGAAAAGCAGAAGAAAGCAGTCCCAGGCTCATGGAGACTCTGTGCCCTGGCAGCCCCAGGACTTCTCCAGCAGCACATTACATCGGTGGCCATCTTTGGTTTCCATGTTCAGATGCCCAACTGCGCACTTTGCAACATTTAGAGCAATTTCTATGCTGCTCCTCCTTCCTCCAGTAATCATGGAGGAACAAGTAGGGCAGCAGTGACAGTTCCCACATGCAGAAGCTCAGTGCAGAGGTGAAAGGGCCCTTGTCTGGGTCTTGGCCACAGAAGAGACAAATTCAGATAAACCAGACCTCTGACACATATGGCAGGTTGGTCTGGACTGTCTCATTTGGCCATACCATTAGGTTTTGCCACCTCTGACTCATTAATTGCACTAATTAGCTGTTAAGCCTCACTGAGCTGATGGGCTATCACTCCCCAAGACTGCAGCTGCATTGCCTGTGCCCAGCACCTCTGCTGGCCCACCAGCCAGTTCATCAGACTCTGTGTGCAAGAGGGCTAGGAAATACTCCAACTTCTCATCTCCACAGGCTTCTCAGCACTATCATGGAAGAAAAACTGGTCTTGCTTGTTGCACTGCTTAGTAAGCAGCAAAGTAGGTGGCTGGATACCACTCAGCCTTGTACTGGTTATAGCAGCAAAGGGGAAAAGAAAGGGACAGGCCATGTGGCAGGTGGAGTTTCTGAACAAACAGGACAGAAACAACTCTTCATCCTAATAAGGAGGACTGCTCACCCTTCTTGTTGCATGGGTACCACATGGCGCTCTCCAAACAGATTTGCTCAGAGAAGGCGCCAAGTTCCTGGGACTATCAGCCAAATCTTTCCATCTGGACACAAATAAGTAACAGGAGAGTCACCCAGAAGACGCCTTCAGATCCAGTCTGCCACCTGTTTGCCCTTTAACATGCTCCTGGCCACCCACAGAAGATCTGGTTGAAAGCAAACAAGTCTCAACCCCAACCCAGGCAGAGAAGAAATGGAGAAAAAAAAAGAGGCAGTGAGATTGACAGAAGAACAAAAAAACCCCAAAGACCAAACAACCACTGGAAACAAAAATAGAAGTAAAGTCAGCACAGGAGAGAAAAAGAATGAATGAAGAAAAAAAACAAAAGTCAGTTAAAAGAAACACAGCTATGCCTTAAAAAGAAATTTGGGATAATGTCAAACAGAAGCAGAAAGAAAGGGGAGAAAGTGGGGAGACCAGCCTGGTCCCGAGTTCATTAGGCCCAGCTAAAGGATACTTCACCAGACTTATTTGAAAGTTGATGTAATTAAATCAGATGCAAATACTAGTGGTAGTTTCCAAGCCAGACATGAACTAATATACCAGCCCGCAGGCAAAGAGGGATGTTGGAAGCAACTTCCAAGAATGAGCATGTCAGCATCCCAAAAGACAAATGGCTGGACTTGAGCACATAGGAGGCTAAAACCTAAAGCAAAAGGCCAGGCAACTGTCAGCATTTACAGGGTGCTCCTGATACAAGCACAATCCAGAGCATGCCTTCATGAAGCAGCCTACAGGCATAACCTTCAAATTGCTCTCCCTGCAGCCCCGGCAGTCACCTGGCCATGAGGGGGGCTGGCTAGTTTGGGCACTGAATGGCAGTGTAAGCCAGGCAACATCAGCCAACTCCTCCTTGCTCCAACAAAAAGCAAGAAAACTCATGTCTTGTTGAATGATTAAGGTAGGCAAAGGAAAATTAAACACATTGTCAACACACTGTCATTGAAAAGCAGCTTTTATAAATCTCCAATGCGTATGGTCTAAGCAACTACCCCCAAATTAAACGTTCTTGCGGCTGGGCGAGCAACGGATGAAGCCCAAGTATAGAGGTAGCAGTACTTTACTAGATGCCAGGTTGGGCTGCATCACAGCAGCCAAGTCACCTGCATCCAGAGAAAACACTGCAAGACTTGTTAAAATGCCAAGCTGAGAAAGACTACTGAAACTACTGTGAAAACTGTTACACAGCTGGAGTTTTATGCAGATAAAATTAGTTTGCTGTTGGGCTTTCTTGGACTGCATCATGCTTTTAAGTTATTGCAAGTTCTCAGAAAAAAGTAGCTCTGCAGAAACACTGTGCTGAGCAGTGCTCCAAGGGACTGAGGAAATGCAAGTAAAGGAGCTGTTTAGGGAAGATCACCAAAACCAACTCTAAATGCCCAAAGCAGAGACGAAAAACCTCTATATCATCACATGAAAAGCCTCTTGGCACTCATCAGTTCCACAAACCTTAGTCTAGTCTGAATTGCTCCATATAGTTTCAGTTCCCACCCATACCCGCAGGGACTTACCTAGTCGCAGTAGTATGGCGGACACCTCGGCCAGCTTACCACCAGGCACTGGTGCATTGCACTCAGGTTTGCTCCAGCTGACACCCGCTCGAATTAGCCTTGAATTTATGTAGTCTCTGCAGAGAGCCTTCGCTTGGGACACAAGCTCCTTGTCAGTGGGAGACCTGTCAAAAACCTCCATCACCTCTGCAGCAAAGACTGAGGAACGGCGTAGCACCTCCATCCTTGGCTGCTGAACCCACACCTCAGCATACACTTGCTGGAAGGCTAAGCCAATGCCTTAGATGAGAATCTGCAGGAGCTGTGTAGTAATCCTCTGGTCTCTTGGTTTGTTACAGCTCCCAGCAGCTATTCTCAAAAGGCCAGTTTTTCATTTTACCTGGTGAATAAAAGCATCTGTAAGTCCTCTAGCATTGCAAAGATGTAAATCAGAAGCCCAAGTATTATACCTTATAGTTACGCTAAAGCCAGTAGTATCATATTTACAAAACATCTGTCTCAGTGCATCTTACAGACAAGGGGCAAAATCTTCCGTCTCTCAGCAACTCTGACTTTCACTGGCAATATGACCCATAGAAAGGCTGCAGTTTTGACCTGTCAAGGTGTTTCCTTTTTTCCAGTTCAGATTCAGCAGTCTTAGAATTACCCTTCAGAAAGACTAGATGGTCAGAGCATGGAAACAATTATAGAATGTGTAGACAATCTCAGCTTGTTTCAATTAAACTGGAAAAAAACCTGAATCCCAAATACCAGCTACAGTAACCTCAACCAGATGTCAACAGACATTCCAGCTCAATAGGTCGTGGATCTTTCTGAATAAATGGCACTATTGCAAGAACAGGGGTACAGGAGCATTTGAAATGTCTGCATCGAGACAGTTTACCACACTCTTTGGTTAGATTTTGGTTCTGCTACTCTTTTTCTCTTTGTCTTTTTTTTTTCCAAAGCAACATGCATACCATTTTTCAAAAAGCTTTAGCAATAGCAGAGAAAGCAAAACAGAAAAACAGATTTTTTAAAAAAAGTTTCCAGGTGTGATTGCCTAAGGAGAAAATTCAAAATTTCTTCAGAGGCACCTGAATTCATCTGTTGCTCTGACTTTTTAACCCAGTGCTGCTTTTGAAGTCAGTCAGACCAGTCTTTATTCAGATGTTAGCATTTTTCAGTCCCCGTTTTAGACATCTACTTACAATAACAACTTACAAACAAAATAAAGCCAGTTATTTTTCTTTGTCCCAATGAAAAACATATTTACCTCTCATGTTGCACTTTTCCCCCCCCTCAGTGATTTCTTTTGGGGTTTGGTTTCCTGTTTCTTTGGAAGATCTGCATCAATGAACACCTGGTTTAGGATTCTGTAGGATACTGTCACACTTCTCTGGAGAGCCCCAGCCTTCTCCGCAGGGCTCCCACCAGTGCCTCCTTCCCCATCGCCCTCAGCCTCGCATCCTCCGCTCCACCAGGATCCTCGGGGCTTGCTCTGCTGCTTTTAAAAGACCCAGGCGGCAGAGGAAAGCTTCTAGCTTTAGCCTTGTAAGGAAGATGAAATAACCGGGAGGTGGGGTTGCTGTAGCCAGAGAGCAACGCTTTCTCCTCCCTTTTCTTCTCTCTTAAGGAGGTTCTCTGTTGTTCTACTGCAAGCACGCAGAGGCTTCGTTCAAGGACTTGTCTCAGGGGTGAGGGCAAGAGCAGAATTTCAGGAGCAGGTTACCCCATGTATCAGGGAGCAATGAATGCACCGCTGAACTAGGAATAATAGCTGCGGGTGAATTCCCACAGCGGCTTTTGCAGAGTTGATGTTGGCCGGTCATTTTCAGCCGGTAGCCGAGTCGGGCAACTACAGGATGTCATACTTCAGCAGTGGGCTAGTTCAATCCAAAACAATAGAGGTGATTAACAAAGAGAGCTGCAGGTGGGGGCTAAAGCAAGGGGTGCTTGCATTTCCCGAAACTACGACTAGTCTGGTTAAAAAGAAAAAAAGAAAGAAAAAAAAAAGTGGGTTTGCTGATAGCAAAGAGTTTGTCCAGAATGAAGTGTTTTGCAGGAACATGTCCATTTCATCTCAGTGTGTTAAGAAAACTCACATATAAGGTTTAAGGAAAACATTTCAATTTCAATTCCAACATACTTGGAAATTAATTTCAACATCAACTTCTTGTTGCAACGTTATCATATTGAAGCCACAATGCTCAGCTTTTTTTCTGTGTGTAATACCATTTCGACTCAGTAGACCACATATAAATGTTGGTTTTTTGTGTTATGATTTGAAACAAAGGAAGTTTTTGAAGTTTCCTGCAGACAAGAAATTCTACCAGCCCAAACACAAATTGTCCCCAACAAATAGGAATTTGTAGATTAACAGCTGGGTATGTGGCATGGTCAAAATACAGCCTTTCCGAAAGGAGGTCAGAAGCAAGAAGCAATTGTTGTCATCTCTTGCTTGTCGCCTTTGAGAAAAAAACAGAGGTGAGTACACCTCTCCAAGGTGTTGATCACAAAAAAAAGCCCAAGCACAACCTGCACCACTGCCGGTCTCAAAACCGAGAGATAAAAAGGAACAAATGAACCGTGTGAAAAAGCCTTATTGTATGATGTAGCAAATACTCTGGCCAGCATCCAACACACAACTCACACACAGGCTTATCACAGAGCATATGTTTTGGTCTGCCATTAACTGGATTGCTAAAGACTGCTTTGCTGCATTGGGACAGGGGCTGTGGTAAAGTCTCTTCTCCCTCCAGCAACATGATCCTCTTTCTGACCTGGCTTTTCCTGGGAAAGGAGCAGGGTTAAGGAGAAGTATGTGTATGCAGTGGTAGTCAGCTGGGGACCCCGGCTTAGCTTGATACGATCATGTTAGGATGGCAATAGTGACTGTGCATCTCCAGCACCAGAATTATTTGCTCAAGGATTCTCTGAGAAATTTGGGTTTATCCACTAGCCTTCCTCAATTTTAAATATAGTCGCTATAGACAGAGGCCCATCCCATAGAAGCTGAAATCAAGACTCCAGAGAGCCTGTGCTACTGCCCGTCACTAACCCACCCCTTCTCTGAATAGCGTGCCTGATGGTCTCTTGGAAAAATCATATTTTTGCCTCTGCGACTCTGAAGGCTGAAAAATCATTAACAATTATGTCATAGCTTCCTGCAGCAGCTGACAGCTTGAAACAGTAGTCCTATTTAAACTGCCCCTATTCAGTAGGCCTCTGAAACAAAGATGAATGCTTAAATATCAGTATTGCTTAACTAATGATAATGTTTCCCAGAACTCTGGCAAATATGCAAGTGCCACAGTGCCTCCCAGCTCTCCGCAGGTGCCAAACCCATCCCACGTGTTCCCTGCCCGACTGTCACAGTATGCAGCACCCCCTCAACTTCCACCCTGCAGCAGACACAAAAACTAGAAACATGAAGGCTGTGTATAATAAACCAAACTTTGTACAAAAAAGCCCCAATAGTGCATGGTATTCTACCTATATTATTTGCTCACTAAAAATACAGCTTCCCACTGAAAGATACCTTTATAAGTAAAAATAGAGGAAACCACAGCATACTGCAAAGAACAGCATGTTACAATCCAAGGAGCTGTCAGTGTAATGTGAGCCTCTTTTTCCATAGTATGTTTAGAGGCTAGATCAACACTTAGAGGCTAGATCTATACTGGAAAAACCCTTGTGGCAAGGGAGTATCAGGAAACAGTGTGGAAACACCTTATATCACCCAAAACCACTGTTCCCAGTGTAGCTATTACTGGCATGACAGTGTTCTGGCTGGAACAACAGGATCCACACCACAGCTCCTGCCTATCTCAGATGGGGTGACCAAAACAGCTTGGAGCATTCATTTAGTAAAACCAGGGGACCACAGAGATAAGACTGCGTTTTTTAAGTCTGTCAAGTGGAAACAAACACTGGAGAACCCACATCAGCAAGAACACAGCAATAGCCTAAACATAGACAGCTTATGCTCAATATTAAATAGTTTAACCATTAGAAAAGTCTCTGGAAGGGCCTTTTAACAATTGCAGTGGAAGCAAAATAGCTAGCTAACTGTGAGCCCACTAAGCTTATGAAAGGGTCTGCATGATATGGTTTCCTACAATAGCACAAGAATAACCCTGAGCGCCCTAGGAGGTAATTACCAGCCTTGCGTTCACACAGCCTGGTTTCTCTCAGAGATATTGTTTTGTTTCACCTCACAGTGCCAATCCCAGCCGCTTCACACAGCCTACAATTCCAGCAGAAACTATACACTGTAACACTTAGATATGATGTTCTAAAACCGCTGCAGAGCAAGGACTTAGAGAAGCAGTGGGATGCCAGAGATGCACAGTTAATAGCCAGAGAGCCTGGGAATCAACCCTGCTAGCCCCTGCCTGCTACAAGAGGTTTCCCTTTAGAGAGAAGATGCTCTGGCAAAACACTGGCACTGTAACCAGACCAAAGCCTTCCACCAAACCATCCCTGAACCTTCTTTTGCATTATGTCACCCAGTTTTAACGTACCATTGTCTCCCCGCTGTCTCTTCCTGTCTGATTTTTGCAGCAATACTTCAATTCTGTGTTTGTGAAGTTATCATTTGCCACTGCAAAAACACCTATGACGTCAGGCTTTAGGCTGCAAAGCCATACAGGAGGAACAGGGAGGCTAGAAGAAACACTTCTTTTTATACAGAAATATTTTGCCAGCTGCAACAGGAAAACAATACATGGAAGTAGCAGCTCAATGGGACCCAAGCAAAACACTGAGGCTTTTTGAACCTCTCTTTTGCCTCTAAAGGGCTTGATTCAAAGCCTCCTGGAAGCCAAGCAGTTACTTGTATTACTTGCATGATGGGATCACCCTGGAGCACCATTCCTGGAGCAGGATTTTGCAGTGCCAAGTGTCATGTGCCAGACCAAAGAGGCTGTATCACAGTGAACTCCTCTTCCATGGCCTTTAGACTCTTCTCCTTCATGAGGATACGCGTCTAGTGACTTAAACGCATCCAGTTTAGCAAGCAATCCATTACTTAAGTGTCAGCATAGATTATCACTGATACCCAATATTTTCTTCTCTGAACCCACTGACGTGCTCACTACCACTGCTTCTACACAACTTCCTTGCTATATGTATGTTTTGACAAAGGCAGAACAAAGACATGGCGTATTCCAGAACTGATGTACAAACACGCTGAAGGGGAAACTGTAGCAGGAATTGAATGTTAGCAAGCAGTGCTATGAGTTGAGTCACAGAATGTCTCTACTTGTAACCAACTATTACTACTCAGGTATCAAGCCAGCAGCTACCCACTGTAAAACAGAAGCTTCTAGCTAAATCTAGGACTAAATGAGGCTGCATTGTCAGCTTAAGAACCTAATTAGATATAACAGTAGATGTAACTGGTTTGGTTGTTTCATATCCTCTAATTTGCTTCAAAATTACATATTTTACTGAACCAATCATTTCATAAGCTAAGGCGGCGGCAGGCACACCAAAGAAATAAGAAGTTTTAAGTTGTTCCAACAACTATAGCTTTGTTTTGAAACACAAATAAAATATTTACATACTGTACCACCAAAATAGAAAAGGCAGAAAACAGCTAATGAGGTCACTATCCCCAAGAGAGCAAAGACAACTCTTCCCTTTCAAGCTCTAACCCACAAAGGCAGAGGATGAGCCTTTGTCTCAATCTAGCGATTGATCACCCACAAGGTTTGGGAATCACTTCCACGCAGGACACGTGCATGTGGACAGGCAAGTGCCTCTGCCTGCAATAAGCCTGAAATCTCAAGAGCCTGAAGTGAATGCAGGCACTTCTGCACTGGTTCAGCAGCATTTACAAGCTCTGACGCATTTATCTGCTGCTTTGAGACATGTGCTGGGGCACAGACATGTCCTACACAGGCAAATGGATTGCTGGATCGGATAACCACAAGGCAGCAGTCTTTATCCTGCACACATCTTCATGCCCTAAACAGGCTCCGAGGGATTTACACTCAAATTTTGCATATCCAGAATGTAGTCCTACTTTTAATTAAACCCTTACTGACTTTCAGAAAGGCTCTTCAGGTCCTTCAGTCTTAGCCTCTAGTGCTGTGCAGGGCAGCAACTATGCTTTTAAAAAATCCTATCTTCTGAAGTTGTCAGACAAGGCGGGTAGGCTGATGTCTCTAGTCAGCACAGATCAAATTTGGAGCACATGATTCCTTCATAGGCAGTTGATTATGCCACGCAGCATTTCAATCGTTAGGATGCAGTTCCACCCTGACTACCAGCAAAGTGTTTCTACACACTCGATACACCCCAAGAGTTTGTGGAGCTCCATGTTGACAAAAATTTTCTTCAAGACTGCTTTGGTTAACAAGATTAACCCCTCATACTCAGTGGGGCAGTATAGGGCTGTTTTTTTCAGCAGCAGCCAAAAGCTAAAGTAACCTTCACCTCCAGCTGCTCATACCCATTCCCAAATTGTCCTTCCTAATTGCACTGCTGTAATTTTGTGTTTGCTGGCACTGTGGACTAGTTCCAGGAGCTGGCTGGTTATTTTTCATTCATATGCGATAAACCTTCCATCCAAAGCACATCTGCAGACAGAGTTGTATTAGTACAACCAACGTAGCTACAAGCAGAAGGAAACAATTTCCGCTTTGCCATCAAGACAAATGTCCATGAAACTATAGCACTAGTATTGTTTTTGCACATAAAAATGCAGCTGTGGTGATCTGGAGCTTCCTAGTCCACTGAGAAGACAGAGAAATGCTGACAAGGTAATCAACAGATCCTTCCACAAGAGCAATGATTGCTTGGCATGTCTGGGTTTCCCAGCACTTTTAAGATTATAACTTTCATGAGTTCTTATGGAAGAGACTTTAGCTAAAAGAGGAAAAAAAAAAAAACAACCAAAAAACAAAAGAAAAGGCAACTTTTTGTTACCTGACACTGAGATACTTAAATCAGGCACATACAATAGCCAGGACAACAGCAATTCCTTCCTTCTGGCTGAAACATGAGCTTGACCAGGTAGGTGTCCAAAACAGGGTTAACTTACATTTGTTGACTGAAATCCATCATCTCCCTTACTTCCAGCTGGAAACCTTTGGACCAGTGCTGACATGACTCTGAAAGGCAGTTGGGTGCAGTAGCTGCTCTGAACGTTTGAGACGGGGTGATACATACGGCCACCCCTGCTCAGGGAAAAAGCAAAATCCACCATCGTCGTTAGTGGTCCCTTCCTAGGCTTCACAGAGCATCCTGGTTATTTTTCTGGGCTCTCAGGAAAGACCTGCTACAGGTCTTGGACCATCAGTTCAGCAAGGGCCAGGAAGCTCTTTATGCCCTGCTTCTTGTGCAGCCTGCACATCTCCTCCAGTGTATCAGACTCTAGCACTGTGCATTGGCATGACAACAGCAAATAACTGGCCAGATGTTAAAAGCCATTGCCAAAGATGCTGAGGGCAGACCCACTTCAGTCAAAGTGATTCAAGTCAGTTTTAATCATATGTAAGAATCAGCAAGCAGGAAATCTTGTTTGAGGTCACTGATTTTAATCTGGGTTTATATTTGTTTCTAAGAGAGGGTGAGTCTCAGACTTGCAGGAATTAAGACCTGTTCATTTGCATTTGAACACAGCTCAATGCTATGCTTTTTTTCCTCAGCTATAAAGGAAGAAAGTGATATGTATTTAAGCAATTCTACAGCTGATAGAAATCAGAAATCTGAATGTGTCTAGGGTATTTTCTACATTCATGTTGCTAGTGTATGCCCCTTGAACATTCATACAAATGAAATTAAAAATATAGAAATAAAATGATGTCTTTATGCGCCAAATTAAACTTGCAAATATGAAGTTGAAAAGGTTTTTAGAATGCAGAAAAGCACCTGAGGCAAAAAAAACCCCACAACAACATAGAACACTTCTTATTCAGCTACTGAACTGAGTCAACTGTTGAAATGAATAAGCAGCTCGAGACCAATAGCCTTTTCTGGGAATAAAGTCAAAACTTCAGAGAATTTGCAGTCTCAGAGGAGTCTTTCTTATTGAGCTAGTTCAGTTTGTAAACTGATTATGAGGAGCCAGAGAGGCAAGGAAAAAAAAAAAAATCGACTACACAGTGGTGAAGACAAATTACTTTTCACAAAAAGCCTGAAGAACAACCTCAACATAAGCAATGCTGGTTGCTTATATTTTGCAAGACATTCGCATACCACTCTGCTGTGCTTTACTTCAGAATTTCAACAGATGCTTACAGCTCTAACATTTTTGGTTTACAGCAAAGAAAGGGCTTAAATTGGACCTGATGACCTCAAGGGTCTTTTCCAACCTAAATGATTCTATGAAATATTTACTTACCTACCTGAGTAAACTCTAAGTGAAAACTTGCACTAAAAGTTCCCTTTAACGTTCCAGAAGTTTCACCTGAGGGAGGTGAACTGGCAGTAAGAGTGCAGCATCCCACAGGTCATACAGGGGCAAAACACCGGCAATAATCAAGCCAGCTTAAGTTTGAAGTCACTCAGCAGCAAGGAGGAGGTTAGTCAGTGAAACTAGACTTAGGGGAAGTGTTTTCAAAGAATGAAGTAGAAATACATACAACTACAGTTCTGGGGAAAAAAGGTTTCGCACTCAAGCGACAGCTGAAGTGTGTAGTTACTTCAGTAATTTTAAGTGAAGGGTTAGTGATTGTAAGGAAGGGAGTCAGTGTTGTTTAGCATCATTCTGTGTGGCGAAGACAGTGAGAAATAATACATACACAACTGGATCACACATTTAAGAACAGCTGCATTGGAGAGGAGCAAACAATGTGAGAAAATCTCCCAGGTAGTGAGATTTCCACTACTGCCAAGACACTGGGAGCAGTTAAACATATCTCCTCTCACAGCCCTCTGTGAGGAAGACAAGCAGCCACTGTGCTGTCTTGTATGCTTCCTGCCCAAGGTTTGTTGTTTAAGGGACACAGGTGCCCCTCTAGTAGAAGTTGGAAAGTAGGGTAGGTGTATGGCATGAGTCGTTTAACGGACATAGCTTCTTGATTAAAAAGAAGTAGATGATGCTCATTGTGAGTTATCAGAGCAAAAAAATCAGCTTCACACAGACCTGCGCAGGGTATATGCCCTATTTCTCTTGCATACTCACAAAGCATAATTTCACTTAAGGTCTGATTTCTCATTTCCTTGTAACCACAGACCAGTTTCTCTGGAGAGAAGCCAAAGCAGCACAAAATTTCTTGCTGGCTCTACCATACATAGAGCATTTTGTTAGAAGAAACACAATCTTTGTGATTTAAGGAGAACTTCAGTTCTAGAAGGAGCCATGAGATCAGGCCACTGCAGTGTGAGACCAAAGAAGTGATTTGCGTAAATTATCACTGAACCTTGCAGAAACTCACATGATAGAGCTGTTAATGGTAGCTTTGGTCCAGACAGCAGAGACCAGGGAAGTATTCATTAACAAACAGAAGTTTGATGCTAGCACTAAGCCTCTCATCAGAAAGAGCCATAAAAGAGCAGGTAGCTTTGCACCTTCTTGTTTTACAAGAAGACAGAAAATGCTTTTTGGAATCTTAATTCAAGCAACTATGCACTCAATCAGGTAACTCTGCATCTTCCTGTTTAAAAATATTTCTGGACAAATATGTGCAAAGAGGTGTCTTTCCTTAACAAAACACAGATTGCTAGTTTTCCCTTCCACAAGGTGTCTCGGATGCACAGCACAGGAGTTCTTTCCTCTGAAGAACATGCATCTGCAAAATTAGTTTTATTTAGTATTATATTTTAGTTTAATGGCATGAAAAACATGTACTGATAAGAAAAAAATTTCCTGTCAGCAAGGGGAATAACAGCTGTTAAGTCACCTGGGGACAGAAAGGAGGTTTTTTTCTCTGTAAGACCTTGCATACTGAACTCACACCCAGGGATCAGCACTACAACGGGTTTACTCCACCATAGTTGTCAATACACAAATGAAACCATGAGTTTCCTTTCCAAGGAGTCTCCAAGTGGCTTCCACACATTGGAGCTGTCCTCACAAAGCAGGTCAGCTCAGACAGTAAAAGCTTCAGAAAGACACAGTGGAAGTTTCACGGAGGAAAGCTTGAACACAGAAGGGGTCAGAAGCATCTCAGAAGAATGAGTGAGGCTATCATTTTGAATTGCGGAGATCTTTGGAAACACGAGTATGACCACACTGTGGTTTTACCAGAATTACAGCTGAGGAACTCCTGTTCCTAGTTTGGACATGGGTGAGGAAGCAGGTGTTCAGCCAATCTGCACAGGCAATAGGCAGGCAATTAAAACAAGCTGCTTTTCTCCAGCAGTTCTGGATAGTGCCATCTCTTTCTCCTCACTTTCCTGGGTGGATAACTCCTGAGTGGATTGAACCACATTTAGCAGCTCCAGTTTAAAAGCCGGTAGGTAACTGAAGCACAATGTTCCAGCAGAGCATTTTGTCCTCTGTTTCAAGGAGCATTTACACTAATTTCCATAGAGGTACTACGTGGTTCCAGACAGGAGTCACTCTTGAAGTGCTCAGTGAGTGCCAGGTCCATCCCCCAGATAAACTGTATGCCAGCACCTATCTTTTGTCGCTCAGTTAAACAGGGGTCCACCCACTCCCCTGCAGACAACTTCCAAGGTAGTTGGAAGAGACTAGCAGGAAGGCAAAAATCTCTCCAGGAATGACATTAGCCACTTACATTCCTGCCTCAGCACAGAGGTCTGCAAGAGCCCAGGATTCTGCTTCATCATAGAATCAGAATATTTTGCATTGGAAGGGACCTTAAAGATCATGTCGTTCCACTCCCCCTGCTATGAGCTGGGACACCTTCCACTAGACCAGGTTGCTTGAAGTCTCATCCAACCTGGCCTTGAACAGTTCCACGGAGGGGGCATCCACAACTTCTCTGGGCAACCTGTTCCAATGCCTCACCACCCTCACAGTGAAAACTTCTTCCTTACATCTAATCAAAATCTACGCTCTTTCAGTTTAAACCTGTTACCCCTCATCCCATCACTACACTCCCTGGTAAAAAGTCCCTCCGCATCTTTCCTGTAGGCCCCCTTGAAGTACTGGAAGGCCACTATAAGGTCTCTCCAGAGCCTTTTCTTTTCCCAGCTGAACAACCTCAACTCTCTCAACTGTCTTCTACCACTAGACAGGAACATGGCTTGGAAGAACCCTAGTTTAATTTAGGGACTAGTCACTGTGGGAAGCAAAGGGGTGCTGAGCCAACAGGCAAGTCAGCTGCACTTGGAGCTTTACAGCTGTAAGTGTCACTCAGGCTTATTCCACTTTGCCAGCAGAATTGTGAGATAAAGGCTCCTTTCTTTGCTGAACACTCAAGACAGCCTTAAGAGCCACAATATCAGCAGAAAGCAAGCCCCATGCAGTCAATATTGCAAGATTTGTAGTGATACAGTGTGAAAGCAAGTAGTCTACTTTAGCTTTAGCAGTCTACTGCAGTCTCCATACAAGCAGGGATCTCACAAGACCTATCATCAAAGCAAGTAGATTCCTACAGTACCAGCTCAGTCTGATCTATCTTGTAAGGGTATGGATTCTTCTTTGAATTCCCTCTTGCGTTCCTACAAGGAGCAAGGTTTAAGGCCTGGAGCAGTACATTACTGCCAAAACAAAGCAATCACTTTATGCTTATCAGTAGCTGTGATGCACCCAGGTAGAGCAGAATGAATCAGCCCTACGCCTCGCACCAAAGGGAGGAGCAATTTAGATATAGAGCACTCTCTGCTACTACTTTGCTTTGCTAAATTCAGGTAAGATACTTACTGTTGCAATTCAAGACCTTCACCAAAAAGAAAGGGGAGTGGGGAGAACACCCCCATTTAAAACTGTCAACGAAGCTTGCAAGTTCAAGCAAAGACTGTTTTGGCATGAGCTTGAGTAGCATCGGGTATACAGAAGCTCAGTGGCCAAGCCCAGATGCAAACTATAACCCACGGCAAAGAGGAAAACTGCTGTTGAAGTCCAACTCTTGCTTCTCTCCATACAAGTGCATTCTTTTCTAGGGCTTGAAAGCTCCACTTTGCACTGGGCAAAAGCATATAGCTTGAGAAGGTGACAAATTCAAAAGGATCTTCTTGTCAGGAAGACAACTTTCCTTCTGTTCTTGTAGGGTTACAGCTTAACTGCATAATGCAGCAATAGTGCTCTTCCACATCACTGATCACCAGAAGTACAATACAGAAAACCACTTCAGCCTCTCAACATACTAATGGAACTAGAAATAGCTCCTCTCCAAACAAGAACTGCAGCATTGAGAGAGTTATTCTGTTGCACTTTTTACAGTAAAGTTTTAACCCATCTATCCCGCTGAGTAACTCTACCTTCAGGGAGGGTACTTAACACCTAGCACACCTTCTAAGGCTAACCGCTGTGCTCCACAGCCCTGTTTACACCAGGAAAGTACTACCACTTTTCAGGGCTCTCCAGGCTCAAGGTACATAAGCCACTGCTGCAAAGAATGTCCCATAATGACTCCACAGAGCAGTACAGAAAAAGCTGAGGCGCCAGACCTCATGTCATCCAGCTGCCATGTAACCCAGTCACTTAGCAGCTGTTTCCATCTCTATGCACATTGCCACCCTCCGTGACACACACTTCACTCTCTGCTGTTTTACCCTCGCTGTGCCTGAAATACTATTACTGTGCCCAGGATAGACAAGAGAAACTGAACCAGACTTGTCCTGGGCCACGCAGCAGGAAACCTCAGAGTCTCAGGGTAGCAATCTAGCCACCGGCCATCACCTCCCCTTCTCCTTTGCGAGCAAGAGACATGCACGTCAAAGCTGAGTGAACAGTATTGAGTTACTGGCTTTGACCACCACCACTTCATGCTCCGGCACAAAGGGCTGCGGGAGGCAGACCGTGTGACCCACGCAGGAAAGGAAAGAGCAGCTGCAGAGTAACAGGGATGTGGCAGGAGCGGGTGCTGCTACGTGCTGCCTTCCTGCAAGGAGCCTGGCCCTGCAATGCGCTGTTGCCACCTGGTGGCACCAACAAAAGAGCAAACCAGGTTTGCTTCTAAAACCACTTAACCAGCCCCGAGAGCCACAAAAGCTCCCAGACAGCGCCATTTGTCTGGCGAAGGTGCTGGAAGGGCTCTCGAGACCCACTGCAGGTGTGGGAGGGGGAGAACAGGGTGGAAAGCCCTGAGCTGCTGCAGGCAGAGCCAGCGCCAGGACTCGGGCAACAGCCCCAGGCTCACATGCTCATCTCAGACACGGACTGGCTGCCACCCACCCCAGGGACCAGAGGGCATCTCACAGCCAGGCCATACCATACCGCTCTGCTCAGCTCTCCAAGAGCAGTGTCACAATAAATTTCTCAAGAGGTACTGAACAACATAAATCTGGATGTTTTGAGTAATTCATACAGAAAAATCTATCAGTGCTTGAACCAACCACAAACAGACACTTTCTTGGAAGAGTTTCGTAAGCCAGAGCAGGTAAGATGTAAAGCAATAGCTCTTGAGGTCCTTTCCTCATATTTTGGCCGTAAATAGTTACACCTCTGGGCAAGCCTGCAGAGGCACTAGACGCTGTCTACTCAGCGGCATTCTTTGCTTTTATCAGTAGACTGGGCTCCAGGCTGACACTCCTTAAGATGTCTTACCACATTTTTTAATCCTCTCCCACTTTCTGTCTGACCCAAGTAAGCATGCAACAGGTGGGGATACATTAATACAACCGCAGCACTTCTACCTTCAAGTGAGGAAGCAACTTTGAGGTGTCTCACTGAAGAGTTTCTTGTTCTCAGAAGCATTTGGTGAAGGGCAGTGAACAGCAGGAGAGCAGGCTACAGGACCCCTCATGATTCACTCAACACTTCCTAGCAAAAAGTAAAGGCTGTATTACTTTAGCAGAACATCTAAGAACACATCAGTAGAAGTTTCTCGTAACAACTATTCACGCTCTTCTCTGGACTTCACAGAAACAGCCAGGTTTATCAGCTTATTGGGCAAAAGTTGTAAATGCCTGTGTCAAGATTTGTCTTTTATGAGAGTATTACATGGGTTATCTCAAGCAGTGTTTAGGCCACACTGTCAGCAGAACACAACAGTTTTCTGAAGTAATTACTTTTTAAAGAGAGAATGTTAAGCAAATTTGATCCCCTCATCTCCAACAAAGGCTCCAGTTCCACGGGCAGGAATGGAGCAGGCTTCAATCAGGCAAAACTTGGCTTGGGAATGGGGACTGCAGCACAGCTTATTTCTAAGCAGCCTGCAGAATTAAGGTGGGGTTTGGGGGCAGGGTGGGGGTGTTGAGCAGAAGACTTGTTTAAATACTGCATTTTTTTGTCACCAGCTTTTAACCTAATTTTTCTTCATTCTGGATATTTATCCTTCTGCTTTAACAGAAGGAACTAGAAAAGGGAAGAAAAAAATTAACTAAACCAGCTTATCCCCTTGAAAATAATACTTTTAAAGTTATTTCTTCTCTATTGTGAGAAGAAACCCCAACAACATATACAGGTGTCTTTGGGTTTTAGCTTTATTTCCCCACAGCATCCAGGCTTGGGCAGCTGTACAGCACACACGGATAACAAATATACATGTTTACACACATATGTATTTGACTCTTTCCTGCTCATAGTTTTTGACCAATTTTAATCAGCTTGGGAAAAGGAGTAGGAACCCCCAAAGCACAAAGTTCCTACAATTTTGTGAAGCAAAAGGTAAGAACAGGTAAGAACTTACTAATACAGCTATGAAGCAAAAGGCAAACCAGCAGCATCAGAACTGGCATAGAAGAAAGGGATGGCAGCAAGGCTGGCTTTGCTCCTAGAGCTGCCTGCTCCATCAGCCATACCTCCTTTCATGCCTACCTGCTTCAGGAACAAGATAGTCCTTCATACTACCCCAACAGACCCAGGAGGAGCTGCCTGCTTACACTGATGGCCAGAGTCAGGAGCCAACGGCTCCCTTTCCCATAGCCCTGCTTCCCAGGGCCAGGTGAAAGCTTTAACCCTAAATAGCAAGCCACATACCTTTTGTAGGCCTGGGCACTCCAGCATGTAATTAACTCCCTGATGCTTTCCTCTAGCTGAAGTATTTCCTCTTTTGCACTTTCTTAGCTGGCTTTTTTAAAACATTGATCTCTCGGAGGCAGGGACTGGGTTTCTTTCTGTGGAGGTGCAGATTTCAGTGCAATGCACAGGTAGGTTCTGGGTGCTGAAGCAACAATTACGTAGATACAACTTGTAATATGATTGTTCTGTAATCACAATTGCTAATGTTAACAACAACAACAAAAAAGCTGGACTGCTAGGAATACAGCACCAACTGAAAAACAGGGGAGCAAGGAGTGTAAGAAGACATTTCTATTTTCTTTTTGCTCCAGTTGATATATTCTGAGAATCAAACGGAGGTGGCGATGGACACAAATATAGCATCAACAGCCACAGAGAAGTCAGGGAAGCCTCCTTCCTCGGGGTCAGCAATTTGTTTCTGCATTCTTTTGAGCACATTAATAATTCTCTCCCCACACAAGAAAGTCAACAGAAATAACTGCCTTGCAACAGAGTAATCATCTCCAGCCCTACACATACAACTTGTCCAAACCAAAGTGACCAGCTACTGACCCACATATGGTTTCTTCTATGTGGTCACCAGACCACAATTCCCACACAACCTCTCCTGCCCATCCATAGACCCTGTTGCTATGAGGCAGGCTGCCCAAGGGCCCTATTCAAGGAGGAACACTGACCTACATCCGAATCCCCTCTGTCTCCTGTGCTTCTGGGCCAGCTCTAAAACAGCTGACCAGCTTTTGCAATTTAAGATGGGCATACCATGCTAATCCCACAGGCTGATCACCCTTATTAAAGACTTACCCTAAATTAAGCTGACAAAACAAGTTAATTGCTGCTCCTCCCTGCAGTCGTTAGCAGCTCCATGCAACTATTATCCTGACACTGCAACCACCCTAAGGTCTATTCGTGAGGTTAGTAAGACAGCTTTTTGGTGTATGTTCAGACTTGGCACGTTAATTAACATAAACATTTTTTTGTGAGACTTTTGCCTTCTTGCCTGCTGCCAAGAATGAAACTACATGGCTAAATTAAAGAGTGTCCATGACAGGAGGTGGAGAGCCGAGCTGTTGGGGTGAGATGATTCCCAAGTAACATAGACAGGGACTCACAACCTACCCTCCTACAGGGTGATTTCTGTGTCAAGATTTGTCTTTTATGAGAGTATTACATGGGTTATCTCAAGCAGTGTTTAGGCCACACTGTCAGCAGAACACAACAGTTTTCTGAAGTAATTACTTTTTTAAAGAGAGAATGTTAAGCAAATTTGATCCCCTCATCTCCAACAAAGGCTCCAGTTCCATGGACAGAATGGAGCAGGCTTCAATCAGGCAAAACTTGGCTTGGGAATGGGGACTATGCGTCCAGAGAGGGGATGGCTCACCCCTGGGTCCTTGCAGCAGAACTCCCTTCTCCTTCCTATCCCACTTCACGAGGAAGCTTTGATTCCTCTGTGCGTTCCTAGATCTCCTAAGTGAAGGTGTTGTGCTGGAATAGGGATGTTTATGAGACACGTTGGTGTGGCTAGAAGGTTGGTCCTGCAGGTATAAACTCAAAACTCAAGCAATCCAGGGATCTGAAAGGCAAGACCTTTGTTGAAAACCTTCCAGCCGAGATACAGTTCATTTAAATACAAAAATATTATCTCATTACAGAGGTATTTGATGCCAGGCCTCTATCTAATTGATGTTTTCACTCAAGTACCTCCAAGTGCCCGATGGTGCGATCAGGGGGCAGGGAAACAGAGGGATGGGAGAGGGCTGCTCGATGCAGCCGCGACCCATCCGTCCACGCAGCAACCCGTGTCACAAGGTTGTTCCGTTTGATACAGCTCTTCACAAAAGCAGCACAAATCCGTCATCAGAAGAAACGGCTTTCGACAAACACCGTGGGTGCAGGCAGCCACGCCAGAGCTTGGTAAAAAGTTGTGTCTTGTTTTGTTAACTGTGGGCAAGAAAATTTAAGTCCAGTTTTAAAGCTGACTGGCAACAGAGTGGGTGAAAACGATTTTTCTCCTGTGAAACCGCGGAGAAAAAACACAACCCCACGGGGCAAGCCCTGGGAAAAGGGCGACGAAAGGGCCCTCGTCCCCCTGCCCCTCACCTCCCCCGCTCCCAGCCTTGCTCCGCCGGGATCCCCGCAGCTCCTCGGGGGGGCCCCGGCCCCTCGCCCTCCCGGGGGCGGCCTGCGGGCCGGAGAAGAGCTGCCACCGCGGCGGGCTGAGGACGGGGCGGCCCGGGAGAGGGGGCGGCCCAGAACGGCTGGCGAGAGGCGCCGCCGGCCTGAGGGGAAGCGCCGTGAGGTGGGAAGCGGAGCCGGGAGGACAAAGGGAGGGGGCTGCTCCCGCCCCCACCGGAGGGCAAAGGGGGGCCGCCCCCGCCCGGCCTCGCCCGGCGGCCCAGCGTGGCCCCCGCCCCGCCGGGGAGGCCCGGGCCGGGGCAGCCCCGCCCACGGCGCGAGGGCCGCTGGGATGGGTAGTCCTCGCCTCCCCCCCCCCCGCGCCACCCCGCGCCGGAGGACTTTCCGTCCCAGCAGCCCCCGCGCTGGCGCCCCGCCCTCTCCTCCCGCCCTCTCCTCCCGCCGCGCCCCCGCCCGCGGCCCGCCGGGCTCTGTAGTCCACGGAGGCGCCCCCGCGGCCGGCCGGCACCGCCCGAAAACTACGCCTCCCGGCAGGCAGCGCGGCGCGGCCTCCCCCGCCGCCCCCGCCGCGCCGTGTTGTTGCGCCCGGCCCGGCCCTCCCCACCCCTCTCTTCTCCTCTCCTCTCCTTTCCCCTCTTCTCCCGGCGACCTCGCCGCCGCGGCCGAGCTCGGGTGTCCCAGGGCAGCCTGGAGCGGCAGCGGCTCCGTGTGCCGGGGCCCGGCCCGGCCCGGCCCGGCATGGCACCGCGCCGCCCTTCGCGCGGGGACCGTTGGCCGTAGAGTGCGGCGGGCTGCCCGGGTAGGTGCGGCGGAGCCCGGGGCCGGGAGGGCCCCCGGGGACTGTGCGGGGAGGGGATCCGCAACAGAGGGGGCCTGAGGGGGCCGTGCGGGGCGGGGGGAACTGTGGAGGGGGCTGGCGTGGGGCGGCTCTGAGGAGGCCATGATGGGGCGGGGGGCCCTGGGGGGGGGTGACTGGGAGGAGGGGGGTGAGGGGTCCCTGAGCGGGGCTGGGGGGGTTTGGGGAGGGCCGTGGGGCCACCGTGACGGGCGAACGCTGAGGGTGCCGTGGTGGGGAGCTCTGGGGTAGAGGGCCCCGGAGAAGGCCGGGCCGGGAGTGCCCGGGGCTGGGCTGAGGGGTCGTGCTGGGTTGGGGCTCTTTTGTTGCTGGGGTGAAGGGGAGCCCTGTGGAGAGGGTTGCTGAGGGGCACAGGGTCTGGGGGCAGAACTGGCGGGGGAACGCCTAGGCGCGGTGTGAGGTTGGGGCTCCCTGAGGAGAAAGAGGTGCACTGGGGAGCTGAGCGTTGCAAGGGGGTGTGCTGGGGAGAATGGGGGCGGAGGGCTACCCTCCGTGAGAGGATTACTGGGGAACAGTAGGAGGAAAGGGCTGTCTGAGGATAACGCTGTGGGCTGTGCTGGGGAAGATGCTGGGAGTGGTGATGAGGGGATAGTGCTTTAGGGACAACTATAATACTGGGGAGTATGCTGAGGTGATGGTGGGGAAAATGGTGCCTGAGGCTTTGTCAGTGTATATCATTAAAGTGAGGTTCCTTGATACATCTGAAAGGCATGTCTGAAAGAATTGAGAAATGGGGTTTGCAAGGAGGGGCTGGCATACTTAGAATGGGCTGGTAGGTTCAAGGAGAACTGCAAATCAAGGAGAAGAAAGATGCAGGTAGCTCTTTTGGGGAATGAGCCAGGCTCTGAGAACCTTGAGTTATTGCTGTTGTGTTCTTGCTTGTTGCAGTTGACCAGTGGATGAGAAAGTATCGCTTTCCTGCTGTGCTACGGCGTCCCAACCCTCCCTGATTTTGCAAAAGTGGATGTCTGACCATCCTGTAGGCATGGCACACTTGAGAGAATTTGCCAGCCAGGTAAGTGGCAATTAAAAATTTGTTTTCAATTCTTGTATCAAGAGCAAACTGCCTTAAGTTTGCTCTTGAAATGAGTTTAAAACAAATCACCAGAAAATCACTTTTTGCCACTCTTTATCTCTCTTGCACATGTCTCAGTTTACTCCTGTTAGCTGATTGATTTGTGTCTTATTCTGTGGTGGCATTGGACTGAGAGTGTTAAGTTGCCAGCGATATAGAAAGGGAATTCTTCACCCAGCGTGGTGCCTTTCTCTGAGGTTAACTTTGCTCTTCTTAGGGAGACGGGAATCATTGGCTCGCTGAGTATTTTGGGGAGGGGAAGTCTAGAAATGGGAACAGAAAAGCTGTGTGCAGACTGTGCCAGACATAACGTACTGAAGTGTTTATAGCAGTAGCCTGAGAAAAACGGTGCTTTTAACCCAAATGCATAAGAGGTAGTGATATTTAATACTGAACGTTTAACTTTTCTGAGAGAGATATCAGCCTCAGTGGATGTGGTTAAATCCTGTTGTGATGACATTTTCGTAAGAGGAATGTGGAAGGATGACGTCATGACTTGGGACTAAAAGCTAAACCACATTGATAGTATTGGCTAGAATCTTCTTTCTTCTGAATTTGGTTGTGGTGTGTGTTTGATTATTGGCAGATGTCAATACTGAATGTAGGTCTTGTTAAACCATGTTTTGTGAGAATTTTTGGCATTTTTCTCTTCTGCTCCTAGGTATGGGGTTATAATATTGAAAGCTTTAGTGGTTTGAGATGATGCTTTCTCCAAGCCTTTTCTGATTTAAAATTGATTTGGAATGCGTCTTAGTTTGCATGCTGTCTTTCACATAAACTGTTTCCTCAAAGTGAGTATGGAATTAAATGCAAATACAGTGCCTGAGTGAGTCATAGTATAGGGAGAGAAATGAAAGGAAAAGGAAAGGATACTGTCTGGTTAGGGCTGAGAACTGAGTTCTGTAGCTACAGAGGAGGTTGCTCTGAAGCTTTTTTATACACAACATTCACTAATGAAGCTTATCAGAGTTCCAGTGGTCTCATCTCTGAATTTATTCTGCAAATGTAAGGCATTCTCAGATTCTGTCATCCCATGACTCTCTGTCTGGTCCTGGAATAGGAAAGCAGTCTGTGTTGTCCATTCCTCAGGGCTCTTCAGAAATCCTTGATGGGACCTCATAATCTATGTAACTGAGGCTTGCAGTAGGAATTGGCTCAGAGTTCTCTTCACCAGAGTTGAGGGAGTGGTGGGAGGTACTGTGAAAATTGAGAGACTAAGACTTGGACTGGGATGTCAGAGGCTTGACTTGTCTTTGATTCCCAGTTCTGTTGCTGATGTGCAGGGTTACCTTAGGCAAATCCCCAGGTTGCTTTACCTCTGTGCCTCCATTTTCCTGCCTCAGCTAGTTGCCTTTCTCTCTTTTCTTGGCTGCTCTTTGCTGTGTACATAGAGAACAGTGGGTCTCCAGTCTTTATTGGGAGCCCTATCTGCTAGATGACGTATTTGTGTCACTGTGTTTAAAGCTCTCTTCTGAGCTCTGTTTCTAGTTTTGTTGTTCCCTATGTGACCTTGAAGAAGCCATTCAAGTTCTCTGGTTAAGTAATGCTTCACTCCCTTGAAGCAAATAATACTATCTGCGGAGCAAGTTGGGAGTTTCAGACAAATTTGTGTATTTCAAAGTGTTGAACACAAACTTCCCTCTTGTCTGTACTCCAGAAGTTCAAAACTGTCTCAGGTTTAGCAGTTGAAAAGAGCCATGTACAAATTTCATATAGACAGGGAAGCTTCCACATTTCCAGATACAAAGCTGATTTCCCCAAAGAGAACATAGTGCCTGCTGCAGATATCTCTGTTGGTGGCCCAGAGGTTAGCGTGTAGCATGCAATGTGGGTAAATGCTGGATGGGAAGTTGGGGAGGAGAGGAGGCAATGAAGGAAAGAAGGTCAGTAGTTGAGGTTTATTAAAACCAACTTCCTCCTTCCACTGCATTTGGCAGAGGAAAATTATGTTTGTTTGTCTGGTTGGAAAGTGCTCTAGTCAGAAATAACACTAAATGCCGCTGTAGTTCCATATAAACCTTTGGAGGCTGCTAAACTCCCAGTCAGCTTCAGCTCTCAAACTACTATGTCCATGACAATCTTTTTCTGTTACAGACTTCTCCCATATAGAACAGTGATTCTGATACTGAAGTGCCCCAGACCAAGGAACTCTCACTTCTAAAGGGTTTAAGTACCTCTCAGTGTTTTATGCGGCAGATGCAGGTGTGACTCTTGCTCATGATGCTCAATATGACTCTTTTGAGAGTGAGATCCAGCCGGACACAGCCCAGAGAAGAGACCTTAAGCTGGTTCAAAGGGTATTTGCTTCTGTTCCCGGTACGCAGCTTATCTTTCCAGGTGGTAGCTACCCTTTCCAGGGTAGCTATTTACCCTTCTTCTGTAGTCTCTCAAAGGCTGTGGATATCACGTCTCTGCAGCTGGAGGTGTCAGAGCTGCCAAACCCATTCTTTCCCCATGAAGCAGCTGGTGTTACTGCCAGGCTTGTCTCATAACACACTGCAATTCTTAATTCCTGATGTCTGCAGTGAGTCGCTCTGTTTTAAAACATGGCATCACCAGTTGTGATGGCAAACACTCCCACACCTGTCATGACAGAGCATCCTTCTTTCCTGTGCTGTGAGATTAGATCCTGGAGGGCAAAAGTGGAGCACATTACTCGTAGATTGTCCTCATCCCTCTCATACTTATTCCCTCCCCTTCCTGCGCATACAACCAAGATAGTGCTTTGTGTGCTCTCCCCCCAAAGCCTGTTCATGCCTGACTGAACCATCTCTAGTGTCTGACTGCTCTCAATGGGGAGAAACAGCATGAGGCTTTTTGCTCCAGAACTGCTGTGTAATTGACATTCAGTCAAGCAAAAAGGTACAGTGAGGTGACTATCCCTTAAAGGCTTTACGCATTGTAGTAGAACAAGGAGCAGCAGCTGGTCAGCTAGCTCTTCAGACTCTGGCCTGGAGCTCCATTTTGCAGCCCTGGTGGGTTCTGTGAATGTGGAAGAAAATGGAAAGATCCCAAGCTGGTGAGCAGTTGCAAAGTTGACAGGTGCTAATAAGCTTCTTTGGGTTATCTGTGGTCACTTATGCAGGTGTAAAGCATTTTATCTGGATTCTCTTACTTTCTACTTTGCAGCCAGGGTGATTATCTGATAATAAGGCTGGCACTGAGATTAATTTGTATTTAGAAAAGGGGTAGATTGTGCTTGTTGGACCCTTCATTGCAGTGCTCTGCAGGTGCAAATCTATTGGAGTAGGGGAGAGTCAGGCTATACAGAACGTGTTCTTCTCCCATGCCCCCCACTTGAGCCCCCCGCCCCGAGCGCAGCAGCATGCTTCTCTTCTGACAGAGCGGTGCATTTGCATAGCTCTCCATTCCTGGCATAACTACATTTGTTCTGCGGTCTGGTGAGTGCCGATGCTTCTATGCCCATCAATCTGAACATTTGCTCATCAGCAGTGAGTTACCATGTGGCAGCTCAAACGGGAACTTTTTTTTAATGGACAAGAGCTTTTGAGCAGATGTCCTGCAGACTAGCATCATTTTATCTATCTTAGTTTGTCATGGGAATTCAGGATTGCTTTCATGAAAATGCCATCTGGCAGTGTCTTCTGTGGTGTCTACAACGGTAGTTCACAAGGTGTTCCACTGGGCAGACATTGACCTGCTTGTATTGGGGATGGGCCTGTTTCCTCCTCCCTGTTTACGGAAAGTGAAGAAGTTCATTAGCCAACTCTGGTACTGCAGCAGGTGTCCAGGAGACTGTAACCATGGCTGGAATGACTCTCTGCCACTTTGCCCCATACTCGCTCACTAGGTTCTGGCTGTTGCTGGGTATGACTTGTGTGATTTTGGAAGCTCTGTCAAGGGATGCATGTTCTGAGGCCCTCTGTAGAGTCATACTCTTGCCCTGTCTCCTGAGAGCTCTGAAGCATTTCCAGGTCAGTTTTGAAGTGACAGGTACTGGGAAGGTAGATCCAGTACCTACAAAGTTCCCTGTTCCAACCTAATGTGATGGGCCTGTCTCTTCTGCCCATCAGAGTTGTATCATTTTCCTGAGTCCCTTGGGCGAAGTTTCCATGTGCTTGTCAGGAAGGTTTGTCTCCTTCACTGCCTTGACCTGAACTGCTTTGTTCCACAGAAAACGGGATAAACCGACATCGAAGTATGGAAGCTTGTTTACAAAGCTGTCCGTGATCACAGAGCCCGATACCTAAAACGGTGATTGTCCCAAAAGCTGCCTGCAGTAGCTGGTGCCCTTATGTTTGATGTCCTGTTCTTGAAGAATCAGTCCTAATTCTTTCATGTGCCAGGCTGAGGAGGGGAGCAGTAACTTACACCTTGCCATTTCTTTTCTCATGGGAAAATTACTTACTCGGGAGGGGAGGAAGGTTTTATTGCAGGGTTGCTTCCTGGCAGGTTTCATGTCGATAGTGTTTCCTTTACCAGCTGAGCCAGGTGCTTCTAGGAGATGATCCTCTTTCTCTCCCTTCTCCCTGATGTGTGGGAGCGGCTGATACGGTGAGTGGCATTTTTACGGTGCAGTAGGTGACTGTGCAAGGTAACATCTGGGCCACCTTGCTGCCCCTTCCTGTAGGTTGGTCAAGAGGTGGAAACGGCTCCTGGCCTCTTGTGAGCCTGGACTAGCCAGACTGTTCTCCCTGTGCTGCAGTCATCATTCTCATGTTGTCTTCTGGCATTTTTCAAGCTCAAAACCTCTTTCTTTCCCCCGCCTCACTCTCTCCAGTCCCTGTTATGTATTTCCAGTTCCTTTCATCTCTGCATATCCCCTCCAGTCTGTTTCCAGTGCACTTGTTCAAAGTACAGCCTGTTTGGGTGTTGCCATGGATGCACAAGGATATTTGGTTATCCTTCTGTGTCTTGGACTGGAATGCACATGGAAATCCTGTTGAGCGAGCTGACTGTAAAGCTTACTCTGGGCCTGGCTTACTCCATATAGAGATGCACTGGGCGCAGAAGGCAAACAACCTGTAATGACTGGCTGGCTTAATCATTAAGGAGCACCTAGGGCTGCTCAGTGATGGCCTGCTGCTAGATCCTGGTGTTGGACGGAAAAATGCAGCTGCCCTGTTCTGAGATAAAATCTCTACCAGCTCAAGTCCCTTGCAAGGTAGCGGTCCCTCTGGGTGACATTTTGGAGGTGAGACTGAGAAGTTCTGGGTGTGGAAAACTCACTGTAACAGCTTGGCTGCTTCCTGTAGGTCAGGCCATATTTTCCAGATTTTTTTTTTTTTAAAACTAGACTTATTTTTTAAAAAATGCAGAAAAAATAATCACAATGAGCCTTTTAGTAGCATGAAACAGAACAGGACTTCCTGGTCTGCAGCTGGACAGAATGAAATAGCATCAGAAAATGATTCTGATTTCTTCCCTTTCTTGTCCGTATTCATCTTAATAAAGAGTTAACTTTTGAAGCTGCTGTTAAAGAGTCAGTATTTCTCTGATGATCCTGTTGGTAGCTTCCCAGTTGATGTGCTTTTCTAATGAGGGAAATGCTTTTGCATCTGGGTGTGCCAGCCAGAGGAGAGGCTGTTCCAGAAAAGCAGGTCTGCTGATGGAGTGTCCATTCAGCTCTCTCGTCTCCTCTGGGATAGGCAGGTGTCTGGCCTACTTGCTGCTGACCTTCCAAAAGACATGAGGCTCCCTCTGCAAACATCTGAAGAGAGCGGGGCTGAGTGCTGCTTGGAACTCAGGCTGTAGCAGAGAAGACAGCTAATGTGAACTGGTACTTATATTACTGGAGTATTTCACCCTCTAAACAAGTAGGGAAGGGTGCAAATCTTTCAAATCTTGCCAAGCTCTGAATGCAGGAAGGCAGTCTAGGGAAACATCCTTGTGAACTTCTTATGGCCTCTTGCTTGTGCCCATTTTCTCATCTGGATCTTCAAAAGCTGGCTGGTTCTGGTATGCCTTGCCTGTCTCTATTCAAGTGTGAACAAGTGCTTGCTCATGGAGCTGCTTTGGCACCAATTTAGTGCCTGCAGTTGAACAGTCCTGTCCCAAAGGTGCTGACACCTTCTGTAGAGATACTTGCTGACATTGTCCTTCCGGGCTTCTGTCCCCTTCTTCCCCCACTATGGTCTGCAGGGGCAGAAAGCCCATGTAAAAGGTTTCTTCAGTTCTTCTAATCTTAGATATATTCTGTGTTAAGCTTCTCAGCATGTGGAGATCTTTTAGGATATGTGAGTTTCAGGTGAATTAAACAACACAGTAGATGCATAGATAGGGAGATGAGCTGTATGGGTATGCATGGTGCTCTGCAGGCTGCCGTGGGACTTGATGGATGTTTCCCATCTCTGCTTTCTGGTTTAGCACTCCAGGGTGGATCCTGAGGAGCTGTTCACCAAGCTGGAGCGGATCGGCAAAGGATCGTTTGGTGAAGTCTATAAAGGGATTGACAACCGCACCAAGGAGGTGGTTGCTATCAAGATCATTGATCTGGAGGAGGCTGAGGATGAAATTGAGGACATCCAGCAGGAGATTACAGTGCTCAGCCAGTGTGATAGTCCCTACATCACCCGGTACTATGGCTCCTACTTGAAGGTAGGACAAAGCCATGGTAATTCTCTTGCCAGAAGTTTGGGAGTGGGGTGGGCTTCTCTATGGGTGCTGCAGCTGATGGTGGTATACAGCACCAAAAGGTGCCCCATCTGTGAGTGTCTGTGGCAGCAGGAACAGCAATGGCTCTGCTCACTGCGTTTATGTGGTCTTAATAGGAAGCTGGGCTTTAAGACACTTGCAAAGCACATGGAAATGAGGTGCCTGGTATAGTGTGGTCCCAAGAGCAGGGCACTTCACTGGAGAGAAAATTATTTGTTGAAGAGGCTGACCTCTCCCTGGTTTGACCATTCTTGAAAGGAAGTTTGTGGAGTACTTTTCCAAAATACCACAGTTTTAGGGTACTACCACTGGGGCCTTTATGCCTCTGGAAAGAAGAGGAGTTTGAAACTGTACTTTGTGATCTTGTGATCATAATTTCATCAGAAATGGTGAAAAGAACAGGAACTGAGTCTTTGGAGGAGTGCTGATTCCACTTCCATTGAGAAGAGGTTTAGGAATCCCCAATGGAAGCTACTAGTGGTCATGACCAGAAGTGGCCTCTGCATGCCGGCTGCTGGAGGTATATGTAACACTGGGTCTGTAGTAAATAGTTCCTGAGCTCTTTGGATCCTGATTATTCCTTGTGTATTTTTCCAAAGGCTGTAATGCATTTTCTCAGCCTTCTACTGAAAACACCAAGCAAGCTCTAGTTTCGTGGATCTGCTGCTTATCTCCTACCAGGACCCTGTGAACCTGTCTGGAATTCTCTTCTCTGAGGAGTAAGAGTGTCTTGCTGATTGTACCCTTCAAGCTGGCAGTCCTGTTAATGAGATCAAAGGCTGCAAAGCTCCCCTGTCATTGTCAAGAGGGAGATGTGCTAGATCTGTTGCAGCAATGTTAAATGGCTCCAACTTGAAAATATGCTTATCTCTGTGGGCTGTGTAGTCTGGTGCCTGCAGGGCCACTAAGCTTGCTCAGATAAAACTGCAGACCGAGAGAAAGAAATGTACTGGGGGCAGGTCCACTGCTATAATGCTGTGTCAGCAGGAAAGAGGGATTTGGGAGCTCCCTTCTTAAGCCTCTGAAAGCTGTGGTGTGCAGCATCTCTTAGACTGTGTACAGGACGACTCATGTGTCTTGTTGCCTCTGGGGTGTTTCACTTTTCTGCCTGCTTTTTTTACTGTCTTTCCTTTTGATTTGTGCTCTTGCTTGCAGGGCACTAAGCTGTGGATAATCATGGAGTACCTAGGAGGAGGTTCAGCCCTGGATTTGGTAAGTATGTGGTAAGCTCTGGACCATGACAAACATTGGCTGGAGCCTTAGTTTGTGAAGTGCCCATAAGCTGGACACTCACTTGGCATACACCATCTTTTTGACAGCCCTGTGCCTGAAGGGTAGGCAGTGCAGAACAGACATGCTGGTTATGCATATCCCAGGACAGAGGAAATGTTTGCACGGAGCTCAGCTGTCAAAGCACTGTTCTCCAGCGTGCTCTGCTGCTTTACAGTGGGAAGAGCCAGCAAACTGAAATGTGACAGCAGCCAGTGGTTTTTGAGCAGTGTAAATCCATACTTCATCTAATAAGAGTTCATGGTATTGTTCAGTGCTTGCATAGCATTAAGCTCAGCAGGGACCTGGTCTATGAGCAGGATTCCCAGGTGTTTGATAATACAAATTACATCTAACAAGTTACCCCAGATTTTAAGGGAATACAAATGCAGAATAAACGCATGGGCAAAGTTCTGCCATGCTGTATTCTGTCACAGGATTTTGCTTTTCTCCTTAGGACAATAAAGCCTGTTTTTCCAGAGCAGTAACTAAGGTCATGTAGTGAAAACTGCTGAGCCTGCACTGACTTGGGGGAAGGGTGTAGCGGAGGGGCTGTCATCAGCAGAAGTCATCTTAGTGTCAGAACCTCAATTATTGCACTGAGAAGGTAGGACTTGTTTAGAGGAGAACTGATGGAAAGGAGAAGAGCTTTGATACAAAACTACATAGCCAGAGGGCAGAAGTTGTCTCCAGGCTGTTGCAGTAGCTGAAATTCAGTTCTTGCATGCTAGCAGAGAGACTTGAACAAGAGAAGCTGTTAAGATGTTCTGTTCACCAATGTATTTCCAGGCCAAAGCGAGAGATGAGCATCCTGCTGTTTGTCTGGGAAGCCTTTAATAGACTAACAGAAAATCCCCCAAAGATTTTCCATTTAATGTTGCCAGGTGCAAAGTCCAGCATTCTGCTTGCAGGACGTGCACCAGGCATGCAGTAGGTGTTTCCTGCTGAATATGACCTGCTTGGCCAAGGTTTCCAAGTAACAAACTGAAAGGCTGGAAAATCCAAAGCATCAGTCACCCTCCTTTAAGTCATCTTTTGCCCTTTATCAGCTGAAGCCGGGACCCCTCGAGGAGACTTATATAGCTACTATCCTAAGAGAAATCCTAAAGGGTTTGGATTATCTACACTCTGAGAGGAAGATCCACAGAGACATCAAAGGTAAGAGGGGAGAGCTCAGCTCTCTTTCTTGTAAGGGATGTTATTAACGTAAGATTTAGAAGTATTATACAGTAATAATCTGAGAAGTTTCAAAGACTGTTTCTCAGTGCTGCTTTTCCTGTTGGATTGCTTGTTTCTGAATCTGGTGCTTATCATTTTATTGCAAGTCATGTTTTTCATGTCTTTAGGGTTTAGAGTAACAGTAAGGATCTGTAGCTCTTCTCTGGCATTTGTAGTTTGGACAGGCAGGGGGCTAAAGCAAAGGAGTCAATGGAAGGCATGCTCAAATATTAGCCGACTCTCAGTTATGTCTGGACATTTGCTTTACTGCTGGACCCCAAGGCGTGTGTATGCTGGTTATCATGGTTATAACTTATTGTGAAGGTGAGCTGTCCTCATGCAGGGTTCACAGCCCTAGAAAATCAGGGCAGCTTGTGTCAGCTTATCCTGTTACTGATTTTTATAGTCATTGGCCTTATGCAGTGTAGAGAGACCTGGCATCTGCCTCCCGACAAGCAGTCTCACACTGAGCACAGAGCATCAAAGGACAGCAGGAGGGTGAGAGGACAGTGCTGTGGAGACGTGGCCAGTGTTGGATGCTAACTGCTCTGACCCTCTGCAGGAGGGGATGTGAGCAAGCAGAGCAGAGAAACCTCATGCAGGGAGATACACAACAGAATCTTTTCTACATATGGGAGACTACACATTTCTAGTGCTGCAAGCTGTGCAGGACTGTTGGCCACCAGCAGACTTGGGAGATGCTGAAAGTTTGTAGGTAGAGTCTCTCTCAGAATGAAAAGTCCTACAAAAAAACCCCCATGGCCCAAAACGTGAGCAATGTTGCTCTTAAGCTGAGTGAGTGGGAAGCAGTACAAGACCAGGATTTGTGAGCTCTTTAGAAGGATCTGCTATTTAACCTGTGCTGAATGCTACTCTGAAAAAAAATCAAGACCATTTGAGGTATCTTGGGCCATGTTGCCCTCTCTTCTTTGTGTGGCCAGGAATCGCATGTAGTTGATTGTGTGGCCCTTCACATCTACTCCTTGCTGCTCCCCTAGAAATATTCCCCTTCGGATCCAGCCAAGTGGAGGAACTTGTTCCGTGTTACCCAGCAGAGGTCAGAGCATGAGAATGAGTCTGAGGCTGGAAATCCAAGCTGAGCATTTTCACTGGGGCAAAGGAGGATGTCACAGGAGGTCTATTCTCAGTATTCAGTTCTGTGTGTGCTGGAGATGATTCAGAAACCAGTGGACTTAATGCTTATTTGTGTGAACAGCTGCCAATGTGCTGCTTTCGGAACAAGGAGATGTGAAACTGGCTGACTTTGGGGTGGCTGGACAGTTGACAGACACACAAATCAAGAGAAACACCTTTGTCGGGACTCCGTTCTGGATGGCACCAGAGGTCATCAAACAGTCTGCTTATGACTTCAAGGTGAGCTGGGAGCAAGAGGATCGCTACTTGGTGCTACTATATATGAGGTGGTGCTAGGGTTAATACAGGGATTGGAAGTGCTGCTTATTGCAAGAATGATACTTTGCTGTTATGGTTCAGGGTCTGTTGGAGAAGTTTGTCTATTAGACATGAAACACCCTATCTGATTTTATGTGATCAGCCCTTTGGCTGTGCTAAAGTTGCATGCTTCCATGTTGCAGAATTGCTCGTTGCTGTTCCGTGCTGTCACTGTTCTTGCTCTTCTTTCAGGCAGACATCTGGTCCCTTGGAATTACAGCCATTGAACTAGCAAAGGGAGAGCCTCCAAATTCTGACTTGCATCCTATGAGGGTTCTCTTCCTGATCCCCAAAAATAACCCTCCAACACTTGAGGGTCACCACAGCAAGCCCTTCAAGGAATTTGTGGAAGCCTGCCTCAATAAGGATCCTAGATTTGTGAGTATTGCTGTCCACCTGTGAATTTGGGTAAAGTATTGCAGAGGTCAAAGATTTATTTAGCAGGAAGACCTTTTGGTGCAAGGCTCCTGGAGAGGAAGAAGTACTGAGCTTGCCAAATGGACGGGCAAGCCTGGCAAGAATTGAAGTCCATGCACTTGTGTGTTTAGTGTATGGAGATGGTTAGATGTAGCATGCTTTCCTTATTTGCTCCAGAGGCCAACGGCTAAAGAATTGCTAAAGCACAAGTTCATCACACGCTACACCAAGAAAACCTCATTCCTAATGGAGCTGATAGATCGATTCAAGCGCTGGAAGTCGGAGGGCCATGGAGAAGATTCCAGTTCTGGTGATTCTGATATGTACGTACATGTTCTGCATGGAGGGGTGCCTCTGCTGTACCCTGCATGCCCTGGGGTGGCCTACTGCAAACAGCTCAGGTCTTTTCCCCACCTTGATTGGAGATCTTAAAGTAGCTCAGGGAGACCTGTGAGCACCTGTTTGTGGGAGCAGGTGACTGCTGCCTGAAGAAACAGGCTGTTACCTCCTGTTCAGTGGGACCTGGTACTCTATTCTAGTCTTACCCTGTGGAGCCTCTTTGAGTGTAAGGAATCAGAAGTACTAACAAGAAATGTCTAGTCTGTGTGTAACTAGTAAAACAAGGCTCTTGTTGCCTTTATTTTATGCACATTCAGTTAAATGCAAGAACTACAGGCTTCAGAAACTGTGGCAACAGCTGTGTATGTGTGTTTGTGTATTCATGAGTAGAGAGCTTTGGTACTGATGTGGAGGATAATGAGGCTATGAGCCTTGGGTGAGGAAAGAGCGCTTTGTTGCCAGGCTGGTGTCACAGAGCTTCTCTTCACCTGTAGTGGCAGCGACTCAAGTGACCAATGATTCTGGGAGGTTGGCTTGCAATATCTAAGCCTGGCCCCTCAAATTGTGCACTTGGATTGTCTTCAAAGTCTCCTAAATTTAACTAGCACTTGAAACTGTCTTCAAGCTGGCTAGAGCAGAAAGGTGGTTGTGGTGATTTGGAAACGTGATGTAGTACTTGGCTCAGATCTCTGTTGTGCTGTATATGGGCTGTAGAGACTGAAGCGGTTTCTCTTTAGGATTTTTGCTGGGATAGGGAAATGCCTGTGCCCCCTGTGGTGATACGACAATCAGATGGGGGAGAGCTTGTGACTATGGGAATGCATGGGTAAACTCCCAGTGTATGGAGCTGAGGCTTTGTCTTGACCTTCCCCTTTTCATTTGCAGTGATGGAGACACAGAGGATGGAGACCAGGGTCCAATCTGGACATTCCCACCAACTATTCGCCCCAACTCCTTGAGCAAGCTGCACAAAGGAATGGCTCTTCATGGTTCCCAGAAGGTCTGTTTGCTATCTGTTCTTTCAGAGGTGGACTGAACTAACACAAGTGAGGGTCTTGGGGAAGCTACCAGTCACTCATGTTCTGTCTAAAAATTTACTTCAGTCTAGTATCAAGGGTTAGTGCCCCAGAGTTGCCTCTTCCGCATCATCAGGGTTCTGCAATCTGTGGCTTTTGAGAGACCTGGTGAGGGGACTGCCATCAAAGTGCTGTGAATTTACCAAAGGCTTAGTAGTTTATGTGCCCTGGGAGCCTTTGCCTATGCTTATAACTTCTTTCCATGTTGCTTTCTAGCCAACTGAGCCCATCAAGAGGCAGCCACGGTCACAATGTCTCTCCACACTTGTTCACCCAGTTTTTGGGGAGGTGAGTAGAACCTTCTTGGTGTCTGTGGTGGCTGGAGATGAAGTGGAAAGCGAGTATGTCCCTGGAGTGTCCTCTCCAATACACTTGTGTTCCTAGAAGCATAGCATTACTATGTTGTCTTCTGGTGAGGATAAGGTAGAGGAGTACCTGCTTCTTATCCGTGTCTTAGGCTTGCTAATGCCTGGGTAACTCTGGAGTCTGATGTCCCTGGCCACCGTGGCTGAAGTTCAGCTCCTTTTAGGGCAGGCAGGTATTTGAGCTTGCATGTTGCTGTGCATGTTCCCTGCCCTCATGCTATATGCCGCTGTCCACAGCGGAGTCACCAAGGGAAATGTGGGTGGATTAGAGCATGAACTGGTTTTGCCAGTTACTAGGCTGCCTTCTTGATTTATACACGCCTGCTATTGCTAGCATGCCGAGGCCAAGGAGTTACCACCATATGGCCTGTGGAAGGTAGACAGAGAAAATGCGTTTGGAAAATCCACCCTGTTTCCCTGCCTTGTGTTCTGGGTGGGGATGCAGAGTTGAATTAAAAACTACCATTAATGATGGGATAGTGTCTGTATCAACGGAGACCTGAATTGTCTTTCCAGCTCGGTGATGTTTTAAGGGAGGAGAAGAGGATGATAATCATAAGGGGGCTGCTGGCTAGGTTCTTCAGTTGCTGTTTCCAGCAGGAGTATAGGAAAGGTGGTTCTGCTTCAGAAGAAGTCACTTAGACACTGCATGGCAGGGTTCTTTTCTTGGGTTGCTGGGTCACAGAGACCGTTTCTCTCATCCTGATGACTTGCTGTTTTCTGGATCTTGATGTTGTTCCAGGGGTGGCCCAGCAGAGAGCTGTGCTTTTTCAGGGATAGTCTCTGGGCTTAAATCTCTTTTCTCGGGTCTAGTGCTGTGTGGAAAGAGGGTTTGCTGCAGGGCAGGAAGTGGAAGTCATTCTGAAAAGCAGGCTCTTGAGACAGCACCGCTTTGGAAATTGAGATGTTTAGCTAACCGGCTTCTTCTGTACTCCACTGGGCTTGACTTTCCAGAGGTCAGAGCATGATGCAGAGGGTCTGGGTCTTGTAGGCCTAGACCCATGAGAGAAAAATGGATAAAAATAATGTTGGTTTCTGATGCAGGCAGTTTGTCTGTGCAGCATAATCACTGACATCTGGTTCTCAGCCCTTTCTGTTTAGGGGCCTTCTGGGGGAGGGGGTGGTCAGAGCTGTGGGTTCTCCAAACCAATGGGTACATCTTCGTGCTTCTCCTTACCAACATTGCTGCACCAGTTCCAGGCAGAAAGTGGCTTCCTGGATTTTTCATTTCTGCTAGTTTGACTCCCTTGCCCCAGATTTGCTGATCCTCCTTTCCTTTGCTTAGACTTCCCTGCTGGCTCTGCCCATCCCACTCAGCAAAATCAGGTGCAGGAAAGGTTCTGGGCAGTCTCTGAAATAACCTGGCTTCTGTGTGCAGTAGTAGGGGGCTGGAAGAAAACTTTTCTCCAAGTAGGAAATCTGCTTCACTGCTGGTTGCACGCGTTGTTCTTTTCAGTTCTAGTTTCCTACCAACAGCAGACTTTCTCCTTCTCACCATTGTATTATTGCCTCTTAGACCTGCTAGGTTTTGATCATCTCTTTCCATAAAAGGGCTGAAGCTGGGCTTTGTGAATTGAAATCTTACTGAGATGCTGTTCATAATCTTTTATATGTCTTCCCTGCCTGTGTATTATTGGATGTTAATATTGAAAATGACCCATGCTGGGTCATTAACACAGATGTGGGCAACTGCAGATCTGGAAACCTGTCTGCCCTTTCTGGGGCAGGGAGGAAAGGTAAGGTATTTGGGGCTGGAGGACTAAGCGGTAAAATAAAAGCCAACCTGTAAGCCTTTGCGTGGTACAGCTCTCTAACCCCCTGCTAACCTACAGAAAACTCTTCTGCAGTGGAAAGTGGCAGGGTAACACAGACTGCTCACATCACAGGCTGCTGGGCAAGCTAAAGGTCAGTGGCTTGGCATCAAAGGCTGATGATAAACTGGCAACTTACCTGCAGGACAGACCTTGTGTCTCATTTTGCTCTGAGGCAGGCAGTCTTTGATCAGGTAGACGTTAAATCAAATCCTTGGCTTTAGCATCACAACTATTTTTGGCCTAAGAAGTCTGTATCCTTGATGTGTAATGGAGTTGCCCTCTGTGCCCCCTGCCACTTCTGAATGAGCAGAGGCATGTGTGAGTTGCTGTCACAGCTGAGGCTTTGTGTTAGTGAGCAATTACCCCACTGAAGAGGCAGCAGCTCTTTTTGGCTAGGAACCATTTTGTTTCCAGTGGGGGACTTAGAGCACTGGGATGGCTGCAGCTGGGGATTAGCATTCATATTGTCCTGCTTTCTGGACCATGGAGAAAAGGTGAGCTCCAACAACAGGAAAGGCTGATCCTAGAATTGCAGGCAAAGAACTGTGAGGCTTATGTAAAGCCCTTTAATCAGCGTAGTCTAACGGGAGCTTAATTGAACTGGACAGTGGTTAGCTGGCAGACATTGCGTGTTCAACAAAAGGTTTTGATTTTTGTTCAGCTCACTGTGTAATGACACGCACTAGGGAAGGGCCTGCCGCATGAGCTGCTTGTGAGAAGGAGGTGGGAAAATGCTGCAGAGGATGCAACTGTGGGTTTTCCGACGACAGACTCCTTCAGGCCTCAGCATCAGTGACCTGTAAGGAGTTTCTTAAGGACAGAGGTGTAGCTATTTCAAATTAACAACTGGAACCATGTGCAAGTAGACTTGTGGCTGGTGAGGCCTAGTCAGAGTGCGCTAACCGTGATGGATGTGAACTGAGGCTTTTCATCTAGGGCAGATGCTGCACATGGAGGTCTTGGTGCGTGGGCTTCATTCCCCTGCTCCCCTGGGGAAAGCTCGCTCTTGGGGAGGAGTGTTGGAGACCAAGTGGCTCAGGATCCATAGCGTGGTAGTAGTCTGCCTTGCCCTCCCAATCACTAGAAGCTACTCAAGACTTTTTTGTGGTTATTAAAAGTGGTGGTGACTAACTCCGGGTGTTACGATATTTTTCTTGCCCTACCTGTCTGCAAGCCTTTGTGTGCCTCTGGGTGCTAAGCTGTTGTTAGCAGCAAGGGTGACTGTACTGGTTCAGATACCACTGGAGTTCCTTGTTCTGTTACTGCTTATGGGTTTTCAGGGCTGTCGATCCATTTCTAATATCATTTAGTTTGTTTAGGAGTACATCAGGGCCTGTTTGTTAAGGACTTCAATTGCTATCAGAACCTGGAGGAAAGTTGACACAGACAACTGACATTGGACTTCTGTCTTCCTGACCTATGAAAAGAGCCCTTTTTCATTTTTTTAAGAATGTTTGCCCTCCTGCACCCTTGTGGAGTCATACTAAAAGGGAAAGGGACTTAATGTCTGTACTGCACTGCTTGACCAGTGCTTTCTGCAATGAGATAAGGAACTAATGTGCTGTTTCTGGGTTGCAGCTTAAAGATAAGCACAAGCAGACTGGAGGCAATGTGGGAGCTATGGAGGAGCTGGAGAATGCCTTTAGCTTGGCTGAGGAGTCCTGCCCAGGCATCTCTGACAAACTGATAGCACACATGGTAGAGCGGGTACAAAGGTGAGTGTCCTCTAGAGCGTGAGCTGGGCTGGAGCTGGCAGTGAACTGAACCATTGTTATACTCCATCGCTATGGTAAAGGTTGGTGCTGAGCAGTCAAGATACCCAACAAGTGAATATTGATGACAGCTGACCTGATAGTCCCTTAAGTCATTTCTTTTAACTTGCTTTTCATTTAATGGAAGTGGTTCTTCCTGCCTCAGAAGTCCTTTCTCACACTGAAAAAGTTTCTGTAGTGTAGATGAATGTTGCAGAGCATGGAAAGATGCTGCTATTCACCTTCATCTTGCTTAGATATATATAGATATATGATGTCCTGCTGGTCCCATTACCCAGGTAGCGAGGACTATGCAAAATGTCATCGGGATTGCTTCTGGAATAGTGAGTATCTGTTTCATCGCAAGGAATGTGCTTTACAGCACTACCCGCAGCCAGTCACTCTGCTTGCCCAGCTTCAGGCAGCAGGAAAGTGTATTTTTCCTGAAGTCTCGTAGAATTAAGTTCTTTGCTGCTCAGCAGGTGCTGCGTCAAATTTGCCTCCACTACTGGCGCCAAGTTCAGTCACATCCATGTGTTGCAGGCAACAGTGTCAGATCCTGATCACAGGTTTATCAGGCTTTATTTAACATTAATTTTGCTTTTCTCCCTTTCACAGCAGGCTGTCCTAAATCTCGCCCTTTCCTCACCAGCTGAGTAACGTTAACATTTGGCCCCTCACTGGTTAGAAGGCTGGAAGTATTTTGCTATACATGTGACCAAAGGAGCCATTCTGTGCTCAGGTTTACAGTCTTTACACCCTTGAACTTGGGCTTTCTAAGCATTTATTTCTGATGGGTATAAGCTGTCATAGTTTGCGCCTTGTAGCTCAAGTATCCATTGGATGCTGTCAAAGAAAAGCCTTAGATATTAAGGACTGAAAATACTGGCCATCCTTGAGGGCTTCTGTTACTAAGTCATTCAAGCTTTCAAGCAAATATGCTATCGGCCTGTTTGTTTAGATTCCCACATCTAATCATCACTTAAAGCCAGAAAGAGAATACTCTTATCTCTTCTGGCTGACCCACAGAGGTGACAGAAAGTGTCCTGGTGACGCCTGCAAAAACTTTAGCCTCTAGCTAAGCAGGAGGTACTCGCAGCTGGGTGACATCAGGGCAGCTGTTTCAGTGTCATTCACTTCTGTTGGCCTAGAAGTGGCACTACTGGATGGTGCAAGATGCTGGCGTTTTTTTGGAGGTTTGCAAAACCTCACAGACCCTGGTTGGTTTCTTACTGTAAAACACTAATGCTCAAAATTTCTTACTAGCCTAAAATTGAATCTTAAAAGCCTAAAAAAAGTGCCACCTTGTTTTTTTTGTTAAATTGCTGTTTTTTTCTTTCAAGACTTCTTTATCTAGAAAACTGACAGTGGCAATGGGGGTGGGGACAAACACATCCACACTTACTTACCTCTTCATCCACAGACAGGCTGCCTGGTGCAGTGTATGTGGGCTGTCTTCCAGGTGAAGGCTTGAAAGGGATAGTAGTGACCAGTTTTACCCGTTACTCTTTCTTGCAGGTTTTCACACAGTCGGAACCACCTGACCTCTGCCCGCTGACGCCGACATTCCCTGCTGCTGTTTTGAGGGGGGAAGGATTTTTTCCAGCTTCATACGAACTACATCTCTAATCCAGACTACCATCTGCTGTTGGATGTAACATTGTGTTACGGACTCCGGGACATTTCAGAGCCTCCATATTACACCTGTTTCCATGATAACCCAGGGTGGGGTTTGCAATGCAAGTACAATTTAGACCTTTTGCAGAACCCGAGATGGGTGGTCTAATTGTTTTTACAATGTAATCAATGCAGTTTTTAATTGTTTCCCTATGGATGTATCCATTTTGGCTTGGTTTGATTCACAGCTTGGTACTGGTAAATGCCTGGCTACTGGAAAAGAGGGAGATTCTCTTCCATTGAGATATGTTTCAAAGGTGAGCCTGATGGGTCTAGCCTCCTGCCCTTCCTAAAGAAGTGTTTGTGAGCAGTAAGTAACGTGTGAGTGCAGGTATGTTTGCAAGCTCTCCATGCATTACGGCCTCTGGGAAAGTGAGAGCAGGTCTCTGGTTGTTCTGGAGGATTGCTTCAACTCCTTCACACACTAGTAATGAAAAGCTTTTCAGTATAGCAGCAGCTGAGCGAGTAAACTGCTGCTCTTTCCCAGCTTGTCATTTCACAGGAGGATGGGTTTGCTGACTGTACTTGTTTTTTGGCTCTGGGACATCAGTTTGTATTAGGCCTTGGTTCATCTAATTCAGGCAACAGCCTTGGGTCTCGAGGGACTGGAAGGCAAAGTGGTTACATTTGGTTTGGGAGCTGGTGGAGTTCCTTTCTGTGGTACTTTCTGCAACTGAAGCAACTAGATACACAGGTTTGGCAGTCCTAGTCTCTGAGCCAAGCAAAGCAGACACTTACTGTGTGTGCCCAAATGTTGCAGAAGGATTAAAAAAAGGCAGTGGGGGGAACACAACAGCCAAAGGCGCTGACGGGGCTTCAGTGCAAAAGGCAGACTGATGTTGTGCAGCAGTTCTTGAGGCAAGAAACCTGTCGCCTACAGAAAGGTATAAGTTGGATGACTAGCAGCAATGGTAGCTGTGTGGTGTTGTGGCTGGGGGTTTGCAAAAGCTGCTCTAGGCCTCCATCCCCTTCTTCTCAACTTTCCCTTTCTGGCTCTTCTTTCAGCCTGGAATCTCAACTCACTGAAGCCAGGGCTCTGCTCTAATTGATGAGCTGTGGTGGTGTTTGCTAGTAGAGAAATTAAAGCATCTACTGCCATAGTGGCTGCGTAAGGTATTCCAGTGGAGCTGTCCCCAACTAACTTTGCTTTCTGTATAATACTAGTTTATAAAGCAAATCTTTAATTCAGGTAAATGCACAGATCTTAAATCTATACTTTAAAGGTCTACAAAAATAGACTTAGGAAAATAACTTCTGGATAGCTAGCTGCTTAGAGATTGGCTCTCTAACTGTAAAGATATTCCCATTAAGTCAGCAAGACCTTTGCTATCCAGATCTTTCTGTCTGGGTGTTTGTGTGTGAATGATGTGACTCACCCCAAAGCCACTGAGAACAAAAGCTGTAGCTGTTCAGCATTTTTTTTTTTTTTTTTTAAGATAGGCCACTTACTTAGTAGCAAGGCTTGATTTTTGGTACTTTGATTCAGACCTGCAGATTGTAAGTGCTGGGCTAAAAGTAGCTCAAAAGGACCATACATTCCCTCCTCCTGGTGTGCAGTGTTCACTGTAGCTTATGACTATCCTTTACTCTTCCTCTCTGATGGATAAATACAAGCTCAGCAAACACTATGAACTTGTCCGGTAGAGAAGAGGTGCTGCTGTTTGATCTTGCTGGAGATCTGCTGCAGAGTGGCATTTATCTATGGTGAAAGCCGTCTCGGAGCCTGCATTTATGAAGAACAAACCCATTTTTTTTCCTCAGGAGAAGTGAGTTAACATATAGACAGGAAACTTACTGAGGTGGAAGGCAGAGGCTGCAGTCCAGCAGAAAGGCAGCTGAAGGGCTCCTGCTGCTTCTAAAGTTGCTGTTCATGACAGTAGCAAATCGTGTCAATAAGGTACCCTGTGTTATTACTCACATGCACTGCAGTGTAATGAGTAAACTTTTTAAAGAAAACAATCCCCACAAACTTTGTCCAGTATTCAAAGAAACAATGGTTTTAGTTTTTAAAAACATTGAAAGGGATCTGCCACTTTCAATAAAGTAACAAAACAAATGAGGCTGGTGTAACTTTGTATTATTAGGGAAAAACTATTTGTTCAAACTGCTTTTCTCTGCATTCTCCTTAGTCTTCCCCTGCGTCTTCCTGCCTCACGTACATCTTCCCCTGCATCTTCCTGCCTCACGTACAGTTAACAGCGACCTGTGAGCCAGACCCAGTGTTAACTACTTTTGGTGCACAGAGGGAATACAGTGAAAGGCATGTTACGTTACTCCTTTAGCTGTTGCACACCAGCGTTAAGGGAAGCACAAACTGTTCGCAAAAGGGTAGCTGTGCTCCGGAGAATGCTTCAGTGTGGTTTCTGCTGGAGTCTGTTTATTGATCTGGTGACAGGACTGTGGTGATGGTGCAGCCTTTCTCATCTGCAGCTGAAGTGGGGAAAGGGTAGTTTTAGTGCAGCACTTTGGGGATGAGCATGCAGAGATACACAGATGGGTACAGCTTGTATTTTGTGGGGGTGACTGAAAGTCTGCCTTCTAAAATGAAAGCTCTGACAATTAATGTTCCCCCAACTGTCAGACTCGCTAAACCTTTACAATGAAGTACTTACTTACTTAACTTCACTGCATGTGAGCCATGCCCCACTTGCACCCGAGCGGTTTGAGTACAGTTAGACGCTGACCACCTTGTGTACATGCATGTTGCTGACACTTCAGCAGAGATAAAGCTCTGGTGATGTCACCAACATGAAAGAGGGAGGTGAATTATCGGCTGCAACAGGAGTCACTCTTGTAACTGGGGAAGACAAAGGGAGCAGTTGCCAGAACAGCTCTGGTAAGTTGCATTAAACACATGGTAGGAACTACTGCAAAAACTTGCTCTGGTTTCTGAAGCAGTGAAGGAGGACTCTCTTACACTGAGTTAAGGACAGCCAGCCAGCCCCACGGGAAGCAGGGAACACTGGTAGCATTTACCAGAAAGGATGGCTTTTTGAAATGAAATGAGACCATGGATATTAAGCCATGAGGTCCCAAGAGCAAGGGTTCATCTCTCCCTTAACATACATCCTGCTAGCAAGAAACCAATTAGTAAGGAGCAGCTGTATTCTGTTCTTTCCTAGTGCTCTAAGGAAACTGCTCATGATTGTAGCAAAGACAAAAATACTTCTGCAGGATTCTGGTAAAATTAAAATACTACATGGTATTGCACAGAAGAACTGCTATGACACTGAAATCCTCATCCATCTGAAAGCTTGCCAAGGTAAGAGGGAAGCAGTTTTGCCAGGGATAGTGAAGTTTCTGGCTTTTAGAGCCTGTGCTCCTGCATTTTAAATGGCATTCTCCACCCGAGAAGGGACTTCTGTTGCCTGCTGACCTTGGTTTCTGGTCAGCTAGCACCAGAGGCTCCTCTTTCAGGGACCACACCTCAGCCACTGTAGATAGCACACACATCCTCAAGACAGGAAATATTGAGCTGCAGGTTAATATACATAAGCAACTTCAGGATCATCTACTCCTCAGTTGCCCAAAAATCTTAAGGAAGGACTTCTGCTCACTGCATCTCTCCTGCAACAGGAGTTGTAACAGTACTATTCTGCTACATGGATGTGACAGGAGGATAAATAGAGCATAGGTGTTCAAACAGCCTGTGGATTAGCCATGTAAGTACTTAACAGTCATGCACCAACACCTTTAGGGTGTGTCCTTCCACTGTGTTCTTTCTTTGATCATTTTTCTCAAGGTCTGAAGTTGTTTCCTTGTGTTCCAGGCTAAAGCAGTGTTCCTTATGATACAAGATGGAAAAACAAGTGTGGGGGGAAGAGACTTGTCTGGAACTGCAAGGGAGTGTACAAAAGCCAAGCCGCCATGGTGCTTGCTGAGGGTGAGGCCATCTTGTACAGTTCCTTCCATCTACCCGTAACACCTGGTACATTTCAGTCTGATCTTTATGCATGATGCTAGGGAGACTGACAGCTGATTTATCGAGGTAGCTTAGACAAAGTCTAGCTGATGTTAAGCAAGTAAGCTACCTCTGTCAGCTAGTTAAAAGAAAAAAAAAATTAAAAGCACCAGGGCCAAATACCAGGCTATTTCATCCTCAGGCAGAAAACACTGCACACGCTCTTGCACCGCACTTGCAGAAACACGTTTCTCCTGCTCTTCTGCCCTTGTCTCTTCTGGCAATTAGCCAGGCCTTGCTTTCGTAACACAAACACCAGAGCATGTGCACTGCCCTTCAACACAGCTTGCTTTTGGGGACCCCAGGGCCTCTGCCCCAAGCCTGTGCCACAGAGGGTGGCATTTATCTTTATACTTTGCATTTATCCTCACTGAATTTCAGGTGGTGTTTGTCAGTCCCTTCCTCCTGCCCTGCCCTGGAGCTGCCCCCCCACAGCCAGGTGCCACTTACAGGCTCCATAAAGGCAGCTCTGACACCTCCTCCACATCATTCTGACTTAGTGCTGTCTCTCTGCTGCGAATGGAGCAGAACTTGATGCTGGGTGAGCTGAGAACCAGAGTCTTGGAAAACTACTGCATAACTTGAACAGTGAAAAAAAAAAACCCTTGAATCCTGGTGCTAGAAGGCCCTGCTACAGTAGGTGAGTGCAACTAGAGGCTGGCTAAGTGCCAAGACCCCCAGCTGCTGACAGAGACCCTGCTCCTCCTCTCTGCGACTTGCTCCTGCAGAGCTTCCCCGCTGGAGACCAGCAACGGGCAGTAATTGCATGGGAGAGCTCTTGTGAAAGAGGAAAGCGCTCCTGCTAAGTGACTCCAGTATGTGACTGTGACAAAGGAGCGGTCAGCATTGTCCAAGGAAAACCACTGAATGCAAAGACCCATTTATCAGCAGAGTGAAACCTCTTCTCTCAGTTCCAAAGAACAGCACTGCTCCTGCACAGATGCCATCTGCCTCCCCATGACCGTGGCCATGGGTGGGGATGGTGGGCTCAAGAATAAGAGGCTGAGAGACTTTTATACCAAGATGCTATTTACTTTCAACAGTCATATTCAGCTGCATTATAACATGTCTAGTCAATCCATACGTATACACCTACAACAGTTAATTAAAAAAAGACACTAATAAATTAAGTACATTTAACTTACATGGGACAATGGTCATTGTGACAGTGGTAGTGAAGGCTGGATCTGCAGTCACTCATCTTCTCTAGGATGCAAATGCCAAGTGAGCAGTCTGGAAAATCCCTCCGGAACCCCCTTCTGCAGTCCTCATCCCACACATGTTTTAGACCATAACCTGAAACAGCCTTGGAGAATGCACATGCTGGCCTCTGTGCTTCCCGTTTTCACAGGGATCGCCACATTCCTCCATCCTCACAACATGCAACACTTTCCTTTTTCTTTCACTACACCACTCCATTGATCCTTCTTCTAGTACACAAATACTTTTCTATCTAATACAAAAGCAGAGTCCCTAGAGCCCATCCAAGCCATGTCCAACAGCATTTTGTGGCACTTAGCTTATTTCAGTCCTTCTGTGGAGGCAACCAAAGGTGACAGCTTTACAAAAACAGAACGAACTGCAAACGTTTCAGATTTAATACAGAGATTTAATAGAGTCCAAAGACACTAATGCTCCATCTGGAATCCAGTGACTTTTACACCTTCACGAGAAATGGAAGATGGATCCCACCCCAAATTCAAAGGTAAGAATAGGGATTTGCAGGCGTCTTTACGTGACACAGAAGCACAAGCAACAGTGACTTTCAGAGAAGCTTGTTCTCCTATATTGCTCAAATGCCTTGAAAACATCGCCCATGTATGGGTGGAGAGTGTGTTTGCCATCCCATGCCTTAAATAATGCCTACTACAGGATAAAGAAACTCTGGAGCTGTGATAAGAGAATAGCGATTGACCCTCTCAGCATGCGCCATAGCAGAGATCAGAGGAAAAACCATGTGCCCTACCTGTACTGACCCACAATGTACCAAAACCTCAACAGCTTAGCAGAGGTTCAGTCCTCCTGCTTCCCCTGGAAAATTGCCACCATGGCAGTTTCCAAAGAGCAGAGCTGTTCTATGAGAGGTGCAGTTTCTGTTCAAAATGAACTGTGTTTAAGCTAATACACCTGTGGATTCCGATAGTCTGAGACGACTGTGCTGGCAGGTTGACATTAACAGCAGCAAGACAGCAGTTGTATAGCCAGCCATGCCGAGCATCAGGGGAAGGGAACTTCTGGGAGCCAGCAAGCCCTGGCTCCAACACCTGTGAGCCAGTCGCACCACTGACAGCTGCTATTTTTCTTCCATATATGCTGACAATCCAAGTCAAAATGTAAAAACAAGGTGGCATTTGCCTTCAGGGCAGGCAAGGGTGTTACTGTACAGGTACAACTGGAACAATAAACCTTCCACGATGCGTGCACACCGGAGCTCTGCGGTTGTTAGGTTCTCTCTAAGTAGGTTCAACTGGAACAGACTTGACCCTCTTCCATACCACTGGGAATGGATGTGATCCCCATCTGCAACTCCCTTGCTCCCACTTTCCATACCAGGTGGAAATGAGCTTCCTGGTTCTTTGCTTTATCAACTCCAGAGACTCCTGTTTCCACCTGCCTCTTTTGTTGATGTTTACAGCAGATCCAGCTCTGCCCTGCTTCAGTCTGTGTGACTGTCCTTCTCGTCCTTTGGAAGCAGCAGGCTTGACCTGGCTGGAGAGCTGGTGGCTCTCTTGATCACCTCCACCCACCTGGTAAGAAAGGACAGGAGAAATGCTCAACTCCTTGCTCACAGATGCCTAATCTTGTCCGTCAGTTATGAGCTGTACCCCTTTCACCAAACCTCACAAAACATCCGTTTTGTACTTTTCTTTTACAATTCTTTTAGGAAACTAACTCTTCAAATGAATAGCCTGAGATGTGGCAAATACACTTCAGAACACAGTTGCCTGTCCAAGTAACAGCTCTACAGTGCTTTGAGCTCCAGAGAGTTCTTATGAGACCACACTGTATTCTCTTCTAAGTATACAGAATGTGTTTACTGGGGAGGACAGGCTGACAAAAATTTTCCTTAGTCAATGGATTGCTTTTCTTACAGTAAATTATGTAACAGACTTGCTTATATGGAAGAAAGCAAAGCAACACTGAAAAAAGCAAGACAAACGTCCATTGTGATTTAGACAGTTTTTCCTTCAAATCACTACATGAGACCAGTGGATTAAAGAACACAACCCTGCTGTCTCGGGTAGCTGGTCTGTACGTTGCTCGCAAGTGTGTGATACTCTCTCAATGAAAGGGGAAGTATGTGGCACCTTCTCAATAAAACCACACTCCAAAACAATTGCTACTCCCCTGCACGGCAAAATGCAATGCAAGGGTTTTCAACAGCTAATGTAATAGCAAAGTTTTGTACGTGATGCATTTCAAACATGATTCACTTTGGACCATGTGTGGAAGCCCCTAACAGCACTGCTAAACATCATTACAGAGAAAGCAGTAAAGTGAAAAGCAGCACTGCACTTGTTGCTCTCAGCCTTGTGTTATAACACTTGTTTCCAGAGATCAAGAGGAAAAACAAACAAACAAAAAAAGTATTCTTGCCAGACCTCTCATTAATCTAGAAATCTGACTCCCAAGACCTTGTGGGGTGAATATCTCACAACCCTTCCACCCATGCTGCTCCCCAGCTCCAAGGAAGCCCCAGACCCCTGAGACAAAGCAGAGCCTACAGCTCTAAGCATAACCACTGGCTTTCCCCTGCAAGGAGGACGGTTCTGGCCGAGGAGGGATCTCCAAACTTCGGTGGTAGGAAGAGGAAGGGAACTTTATTACTGAGAATGTGCTGTAAGGTCACTTGGACTAGGATGTAGTCAGGAGAAAAGAGAGGCCTCTGGATGATCAGCCAGTGAGTTAACAGCATGTTATACACCAAGACAGACACACAAAACAGAAATTACCTCTCAAAGGTATATTTGCTCTCAGCCCTGAAGAAATACACATGGGACTTGAACTGCAGCTTGAAGACATAATCCTTCTGAATGCCGTCTGCCTCTACAGGGGAGCTGACTGCGTAGCCAAGCAGCGGGAGACTGGCCAAGGGATAATCGTCCTAGAACAGCCCAATAGCCCAGCCCTTAGTGCAAGGCATCCCCGGCCACACAGTTCAACCCAACGCACACTCACTCTTTTGCACTGTACAGGTAAGGTCTTTGTATTTTTGTGTAGGTAAGAACGGGAGGAGGAGCAGTCTTTTATCTTTTGCGAAGCTGCCAATAGCATATAATAAAACCTTCCCCCCCAACTCCTGAGTTACTTGCTTCTACTCCCCTGCCCGTTGCTGCCTTCTGGGCTCCCCCCTTCCCCCTCCACATCCTCTCTCTGGAACCCCAAGCACAAATCCAACACGAAAGTTAAAATATCCCTCCCAAAAGAAATGTGCCCTCAAGGCAAGAAGCCTGAGTAAAATAAACACAGTTTATTGGGTTAATAAAATGAAAATGCACAGGTTGCACTGCAGCACACTCCGTTACCAAGCAGGTGCTGAAGGCACCGTGAGCAGGAAAATCCCCAATGCCTGTTAAACTGTGCTGAAGCCCAGCAGGGAGAGAAATGGACAGAGACTGACCAAATGCTGCCAATTCCCTCATCTCCACTAGTCCCTGCCATGCGGAGACATTTCCCCCCTCACCGACAAAAGGTCGGTACTATCAAAAGAATTGGAAATCCTGATTAAATTCTGCAATAAGGGCCCATGGCCTTACAGAGACCGGCTTTGTTACAAACTACCTCCTCTTCCACTTGTTGCTCCCCTTCAAACAGCAGTGAGCTGCACCCGGAGCAGAAAGCCAAGGACCTCCAGGTTCCCCCCAACAGCCCAAACACAGTCCCCCCTCAGCTGCATTTGCTCACCTGGTGCGTTTTGTAGAAGAACAAACAGAAATTGGTGAAGACGACCCACAGTTTCTGCCAGCCATTGCTGTTCTTGAACTTCCTCAGCAAGTATCCAGAGAGCTGGTTCTAGCACAGAACAAAAAGAAAACTACTATGAAACCACAAGCTGCTGCCCTTCAGAAAAAGACAGCAGCTACCGCAGATAAAAAGCTTGAGGCTGCCTGCCATAACCAATCCTGCACTTGCTCCTCTGTTGTAAAAGGCCTCCCAGGTATTTCACATGGTGACTGACTTTGTATATTCAGTTTACCAATTCACAACTATCTTCTTGTGAACGAATTAGTGATTTCTCTCCACTAATAGCAAGTTCCTCTTTACATTTAAGCGCTCGCTGTATCTCAGCGCAGTGTCAGGCAGCACACAGGATGGTGCTGCATTGACTCGTCCCTCCAGCGACCGCTCTCCTTTGTGGCCTACGGTCAGGGGAACGGTGACAGCCACGAGGATGTCCATCCCTTCAGCCACCCTTTTTTATGTACAGAAAAACCATGTAGAACACACTGTGTGAGCAGGAAAATAAAGCAGAAGAGGAAACAGAGGGTGCCAGAGTTGCGGACAAGCTACACGTGGCAGCTATGCGAAGCCAAGCCTGGCGTGGCAAGCAGGCTGCAGGGAGGTTGAACATTGCCACCTCGGGAGTCAGAGTCACCCAGCGCTTGGGCAGCAGGATAAAGAAACCTAGGGCATGGAATGACAGCAAATGGATTTTGTAATTAGAGAAAAAGACTGGATATGCAGCAGATTTACACAGAGAACCATTTTGGGAAGCATAAATAGGAGGAAATCCTGTATCAGCGAGGCAACGTTACAACTCTGCCGCTGGCTGGCTGGGGCATCCTCACGCCAGCACATGTGGGCTCACTGAGCAATTACGAAGCAAGCAGCAGTACATTTTCCTTGGCACCCTGTGGCTCCTCCCCACCAGCACAGAATCTGAGAGGCATTTTTACCTGGATCATGCACAGGTAATCAGACAGGGATAGGCTCTGGTTCCGGTACCAACAAACATGGGTGATTGTGTTGGGCCGTTGGGCCTGGCCCAGCAAATAGCGAGGAGGAAGCTCTGGAGAAACAGCAAGAGAGCAGAAAACTGAGCAGAGAAAAGGGGGAGAGAAAGAGAAAAACAGAACATTAGGATAAGAGAAGCGATGCGATGTGAGAAAGGTGTCTGTTAAAGGAAAATGGATTGTGAAAAAAATGATGGTATTAGAACATGGAACAGATGAAAGTGAGAGTGAGCTGCAAGAACTCACACATTTAAGTCCCAGAGCCTGTAGCATGATGGCCTCATTATCCAGGTACAGAACAGCAAGATGGTGCCTTTCACAAGGGTATCGGCCGGGAAAGGAAGGCTTGTCCCCTCTGACAGAAACTGCTTTCTTTGCTAGCTAAAGTGCCCAACTTCTGGACCCTAAGCCAAGGTAACACCTGCAGGACCTCCTTTACTGAGCTGATTGATAAGCTCTCTACATCATGAAAACTCAGGAGCTTCAGTGCCCTTTTAACTCCTTTCATTAAACAAAAAGTGCCTTAATGGCAAGGGCAGGGAAGGTAGGAAGGTACAAATACACAGATGCAGCACCTTGCCCCACTGCCATTTGTCTAGTTAGTGACCTCCTCTTTCTCTTCATGGTATTTAGGGTCCGTCCCACTCCTGGAAGTCTTCCAAGCATGCAGATGTCCTACCAACCAACCTTGCCAGACTGCCGCCTGAAGTGAAATCGTAGTGCCAGTGCAAGCAGTGCTCTGCATAAGGAATGCTGAACAGACATTTGTTTCAAAATCTGCAGGACTCGGTACCAAAACATGCCACCAGCTCTGCATCAAGCCGTGCTGAGTGGCAAGACCCAAGGTAACAGCAGCTCAGCGGGCACATAATAAATCTCTGTTCAGCATAACACGAGACTGCCGTCAAATGGCACTTTCTAATGCTTGCTGCTCACTCCTGCCCATGAATGAAGGGCAGAGAAGTCATATTCCCACCAAACTTAAAGCACTCTTCTTAATTCTAGGTGCAGCACAGCAGCTAACCAGATCTCAGGATAGCAGTCAATCTCTAAAGCGAAATATCACAGATAGGTAACTTCTCCTTCAGCAAGGCTGATGAAACCCAAAGGAACAATTCAGTCCTAGGATATCCTGGGTTTCCTGTAAAATTTCTCTCCTTCAGTGCCTTTGCCGAGCAAAGCCCTGCTGCAAGAAGAGCAGAGCGTGCGTATGCGGACACACAGACATGCACAGAGGGGAGCAAGCACGCAGTGGCCTTTTAATGGCCCATGCTCTCCCATGGACACAGAGATGAAATTCTGCCAAGGCGAAATGGGAGATGGAGGACGAGCGGCTGGGCAGACAGAGTGAGATGTGAGAGCTGCGCCCTGCAGGTACCTCGACAGCCACACTGTGGTCAGTCATGGAGACGCTCGTGTTGCGGTACCAGCACACGTGCATGGTTGTGTTGGCACGGTGGTGGCTCTGCCTGTCCAAGGAGCTACGAGAAGAGTGTATGTCATCTTCGGACTCCTGTTCTAGAGAGACCTCATCAGAGGATCCTGGGGGAGGAGAATTCAGCAGCAGTTTAAGAAAAGTGTGCAATGCAAAGAGCAAGAGAAGCAGGGATTCCTGAGAAAAACTGTTTTCTCTTGCAATGGTTCAGTTTTAAAATACATTAACTTGAATTGGTTACACAGCTCCTAAAGGCCACTCGGAGCAGATCATTTTGGCTTTCATTACTCAGCTCTGCTTGGGACAGCTGACTCAATGCTGTGTAAAACAAACAAACATCTCCACACTTCATCTTCAGTAGATTCTTAGTGAAGAACAGGAAGAAGTGCTCCACGAAGGGACACTACATGTTTCACCACGTCCATACCACCACCAGAGACAGGCAAGAGAATGCTGGGCTATAAAAGCTGATCTCCAAAGGCACCACATTTCTGGACAAGAAAATACCCTATGTGGTTAAACTGAGAAAAATTTAAGTAAGAGATGAATAAGGACCTTATAAAATTAACAATTCTGCAACTGGGGCATCTCTGCTGCATTTAAAGCTACCAGGAACATTAGTCTAGGAAGACAAGCATATTTCTTTTGATTAAAACAAAACAAAAGCACAATTAACTCTCCATTACCATGTGAATTATAAAAATACTCCATTTATGTCATCAAATTCACAATAGGAAAAATGAAAAGGACATGACAACTGATGCTTTTCAAGAAGGCAGGAAACACCACTTACTGTTGGAGCGATTGCATACTGAGTTTTCCAGAAGCATGTCAGATTTCTCAGTAGATTTCTTGGCCATTTCAATTGCCATATTTAGGTCTTCCATCCACTTCCCCATCTCCAGACGGGTACTGCAAGACAAACAGTGCTAATGGAGACCAACCCAGCTAGGAGCCGTGACAGAATGCTAGGTTGCTAAAGGAAGGCACAAGTCACTGCCCAATACAAGCAGCAGTCCCTTTCCAGTAAAAAAATAAAAATAACATAAAAATTCCTCCAAAGCATGAGCTTTCCAGACAGGAAGCTGACCTCATACAGCCTTCACATCTACTTTCAAGACTTGAAACAAGACTGAAATAACCATTAAAAACTTGGGACTTCATAGCAAAGCAAATGAATAGACAGCCAGAGGGTCACATAATAGCACCCTCTGGAGCTATCGGACTCAGAAGAGGAATTGTGGGGTCTAGGCCATCGCTGTTCTTCGTACAGAGAGCTTCATAGCTGGTCGGTTATTTCAAACATGAAATCATGTTTTCCCTGCAAAAAGCAGGAGATGGGTGGTAGGACCATACCGGAAAGGATTTTTTTGCAGGATAAAAGGCAACCTGAAAGACAGCACATCTTTTAAACGGGACAGAGGATTTACGTTATATCTTAAGCAAGCAAAACACAGAGTGCAGGAAGATGAGGACTTCTTTCACCCCACATAGTTTCCATTATGGGTTATGTGGCTCACACCATGATTACAGGGTAAGAGCTTTACAGCTCATATATGTGTATCTATATCCAGCGGCATGCAACAGCATAAGCTTTTCCTTCAGACATCGCCACAGCATTTATTTTTTACCTCTGGCTACATTTGCTGTGTGCACAATTGTTGTTTGAACTGCTATATACAGTTACACACTCTTGTGTTTGCTTGGGAGGGTCTGTGGGACTTTTTTTGGTAACTATCTCTTTTTTTCTGCAAGTTTTTAATTTAGACCGAAAATTCCATGCATGGTCTAATCCCAGCAGCAATTTTTTTTTTTTTTGACAGGTAGGGAGAGGTAACATAAGAAAAACAACCACCTTTGAGCTATTTCTAAGTTATGACAAGGTAAAAATTATATCTATTTTTCCAAATATAAGAACCTTTCAAGCACTTTTTGATTCGCAGCTGCTGAGAAGCGGTTGATCTTAAAAATAATTGACATTTTGAGGCATTAGGCTGGAATTAAAAAAAAAAGTTTTGCTTGCTGAATATGTCTGCATACCAAGAAGTATTGGCTCCTGTGCCACTACATACCTGATTTATAAATGTTCAGTCATGGTTATTTTTCAAGAACAGGTTATCAAACACTAAATAACACTATAAATTTAAGGTTGAGATTTAGTGCTCCCATCCTGCATTCTTAGCATACCCAACTCCAGCTGCCTTTTAGGGGACCTGCAGAGGGACAAAAACCTCCTAAAGCTGATCCTGAGAGAACAGGTTCAGTAGACATCCTAAATATATTTCAGATATAAAGTAAAAAAAGAAACGAAACTCACTGCACAGGGACAAGTTACACTGAAATGGTAACAGTTTTCTCTCCAAGCCAGCCTTTAATTTTTCCTCTCCCTTCCCAGCTTCCTCCATGAGATCCATGCCAGAATTCTCCCCTCGTTACATCCATTTGCATGTTCTGGATTTTAATTCTTTTGGGGTCTCTAAAATACTTGTATATTTAGATTTTGTTTTGTCTCCTGCTTTATAGCAGTTGTTTAAAGGATGACACCAACAACTCTGCTAACTAGAAAACATCACAATGGCAACATTATCACTGCTGCTGGGTGTTTAATAACACACAATTCAGTGACATAAACTACTCCTTCCCAAAACGCAACACTGATAAAGGAGTTGTGAAGTGTCCTGTGTTTGTTTTGAAGTCATGCTTTCCAGAGGACACATGACACACCACCCTGGCCCTGCACCAAACAATTGAACAGTAACTCTTTGGAGAAGGCAGCTATCAAACCTACAGGCAACTGAGAAAATAAATGTTACCTTGCTGCAACCACTATGGTTTTTTGTGCTGAATAGATGGTGAAGCAGTGTGGGACGGCCCATTCATTCTCACTCTCCTCCACCTGCAGAAAAATAAAAGGGTTTTCTCATCACTGCTTGGTGACTGACAAACACTAAAACTGTCCTTAGCTGGCTAGGAATTTGAGTCAAATATGATTACAACCTGGTTGCAGTAAGTGCAAAACAGCTACTCTTTTAGGAATACCACCTACTTCAAGTCTATTTTGGCTCTACGTGAAAATCTATATTGTGCGTTTCTACTGCCGCATCTCTAGTGGCACAGCACCACATCCAACAGGGCAAGAAAAGAAGGGTTCTGAGCAGGATTCAGCTTATTACTTACCGGTGGGTCGAGCACTATCAGCTGCAAATCAAACACAGAAAGAACAGTCCCATTAGAATAGGGGGGTGGGGAGGCAGGAGGACTGATTATATGCCTAGGTGTGTGCACAGGGGAAAAACACCAGGACAAATCCCAATTTCCAGATCAGCCTCTCACAGCAGCATGAAAAAGAATGGTCAAAAGGGTGCTCCAGCCGTTTTGCTAATGCGATGGAAGGAACAAGCGTAATACCTGCAGACAAGTCTTTGACACACAGGCTGTGGCACGCAAAGGTCCAGTCCACGGCCAGCAGCACCACAGGCTGCCGTCACTGGCCTGGGAGCAGCTTGTGGCGTTGGTCCTCGTGCCCTGAAGGAATGCCTCAACCGGCCTTAAGGCAAAGTCACTTCCTTAATGCTGTGATGCAACTTGAAACCACTTACCAACATGCCATGCAGAGGAAGATGTCCGTGAATTTTGAACTGATTTGTCCCTGTAACCCCTTTGCTTGTGTACAGTAACATATCTGAGAACTGAAAAAGGCAGAAAGAATACAATCAATATTCTGAAGACAGCAGGTAGGTCCAAGTATGTTTTGACATATTTTTAAAAATCTGTTGTTTAAAGGCCACTGTCGACACATGAGAAAACACCATATCTCAAGTCAGTTTGGCCTACTCTCCTTAAAACCACTCTTTCATTTACTTACAAAGAGAGACAATTAGTTTTTAAAATTCTCTTAAAACTATGTGCCATTAAGGAAACAAGCTGAACAGACAGTATTGTCACAGTCACGCTCTATCTAAAAATCCCTCAGGGTGAGGGATTGCTGATTTTCATCACAAACACATGAAAACACACTTTCACGACAACTTTATCTTGAAGACTTTGGGTTTATGAAAACCAGAAGCAACACCCACCAGGAAGAACATCCGCTGCTGTAAACCCTTCTTAGTGAGCTTGTACAAGCAACCTTCCCGGATAAACTCCTGCAGTGGAAAATAGGAAGTTACGCAAAGCTTGATCTTTCCCAAACACAGAGAATTTTAATGGTGTTTTTTTCCCATCCCAGAATATACAGATGTTGATTGGTACCCAGCAATGATCGCCAACAGATTTGTTAAATGCCAGATGACACCTTTCTTTCTGTTTTGTACCATGAATCAGCTCCTTGCTGCAACCAGCATTTAAATCAAGCAAGCAAGAGAAGGAAAAGGAGCAGAGTTCCTGTCGGACACCAGCAGTTCACCTATTACACTTACATCCCACTGCAGTGATTGCCATAGCATCCCAAAAGCATATGCGATGCTCCTGTACTTACGCTCAGTATATCTATCAAAAACAAAGAAACAAAAAACCAAGCAGGAACTAAACAAACTCCTAGAAAAACAGAGTCACCGACACTGGTTTTGCCCAGTGACGTGGCTCTCGCCATCGCTACGTTCTCCATGCAGTCTCAGTCTGCAGACAGACATAAGCAGACCTGGTAGTGGATTTCCTATCAAGTACATGACATGCTGCTTCCCACTCAAACACAGAGCACCATACCCCAGTATACTCAGAATCTGCTGTATTGTCAACACAAAAGCATAGCCGGAGTCTAAGGAGAAGCATTTTTGATCTATTCTCTAGGACATCACCAAGACCTATGGGACCTACCACAAAGACAATTATACAAAGACTTCACAGTCATTCCATAAAACAGAGAGGCAGTGATGGCAAATACATGGTTGAAAGGCACTTCCTCGGCAATAAAAACAATAAAGGCTCTAAAAAAACTAAGCAAAGGTACTTACCCTACCAGGTGCCGTGAGATTATCTATACCAATCAAGTCGTGCTGCAGCTCTGTTAGCTTCTGGAAATTCTCCAGGCGGATGAGACTGTGCTGCAGCCGAGATGTCATTTCTGTGACTTCCTTCAGTGCATCTGTAAGGAAAATGGCACCGAGGGGATCAGAACAGAGCAGACGAACCCCGGCCACCAGTTTTATCCCTGGAAAACTGAATCTGAAATTCATAGTCAGATTTAGAATAGGACAGAATAGTTCAGTTGGCAGGCACCTACAACGATCATCTAGTCCAACTGCCAACTTCTTAAAGCATATTTTATAGCTACCTAGGAGTAAAATGGAGATGAGCAAGCAACTTCATAGCACTTCCTATACTTCTGGAGATTACTGGGTATCTCAGATTTTGCACATATAATAACTATTTACCACATAGCCAAAAGTAAATTAAAAAATTGAAGCCAACTGTTTCTGCCAAAGATTACTTTATAAATGAATGGAATATACTATGCAAGTTTTTGACACCACAAAGCAATTATTTTTTTGTTATGTTTTTACTTATAAATGACGAAGAGTTCCTAAAAAACCCTACTTTTTTCCCCTGCTATAAAAGGGGACAAGAAAATGGCTAATTTTCCAGCTTTGGTTGAAACATTAAGATCCATCAAGATTACCACGAGAAAACCACTTTCTGGAATGCCAGAAAAAGCATTCATTCTATGCAAAGGGAAGAGTCTACATCTAAGTTGTTCTTCATTTTCCAAACTAGCAGTTAAGGCAATTTTCCATCTATTGCAGAAAGTTTCGAAGCCCTGCACTAGAGCACAGCAGGAGGGTAGTGAAACCTGGTACCGAAAACCTTGAAGAAAAACTAAGTTAGTTTTAAAACATAAGCTAAACTTTTTTTTTTTTTTTTTTAAATTTAATTAATCTGCCTTCTGTCAGTTTTCTGCTGTTCTACTTGGTGTATTCTGTTTTTTTTCCCCAGGATATTTAAATTACAGTATTCACTAAGCAGTTGTGTTTTCAGCAATCTAAATCAAAGTTCCTGTGTATTTTGCAGACCTGCATGCAAGAGTCAGAGAGGTCCTGAATGGAGAAAAAGTGTTTACATTGAACTTGTAAATGTAAAGCTTGTTGTCTCCCACAGGATACGGGCAAAATTTTCTATGTACATGGGAGCGGGTTTCTGCCTTGCACATATACAGCTGAGTGCTCACTCACTCCGGCAATCTGCAAAGTCCTGGTGCTCTGCTGTGTAGTGCTTGCAAAGTCTCGCCAGGATCAACTTGTAGTGCATCAGTCTCTGGATCGGTTTGAGCAGAAACGTGTTGAGAGGCAGGTAGCAAACCTTCTGCAGCTCAAACTCCTTATAAACTGTTTCCAGCTTCTTTAGGCGTTTAGTTGCTTTCTCCAGTTCTGTCAGGACCTCATCATGCTTCTGCAGATAACTAGTAAACTCCTGTTGAACCATACAAAAAATTACTCGGTTCAAAGGAAAACAGTCTTTCATAGATTTCACAGTGAGTAAGAAAAAACATCCAATCCCAGCTCTACTTTTGTCTCTGACCATGATTATATAAGCCAAGACTGCATATATTCTCCTAAATACTGACAAAAATAGCATTAACAACATTATATTTCAACAACTTCATTTAAAAAAAAAACACAACAGTATCAAAAATAAAAATATTTGCTTGGTTGTCCTCTGTTTGCTGTTTACTGCAGCTGTGCCTTCCTGTGCCACTGATGAGAACAGCCGGTAGCACCACCCATTAATACTTCACAGTCTGAGACAATTCTTGTTGATTACAGACTTTTCTAGGACAGGCAGAAGTGAGCTGAGAGGGTTGTCTCATCTAGGTTTATCTATTAAAGAAACTGGCAGGCAGCTCCCAGTCAGGGTCAAACTAGGTGTCTGTGCAGCACTGTGCCCATGCCTGCTGCAAATATCAAATACAGAGAGCGCTGATAGTCAGAATAGCAGTCACACACTTCTGCACTCCTATTCAAGCCACTGGTTTTAATGGAATAATTACTTCACTGCTATAGCACAAGCGTAACTGTCCCATGAAGGCACTCCAAATAAAGGTGACTTCATTTCAGAAGAAACTACTCTGCAGTTAAAAAAATATTTGGATTTTGGAATTAAACCACCTTATGAAACAGTGTTTCCATAGGGGAGAGTTCGCGTTGTGCAAATGTAGGAGAGATGGTGGAGCTAATTAAATAGTTTTTCTTTGTCTTCTGCTGAATAACCAATAAACAAACAACCTTTTCTCAAGATAAATGTAGGTGGTTAAATAAGCAACAGTGGTATAAACCCTTGCTGTAGATATTTTATTACATTTTCTTTTTAATTTGTTTATCAACAATAATTGTTTGCAAGTCACTTCAAGTTTAGTGGAAATACTAAACACCTTGAACTCTCATCCTCGACAAAAGGAAAAAAACGACTCAACAATCCTGCGATTCCATTTTTTTAATCCTTTATCTACCTTTAGAGTACGCATATTCCTGAGCATGACATCTCCAATGCGTTGATAATCTCCTTTCACATGAGCATTGGTTTTTCCTTCCCTGAAACACACATAAGGAGATGAAATAAGAAGGCACAGGACATGGGAGATCAAGAAATGTCAATTTCATCCCTTCACCTTCCCCTGTACTTCAAGACATAATCTTTACGAAACACTTCCTGGGTATCTGTGTATTTTAAGGACTGCTTTAGTAAAATTAAGGGAAGCAGTACTAACATTAATGCCTCCTCTATCCATTTTTAACCACTTCACATTCCCATTTCACTGTTAGGGTTGAAAACTTGGTACAGTAAATCTGGAGGCTACATAAAATAACAAAGCCATGCTTAGAACACTGGGAAAGGAATAGAAATGAATTTGTGTGAAAGTCTATTTGGGAGTTTAACCTCTCAGACTTCTGAATAAATGTCACAACATGATCCCACCTGGATTTATGAATTTATTTTTGTTTGTACTTCATTTACATTAACCACCTCCTTTTGAATGGTAATTATAGTCTAATATATTACATCTCAGGTAAGGAGAAAGTAATAAAAAGGTTAAAAGACTAAAAACATGCTTTTTGAAATAAATTGTGTTGCAAGAACTGAACTCTAATCTTAATTACAAAAAAGTGTTTCCTATATTTTCACCTGGAGAGTCATTAACTGGAAAGTGTTGAAAAACACACATTCTCTTTTTGACCTTGTGTTCCTCCTCTTTTCTAAGGCTAGAGAGACACCACCAGGTTATATTAATGGTTGGAGTCGATGATCTTAAGGGTCTTTTCCAACCTAAATAACTCTGATTACAAAAACCTTGGTCTGGTGTACAATTCATGCGATATTATGTACAAGGCAGTGCTTGAAAAATGGGCTTTGCAAACTGTATTTAGTACTGTTTTTAAAACTATAATTTATTAAAAGACCTTTTCCTTGATTTTACTCATGCAGAAATACCAGTTCAAATATAGATTAAGTACAATTTTGACATGAGGATGTAGGAAAAGGTCCCCCCACTCACTGCCCATGCGCTGCACTATTAACGCTTACCAGAGCGATAGCCTCTGCTCAATCTCTTTCAGGAAGCCTCGATGAAACTCATAAATTGGGTCTATGTTAGAGAAGAGTAATGTCATCAGGCCCTCTGGCATAGCGTTCTCCTTGATGACTGCGCTGCGAAACCACTGCCAGAAAAATCATAAATTATGACAAATTTTTCTATTTAAGAAATTAATCACTAGCATACAAATTTCTGCTCCTGCAGCAGTGGGGGGGGAGAAAGTGTGTACACAGGGAAACAGCAGGAAGGAAGGAGAAATATTTAGGGAAGACATAATCTGGGAAAGATGAAAAGATGCAATTTCTTTCCTTGCCAAACATTACAAATATGAGGCTTATTGGTTCTGGGCACAAGCAATGATGAGATGGTTGGTAATGGCTCTAAATTACAGTCAGTTACCAAGTGGCTGCCACAGCTGATGTTACACCACTGCCTTCACTTCAACACAGATACAACTGCTCTTTCATAAAACTTGAAGCCCTGTGCAAGTTATTCAGTAGCTAGAGACATCTTGTTGCGTGTCTCATACTGCACTTTTAATCACTTTCGGTTCCCTGATTTCTGGAAGGGATGTGAATATTACAAATCAAAATGATATGCAATGTAGCAATTGGAGCTAACAATAGAGGTCCAGAGAAAATATCTGCTCTCCCACATGAGGACCTATGGAACAAGGAAGGTAATGCTACATGGCTCATGGATTATGCTTTATCATAGGACTTTCTTCTGCTACCTGGAAAAAAGTCCAAGTTTTTCCAAATTAACAATTACAAATCTGTTAAGAAAAGGAAAAGCATTAAAGAAAGTTAAAAAGCCCTTACCACTGTAATAACTTCCAGGTCCTTTAGATATGTCCGTTCTGTAGCAAGAATCTCCTTTGCTATGAAGTATGCCTTGTCAGTTGGATAGCGCTGAAAGAACAGACAGTAATCAATAAGTATTCAAATATAAATGTTCTATTCATTACTAAGCACAAGCTCAAACCCTACATACATTTCCCCTTGCTGTGTGCAAATGGAGCACTTGATTACTAACCGTACATCTCTGTATTCAGTACCGTATTCTCAGATACTGACTTTGCTATAAAATAATATTTATATTTCAAGATTATTTAAAAATAATGTCAATTATATACCAGTTTTATGAACTTCTATTTCAAAATCAAGGGAGCACTTCACAAAAATATGGAAACAGTTATTCCAAGTCTCCTAGGTATTAAACACTTCTTTAATCAAAGTACAGCAGATTTGCAACACAGTCCTTTTCCAAAACTATTCTATTTCCACGCACAACTTTTACGCAAATCCTTTGAAGATCATATTAGTTAGTTAAGAAAACACAAAAATCATACTACATCAGTTGCTGGCTGCATGGTTGCTCCAGGGCTGCTATTTAAAGAAAAGAGAAGACAGAATGGACATGGAAGCACAAAGGAATGAAATGGTGAAGAGATATGTTCTGCAGTTGCAATGAACCAAAATCAGAGTTAACCTGAAAACATACATTATTAAAAAAATCATGTAAATACTATTAAGGAACTAATCACATTCCAAGCTAAGATGCTGCTTTGTCTCCTTAGCTCACTATGTCGTGCCACAGTTTTGTGCCAAATCCTCACCCAGTAAAAATAAATGACAGCAAACCCATTTGAGTTACGTCAAAATTTGGCCTCCATCTCTGCCCCTCCTGAGCGTAACACAGCTTTGAAAATTATTTCTCCCTTTTCCTTGTACGTACCAAGTTAATAAAAAATTCTCTTTTGAGAGATGCTTTGAGATGCCCTCCAGTGCCATCAGCACAGCTACTCAGTGCTTCTAAATCCTCCATCTCAATATTGCTCATGGAGGAGACGTTTTCCTGGTTGCTCAGTAATGTATCAATTGAGTCCATCTTAGACACATAGAATCCCTGGAGGTGTGTATTCCCAAATAATTAATTTTGAGAAACTATCCAGCCTCTTTTCAGGTTATTTTATGCTAGTTAGTGTAGTCCCACACATCAGCACCCTCCCTAGAGGAACCAGAGGACACACTTCTATTCCCTCCACAGCCATCCTCTTAACTTCAACATACCTGTCTCAGGTACCTGGTGTCAGGGAAGTCCTACCTAATCTTGGCTTCAGGTATTTTTTATTTTTTCTTGAGCTATTTACCTGACTGTAGCCTCATAAACCCTCAAAATGCTGTTGAACCTCAGTGGGCATCCTTCTCAAACAACGTCTTCCCAAAGGAAAGGACATCATTTTTCTGACCTCCCTGGAGACCGAAGTGACACAGCTCTTTTATCTCACTTACCAGCTAGCTTCCTCCTGCAGTACTTACCTGTCCTGAAACACCCTGTTTATCAACCAATGGAATCAACCAACACACACTAGCTTGACTATAACTTCAGCTGCCTCTTACATGATATGAGAATTACTGCCAAACAGGTATGGTTTTTGTGTAACGCAGCTTTGTGTGCACCTCCTCCCAGGCTCTGCACAGGATATTAGAACGCACAATGCCCTTAAGGGACTAACTTCTATGGAAAAAAGAGAGTTTCCCAAGGCAAAGCAAAACTGGGTTATGGAATCAACCAGAGGCTGCGACAACAGGAGATCTCAGGGAGCCTCATCTCTCTAGCCTCGGCAGAGATGACCCTGCTGCGAGGTCTGCACAGCATCACTGCACACATGTGCATCTGCTGGCTTCATCCCTCTCCTCAGCATCACCTCTCCTCTCTGGCGACTCCCCAGCAGCCTCCCAGCTCACCTGGACCCGCCCCCACCTCATACCCATTTAAACAGTTGCTTAAAGAGTTACCCTCAAGCAATGTATATCAACCAGTATATTCTTGAGAACCCTGGAAAGGACCCTGACTGTCCTCCGTCCATACCTTGTGCTTTGGCCCTCACTCGAGTGCTTTTTCCCCACTCTCAGAAATATTCTTCTGGATTGTTTCTTCCTTGAAAACTTACAGAACATGAAGGCATGCGAAAACATACCATGCCCACAACCTCACGCTTTTCATAGCCTGCACAGATCACCTTTGAGCACTTCTGCAGGTTTTCACTTTATGCTCCAGCTGACGTGTGCTAGCTTGAGGCACAGAAGATGCTTTTCATTTCCCAAGCATCTTCTCTTCCCTTCTCCCTCCTCACTGCATCATCACTTTCTGTTTACTCTCTGAAGTTCCTGCTGCTTTCCAAATTGCTCCCTGCTGATATTTAGTGCCCTTAATTTTCTTTTTTTTTGGTCTTGCACCAGTCCTAACTGAATCCCCTGTGCTGAGTCCTGGCAGCAGCTGCTAGGCAGACCCTGTACCAGAAGCACCGAAAAGCAGTACGGCTGTCACAGTGCAATAGGGGCTCTGTGAAACACCTTCATTACCCATCAGGCACTGCAAGAGGAAAGAAAATCAATACATGTCTGAAAAAAAATACACACAAGAACTCTCTGAGGAGGCAGTCTGCTTCCAAAGTCCAAAGAAAACATTCCTACAATCATAGCAGGCGTCAAGGCAAATATCCCCACTTGGAAAAAGTAGTGTTCCACTGTATTGTGTGCACACAATCCCACCTTTGCTTGTGGTGAGATTTCTGTGTGTTTCCTGAGCAGTTGAGAGTCAGGACATACAGTGCAGGGATCTCCAGATCATCAGCTGAGACAAGAGTGAGCAAGCTCGCACCTGCCGGCACCAAGAAGTACCCAAAGACATGGTGAAGACAGCAAACAGCATGGGCCTGTGACCTTCTTGCCTGATAGATCCTGACAGAGGTAAGACAACCAGAACATTGGATGGGGCAAGCAGAAGAGCAGGAGTAAAGAGCACACAAGGTAGTTTCTTCAAGGCTGCACAGAAAACTATAAGATTACAGTGTGGCTGCTGACTCCATAAGGAACTGAGTTCGGACGATGGAGCCTTCCTTGCACTGTAATGGAAGGTCCTGGATCCTTCTCAAGTACCGAAGAGTCAATAAACCTGGCTGCTCACTCTCCCTCTGCAAGCAGGCAAGGCAAGGGGAGAAAAGCAGCTTGCAGAAAAATGATCATGGAAGTCTGCTGTTAGGTGGACTTCTCTATCTCACCAGGAAAAATGCAGTGTTCTGTGGAGTGCAGTTTGTCAAACAGTATATACCATGCCCCTACAAAGGCAAAGTCTGGTAGTTTGTCATCCACATCTGAAAAGTGGTCAAAGAATGCATGCATCAATGTATGTATATGCACACACTCATCTATTTCTCCCAAGTGCATCTAAATGCTTGGAGTCATTGCTTAAGGAAGAGGAGCTGGCTGGACTAGAAGATTCAAGAGGTCCCTTCCAACCTCAATGATTCTGTGGTTGCAGATTCTTGTTATTGCTAGCAACCACTGTGAAAGCCTGATAACATGGTGCAGTGTGGATAAAAGAGAAAATCTGAATCACACACTGACATCTGGCCATCTCTATCATTTTGAAAAACTGTGGAGGCACATGAAGCCACTGCTTACCAAAGCTCATGATCAGATGTCAGTATGAAGCAGTACACCAGCTTTGCTGCATAGGCAAGAGGAGGCTTGCTGCACAGAGTACGTAAGACTCTGGAGAAGCTCCCAGGAGACAGTGGTCAGAATCTGTGGACTACCACCACTTCCTTCACCTTTCAGAAAGGCTCTGCAGCATTCCAGTGCACAAGAGGCTATGGATATAGATGATGCACTGGGGCAGAGAGGCCTTCAGCGGAGCTGAAGAACAGAGCGAGGAGCTGAAGTTCATGTCTCAAAGGCTAAAGGTGGAATCCTTCCAGAACAAAAACATTTTATATTAGGATTACCTGAGAAAGCAAGGGTGAATCCTGAGCCCTACATGGGGGCGAGGAAAACCCCACATCGTGTCGGGGAGTTTCCAGTTAAGGCAACCAGTGCTTACCGGTGGAAAGAAAGGAAAGCGGCCTAGGCTAAGGATCAGTACCTAGACATAAGCACATCTTGAAGACCCAAAGTTGTTCCTGCTTTGAGACTTGTTGCAGCCACAAAAGTCAGAGGTATTTTTGCCCCCCTCTTTTCAGAAAGCAAGCCTCGAGCTTCCACAAGGCCAGAGCATTGTCCGCCTTTCACCAGACAAGAGTCAGCCATGGAGGGGGCAGCTCCAGTGATACAGCCAGCTCTGCTGAAGAAGCCCATGACTGGGTGTAAGAGGATGCACCACGATGCCTGCTGCTGAGAGAGCTGAAGTTGAGCTCAGGTCCTCTACAGCCCGAGGGGAGATACCTCAGGACCGCTCTAAAGGTCCTGTTATGCTTAGAAAGAATGGCTTGGAGGACGACCGTATGGTGAGATGGACCAATGAGACGTGGTAAGACTGCGTGGGAAGTAAGGAACCTAGGAAGAACATATCTTACATATTAAGAAGTGGTAGCTCTGTGCTATTCTCTATGCTGGTAAATGAAATTATTTTAGAACACATTTTTATTAGTGACACACAGCACTTTGCACAGACAGCACAGTCCAGTAAGCTGACACGGATTAAACATGACAGCATTCAGCAAAGACAAGGCCAGGTTCAACGTCACCACGTGACACAATTTTTCATTACTGAATGAGCCAAAGGCAACCGATTTCCAGAATTGACAGCCACCTCTGCCACCAGCCTTTCAGACTACTGCCCTGGCGAGAATCACCTTGAACAATTCACCTGCTTTGCAGTGTCCATTCAATAGTCTCAGCCCAAAGAGAAGGGGTTTTTTGCATTCTAATGTAATAATTACAGCCCAAAAGGCACCAAGTGCACCGCTACTGTTTTACATCAAATACGTATCAACTGTTTCCCCCCAAACAGCTCACTCAAGAAGCCATGCCTCTTAGAATATCTCAAGTTGGAAGGGACCCACAAGGACCATCGAGTCCAACTCCCCACTCCTTGCAGGACTGCCTAACACTGAACCATATGACTAAGAGCATCGTCCAGATGCAACTTGAACACTGACAGGCTTGGTGCCGTGACCACTTCCCTGGGGAGCCTGTTCCAGGCACCAACCACCCTCTCAGTAAAGAACCTTTTCCTAATATCCAATCTGAACTCATTTCCATTCTGGGGTATAAAAGGCAGATTTCAAGCACAGCTCCTTGCCACACTGGGGCCCTGGGCAGCAGTTCCTGCTAAAACAGCAGAAGGTGGTCCCAGCAGCAGACGCCAAGACAACCCCTATGCCAAGAGGGCAGTGGGGACTCTGGCCACAACAGCAACATACACAGACCCGACCAAACCTTCAGCACTGGAGTTTTTAACACTAGCCACCAAACACATCTGTTCTACCACAAAATATAATGCAACCAACATTCAGTGACCAGCAAGCACAGCTCCTCACCTGACACCATCACTTTTCTCGTGACATAAATTCCCAGTCACGTCATTATCTTACCTTACGTTTCATTTCATCATCCTCTTCTATCCTGGCACTGCCAGCATCACTGAGGACAGGACTCAGAAGAGGAGATGAACCCTGGCCAGCTGCGTTCAAGTTCACCTGAAAAGCCGGGTTCAAGCCCAGGGGACTCTTCAGCATGAGGGAAGAGAGCTGAGGATGGTCCACCGGGATGCCTGGGTGGGAAGAGAACAAGAAGATGGAGTGGAAAAGGAGAGAAAATGGTTTCGAAGACAGTGCATCTAAGACGATTACCCACTGTTACTGTAAACCATAATTGCAATCTTATAATTTTAAAAAAAGGCAAAAGAAAAAAGGCATATACATCCAAAGACTTAAGTGTGTATCTCAAAGCAAACGGAGTGTTCCATGCAACCCAGCTGTTATGTGGCAGCACAGTAAGGACAGACACCTTTACAGCTGCATTTAAGGGAAAGTATAAATTGTTTAGTGTCTGGGAAAAAGTGCTCAAATCCCACTGGATTTTGTTAAGCAGCAGCAGGGTTTGCAATATAGGATTATACTGCAGTAACAAGAACACAGCTTTTAATTTTTCCTTTTTAAAATAAGAATTACTTTTCACCCCAGGGAAAAGCTACAACAAATCATTCCACTACAGTCCAGAAGATCAAGCTCATTCAGAAATCAGGGAATCTCCACAATTGTACCAATAGGAGAGGAAAACATATTGCTATTCAAAAAGGCAGCATGCAAGAGATTTAATTCCTGGCTCTTCTAAGCATATGAATAATCTACTGATCTCTCAAAGGACAACAATTTTGCAGCACTGAGTATTAATTGGATGGACACGATCCTCTTGCACAGCAAAACCTGTCTGAAGCAGGAATAACATGTACTGGTTTGCTTTAGATTATTAACTGTCAATCTTCTTTTTATACTGTTATTCTATTTGTGGACCCTTTAGAGATTTCTGACACCATTACAGTGAACTTTAGCCTATGAACAGTAGCTCCTCTCCTCTCTTCTGCAGACTCCTTAGAAAGAGCATGCGGACACCCCTCGGGTGTTCACAGTGAAAATGACTGTTCAAGAAGCTCTGCTTTTTGGGACCAAACGAAGGCAACAGACACTCCAATTACTCACACTACGCCCACAAAATTCCTACCTAAGCTCACCTATTTTTCTTTTCTGATCTTCCCTATGATAAATAGGCAAGCTTCATCAGATCAGGCAACTGAAAGGGTACCAAGCGCTTCAGTATCTATGGCTTTCACGGTGCTGTTCAAACACTCAAGCACGCTCGCAACCCTCCCTGGCATGATTTGTTGCGCATTACAAGCGGAGAGCAAGGGCTAAATCACCTGACCGAAGGCAAACAGAAAAATGAACAGTGAAGCCAAAGATGCCAACTTGCCAGTTCCCAGACTACTTCAAAATCACCCCAAAAGGCTTTTAAAAAAAAAAAAAAAAAATCAGCCCCCATGGATATCCAGTATCTCTCGACACAGGCACAGGGCACATGTGCTGGAGGAGAAGGCATTAGGAGCTTTGTGATTCACTCCTGGAAGGAGCAGCTGCTGCTCTCTGGCTCAGGAAGCAGAACCACTGCAAGGCACCCGGCAGCATGACAATGGCGAGGGAGCCCAGGCGCGTTTTTTCACATTGACAAATGCAGGAAGCTAAACAGTGCTGCGCTCGGTCACCTGGAAGAGATTCAGATCATTGAGGCTGCGGAGTTAACTATTAATACGCTAGTTGAGCACAGTCATTCTGGAGCAGATTTTTGCTTCTGCCTGGGCATTTTCTTCATTCCCACCGATTTTAGTATTAGCACAGGAAAGCAATAAAGTCTGGCATTTGTTTCACCTACACACGGACAGGAGTTTACTGGAAGTTTGCTTTTACATGTCAGGGATGCTGAAACAACAGCTTAAAAACAAATTATCTACAAGCTTACAGGGGTGTGGAGCTTCTTTAAATTCCTGGAATTTAACACGGTGTAGTGACACATTCCAGAATTTGTAACTTGAATTGTATCTGGACAGACGAAATGTTCAGGGGAGCGAAAGATAATTTGCTACAAACTCCACTGCCTGCCTATTTCAATCGAGTTGTTCTAGTTTTTATCACCTCCAACAGCAGAAGCTGGCCATTAAATTCATTTCGAACACTTGCTCATTTGTATCTGAGAGCAAGAACCCTGTTTCCTGAAGCCAGAGTGATTTATGAAAATGAGGGGCACATTCAGCTCCTCAAGCAGCCTCAAACAACAAGCAGAACAAGCTTCTTTGGGAGCAGGAGTGCCTTTCCCCTGCACACGGATAGCTACAGCAGGACACCCTATAGCCTGCTGTTTATTTCCCTAAGATGAAAGCAATATAGAATTCAGGAAGGAGCTGTTACAGCTGCAACATGTAACAAGCTGTCAACTTAACTGGCACATTCTGCAACGGGACTTTCTGAGGTCAATGTGACTTCTAAAATTTGTCTTTTCTAGAAAGGACTATAAAATGTCATGGAGCAGCTCTGGTTAGCTTTTTTGCTAACATTTAAGTGTTTGATGTAAACTCAATATGATGGCGTATCTTGGCAGATGACGTTACAAGCGTGTACTGAAATTTTCATTCTTGTAATCCAACAGCATTTCTCCACTAGAGCAGCAAGTGAGGAGCTCCCAGTCAAGCAGGTAAGATGTACAGCAATTCTCTATTCTCCTGGGGAAGGATGGTGAAGGAAGAATCCGTGCAACAGTCGGAGCAGCCATTGCCACTTTCGACAGCTGTTCTGTGTAGAAAACTCCTAATTAGGTAGAAATATTGGTGCAAAGATCAGAACGTGTGAATGATTTCCTCCAACATCAAACCCTGGTGCACCGAGGTCTTCCCTGCCCCACAGTCAGCAGCATCCTCCAGGTATATTAAAAGGGACTATTCTTTGAGAGGAATGTTTCCATGTTTCAACATCCTGCATGAAGTGGAAATTTGTTCTCTACGTGTAAGTCATAACAGAAACATCCCGAAGTGGGAAGCCTCGCTGTAAGCAGGAGTCAGAGTTTCCATGCAATGACATGTGTATTCGACGATGTAAACCAGATGACCCTCACTGACACAACTGCATTCTGTACATGACAAACTTCTGCTTTCACATCACACACAATGCACGTAACTCAATGCAACATCAAAAAATGCGACAGTTCTGTGTAATATTCCACATACTCAAAGATCTTTAAGATTATTAATACTTCTTAGTTAATTACACTATGTAGTTTTAACCATATATCCTTAAGCAAACAAAACCAGAGTTTCATAAAAAGACTCGCATGCATGTAATTGAAAAAAAAAAATCAAGTCTAACACTAAAACATTGCAGAAGCACTGCAGTTTGCATGAAGACAGCTATGGACTTCAGTGAGTATGCCAGCCTTATCTTTCACAGCTACTGTATAATATTGTGAAACTATTTTATTATTGTTTATGCTGCCTCTTCTTTTGTCCAGGCATAAAAATGCGACAGCCTCTGTCTAATATATAAACCTATGACTTAATACAAATGTTTGTCCACTCTACTTTTTACTGAGAGGATCTTCAGTGTATACAGATGTGAAGGTTCATACTCAAATTTGAGAAATACGTTTAGAATACTATACAAAACCAGTCATGAAAAGTTCATTATGGGATTACAAAACAACCTTAAGCCAGCTGCTGTAACCATGACCTTACCTTGTATTTCTTCAAGAGTATTCAAAATCCCATCCCTCTCACTGACACTACCGTTAACATGCAATTGTTTTCTTTTTTTTTTTCTCTCAATACATCTATTTACTGTCCAATATCCAAAATCCATTCTTATTTGCCTTGCTAATAGAAATAGAGCAGACATCTTCTCTAACCTGTCAGGCATTTAGCAGGTAATACACTTCTTTACCCCTTGCAAACTTCAGAGAGGTGGGTAGTGAAGGAAAATTTTGGAAAACTATCATCCAACATCAATCAGCAATGCCAGAGAAAGCAAGGAAGAAAGCACACAGCAGCCAGGTTTTAAGTCTGACTTGTAATTTACTACATTAGCATAAACCAGTTTTGGGACAGAAGGGACAGCAGCAGGTGACATGCTAGGGAGATGAAACCACCTTCCCCATCAAGCTTTGGGAGTAAAAAGGAACCGATACATGAAACATTACAACTGGTTTCTGGAAAAAAGAAAAAAATCAAGGAGAACAACCTGCTAGATTACTTTCTTAACTATAACACTAAATTTTATCATTTGAACCTTCATGAGCCTCTAAATTTCTGTTGTCTGAAATCAGTCGTGTGATGCTTTAACAAACTTCTAGAAAACGTCATATATATACACTAAGACTTTTTTTTTTTTGTGGTTATAAAACAAGCTAAATTGAAGCATACTTATACAATAGGTAAGGGAAAGGACATTTCATGCCTTTGAACTCCCACAAGTGGAAATGGGGGGTGGGGGGAAAGACTTAAAATTGTGTATATGAGTTTTAATTGCAGCTTTAATTTTAAAAGTGGGTCTGGAAAACTGGCATGCTGAACCCCAACATCTCATTTTTCTGTGTGCCTTCAGAAGCACATCAGCTGACATTCAGAAAAAGCTTTTGCTTTTCCCCTGCCATCCCCTTGTCAGTACTCTATACTGTTAGAAATGCGAAGCAAAATTTCTTTGGAAAAATTCTGGTCTATGGGAAACATTCAGCTCCAGCAGGAACAGGGAGACGGTCCAGGGTCTGAGGCAGAATCTGGACTAAAAACAAAAACAACAACAACAAAAAAAATCACTGCAACCATGGTGACACTAACTGAAAAGATGAGAGTTTGATTTTCAGATCTGAAATATCAAATCTAGGGTCTGTCATACCTTACATTACTCAGATCACTGGCTATCTGTTGTTTCAGAAAAAGAGAAGCACACAGCTCACAGCTGTGTGGGCTTTCCTCCCAGATTAATACAATTGTAAATGGTAAAAGCTTTCACTAAGGGACTAGGCCAGTTTATTGCAATACAGGTTTTGCTAATTATATTAATATGGACTAGCTTTTACTAAAAGTTTAAGCAGGACCAGACTTCATTTGGTTTACACTGAGATAACAAGCTTGATAATAAGCTTTTGACATCACTTTTCAGTTATTTTTCAGAGGATATTTCTGTTCTTCAATCTAAATTCAATCTCTACACGTAAAGCCAGATTTGAGTGCAGAGCTTGACAAAAATAAAATGCAAGTACTGGTTCTGTAAGCTTTATGCTTGAACGCTCAAAACAATTCAAAGACAGACAACAAAACAGTATCCCAATAACAAAGAGCATTATTGGATGTACTAAAAGTTATGTGAGGTTCAAAGGTTAGCAATTCAACTCCTTATCAGAAGGGAGTGCCCCTTGCATTTCACTGGTTGATTCCCTTTAAAGATGTACTTTTATTAGTAGTATTATTATTACTACTACTACTATTACTACTACTTCTTCAAACAGATGAGATTCTTTTTATGCTAAAGCACTGCAGTGGCTGACCAGAAGAGGATGGGAGCTGGCTCAGAGCCCCCTCCTGCCCAATGCCCTGCTGAACCCATTCCTTGCACAGACCAAATTATTATTTCCAGAGTGAAAGTGTTCTGCAAGCTAATGTACTACAACTGAAATCCTGGAATATCCCAAATCTTCCTTCTTTCAAAGTATCATGACTATTACATTTTTCCCCTGCAAATCTTTGCTTTAAAATAATGAGGGATAGTTGGGAGATCGAGAATCTTGAAAAAAAAAATTATCTAAGAGACTTCAATTTCAAAGATTTCTTTCTTATCCTCCAGTGGGTACAGATCACATTAAACATTAGAGCATGTTTATAACACTTGGCATGTGCCCCAGTGAAACCGTATGTACCTGTGAAGTTACACCTACACATGATACTGTAGGAGAGTCCTAACATTGGTCCCAGTTTCATGGTTATGTCCACGATCTGAAACGACCACCCTTCTTTGCCACCTTTCCCCCTCTTGAAAAGACTACGCTATTTATGGGCAAGAAAGAATATGTATCTGTTATTATAGACTACGGATTGTAAACTTTTGTACTGTCACAGCGTTAAAGAGAAATCTCTTTATGCTGTATTGACAGCTTTGACCTGTCTGTGCTAAAACTACGACTGCACAAACCTCTGCAGGATTGCTGAAATGAATGGTCAGGGTTTACAACCCAAATCGCTTATTTACATCAGGTACATATTTTCCTTAAGTCTACGTAAAATTGGTTTAACTTTGCAACAAAACAATCAAAGCAAAGTTAATCAAATTCAACCCCTGTAATAAAGTGATATAACATGCTACGGTCCAAAATCTCCTGATGTTCAAAATGAAGTCAGAGTCAACTCTGCCCAATAATTGCTCCTTGCTGAAAAGCAGTTTTTTGGAGTGAGTGTTTTCATTCAGCAAATATAATATGGAGAATAATTAAAAAAAAAGAAATCAATTCAAACTAGCCTAGAAACCTGCTCGGTTTACTTCTGCGAGTACTACTGACTTTTTTTAAGCAAATGTTTACCTGATTCAGGAAAAGAGGATTTACCCATACATTGGTCACAGACTCCTGAAAGAGAACTTTCAACCTAGAAAACATGCAATTGCCTCCATATCCTATGTTTATAATAAAGGACAGGCTTCCAATAAAAACAAATATACAGGAGAGAATTCGAGGGACATACCCAGTTTAAAAGAAAGTATCTCCACAATAAACACAATTCCTATAATGAAATCTGAACTTTTAGTCCCATTTGTATGCCAAGCAAAAGGTTTGCACAAAACGGTAATTTGAAAACCACACACCAATATTTGCCCCAGCTGTGCTCTACTTTCAACAAAGGGGTACAGGAGGAAAACTGCCTGGAGAAATCTGGTAATAAAACTCTAAGATGCCTTGGCTAGGAGAACAAATATTTATTCTATTTCAAACAGAAGGGTAATGAAAAATAAAGCTAAAAAGCCCATGTTGTCATTTATATCAAAGTTTTCCTTATTTTATTGCATAAACAATTAAAATTATTAATTAATACAAATCTGTAGGTTCATAACCGGCAATCTGAACAGACACAAAGATATTAAAAATCCCAACATGTAATTCAATAAAACATTTACCGTATAAAAGATAAAGTTCAAGAGATCAATTAAGAAATTCCAGCCCTCTGTTTTCTTAACGTAATCCTTTCCTGAAAAGAGTAGCACCTATTTAATCGGGGAGTCACTCTAACCAAGGCACGCGTATCCCTGTACATATTGATAAATGGGCATTTCATGTTTCTTACCAATCTGCAGGGCTGTCACAAGCCACGCTCTCGGCTGCCATCTGAGCCTTGTGCATTTGAGCAACAGCAGAATATTGTGACTTCGGAAAATTTATAGCAACACCTTCCCCACAAAACAGGTTCAATAAACCATGCTCCAAGTTTGAAACCTGCAAGGCTACGGCTCACCTGGTGGACTAATCCTATGATAGCCCAAGAGCAGATAATAAATTAAGTGGATTTTATGACACGTTTGGAACTGTAAAGTCTCCCCATATTCATACAGAGAGTGTATATGTATACCCATACATATACACATAGCATTTGTGACAAGTGCGATGTAAAATCTACTAAAAACTAGAGATTATGACAGCTAAAAGACTATACTGAAAATTGTATCATTCATTCAGTCAATACCTGGTAATTATGGCTTAGAACTTTCTGCAAAATGACAATAATGGGAATGACTTACCGACAGGTTTGCACCAAAAAGCATAAAATTATAATGACTTTTATTAGTGTCACCACGAAATCTTACCCTTATCAAGATTTGCAACTAAACAAGAACTACCATCACCAAAAACCAAACAAAAAAACCCAACAACAAACCAAAACCAAGCCACCAACCAAAAAAAAAAAAAAATCCCTTAAACAAAATCACCTATGACCACAAAACAAAGATACACAGGAAAAAGGAGATCAATACTTGGTATTATCCAGCAACTCTGAAACTCACTGGAAATCAAAGTGAAAGTTGAGAGCAGATCAATATATCGCCCTATTCTATCCTAAGATAAAATATGATAAGTCCTGGGAAATATACAGCATGTATTACTTGAATAATGAATGAGTACTTTAAAATTACAAAGTCTACACTCAATAGATAACACAGGATAATAAAGTTTACCAAAGTTTAACCAGGTGATGGATAGGTCAGAGAATATTCTTTGACCCATGTTTTGTGCAAATTAAAGAGTTCCAGTAACTGCATGCACAAAGATCAAAAGTGTTCTGATGTAGTGCTTTACATTTAATAAATGTGTTTAAGCATAGAACAGTTGTAAAGCATACACGTACAGGATTACAGTTACAGCTGGTGGATGCACAGTCTGGAGCAGAACAAGCCTGAAAACCCCAGTGGTTCTCCATACTGGAAAAACACAGCACTAAAACCTGTATGTTGACTAGAAATTTAAGTACCTATATATGTCCCTCCCCAGCCTCCCACAGATGGGGGAAGAAAGCAAACGTGAAAGAACATACCTGCAGAAGTGACAGTGTCAGGGGGAGGAGAGGATGACCACTCACTTGCCATGGACAAGTGAAGGTTTGCACCTAGGCTTTCATCTGCTCCTACCACAGCTCCTCAAAACGCTTTCTTCTCAAGGTGAGCATGCATGGGATACTCGACAAAGATCTTCTGATTTTTCCTACGTAATCTCCCCCCTTTCTCATGCCATGTGATTCCCACAGCAGCTTTCGCTGCTCGGGGTCTGCAAGGGTCCCAGCTCTCTCGGTTAGGTGGCTGGCACCAGCTCCCCACCTGCCAGCATCCTACTCACCTTCCTGAAAAGAAAACTTGTGTGCTCAGGAAAGAAACAGAAATCAGTACCGGGAACTAAGTTTTAGTAGTATCAACACTGTAAAGAGAAAACAAAACAAACCTTAAGGAGTAACACTGAAAGCTTAGCAGCATCGCTGGTACTCAGGACATAACCACACTGTACCAAAGTTCACCAATTCCCTTACGCTACTCAAAGACAATACAGACAGAGAACAGAAAGCCCTTCCTTCTTTCATCTTCCGCCACCGCAAGAGACAGCTGGGGGCGAAGAGGATGCCTGGCATGGCTCTGCTGCACTAAAATAACTCCCAATTGGTGCTTGAATTCACTGTGAAGCACTGGGCCATCCCGTTCTCTTGAAGGCAGTCTGTTTTTCTCTCCATCTCTATTGGAAAGTGAATCTGAACTTATCCCTCTGGAGGAAATGAAGAACCTTTTCTCACAGCTTTCTTGCTATAATAAAAACTCTACTTACGAACTAAATTTTATCCTCTTTTGTGCCTATCTGGGAAACCATGAATAAAACAACAGAGCTAAGCATGCAACTATATCCTCAGAAGCCCTATAGCTTCAAAAAATCACAAAAGCCCAGACAGAAACCACAACAGCTATATGTTGTCAATTAGCAACAGCAAAGATATAACTCGCAGGTGGCAGGGACACAGGCAGCAGCACTGAACTCTCACACAACCTGCAAGTACACCGCAGTGTGCAATCCCAGCAGGGGATATCGGCTTGTAGTTGCTGACCAGCATTGTTTTTGCACAAGCACCCCAAATCCAGGTATACAGGGGAGTCTGATGATGTGAAGGCTCAGTGTTCCTGGTAAAACCCATAACCAAAAACCTTCATCTGAACAGCTCCATATCCAGGTCAAAGCTCTCCCCACCCCACCACCCTGTCCTCACCTGTGGATCCACACACATCTTGCTCTAAGCTAAAGGACAGAGAGATCCTAGTCACTCCCATTCCTTTAGAAAACAAAAGGGGCATTACATTAAAACTCTTTATTACTTTTTTTTTAATCCCTGAGATTTAAAATTGCCAATAAAAGATCTGCATAGTTGCAAAATACAAAAGAAACACTGAAGACGCCTTTTCAAACTAACTGCAATGCAAGAAAATGTACTGGCAAGCCTTCTCTCAGGATTGCCAAGCGTGTTTATTGAAAATACAGGCAGCTTTTTCCCAAGATCTTTTGAAAATCTAGAGAATTTAGTTGGATTTATTCCCATATTAAGCAATTCTAACACATTTAGAGAGAATGCTTGTGCCTGATGCACAGAACATGAAATGGAGGCAGACATGGTTATATGTAAATAGCTGAATCCTGATTTTTTTTTTTTAAAGATCAAAGAAATTAACAGCCTTTCTCTAGATGTTTATCCACATATTTGTCCCTGACTACCACTTGTAAGAGAGTTTGCAGAGAATTCTGCCTTTTTTCTGTTTTTCTTTTTCTTTTTTAAGTTACATAGCATAGTTAGCTGTGGGAATGAAATCAGACAAACCGCCTAAAAACATAGTTAAAGGTACCAGCTTTGGACACAAGTGAAGACCTCCTCCAAGTGCCTATTTAGAAATGTCACATTACACATCCACAACATCATCTCCACAGGTACCAATAAAGTCACACAAAGAGCCAGAACACACATTCAACAGAAGGAAAAAAAAAAAAGTAACGTATAGCATTTATAAACAAAAAAAGAGCAATCAAACTGCTATACATTCCTGTAGGTCCAAACTAATACTTTGTACTAAATGTGCTTTGATGTTCTGTGCCACTGGCAAAGGCAACAAGTTTCTCATGGAACAATGGTGATTCCACTCAAACACAGTAACCACAACATAAAAGCTAGTGCTGTGAACAATAATCATACTTGGAAAAAACTAAACTAGAAGAGGTTTTATCTCCTCGTGTTCTAGCATACATTGAGAGGAATTCCCTTGAAGTTTTAGTTATCAGAATTTTGAAAAATAGTGGTTTTTAAACATTTGATTAAAGAATGAAGGTCTTTTAATGATATATCACGACCACATTTAAGAAAACTGATATGAGTAATATTGAGCATAAAGTTATACTTGTAACTGTAAACTGCTTATTTTGGAGGTGTTGATTGTACTAGTACTGCTCTCTCTCTGCAAAGGACTGAGAGCTGGGCAACAGGGAACCCCAAATCCCAATGGCTGAAGGAGATGATGCTTTCCATTACAAGGTTTTGGTTAGGTGTTATGTATTACACATTCTTGCTTGTACAAAAGCATAATACTCTAAAAAAATGTTATTTCCAGCTGAAGCTCAGAATTTCACACCCCCCTCCAATCCATCACGTTGGCAGACAGGAAGGACATTTCACAACTTTTACTGTTTCACCTCAATAAATGTTGCTAAATTAGATGTGACCAGTTCAGTAACTGTCTTTTCAATTAAGCTTTCAAACTTACAGATCAAGTCTCACCTCAGTTGCCTGACTAAAAAAAATTTGTAAAAGCAGTGAAGCTCTAACTGTTGGCTACAGTATTCACTGCTCCTAACATCTCAATTTCTCAGAAAGATTATGGTATTTTTCTGAATACAGCCCATATTTTAAAGAAGAAGTTAAAGCTATCACTAGGTTTACCACCACCTGTCTTCCACAGATAAAGGACATTTTTATGAATTATTTTGTAAGCATTTTTATGCAGAGTAATTAAATAAAGAAAAAGAAGGTGAGACAAAACGCAATGGGGATTAAGTGCTTTTATAGTCTATGCATATATCTCCAAACTGCAGCAAAGCAGAAGTGTACTTGTTTGTTGCTGAGCTGCTGAAGGCACTTTGAGGTCAGAAAATACAATGATTGTCATCACAAGAAGTTTTGGCAACTGCTATTTTCATTTAACTGTGTACACATTCCCTCTTCTAAACTACCACGTAGGTTATTTTCTCTTCAAAGTATACCGCAGACATGTTGCATAGGTTGATATTTTAAAACTTTCCTTCACAGCTGATTTGAAGATTGATCATTTTTTTGATTGTGAAAACAAAAAAAAAAAAAAAACCAAACAAGGACTCTCACTGCAGCACAGAAAAACAGCTAATTTACTGGATGCCGCTGCTTGTTAACAAGCATATGCAAAAGTGACTGTTGCATTCGGGTGCTGGAGGAACAGCGTATTATATCAGACTCTTATAGATATGTTTATAGCCAAAGAAATCCTTCAATATACTGTAATCTGTGATGTCTGCATGAGCCAGCTGATGATACCTAACTTCTCTGAAATCAGTGGTTTTTCCTAAACGCAGTATTTTGCGAACATGGTAGCCTTTTATAACACATTCTGGATGTAGTGTGATGCATATAATGCAACAACAAAACTAGGATGCTTTGAGGGAAACTGAAGAGGTATGTGAAAAAAAAATTTAAAAAAATCAACTACGTTATGTGATTTAAAATTCAGCACTGGTTAGTTTTCTTGCTTAAAGTGACTGACATCATATCCTTTTGACTTCTAAGCCTGAACAGCATAGAGGGATCCACCGCAAAAATCAAGAATCAATCAATTGACATGTGCCTTCTCTGTCCAGTCTTCTTGCGTGAGATTTTTTAAATTATTCTGAAAGTCAAAAGCAAAGTTATCACCAGCGGCTTGAGCAAAAGGGTTACTAAAGAAAAGGTTTACATCCAGTGGCGCAGCAGTTTCAGAGTCCCAGGAGTCCGTGTCTGTGCTGCTGGAGTCTTCTGTGGTGGTAGGCGGATAGCTCAGCTGTTCCAGCTGGTCAATAATGTCCGTGAACTGAAAAGCGGAGCTGGATTCGGAGCGGACTGAGTAGGCGGGGAAGTTCACCATGGAACTGGCCTCTGAATGGTTTGTGGAGCTGTACGCGTGCAGGGAGGACGTACCGTTCAGCGGCAAATTATTGAGGGAGCTGCACTCGGAGCGGTTGTTGATGAGCGAACTCGTTTCAGATGGGCTCAGGAGGCTTTGCATTCTGCTTGCTTGGGCCTTCACCTCAAACAGCTCTGAAGTATCTGATGGTCTCTCATTGCCGTTGAAATCGCTCCCTTCTTCAAATTCAAACTCATCTTCCATATTCATATCTACTGCTTCAGTTGAGTACCTGTCAGGGCTTGACTGAGAAGAGACTGGATTTTGCTGAAGGGCACCTGTAGTTAAGCCAGGCAATTCCGACACGCGTTTAGAGAAATCAGAGCCCTTTAACTCTAAACCACTGTACACGTATGAAAATGCCTCAGAGCCCCCAGCAAAAAAGGAAATTTCTGCTGGGTCATCATCAATAAATTCCTCTGACACCTGTAACTGTGAATTTGTCAATGTGAAAAGAGGGGCACCCCGACTGCTGTGCTGATGCTCTTGTTCAGCAACAAAAACACCTGTGGTAAAGTCATCCTCATCATTGTCATTTTTACAAACAGCAACCCTGCTCTCCCTACTACTCCTCTCTACATCTAGATCTAAACCACAACCACTCTCAACAACAGGACAAGCAGGGTTACAGTTTCCTGCAACACTACCAAACCCAACACCTTGGAGCATGGGAGATCCAGGCTGCTGCATCAGTTTCCTCCCTGCTGCTTCTGCTGGCGCTGCAGTGTTTTTTTCTGGAATCCTTGTGTATGGTGCTCGGGGGTCCAAAGAGGAAGGGCTGGTTTCTGCAAAGATGGGCAGGACAGGAGTAGGAGTGGACGATGAGTGAACTGAGTGGAAGGGGACAGCTGCTGAGGCAGGAGACCCTGGGGTTCTCAAGCCCTCAGTGAATGGGACACTCTAAGAGGAAAAAAAAGTAGAAACACAACAGATGAAAAGATTTTTATAATATATAAAAACAAATACAACACCCAGTTCCTGATGCAGAAGGCATACATGCTTCAAAAGAGCTCACTCTACAGCAAACAAAACATTGCATACAGAAACAGATCCAGCAGCCCCAGTAAAAGGCAAGACCTTTCTTCCTGAATTCTGGTAACTGGATGGAAAATTAAATCCATGTATTTTATAGCCTCTGCTGAAAGAGCATTCATAAGGGAAAGTAATACAAAACAACGACAGTGAAATCCTGTGATGTTTCCTTAACCTCCTGCAGGTAAAGCAAGTACATTCAGTGAAACACTTATTTCTTGCCACTGATTGAAGAAGGCATCTATACAATGAACTCAACACTTCCACAGAAAGCAGTTAGATAGTACCTGAAGAAAAACCGATCCTCTGAAATAACAACATACTAGAAAGTATGACATTTTCTTTTCAGTTAAGCCGAACTCCGAAAAGGAAAATATTACTCACTTTAGACTCCACTGTCTACAACTACCAAAACCGATACCACCCGCAAAAACAAGAAAAACTGCGCATCAGGGACAGAGATCAAACGGTGAAAGTGATTACAGACAAACAGCTCACTCAGATGACCTTTCCTTTCACCATCATCTTGGAAAGCTGGTTGTCAGCTTCCCTGACTACAGTATCAAGAGTACTGCAGAACTGACCTGTTTTGGCACGTCGGTGTTCGAAGCGCGAGTGGACGCTCTGACTTTGCTGTGCCTCCTGCAGAACAGAGAGCATCCTGTGAGTTTCCAAGCCATGAATCAGCCTTCTCCCTTCCCCATTCAGCTATTTCCATTCTAGTAGCCAACAGAAACATCTCAGGCTGTATTTTATCATGTTTTGTTAATAACTAGTTCAAGATTTTAAAAGTCACAAGAGTTGTAAATTAAACAACGCAGGAGTAAGAAACATACAGAAAATTGAATCAAGCTAGATCCAGGTCATTCATACCACTGAAAGACAACTCAAGAGCAACTCAGGGCAGAAGACTAGACCTAATAGCACACTTAGTTTAACTTCTTCCTTTGTCACCAGTATAAACATCTACAAATGAATGGTTTCAAAACCAGAGTGAGTTCATCTGTAACAATTTTACAAACAATTTACAATTCAGTCAACCCTATAATCTATGGCACATAAACATATCTTACACCCCAAAAAGTGGTATCCTGTATCACACTTGTGGTTAGATTCATTCTATGTCAATAATTTACTAGAAAATCAATCTTTCATACAGAAAAGAGCTCAACTGTAGTCCTAGACATTAAAAATATTTATTAATAGTAGATTAAGGCAGATTTCTTAAATTTCCTGTTAAGTTCCTATAATCTTTCAGATCAAAGACTATGAAGGGTTTCCCACATGTAGACAGGATTGTTTCATATCAAAGTAAATGACAATTCTATAATTAAAATGCACATTCTTAATTCATTTATATGTTTAGAAATGAATGAGTATTTAAGGTCACAGTTTCAGACTTGCAGATCCCAAGTTCAATTATGTGCTCTGCCACTGGCTAGTTGCATAGCTACAGTGACATACAGACAAGTCCTCACTAATTTCAGTGAATCTTCAAAACATACTGAACTTTTAGATGGCTAAGTCACACATTATCCACGGACATTAAAATGCAATACTGAAACTTTCCTAACCTTCTTTACATCATCAAAAAATTATATTTTTTTCTAAATTTAGTTCAGCTACCTTAAATTTGAGGAAGACCTTAGTAACTAAGAAGTCAGCAAATGACCATGCCTCCAAGCATCATTTAGAAAGACTGAAATTTAGGAAATAAGGGCACTGTGAAAGTCTCAACTACATTTCACTTTACAAAACTATTTGTATTTACCTTTCATATGGGGTTTTCTTCATCCCACTGTCCTTAATATAATCCACTAGTTGCTTCTGTGTTCGTCCACTGTGAAAGCACAAAAGTACAAACATTATGAAACGCAGTGGATGAGAATTATGCATGGAATGGCTTTAGAATACTTTTTCCTTTTGATCTCATTTTCTACGATATAAGGAATTCAGCTTTAATAAATCTGTTGTTTCTCCCTACCTGTATCTGAACGATGACCCTCTGGTGAAGAACACTGCTTTAGCCTTTGGCTTTGGCTGATCAAAGAGCCTAAAGAATGTGTGATATTCAACACAGATTTTCCAGAAGTTTTTACACTCATCCCTACTTCCCAAAAGAAACTCCAACGTATCTTGATACGGGCCCTGAGAACAAAACACAAAAGCTAAATAGCTAATGGCAATGGAGGAGAAAAGGAAAGTACAAATAGGTGCCAACAAAAAGGCTGAACTCCAGTGAGATGCAGTATTTTGCTAAGTCACTTCTCATATGCCTTAAAGCAATAGAAGTGATTCTGAATGCAGTTTAAGGTATTTAATAGCTTTCAAAAACATTTGTTTACCTTGAAACTGTAAAAGTGTTCAAAATGCACTTGACTTTAGAAACATGCTCAATATAATCCACCTTAAGAAATATGGATCATAAAGTTAAGAATTTGAAAGAAATTAAAATATTTAAGTGAAATAGTAGTGATTTTAAAATACTTTCTCCTTAGAAGTTCTGATGCTTGTCTTACTTCCTGAGATTTAGAGGAGACTGGAAAAAATTGTGTATGTCAGAGTACAGTTATCACATGAAATGTCTGAGGGTGTCTTTGTGAGACACATTACTACACATGCAGACAGTGTGTCCTGCTTCAGCTTTCCTTGATACACATAACTATAGCATGTCCAAACATTTTTTCCCCCCATTTTAATACAAGCGTATGTTGAACATAATCTAGTCATCCAGTGTGGAAGCAATAACAACTTTGATGACATTTGCAATCAAAAACATCTACTGTAAATCAGCCAAGCACGAAAAATAACACTTCTGCTATATAGACATACAGAAAAGATAAGGCTGTAGCAAGAGTAATCACACAGTCCTTAAAATTAAGCTCCAACAATATAATCTCAGCCATCTACTCTTTCCTGAGGTGTATCAGGTTATTCATATTTGAATCAAGGGACTCTCTACCAGATTTCTCATTCAAGCAGCACATATTCAACAAGTAGCTGGAGGAAATAGTCATATAAAGCAATCACTGTTTGTATCAGCAGTGCACTACAGTGTTCTTTTAAGAAGCTACAGCCAAAAAGCACTTCCTAACACACTTTTACCTAAACAACAGAGATTTACTATTTCAATTACTAAGTTTTTTGGTTTTTTTTCAATTACTAAGTTATTTCAATTACTAAGTTACCTTAGTTCATTTTGACAATAATGGATCAGAGAGCTCATGAGAGTGTTAACCTCCACTTATATCCAAGGGAAATATTAAATGTAACTTTTTCAGAGTTAAAGTACTGAGACAGGATGCACCAAATACTTGGGTTTGGGGTTTTTTTTTTTCTTATCTTACATTTACACATGTGTATCCTTATGTCAAGGATAAGCTGAGGCTGACACATGAAACCTAAAAATCTAAGATGATGGACATGAAGTGAGAAAGGAAAGATTTTTACTTGAATGATGAAGTCAGGCCTACCCCACTGAAGTCATTTTATAAAATTACAAACTCTAGAATTTTCCATAATAAAATTAAGTATATGTATTTTTTTTCAACACTGACCAGCCTATTATTACAGTAAAACTTACACAGACCTCTGGGTGGAGTTTAATAAGGAATCTTTTCCTCTTGAAGCTTAGTTTACGGACCTTCGACCAGTTGAAGGTATTGATTTTCGTATTACCCTGAATTAAAATGGTAACAGTTAAAAGTTGGCAGAAGTTTCAGAAGTAAGAGCAGCAAACAAAATTCTGTTGCAGGCATATAGACGTGTGTATGTGCACACATACACATACCACCCCCAAACCCATTCTGTTGGATTTTTATTTCTGGTGACAATATTCCCTTAAACAATTTTATCTTTCAGTACAGGGATAGCTACAAGTGCGCGATGTCTGTCTGTCCTGCAAAGACACTAGAAAACTGAATGAAAACCTAGAAAACCAGATGGGAAAGGAATGCTTCAACCCCATCAACATTCAGGATACTTTATGGTATGAACAAGATGAGGGTTTCATTTTATTTCGATGCTTTCCTTTTCCTCCAGACAGAACTCTAGACACACTCCTCCAAGTCAATTTTTCTAATTTGGCAGTAAAATATACTGAAGAGTGCTTGCCACACGCGTGAGGAATCCTGCCAAGCTCTCTTGCTCACAAGCCTGCTTATTTGGCTAAAACCAGGCTCTACCTTCACTTCACCCTGCTGCCCCACACCAGACCTCCCCTCCCCATACCACTGACTCCCAAAGCCTCAGGGGAGGACCCCATCAGCACTTAGTACCACAGCAATTCTCCTGTCACCCTCTATGAGCAAAGGGAGACAAAAAATGGTACTTCAAGGGAAAGACCCAAATGAGCTGAAATGATGGAAACCTCAGGGGCTGAGAGACCACTGAGGAGGATCAAGAGGAGCTGCAGGACTGCAGTGGCTGATGCACCTCCGAAGAGAAGCTGCCCCGCAGTAACGAAAGAACAGGTAAGACACAAAATGAACAGAAAACAAGTACCCAAATGGAAATATTTCAGTAGGTTGGCTGGCTGTGTGTTTTGGGGGGAGGAAAATAGTATGATCGCTTTCATAAACAGAACTCTGATCATCAAGTCGCTTATTTAATACAACAAAAGTAATTCTAATTCTAAAAGTAATTCTAATTGGTCCAATTACTTCAATGAAACAGCACTTCTATACACCAAGAGCAATGTTATCCCAGCAAAAGTACACTGTAACATTAAAACAAGGGAAACTGAACCAAAATTCCAGGATTACAGACCTTTTCCAGGGCTGTACCAAATGAAATGATGATTTTCTCTGAACACATACATAACTTTCAAACAGACAACAAAAACCCTTCTACTTCGCTGTCACTGTTGGTTTTGATGCTCTTCTCTCTGCACCAACAAGGACAAACTGCATGAAACGATATTTTGGGGGCTTAAATGAAACTCCCTTGACCATAAAAATGTGCTAAATTTTAAAATCATCAGAGCCACCTAAAGTTAAAACGAGAGACTTACTCCCAAGACACGCTAATGGAAAGACAGACACACATACCCAGTCCGCCCTCCCCACCTTACCTGGAATACCAGCACACCCATGTGTGAAACAGCTAGATTAATTTTGGTGCCCTCACGGTCAGATGCAAGGTGAAATCTGATGCCATACATCTCCAGTTTCCGAGCAATTTCAAGCACTTGGAAGTCTGATTCAGCAGGAGTTTGACCACTATAATGAGGAAGAAAAATAAATAAAGCTTTAAGAACAACCTGGTTCTACAATATTGCCAACATGGCTAATGCACTTAAGTCAACTCTGGCACTAAATGAGAATTTTCTATCTCATCTAGTTAGGCAGTTTCACTCCAAGTTAAGCGTTACACTGAAACTTTTGTAATAGGAGCAATATGCAACGGCAGATGACCAACCTAAAATGCATCCCATAGAGGCACTGAAACAAATGCTAACTAGTTCAGAGTCTTTTCAGTTTAGAAACAATAAAGCTGAACAAATCCGAATTCAATCCACAATGCTCCTTCTCCTGCTTGCTTGTATACACGTTAATATTAACCAGCTATAAAGTGAGAGATGAAAGAGCTGCACAGCCAGAAACAAAGCAAATACTGCAACAGAATGACCCACTTCAGACAGGGCTTCAGGACTACATGAGAATTATTACACTAGTACTATCAGGTGCAATGCATTCCCCCAGTCTTTGGCTGTATGATTTCCTCCTTGCCAAGGAATCCTGAGAAGGATTTTAAAAATGAAGTATCATCTGCTGTTGAAATGACTTTGAAAACAGGAGGACAATGTACACACATGAAGCACCTCCTTTTTGAGTGTGCACAAAGTCCAGACAAGCAATGCAAACTATTACAGGCTCTAGCATGCACCAGTCACAGATTCCGCCTTCATTTACTTCTCCGCAAGTTTGCTGAAGCAAAACAACTGACATTCTGTTTTCCTGCATGACAAAACAGTCCTGTATCTTCTTTTTTTTTTAATTTTCCTTCCGCCTCCCCACCATTATTCTCCACGAGGGGGAGTTTACTAGATTATAGTGCATTTTTCAGCTGGCTCTCAGGAACAGGAGAGGTGGCCATGGACCGTGCATCCAGGCTCATCACCAGAGGCAGGGCAGAGAAGAGCCAGCAGCCACAGAGCAGGAGAGGTGCAGTGCCTGAAACGTCTCTTGCCCAGGACACAGAAAGCAGTGCAGAGCACTCATGCCACCAAAACATGCAAGGGCCAAGACCCCAAAATATGGATGACCCTGAAATATATACTTTCACAAGCCTTGAAATGATCTAGTGAAGCACTGGTACTTGTATTGACGAGACCTTTTCCCTACAAGTCAAAACTGTCTCTATCAGTTTAGGGGTCCTGACAGGGGGTTTAGGATACTCCAAGAACAAGCAAATGCTGCCATGGAAATGAAGGAGTTCTTGCTTCTGAACGTGCCCCAATTCCGCTGCAAAGTAAAAAAGTCCTTATTACAAACACAAGCCTGTTACCTAAGGTAGTCTCTGAACTAAAAACATACTGCCAGGCAACACTACTGCCCAATTTAGGCATAAATACAGTCCAAGAGAACTAGCTAAGGCAGGAGACCCCTCTCCTGTGCTCACTTCATGGAAACACAAGCAGCACAGGACCTGCCCGGGGCACTGGGACCAGTGAGGCTGCTTCAGCCACAGCTGTATAAAATGACCCCTGCATCCCTGCTGAAAATGATTAAAAATAATAAATATTACATTACTTCCAAGCAAGTGCCACACAAGCCACCTACACTAGCGCACTGATGGAATTATTCTTGCGATGTGCAAGTTCGCTAGGATAAATGTAAATGTACAAGGAAGACACACAGGGGATAAAAATTTATTATTATTCTATTTACACCAACTAGTGCTGAAATCAGATTAGATTCCTGCACACACAAAGACAAATTTTAAAAATCCTCTTTTCCAAGAAATGGCCTTCCTTCCCATAAAACTGTATTTCATTTCATTAAAACAGATGATAAACTATTTGTAGCATGACCTATTTTTGTGTACTATGTAGCGCCAACCACAACATTGGTCCTAAATAAATTCTCCTGCTACCCTAACTTGCCTTTCTAGGTATGCTCCTTAAAAATATCTCCTTCTACCTGCCCATAGTCCTGTTTTAGATTAAACAGCTTTTTTGCTCCATATACATTTCTTTTAAATATAAAGAGAATATTAAAGTAAATTATTATTACATTTGAATTTATCAGAAACAAGGATGACGACAATACATATTAACTGCATGTAGGAACTGTCTCTAAAATTCAGAGTGCAATTACGAAACTTATTTAGTATGCTAACCTTTTAAAAATGGAAGTTGTCAGAAGAAACAATGCTTCTTTGATTCTTAGTAAAATGCTCCTTAGACTAAACACACACATAACACAAAAATGCACTGAGAAAGTAAGCCTGAATGCACATACATTTGACGATAGGATTTCAACAGTTTTCTATTGCCTTATTCATTCTGGAAGGAAAAAAAAAAAAAAATCTAAAACACTACAACAGGAAACCCAAAAACTTCTTGCCAACTGGAGAAAGCAGCGATTCAGTGAAGTTCCTAACTTTACAAGTTCGGTCCATATTTCAACCTTATCCAAATGTCAGTATTACATGACCATGTATGTATAAAGGTATTGTAAAGAACACACACAGAGGAAGAAAAATCTGATTTCAAATGGAAAAAGAAATGCCAAACTACATATAAAGTCTTGCAGTTACACTTCTACCAGTGTTAACACCACATGTACTAGTTATGTCTAAGAGCTTACTCTGGAAAAAAGATTTCTCTTCCCTTACTGAAATGAGTAATGCTGGAACAAGTGTTGTTATACTGGCATTAAGTGTTACTAGCATTTCTTCCATAGATTCCTTAACTGCATCAAAATAGCTGAAGTACCATGGTTCCTGTTTATTAAACATATACAAGACAAAAAAGATAGATCATAAATATTAATTTTGGCCACAGCTTTCTGAGTTACACTCCAAGAGCACTGCGTGTAACTCCCACCCACACTAATTCCTGCTATAATTCTTCTGAATACAATGACATTAAGAATGAAAGTGGTGCTTTGTCTTTTAAAGAGGATGCTGAGGGTGCTAAGGTTGTCGGAGGTTGGGAAAGCGGGTTGGAAGGGAAAGGAAACAAATATTTGTTTGAAATGGCAACTAGAAAATTGGAGCTATGTAGTACTAAAAATTCTTCATAAACAGTCCAGTAAAACTGATGCAGAACCACTGACAGTTATTTTATGTTCCATTAGATATGATCCAAAGCATAGCACAACACAGAAAGAATAAAAAAAAAACCAAAACAATTTTAAGAGTGTTCTCATGCACACAACCTGCCTGTACCTACCAAAGAAGGAAGAGCTTTGAGTGGGGAAAGCCAGGAGCAATGCTGGGCAGCTCACACTGCACCACAAACAGTTACAAATGAGAAGCAGTTTCAGAGTAATTACCCTCAGCTGTTTGCTGCAGACTAAGCTGCACAGACCAGCCTGAAAACAACCTGGTCTAATTTTGTTCATCCATTAAGCAGATAAATCTACTTAATCTTCCCCAGGTCAATGGACAACAGACTATCTATTACAAGTATTTTCCAGCAAAAACTGCTGTCAATGCAACAGGTTTTAGTGTAAAGGTTCCTTTCGTACATCCATCTAGACAAATACTGGTGGTGTGTTACAATATTCACATGGCAATCAGGGCAATCGATTCAAAATAAATGCTGTTAAATGTCAGGCGATTTACAGAGCATTTAAAACCAGTGATTAATACAGAATTTTAAAGATGAAGTGTCAAAACGCTGCATGTGTAGAAATTGTTTAGACTACATAGCAACCTAATGTTATAGTTCTTCTAATTTACAAACAATTTAAAGAATTTAAATCATGGACAACTAGGCTAACAAGTTGTGAAAAGACATGAGGGATAACAGTAAATGTCACTATAAATGTATCAAATCTTCTATTTCTTTCCTGGTTTATGTATATACACACAAACAAAAAAACCACAGCCATCTGAAGGCAAGCAAATTATGTTATGTTTAATTCTGGACTACACTCACCCTGCAGCAAGTATTCTACTCACACTACTTGCAGGAAGGCAGTAAACATTGCATTTTAAGTGTCTGGGGTGCTAGGATTTAACTGCACCACCACAAATACACCATCTTCAAAATATAAAGTTGGGTTTTTTTAATAAACTATAGAAATAAAATAAGTAAAGTTAATTCAGGCTCTTGCTGAAGCAACTAAGTAATGTGCTATACCAAAAATATAACTCATCCTGTTTACTGTTACTACATTTGCAAAGTTAAATATAAAAACAATATTTCTATATTTGTGAAAGTAAAAGAAAGCATTTGTAAAAGTGAAAGAAAAAAAATAAAGGATATTTAATAGAAAATAAGCTTTCAATTCCCATCTTTCTGAATACAACATTCTCAAAATATTTTCTCTTCTTTTGATACAGAATGGATTAAATACACAGATTGTTTTATTCAGCTTTATGTTCTACCACTTCTAATAGCTACAGTGAAGCAATTAAAAAAAAAAAATCAAACCGCAACTTTCTGATGTGAAGAGACACTCCATAGTGTCATCCAAAGAGACTGAGCACCCTCTGCAAAGGCATACACATCCTCCTGCTCCCCCAACTCATGTATGGCACCAGAAGGCGTCCTGCTGCAACGCCAGCCCGAGAAAGGCAAATCGATGCTCCCAGCTTGATGTGACAGAGAAACCTGCTGTAAACTGGTGTATGAGTAAGTGTATTCAAGGCAAAGCAAGGGCTGTAAAGAAGGAAAACTGAGGCAGGAAGAAGATGATGCAGTAGCAATCTGGAGATGAGCCATCCTGCCAGAAATGGGCTTCTTTTCCTGGAGGATCTGTGTATATGAGAGGTCTCTGTCAAAAGCAATCATCAGTGGAAGAAAACATCAGTCTGCTACAGGTAAGTGGGGAATAATAAGGTCTACTGAAGGAAATAAAAAATGAAAATAAAACATAAAAATAAAAATATGACACGCAAGGATGATGAGCGAGAGAAGCATTTTGTCCATTTAACCACACTGCACATCGCCAGGAAGGAGACGAATGCCCAAGGCTCATGCTCCTGCTTGGTCCTTGGAACAGAAATGAGGAAAAATTTGTCTAAACTCTGAGAAAATATGGGACCTTCACAACTCCGACTAAAAATGGAAAAGGGTGGCCAATACTCCCTGGGTAAGGGAAGAGAGAAGAGACATGTAAGGAAGTCACAGCTATTTTTAGGATTGTAGTGCTTCCAAAATTACATCTCTAACAAAAATTTTTCCAAAGGCACATAGGGATTTAAAACACACATTCAGGGTAGTCAGGTATCGCTAACCTTCCATTGGAACCTTTCCTAACCACACACCTCAGCTTTTAATCTTACCATGGTTTGAGCATACACTTCTAAATAAGATTTGCAATGCTTTTAATAATATGGCTGTATTAGATGCAATTCTCATTAAACTAATGAAAAGTACACTTATGAAGCAAGGAATCTTTCTTATTAACCTTCCTCTGACTTCTCCCTGACAAGCAAGAATACAAACTTTCCTTACTGTAAAGAATGATTAGAAGTAACTTGTTTGAAAAAAGCTCAAACCCAATTAATAAAATTACCAGTCCCTGACTCACTCAGAAGATAGTCATGACCTTTCCATCAAGAAAAGTAAACCAAGAAAACATCAGAAGCAACCCAGTCGGATCCAGGCACATGATTAACAAAGGGCTGTTCTGTGCATGGTCTGGATGTACTTATCCCAGAACTACAAAATCACACATTTCATCTCAAATTTGAAAGCCATCAGCCTATACTGCATGATGTCATCAAACCCTTTCATTAAGCCATTTGTAGCTTTAGAGTCCACAGCGTCTTGCAACAGTAAGTTTCACAATGTTGTTACGAGTTGTATGAAAAGGATGTTCCTCTGCTGCTTTTAATTTGCTTTGAAGTTACTGCCCAATTGTTTCAGCACTTTTCTTTTGACATGAGAAAAATAATGAAATATTTCTGTGCAATTAATGGTTTCCCTCACCCAGTTACCTTCTCCCAAGGTGAAGAATCCTAGCATACATTTTAATTTACTTCGAAATTACTTCAAATTGCTTCAAAACAACATTTAGTTTGTTCCTTCATCATTTCCACATGCACCTCAAAGGTTCAAAAGCAGCAAAAAAGTAACAAACCCCTGATTTCATCAAGAATCAACAAAGCTGAAGTTCCATCAGTACCGCTAATTTCAGTACAACTGAAAATGAGTCACCGTAAAAAGCAAATAGTTAAATACTGAAATTCTCAGGAACTGATTTTCTAATAATACAGGATGTGTCTTAGCCTTAAACACAGACACTGCCCTGAAAAATCTCCTTGTTCTGTCTTAAAAGAAAGTCAGTCGACAATAATCCCCAAGTTGACCCACGTAGAGCAAAAGGAAAATTTAAATTTCTAATATAGTATTTGGATTATAACGCATAACCATGCACAATGAACTGTGGTGTGGATATTCACAACAAATAAAAGCACTTCAAATTGCTAAATCCTAATATGCAAGGTCTCAAAAATTACAGAAAAGAAAGACCTATGGGTCTACCTCTATCACCATTTTATCAAACACCTCATCTTGATTTAACCTGTCAGCTCTGAGAACTGCACAAGCAAGATTAGGACCATTATGGCAGGTAATGGTCTGGAATTTCTCAGCAATATCAACATTGTGTGTTTAAAAGCCTATACGAACAAAGCTGTGGCAAATACAGATCAGGCAATGCAAACCCTGATCTTCCCCATAGTATTTTGGTCACAACAGATCCTCCCCGTAGGCTGACTTCTCTTTCATAAGCACCATGTTGACTGTCTGCTCCAAATCTTCTTCCTTATCAAAATATTTTACACTGCACATACCAAGCAGATCTTCACATTTTAAGACCAGCCAGATTAGACCGTAAAACACACAATCTTACTGTACACTGAATGCACACGGTGGGAGTAGTGGGCATTTCAAATAACAAAGCACTCGTTTCTGCAGTTCCTGACTGCATGTTGGAATTAATTTTATATTTGTGGCAAATAGTTTCTTTGTCCCTAATAAACTTTACTTATTTCAAAAATACTCCAGCTGTGAGATTAAATAAATTTCTGATGAAAGTTATTTCTCCCCCACTCTCTCCATCCTTCTCCGTCTCCTTTATGCTTAATGAGTTCAGAATGAGTACAATGCAATTGTTTTTATTTAAATAATTAGAAATCAAGACCTATGCATTTGATAGCAAGCTGAACGTAAACTTTGTAGACTGGAAATTCTGAAGAATGATTTTGCCTAAAACCATTATTACAAGCTCATGATAGCTTTCTTTGGTATGTTATTAGAGGTGCACTGAAGAAAATCCCTTGAGAAAAACTACTGCCCAACAACTCTGTCCTTACTATGTAACTATTGCTACATCCAACTTTTCTTGCTAGATGTAAATGGTGTTTAACTTATACAACTTATATCATCTTATCACACAGCATGCTCAACCTCCACCATGAGAGTTCACCTGCTCCCCAGGAGTATACATTAGCAGTATCCATTAATTCTCACTTACACATGCTTCCTGTGGAACTCCAGAATCTTTCCTTCAATTCTTTCCTGGTTTGGCAAATACTGGTTTGTTTTAAGGTGTTCTCGATCCTCTGATTCATCAAAATCCCCTATTTCGGCTATTACAGAAAACAAAACAATGTTAGAATAAGAAGAAACAATGCAAAAGAAACAATGGCAGAAAATACTTGGTAAGAACTTCAGAGACCCCAAAAGCCAGAATGTATTTTCCTTTAAGTGCTTCAAATTTGTGCATTAAGCTTTGTATCCAGCTACATTTTACAAAACCTCACATTTATCCCAAGCAGACTTCCTGGGGATTATAGCAGTATTTGAACATCATTTTGAAAACTTAAGACTTCTTTACAGTCAAAGATGTGAGCCTTGTAGAAGTCCTGTGAGGTGGTCTAAACATTTATTCCTTACAGATAGCTCATACCAAACCAGGACATTTCAATTTAATTTTTCTAAATATATGTAAAATAGTTATGGACAAGCCTACTTGGGAAGAGGGCAAATTTAATTTTAGGAATTGTCCAAAAATAAATACATAGCAAAAAGAGAAAGCAGTGTTATGTGACTATTAACCCCCACAGCGCCTACATCTTGAGTTTTGGTCTCCCCTTCACATATTCACACCTTTCAGAAATGATGCTGTGGATTTAGGAAGAGATTTACAGAAGAAAAAAAACATGAAGCAAAAAGTGCAGAACAGCTTCCATCTGATAAGACAGAAAAGACCAGAAGTCTTTAGCTTGGAAAAGAAAAGCATGAGGCAGGCAGAACATACAGCAGATGTATATAAAAATTACAAAGTTGAATAATTAAGTTTTTTAAAAAGTTATTTACTTTTTCTGATAGTAAAATATGAAGTTACAATATTAAATTAAAATGCAAAACTTTTAAAAGGACAAAAGGATATAAGTTATCCTACAAACCTCCCCAAAACTAAGCTGTGAAGCTCATTTTCATGGGAGGATGCCAAAAATATAAGCAAATTCAAAAGTTAGACAAATGCATGGAAACAAAGTTCATCAAGGGCAACCAAACAAAGAGATGCAGAGTCAATCTTTGACTTAGAAGGGCCACATGCAAAGATCACTGGATGGATGCAGCAAAGGAAGTATCACCATATGCTTGCTTCATTTCTGAGGGCTTCCCCATAGCATCTGCTATTAACTACTGTCAGAGAAAGGAGACTGGATTAAATGAATTAATAATCTCATCCAAGGCATCTGTTCTTAAAAAGAACACAGCAATATCCTGTTTAAAATCAAGCCAGCATATGAAACAAGAAAAAAAAAAAATTGAAAAGCACTTTTCAAAAGAAATTTGTGTTAAAAATAATCATACTCTTTCTCACTTCTAATTTTCTAGTAGGGTAGAATCAATCTAAGCAAGGCCAGATGGTGAGATTTCCTCACCAGCTCCACACTGCACTGCTGGAAAATCATGAGCAAATTTTAATTGTGTCACTCACTGATGGCACACACACACAAGATAGATTTGCTTTTCCAATAAAATCACCATAACTAATATTATTATAATTGTATTATTATATTACAATGCAGAATTATATAACTAATAACTATTTAGCAGTGAACATGTGAAGAAGTATCATTTAATAGCCTTTGTTTCAAGCCAGCAATGAGGCACAAAAACCCATTTCTGCAGCTCAGGTTACAGATTTGTAAACACTCTATGATTTGGCTGCTGCTTGAGCTGATTTGGTGTCTGAACCCATTCAAGGTTTTCAACCTACTCATCTTAAAGGCCACATTTTTAGGTCTTTAGGCACGTACAGACTGAGCGAGCAGCAACATGGAGAGCTTCCAAACCAATTGCTTCCCATTTCCACTTGCAATCCCAGCAAGGATGAAAGCTGCTGACAGCCCTACTGTTGAACTTGTTCTAGGTTTATTTCAGCCCAGTCTATACACTTACCTCCCCCCAGCCACAGGGAAATTGAGAAACAAAGCCAAGGAAGCACAGAGGCAGATGGGAGCAGCTGTCTGGAAGATGAGGAATGCTAGTGACTCTGTTTGCAGACCAGGGAAAACAGACAATACACAAAGGGTTTGGTTTCATATAGTCTCCACAAAGTCAAAGTTATCTCACACATAAGCACCAGCTGTTCCTCACCACAGCTAGCCCTGATGATAATCCAGTGTTATCAATGGGTTTACTGCATGTACAGAAGGAAATACTGTGAGATGGAAAATGCTTTTTGTTACCAAAAGCTTCTGTACGCTGTAACTTGGGTTAGCAATGGCAACATCACCTGATGTCACCACAGTCGAGATACTCACACTGCAGAAGGTGAGAGACCAGAAGAGCAGCTGTGTTGTCACTGCAGGTCAGTCGTTCCTCTGCCAAGTCTCTCTTGATTTGCAATGCAAACAGGTACCTGAGAGAGTTACAAGTACCCCCTTGACACATCAAAGAATGTTAAAACAACTGAGCAGTCCTTTATAAAACTAGCATCTCCTAATTCTTCCTCTCTCCAAGAACAAGGTAACACAGAAGCCTTGCTACCATAGACGGTCAAATCAAACCAAACAACCCGTGACTAATCCAGTGCAATTTATCAGCATAAATGAACACACAGGAAGAAGGAAGCAGAAGAAAAACCACACTTATAACAAGTTTGATCTGTGAAGTAACAGTAGCTGTAGTTTTTAGCTGGAAAGAAACTTAATGAATAGTTCAAGTGACTTTATCTGTTACAATAAAGATGGGAGAACATCACTGATCTAGTATCTTGTTAGGAAAAACAACTGAGTGTTTCTGCTAGCACTCAATTTATTTACTCAGTGCTTGTATTTTCCAGGACTGTAATGTTAGCAGCCTACAAAGACAGTAAGAAATTAAATTTTGTTTTCTTAAATCACTACACTCATTTAACTGAAGTATTTCCCAAATCAGTTGTTAAAGAGGAATAGATTTCTGTGTAACAGTTTTGTGTAAGTGATAAGCTGCCTGCAAAACATACAAGGATAGAACAAAAACATGGCAGCCTTGAAAGTGTGCTGATAAGGACTGACTTAGTAACCTAAACCAATTTTAATACATTTTTATGAATGTAATGCTGGCAAGTCTTTCCTGCTTTCTTTTTTACTTGAAAGAAGGTGCAATAAGGACTCCAGTAAATAGGTAACAATTTATTACTATAAACATTTGAACTGACAGACTGATCGATATTCTTTACTGAATTACAACCTGAAAGAGAACAGTAATTTTTTTAAAGAATTGTAAAACATTATGTATCACATTCTTGAGCCAAAAGATAATAAAAGGTATACATTTTTAAAGTGCTTTGTAAAAAAATTTTGAAGTACTGTAGATATGTATTAAAGACTATGTAAAGTATGCTGTTTTCTGCGTATCTGACTGAGCTATCTTGGTTTCTTCAACAGACTCACAATAACGTGTATGTATCATTAACAGCATTATGAAATACCTAGACACTCTAAGCACAGATCAGAATTCCATGATAAGTACTCCATAAATAGACAACAATACAGTTCCTGCTCCAAAAAGCTGTATTCCTAATGAAATTCCTACAAGAAACAGCAATTAATGTAAGAAAATGGGGAGCAAAGGAAATATTTAGATAGCATTTATCATTTTAAGAGACAAGCACATTGCATCACAGCAGTTACCATGCTGGTTTGCTCTAAAATAAGTCTGAAGGATAATAAGGAACCTCTGCGGATCTCTCAAAGGAATTCCAATTAATAGTAGTAAAACTGGGAAAAGCACTAAATGAGATCTTTAAACACTAAAATCATGGATAATGTCCTTGTTACAGGCACAGGCTTCAAACCACATTCCCAGGTGCTAGCAAGTGGATAGGTCAGCTTAATTTACCAAAAATCAGTTAGCAATCAGCAGAAGCGACCCATGATGAGCATTGGTAAAAAACTTGAACAGTAAAGCATGTTTGCTAGTTGTAGAATACTTAAAGCATGGTCTTCTGAAGTTTAAATGATAAATTATGTACTACTTATTTTATACAGGTACTGTTTATAAATTTTAGTATTTCCTCTATACCCTGTCTTTTTTGACACTGTGATGTTTGGCAAGCCATAACCTGCACTGTTTTCTGTTTTGAAAAATATTTTTTCTGATAACATTCATCTGCCAACATATGTCTGCTAAAACCATTACACTAACGAAAAGTGCTCTTTTGCTCATCTTCAATATAAGTTTTGTTTGGAAACAGATGCAATGCCCTCCTACTCCGACATTCCTTTTATTTCAGTAGGTAATGCAAATCAAATTTATCGAAAAATACTTTACCTAGTATATTCCTCTTGCAACTGACCCGGGTCTGGAGGGAAAAACTTTACAGCTAGACGAAGCATTGTAGTCTTTGGTCCTATAAGAAAAATGAGTCATTTCACAAAAAAACCCTTGTTCTTCATAAGCACATGCATATTATGTTTTCCAACATGCAGAGAAATACAACGCGCACAAAGCCTAAGCCAGCTTTCAGCTTGCCAGCTAACTATAGTGGGCCTATGGGGTATAGATTGTCCATGTCAACAGAGATACAGCAGGTAAGTTTGCAGAGGAACTGTCTATACTACTTCCAAGGCAAGTCTGCAGTCTGAATGCTATAAAAATAGTTTTGTGCAACATGAAAGCTATAATACCCCAAAGCAACTACTTGACTGCATACAAAAGCATTACAAATGACCCAGTGAGAGGTTCCCAGAAGGGGAAGAGGGTGGAGACACATCCCACAGGCTCTCCCAACACCAACTGCCACCGTCAGAGTTGTCAATGGACTTGAATCCACAAGCCGGAACCAGCTGGCTCCCCACAGAGATAAAAGTGCATTTGCAGCCTGCTCCCGACATGCCTGTTAATACCCGTTTCTTCCCAATTTTAACACTGTTCTTGTCAATCTCAACAACAGGGAGAAAACTAATTTAACATTTAAATTTAAACAGAATCCTAAGTAACTATTTGAAATAGTCCATAACACTCTGTGTAACACTTTACAACAAAAAAATCCAACTGCAACTGAACTGCGTTAACAATTTCAGCGTCACGACTCAGTCTGCTGAACCAGCTGACTCGATGCCCACATTTCCCTGTTTCACCAGTATTTTCAGAGAAATATTACAAGGGACCACAATTGCTTACCATGCCACAACTGGGCACCACCGTTCTGCTGCTTTTTTTCCTGTCTTAAAGCAGAAAAGGCTGAGTATTTTGCAGGCAGTCAGAGCAGTAGCCAACCTATGCTTACAGAAGCCTACTGAGCATCCATCTCACATTTGCAGCATCCCCCGGACAAGAGGACCGCCGCTCATCCACTGCAGCCCCATGCTCCACCGACGGCATCTACACCCAACTGAGACAGACCAAGACCTGTCCCCAGTGTGCACCTTCCCACGAGGAGCGAGGACAGTCTGCCTTGAGTGTGCTGAGCCAGAGAAAGGCAGGGCAAACCGAGGAAAGACAGACCCCCTATAGAAGGCAGAGGAAGACCTGGGAAGGTAAAAACTGCAACCCCTCTTCTTGCTAGACTCTTCTCCTCTGGGTGCTATGGGCCGGATATCCATGTATTTCATGACCTGACTGAACCTCAAAGCCAGCCCTGCTTACGCATGACCTCCAGAGGTGCCTTCCAGCCCCATCCACCCCAGGACTCTGCATGCTGCTGCCATTTCAAAGGAAGCTTAGCCAAAAAAAAAAAAAAAAAAAAAAAATTGTTTGAGCATGTTGGTTAAGCACAAGCCAGCCTGCTTTAATTTATTTTAAACACCAAGATCTCTTAAAGCTTGACAAAGTCCAATTTAACCCCATCAACCCCAAAGTACACTGATTTCTTCTGTCCGGAATACCTGATTCCCATACGCCAAATGTTCCTCCACTCACTCACCCTTTCGTTTGCTAACAGGGGAATAACAAACTTTGCTTTCTGCCAAGTAACTGGGAGAACTAACTCTCAGACTATCACAGCTGTCACAAAAGCAGCTCCCAGCCTCTGATACCAGAATTACCAAAGCTTTGGTGAACAAAAAAAAAAATAAAATCCACATTCTAATTACAGTGTAGTATCTAGAAATGAAAGGAGGCTGGAAATAACATCCTATAACGATACACAAAGCTCACATTTGGCAGAGACTAAAACCATACTAAGGATTTTAAAGTTCTTGAGATGTACCAAATGAGGAAAATAAACAGTTTTAATGATTCTGGTAAAAAGACCAAAACTTTACATCAAATTTCTGAAAATACTCTGAGCCTTTGGAAGACCTTCACAAGGTTAGGAACAGACCTGCACATTATTCACGCCAATCAACTGGAAAGTATTGCTGAGGGAGCAATTTTGGCAGTGTTTTGAGCATCACTTACATCAAATGACAGTAAATATTAAAAATTAAAAACATAACACTACATATTTGCTTCTGTAGCACAGCTTCTCCTCTTTTTGTTTTTTTAATCTCACCTTTCCTCTATGAATAAGTCCCATTCTAATTAGGAAAAGAAACCCTAGCCCAGTCTTAACCAAGATGCAGAATTTATTTTAAGAGGCCAAATCTGAGCAAAACCTAGAACAAAAACAAACAAAAAAAAGAAGCTGGGAAAAATTACCCATGTGGGTATGGTGAACACAACACCGTACAAAACACTGGCAACACCTCAGAGAAGGTATCCAAATGCCAACCTGATATTGTGCACCTGTTAGGAAGGTGAAAATTTGGATCTAAACTCCTTGCCTTCTGGAGTGGTTCGGTATTAAAACTGACTGCATTCATTTGAAATTAATGAAAAATAAAATCCTCATCATACAACACAAAGTTCTATATATCTCAGAATAGATCATAAGCCAAGACTAATTTGAAGTAAATGTTAATAACCTAGAGCTTTTGTTTTAGACAGCATGTCAAAGACTCAGAACTGCACACCTACAGCTACACAGCAATCGACATCAACATAAACTAACAGGTTTGAGCTGTATTACCTTAAAGCCCATGATAACATCTAACATTCCCCTACTGCTGGACTAAAAGTTACACAGTTAACTCCAAAATCATTAAATTCCAAAAAACTAAACCAATCCCCCCCCCCCCCCAAAAAAAAAGAACCTCAACAAAACTTCTTAAAGTGAGAATATAGGAAAGACAACATGAGCAAACTCACCACATCTCATTCTTCCAGAATTTCACTTTTCCCTTGGGAAACACCCCCCCCCAGCAGCCGCACACAGAGCAAGGGCACACAGAAGGGAGCAGACTGCCTTTGTGTGCATCGCTGCCAGGCTAGCCCACCTACACCCAGCTGCTACCCATGCCTGCAGCGAGCCCAGGCAGAGGGGCACCGGGGAAGGGCAGCCCCGGTATGGCTGAGGAGCATAGAGGCTGAAGCCACAGCAGATGTGGCTAGCCTTGCACAGCTGTATGGTCAGAAGTAAATGTCTTTCCGTTATTGCAGCTTGCTTAGTCCCTTACTCCTGAAACGTCCACATTACCAAGTAGTTAAATTAATTCTCCTCTTAAGGCTTTGTATTCAGCTGTACTGTCAAAGGGACATTTTAGGAAGATGTTCCTGTGCAATCATGTCAGCTACTGGATTCAGTGAAAGAACAGCTTAAATTACTATACATGCAATTAACGTTCTGTAAACATTTTCAAGGCTTTCTACAGTCCTATCTCATTTCAATTTTAAAAACAGAAGAATGCCAGGAAGGGATTCAACTAGCATAAAAAGAAAAAAGAGAAAAAAAAAAATCTCTCATCCAAGCTATCAAAACTTTACAAATTTAAAATTTATTTCAGAACTTGAACATGTGCCAGACAACTGACTGGGGTCTCCTACAGATTAAGATTAAAAAAATTTTAAAAGAAATCTTTCAGTGTCACTGGCAACATAACATGGGTGGTAGATCACCAAGCAGCAGAGCAGCCATAAATTTTAGCACATCCCCATAGTTTTAGATGATTTAAGAACAATATATGTACCATCAGGGAACACAGCCATCAGTCTATGGTCTAAGACCAAGCTTCCCCAATTTATGTGGTATAGAAGAGGATGTAGAAGGAGTAACTAAGCAGCACCACAGACCTGTGGTCCACCAGATCTTTTGACTAAAACATAATACCTTATAGCCCAGAGCACTGGAGAAACAAACCAAGCGTAACTGCATGGAGTATATAAAAATATGGCACTCCAACAATGGGGGGTGGGGGGAGGGGAGGAGGGGGAATAGAGAGTGAAAGACTTCCTAAGGAAGCCTTCTTTTATAAGCTTCTTCCTAAGGAACCCTTCTTTTATAGCTGATTTGGCTCTTCTGCTTAAAAAACAATGTTGGTAAAAGTTAAAACCATGACATTAAAGTCAAAAAAATCTAGCCAGAATTTGTGATTTTTTTTAATTTTCTGGCAATCAGCTTTAGGCAGAAGAGTAACTAAAAACTATCCCTCAGCACTGATTTTCAACATTTTTCAATTAAGATTTTGAAATGGAGTAGGAATCCACCACACCCTCCTGATCCTTGCTCTTCCACAAAGCCTTTACAATCAGAAACAGAAAACAAGCAAACAGCTTAACCCTGTTCTAAAGGAAAAAAAGTTTGATCTAATCTTTCAACATCAGAAGAACTAGCATATTGTATTCTTCAATTATTTTTAGCCTTTAAAGTGCACTTCATATTACTTTTTAGAGTAGCATAAAGCAAACATGGCATCACTACTGCAATATCCTCCTGGCCAAGGAGCAGAAACAAATTTCACAGCCGAAGCAAAGGGAACTCTGAGGCTGCAGCCACCCACCAGGTGGGAGATCCCTACCTCTGCTCTCTTAGCAAAACTGTTCCTGAGCACATCGAGAGAGTTTTTGAGAATGAAATGGAAATACCCACCCTGCTGAAACTCCCTGCATGTCAGCAAGCCCTGAGTGCAGCTTTTTGTAGCCCTTCTGAAAGGTGCATCAGCTCTCAGACAGGATCTCACGACTGCAGATGCTACCTCCTCCCGTGCAACGGGTACAATAAGCCAGAATACTCCTTTTTCTTTCCACCATAAGACAACACAACTTACAAAACCTCAGAAATGGCAAATGTCATGTCTCACTTAAACGTAACACCAGCTGACCCAATCTATCTAGGTATTTATCACAGAGGAAGAATCATACCTTCATTAAGTTTCCATTCCACCCACTCCATACTACATATTAAAAACGTCAGGTTTGCATGCCCGAACAGGAACCACTATCACTCCTACCAAGTACAATTTTCAGGGAAGCATAACCAGTAAATCAAGTAATAATTGTGAAAGCAACCCACATAAAGCAGATGCAAATTAAGGAAAACTTCCTTTTTTAAAACTACTTACTCCGTACTTGTTTAATAACAGGTTTCATAGGTTCCAGCCAAATCTGAAATTAAAGAAAAAAAAAAAATTACAAACTGACATTTGTATTTGAATGCAATATGAAAACATCAAAAGTAAATTCAAATAAAGCAGTAATTTATGAGTATACATTTCTTCCTCACTGCAGTAATGCAGCAATTCCTTTGCTTTAAAAAAAGTGTACTTATCTATTTGTACTGACATTTATCATGCATCAATAGAAAAACCACTGATCCATGCTTAAAGTTCATCTGGACAGAAGAAGAGCCAAGTCAGCAAAAGCACACCATCACTGCCAAGAAGACAGAAATCATGCCAAAACACACGACCGTAGACAGGAGCCAGGCTACAGAGTTACAGAAGGTCTGGAGAACATGACAAGGTCCAACTTTTTTTGCCTTTCATGCTTTGTCCATCTCTCTTACTTACCTACTTAAGGTTTTTTTACTCGATATTAATTTCCCACAAATTTCTCTCTTTTGACAAGCACATTTTTAAAGAAAGACTACTGTTGTTCTTGTAAAAGGAGTATCCATAAAATTAAAGCAAAGTATTCCGGATGTTCAACTTTTCCCCATGACTCCAAACAAAAAATTGTAACAAGACAATTATGTTTGATCTTTACTAGTTACTTCTCTGAGAGAGTGCTGAGGATCTTAAGAACCTTATTAGGTGCAGAAACACTTTGGATGCTTTGCAGAAGAAACGGAAACTAAACAAGCTTTACTGTATTTCCTTAGCTCAAGAGCAGCGTGTATTAGTGCTATTAGCATTCTCTATGTTCTCAGTCATATTTTCTGTGTGCAAGTCCAAAAACTAGAAAAAGTAATAAAAAAAAACCAATGAAGACACAATTTTTGGAAACATTTTTTCATTTCGAAGCCACATTGTCCTCTTCGCAAGGTACAGGATAAGCGACTAGGAGACTCACAGAGTGTCAGTATTTATCTAGATCAATGATTTAAAAAACTTGCAGGTCTATATGTCTGCTGAGGTTTCTATTTCTTAGAAAGAGGTTCATAATGGCCCTTCAGGGAAATTAATTGAAGACTGAATTAACTGAAGAAAAATATGAACACTACCAAAATTACACATTGTAATACAATTTTATAAGCGCTCCACAGACTACACTTTGAGTTGATGTTTCCCGTTTCAGAAGGAGGATTTTATCTATGTCCCTGAAGGCAGAAACATCAGCAACTATTTAACTGCTTTATAAGTTTTTTGAGATTTAACAAGGAATAGAATGTGATTCCTCCCCTCTGCTTTATTAGTTGTTGTTGCTCTGGTGAGCGAAGCAGATTTCAAGAATCAAAGAGACAATCCTACAGGAGACTCCAGCAGACTTTGAAACTTTTGACACTCAAGCAGCTTCGTTCACCCAACCTTTTTATTATACCAAATTCATCAGGGAAGTGTACATACCCAATACGACTGGATGTTCTGGAACTCAATCCCAAAGTAGTCCGATTCAATCAAATTCAGGTGCTTGTAAACTTCTGTCAGTAATGTCTGGCCATAATATTTTGACTAAGGAAGTAAAAAAAAAAAAAAAAAATACAGTGAGATTAATATGAATAAGTTTACAGCAAATTAAAAAAAAAATTATGGCATCTTTAGAAACTGTAGAAAAAGATCTCAAAAGTTTTTCCACATCATTCTTGTCACTTTAACACGCAAACATCCAATATACAGGCACAGGTCCATACAAACAATTTCCACAGAACCAGAGGAACTCCAGCTGGAAGGGGCCACTGGAGGTCATCTACGTCCAACCTCCTGCTCAAAGCAGGGTCAGCCATGAGACCAGACTAGATCAGCTGCAAACTATTTGCAGCTCCTTCAATAAACCAGCACCATTTATTTGTGTAGCTGGACGGTGTGGCTCTCCCCGAGCTGCAGCAGACTGAAGCAGGGGCTGCCAAAATCCTGCTCACATGCACACCTCCTCGCTCTTGCCAACACCAGGGACCACGCAGCCATGCACAACTTGCACACCAGCAAGACTTGCAAACATATGCAGATGCTCTAAGCAGGCCCAAGACAGCCAAGGAAGGCTGGCAGAGGGCAGTTTGCGCCCAACCAGGATTTATCCCTGACCTAGGAAGCACTGGCCAGCCCCGCAGGAGAGCAAGAGCTGTGCAAGCAGGACTTTACAGGGCCAGGCTGACCACTGCCAGGGATCACATCGACTGAGTGGAGGCTGCTTATCACAGCACATGCAAGGCCTTTGCTGACAGAACTAGAACTCATCTTCTACAAAGGAACATCCTTCAAAAACCCTAACCCTAACTTTTTTCTTGTAAGTGTTCAAGAAAACCCAAGGTGATAGTATTTATTCTGTTAACTAACAAATAAACAGGAAGGCTATAGTTCCCTGCCAAAGAAAGCAGTGGGAACCCAAACACCCTCTCTCATACCATGCTTTCTGTGTACTCATTTGCAATGAATCCCTCCCTCAAGAAACCCAAGCACTAACCCTTTTCGCAGTCAAGTTAGGCACAAAGCCACGAAGCAAACATCAGCAGAAAGTGGCTACGGTAACACAGGAGAAAACAGGAAACTTTCATAGCACACCCAAAACAACTATGCTTGGGTCTGCTTATTAAAACATATGAGCTTGCTCTCAGCATCTATTATTGCATGACTGTAGCAGCCACCACAAGAAAAATAGCATTTATGAACCCACACATTAGTGCATGAAAAGAATTCAAAGGGCTTTCGCATCGCTCGGTACCTGTTCTAGCAACGCACAAAAGCTAGCAGGACAGCTAGTGTAGGCTGCAGAAGGAGGTAGCATGGCCACTGATATCCATGTTCTACCTTGGACCGTGGAAGTGATCCTGCAACTGCAGCGACAGGGTCTGGCATCCCTCTGGTCAGCCGGGTGGTCCGACAGAACGCACCTCGGGTATTCACGCCACCAAGGACTTGTTTATTTGGAAAAGTCGGAGTGCCGGAAGACTATGACTTTCCCATCAAAGCAGGCACAAAGTTCTGTAATTGGCTCTTTAAACTCAGAACAGTGTCTCTTTTAAAAGTATAAGGCATTATAATAAATTAGTAAAAGAATAATTTAATAAAATGTGGAAATGAAAATATCTAACAGAAAGAATGGGCCACTAGGTTAAAATAAAGAGGGTTTAAAAAAGTAAAAAAGATGGTGAAAGTTGGGGAAATTTTTTCACATTACTGGGATGTATAAAAATTCAAGAGTAATTGCTTCTTACAGGAAAAAGAGATTAATTGTCGATGTTTTTAGAACCGTGCAATTTAGCTAAATACCTCTGTACTACTTAAAAAAAAACAACCAACAAACTTCAGTGAGAAAAAGTATGGCAGCTCTGCAGTACTGCAAATCTGAAATAGCTTTGGTAATTGCACTGCTGTGAATGGAGCTGACTGAATCCAACGCTATAAACAAGGAGGAAAGTAGAGAAACAGAAAGACAGAGAATGACATGAGATCAGCTCCTCCTTCTCATTCATGCTTTCACAAGTCACGGTTATCTATATGGGCAAACATGGCTGTGAAGCATAGGTCAGGTGAATTCACCTGGTACAAACACCACTCATTCATAAAGTTTCTTGGTATCATGCTGGATCAGGCCACTGACACTGAAACACCCACATAAACCTGCAAGTCAGGAGAAATGATCCAGTTCTTCATCACTTCAGTGGATACAGAGATGCCTGGTTGGGAGATGACACAGTATGGTGAGGAGCAGCGCTCTCCTCTTTTTCTGGACAAGTTTTGTGACGTCTAAAAGGGCATTTTCTTCATAAGAAACACAGTTGATTTTTTTTCTTTTTTTTTTTTTAGCCAAAATCTGTGCTTGCAGAAGACTCCGTGGGTATGGGTTTTGTTTTTTTAAATGATGACAATGAAACAAGGAATGATACAGGTAATGGTAAGCCACATCTTCAGTAAATAAAATTCTTGCTCTTCTGTCTACAGGCGTTACAGACTGCTTGCCACAGGACACACATGCTCCTGGAGAAATGCATTTTGAAAACTGAATTTTTAACTCTCAAATGAAATACATTTCTTGCTTTGCACTTGTGAATAAATCTTAAAATAGTAACAAAAGAAGAAAATATCCTTAACTATAGTAGGACCCTTTTTTTTTTTTAAACAGAAGAAAATACCCTTAAATATAGTAAGGCCTTTTTTTTTTTTTAAAGGTACAGATACACATGTATGTATTTATTATTGTATTGTATTGTAGAACTGCACCACAGATTTGAGAAAGGAGTACTTTTTAGCCAGTGGTATTTGCGGGGATGCAGCTATACACTGACCAACATCTATACTTCCATCTGCAGAAGATGGGACACGCCAGCCTGCCGTTTCACAGATAGATCTGTTAACCTCTAGAAGCCATGGACCAGGAGATGTCCTGTGACCCCAAGTTTTCAATTTCTCATTTGTGAAATAAGCAGTAATTCTGGTTCCAACCACCATCTGTTAGAATCAATAAACTTGGATTAGCTTGTGAAAGATGTCTGGTAACAGTTAGACAAGTTTTATAGTCAGTGTGCTATGTTGATTAAGGAAACTGTGTCCTGTCCATGGCTAGTCATATACGGCCATTAAAATTATCCCAATCAGATTGTAATACACAACTTTCTCCCATGCACGGCATTTAAACTGAGTTACGCCTCTGCAGCTCCACCAAGCTCCATGCCCGATGACAGCCCAGCTGCCTTCATTTCTTGCCAAAAGGGAGGCTGTATGGCATACACGCCCCTGGCACCTCTCTCCTTCCACTGTCGAGCCTGTGCTCCCTTCAAGAGAAACTGGAGATGAAGAAATTAAGATGGTAAGAGCTGGGAGCACTTTGCAACTGATTAAATTATAAAGGTGCCATTCAAATGTTAAAAGTGTAAAATTATTTTGACTGGGCCATCAACTATAACTTTGGGTGTCATTTACAATAATACGTTACGAAAAGCCTCATTCTAAGCTGAATGTGATTTCATAGTACTTCCTTCAAAGTATAAAGCAACAATAACAATGCCACATTTTAAAAGAACAGTATTAACTTAATTTGATTTTATTTTTAAATTAAAATTGGTTACAAAAGCTTGAGACAGAACACAATCTTTTATTATCATTATGTCTCAAATGCTGTTGGAAGACTCTTCTTAGAGCTACTTAGTTCCTCAAATTGTTTGTTACACTTATAACCATCCTTTCCAAAAAGCTTCTTTAACATTTTGAAGTTGACAAAAATGAAAGTTATATAGCAGGTAGCTCCATGTCATTGTTTAATCTGGATAAAAGCAGCACAAAGCAAAATCTTTTAAGTAATTACTTAATTACTGCAATTTTGATGTCAGGGCAAGAAGCTGCATGAATGCATTTCAGAAAGGTCCCGTTTTCAATACAAATCCACAACACGGCATACTTTCCATTCCAAACTTCTCAATTACTCTTTATATGCTGCCAAGATGACTACTGATATTACTGAATTACTGAATTATTCCACATAAAGAGAAAAAAAAAAAACACGGTAAAAAAAAATTAAATAGACAGCTAACAAAAGCTTTCCCTAGTGACCCTGCTCTAACTGTACTACAGACTATTTTAACAAGTCATCATTAGAAGAATGTTCAGTACAATAGATTTTTTTTCCAAATCAATTTGAATATTCAGATCAAGCTTGAAAAGATCCCTCAGAGCTGTGCAAGCAGGGTAATCTGACAGGCGGTGATGCTACGGAGGGCCCTGCACTGGCAAAACACCAGCGTGGCAATCCGCTGCCCGCACGCAGCAGGAGTAACACCTCCAGAACAGGCTCAGTGCTAAGCCAGCATCAGGCAGGAACAGAAATTAGTAGGAACAAACATTTTAAGCTGAAGTTTCTTGACTGAAGGAGGTATCTATATTGTTTACTCAGCCAGAAAAGTAAACATATTCAATGTTAGCAATTTTTAGGACAGAGGAGTAAAATATAAGTAATAAGAAAAAGTTGGAACGACAGCTATTTTTGTTTTATCATCCCAACTGCTATTTCCTATTTTCTCAAATATCACTACCTACATGGCAGAACCTTCCTCTTCCGTAACGTTTTAGCTTAGGAAGACAGAAAAACAAACTAGGAATGCACAGCCTATGTTTTTCAGTTGACCATAGTTCAGTATTATCGAAATCAATTCTTCCTCAGTAACTCCCAAATATGTCTTCCAGTACATCTTAACTTTCTGCTTCCACGTATCTTAACTTAAAAACAAAAAACCCCAAGTCTTTTCATAATGAGTAGTATACTCATATTCCAAAACAGACAAACTGCCCTTGCTCAAACTTTCCAAAAATGAAATCCACATTTGGCTGCAGTTAGGCTGGGGGGGGGGGGGGCAGAGGGGAAATCCATCCAAAAGCCAAGAGTTTGGAAAAAACGAAGAGTTACAAAGCAGAGGTATAGAACGGAAACTCTTGTGCAGCCAGAGCTGGAGGAGCCACTAGCCCCAGTTTCAGCGAACACCAGCTGACCTTGGATTTTGTGTTACAGAAATCTGCAACTGCCGGGAAACCAAATCCTCCAGTAAACAGTGTATCTGCGTGAGAGGAAGAAGTTTATATTTGACATCATCACTGACAAGTGGCCAACATGGAGCACCCCACAAGCAAAGAGAAGCGCACACATGAAAAGTAATCTGAACTGATTGAAATAAAGACCCCTTCACCATTCACAGATTTTTTTTTTCTTTTCATGTACTTTAGTGGTCTTCCTAAAGAAAAAGTGATTTCTCATCTTTTGGCAAATTAAAAAAAATTACAATCGGCAACTAAACATAGTATTTACACTAGACTTGTTACTTCCTTTCTTAACCAGAAATATACAAACATTTCAGTGAGTTTATAGCTCTGTTCATCTACAGCCCTTCTGTAATCTGTTAGATCTCTGTCCAAATGCAAAGCGAGACATAAAAAACACCTTCAAAACTCCCTATTAATAACTATCATTAATGCCACATATAAACAAAACCTGCATTTATGAATACAGGGTGTACATTTAAACCACATTTATTAGAAAGAAGGAAATAATATAAGATGGCAAGCAATACCATTCATTAACTTTTTGTTTTCATGGCTAAAACAAGATGACCTTACAGCTCCATATCAAGTTTTTAACCAGCAAACTGGAAGAGTAAGAAATAACTGTCTTCTTTTTCAGTACTTTATTAGTTTCTTCAATTTTGATTGGAACAAGTAACTCAAATGAAAACGGTCCCTGCCTCCCCACAAAAATGGGTACCTGGTAACAACACACATATCAACGTCTGGTTTCATGTGCTCAGCCAAATACTGCTTAAATACTATTTCATTTTGATTATCTGAACATTAAACAGTAACTTTCAGCTTCAGTTATTCCAATTTTTCTTTAAATATATATATTTGTTTTATTCATTCTTACATAGTGACAGGTCCCAACTACAGGTTATTTTACTAAGACAACACCAGAAAGAGTTTGTAGTGCATTTAACAATTTATAGAGCATTGGACGCACAGCCTGTGATGTCAGGGGATTTGACTCCTTGTACAAGGTCCTCCGCGCTGCTGCACACCTCTGCAGTCCCCACCTGCCACTTACTGAAGATGACAATCCTGACCTCTTCCAGAATTGGGTCAAGAGCTACAGGAGTCAACCCAGCACATAAGGTTTGTGAAACTTCTCCCAATTTTCCACCCTAGTCACTGGCGTGAACTATTTTTTTTTTTTAAAAAAACAACAACTTTTTTCCCACCCGAGGGAGCACAGTCCAGCTGCCAGGGCACTACTGGAGGTCTCCCATTTGCAGCAGCAGCCTTTCTACGTGGCGCTGGGAGAACCCCCAGCTCCTCCCGGCTCACTCCAAGGAAGCCGAACCCATCGCCAGACCTCATTTCCCATGCCTGCTGCCTGCACCTTCACCGTGCCAGCAGGGCAGCTGCTGGACACTGGAAAGCACCACCATTGGTGCAACATCCAACAAACATCCATATCCACCTCAAGCTGCAGCCGCATGGCATTTCTTATTTCACGGTCACAGACTGAACTCTGGGAATACACCGCCACCCTGAAAACAATTTTGTAACTTCTTCACAAATTCAGATAGCGTACATTTTCACCGTGAAAATGTACTTCTGTTTTCTAAATATTGTGCATCATGGTATTTCTACATGGCGTTGAAATCCAATTTACTCAAATATGGAAGCTGCAAAAACAAATACAAATTTCTGAGCTATTTTAAGTTACATTATTACACTGCATATTGGGCATAATTTTTTGTTTTAAAAAAAATTGTAAGACTCCCCCCCCCCCCCCCCCAGATTTTTTGTCCTAAGATTTCAGTGGTTGGTTTTGTTGTGGGTCAGGTTTTTTTAAACAGAATCCACAGCCAGACAAATTTTTCTAGAAATGTAAGCCTCTGGCTCATTTAATTAAGGTTAGCTTTAAAACCTGTGATCATTTAAAGGTTCAAGCAGTGTTAAAGCACTTCACTGCCAAATGAACCAGCTCTACCCAACAAACATGCTTTTCCAGAGTGGCTAGACCTGCTGGATGCCTGAAAGTAGGAAAACAATAATTTGTTGACATGGGAAAAGATCCCCAAGAGGGAGGGAATTATGTGAACGAGATTGGGAAATGTATACTTAGGTAGACTGCATGCAGAGACAAAAAATGGTCCCAAGTTCCAAAAGCGCTCTCATGCTGAAATACCTGGAGCACTTGAAATAAAACACACTGTGCTCAGAGGAAAACAAAAAGGCATCACGGTTAAGCATTCAACCAACATGTGGTCCCCAAAGCACTATATACAAACAGCACACAGAATCAAGCAGAAATTCTCAGTCGCTTTCATTACCTGGAGTGAAAATACAAACATGCACCCCCCAATACCTCTGCTTCATACACTGCTTTAGACCACCTGGGGAAGAGGTAAGTCACCTAAATTAAAACCCTGGACCTCATCACTGCAAAGAGTTTCGCAGGACACTACTGACTGACGATTTGGCACCAGAGTTAATGCTTGCGAATCATCAAACATTCAGCCGACAGAGGTGACAGTATCACTGAAAGCAGCGGCTTTGGGGTGGCTGATCCCATGCAGATGCGAAGATCGTGGCAGTGGAAATGCCAGAAAACTCCGCTAACGCTGATGCTGGGGCTTTTTTTACAACACATACTATTTCAAATAATCTACAAAGGGCCAGAGCAACACCACACCAACAGCCCTCCTCAAACATCGAGGGCACACTTGAAAGGGCTCAGCCTCATCAGCATGCTACATTAAGTAACTGCACTATTTCAAGCCTTTAAACAACTTGGCGGCTGAAATAACCAAGGACAGATACAAGTGCCTAGTTATAAAAATGGCCTGCTGTCAAAATGGGCAGCATGCCATTTATAGCCATTCTCAAAAAAAGCCTTTTTCCACTTCAAGAAATTAACGTTCATAACAGAATGTCTAAGCACCTACTTTGTTCATGCAAGCTGTACAACAGTATAATAAAGCTAAGAAACTACAAGTTAGGAGGCTGATATCTCAATTCTCCCCCCTCCCCCAAACTTTGCTACAAGACCCTACACACTTGTGCGAACCACTGCATCTTCCTACACCTGCTCCCTCTAACGTGCCTGGCCACTTCACACATTTAGATTGTAGGTATTCTAGGAACTTGCACAGCATCATTTCATATGTGTGTATATGTATATAAATAAAACTCTATGTTTTTAAGTCATTTTAAACACAGACATTACTTTGCTTCCCTTTGTTCATTAAAAAATTACCAAAATTGCTAGTTTTTCTCCATTAATTATGCTTTTGCCTCAAAACCATCATCCATGCCCACATCAAACAGATTTGATCTAGGCTTTCCCTGTAAGGCGTTACAGTACTGCAGGTTGGCACACCGCTTTGAGGAAGCCCGCCCCAAGGAAAATAGTTTAAAGCATCAAGGAAATAAGATAGACACAAAGATTCTTTACACAAATTAGGTATTTTTACAGGAAAGGCCAAAGCTCTCTTCTGTTTTGCGCAAAACTGAAACGGTACCAGCTGTCCTATCACTCCCCACTGTACTTTGAGCAGAGCTTCGATACTATGGTGATGGGTTAATAAATAACTATAGACCAGATGAGATAAGGCCGAAGCTTTGTTAACTTCCCCCTTGCCAGCAGGAGTCTTTCCTACATCTCTGGCTTTGGGCTAGCTGCCCAAGAAGCAGGCTGAGAGGCACAGTGATGCTCGTCCTTCATTTCAGTTGAAGACACGTCAGACAGGCCTAACACAGAGTCTCTACAAAGTCCTCTTTCCTTTCTTTAAACTAATATGGGTATTTCACCACTCCCGTTTTGCGCGCAGGCTCCACCGAGTCCTGTGCCCAAGCCTTCTGCCATGGGTGGCCGACGGAGAACAGCAGCAGCTCAGGTAGCAGAGATGTCAAACACATCAGCTTGGATCTCGCTGCTGGCAAAGCAGGCCCGCAACTGAGTTCCCATCATTTCTCTTGCCTGAGCAGTGAGGAGGCATTAATAGTTAAAATACTTCATCTCCCATTCCTCTGCCACGAGGCTGGGAAGAAACAACTTCTTAAGCAATGTTTTCAACTCTGCTTTCACCATCACGAGAGCACTCCAAAACACATGCATGTGTGTAAAACCCAAGCACAGTGCTACAAACGCGTCAAAAAGGCATCACAAGTTCTACTACAAGTGAAAAGAGATTACTAAAGAGCAATACACTCCAATTTAGAGAGCCTGATTTCTGTTTCCCCTTGTTTCCTACCTGTGGGTTTCAACCATGCAGCTCAGGTCAGGGCAGCAGCACATGCAGAAGCTGCTGAAAGACTTCCAGGAGTGTCTCTGAACTCACAATACAGACTACTTGACAGCTCAATACTCTTTTTTTTTTCCCTTTCCTTTTCTTCTCAGTTTCTTATTTTTATTCATGAATGACTGCTCTGTCAGACAGATGGGTCTTCCCCCCCTCCACATCCAACATCACAGCCTTAAAAAATAAATCTTTTACACTATGTATTGTCACCAGAGCAGTTTTTTAAGTATTCAATTTATATGGTCTCCCTCTTACACAAGTAGGCAACGTGACCCTTGCCAGAAAAGTGTTTTGTTGCAAGGAGAAACAGATGACACACAGGTATGCTTTTGCAACCTTGGTTATTTAAATGCACGTTCACAAGGCTTTGCTTCTCTAAACACAGCTGGGTACCAGGTGATCCCATCCTTGCTCAACATCAAGTCCCTTTTTTCAGTAGGCACTAACCTAAAATTTTTCCAAACTGCCTCTTAGCACACTGCATTTCTGTAGCTGTCTTTAGCTGACTGTGGGTTATTTCTTCGTTGGTTTGGTTTTTTCCCCTTTCAGGCTCTATATATTCTACAGAATTATCCATCTGTGGAACCAGCTTTGAATGTCATCCACACCCAGATGAGGCTTCCACAGAACTACCTTTTTTTTTTTTTTTTTTTGAATACAGCATTTCTTACAGTTATTTTGATAGAATGGCATAATAATTTCAACGGATTTTCACTATCCTTCATCACTAGGTTATGAAAAAAGAAATGAACAGCTGCATTCTGCAGGAGTGTTTAAGAAACTAACAGTATTTCCTTTATTAGTGATGACAACACATTATGTGAATTAGTAAGGAAGCTAACAGGTAACAGCTTTTTCTTTACAAGGTTGTATATCAGTTAATTCCTCTCAGGTGCCTTCTGAAGTAAGTACAAGAACCGTACCACTGCACATAAGCCAAGACCATGAAGTTATGCATTGGTTTGTTTACTTTATCGGATCTCATCCAGACAGAACAATTACAGGCAGAAAGTTCTCAGGTTTACAACAAATTAGAGAGCTTGAAAAGAGTTCAGCTTTACACCAACTCAGTGTTAAGCTAAGTAAATATGGCTCTTGTACCCTCAGTTCACTCTTCTGAACCCGTACAAGAGAAATTTTTCATTTATGCACTTCGTGTGGTGAAGCATACTCACTATAGTATATCACAGCCATACAAACAGTTACTAACTCAATCCATTACATTCATATTTCAAGGACTGTGATAACATTTGATCACCATGTTACTAAATGGTTTCTACGTTTTAAGTTACAATATGTGTATATAATAGACTTTTCATGCAGGAATATTCAGATTGTTTCTCCTTTGCTGCAGTATAAATCAATTTTCTTTTCACATAATAGGACACCTAATGTCGAGAGAACTGTAAAGTAGTAAATTGTTTTTATAATACAATTTAAGTTCACATCTTCCCTTAAAAAAAAAACAAAACACACACCCCAAATGTCTCTCATAAAATGGCTGCATTTTTACCTTTCCCCACCCAATGCCACATTCCTACACAGCATCAAAAAAGTCAAGCCCCCAAACACAAAATAACAGGTCTAAAAAATATATAGTAGAATCAAACAGTATACAAACTGCAATGCTTCAATTACTTTCTTCTTAAACCCTATAATAACTTCAAATTTTAAATAGTGAATTACTAACTTGCTTTTCTGAGGTCAGACAAAAATAAGTCCTAAGGCAGCTTATTTGCCATATTTAGGAGAGTCAAACCGGAGCAATGACAAACATCTGGCTATGATTCTTTCTGGAATTCTGACCATTTCTTCCCAGCCAGGGAAGAAAAACACTGAGCTGACTAACAGAGAATCTTGATTCCTTCAGCATAGCGCTTAATAGGATTCAGAAGCAGCCTGTCCTCCCACTTCCCACATATTTAAGCTGTTAATACTTTTACAGCACAGAGGGGAAAAAGCCTTTATGAAAGGAAGGTCTAAGCAGGCGAAGGGAGAGCAAAGGAGAGGCAGGAGGGCAGCTATGCCAGAGCCTGGCTCTGACGGAGAGCTGGCAGCAGGCTGCCCCATCCTGCTGGAGAAGCTGCGGTGCCGTAACGCTGGCCACGCGCTCACAGTCCACCAGGGCTCGCAGTAAGGACAGCCTCTCTGAAATATCATTTCAGAGTAAATTTTTTTCGGTGCTCATGAGACGCTTTCCATTTTTAACAGAAGGACATTTCTTACTTAAAACTGCTCAACAGCAGCATTTTAAGCCATGTAATTTCTGCTTCAGCCCCAACTAAGTTCTTAGGGGTACTAACGCTACCATAAGAAGTTACTGATAAGCAGCATTTTTCAGTGTGCATGAGCTGAAAACACTCCCTCCAAACCACGGGATGTCACAAGGAATGTACAAGCTGTCAGATTGCTTCCTCCGCTGCCCCAAAAACCTCCCGCGGTCCCAGCCCAGCTCCTGATTTCAGGGCCCCCAACTGCAGCGAGTCACGGCCGCAGGCTCCCATGGCTGTTGGAAACAACAGGCATCTGAATAGGTGCCTTTTTCATGACACCTTTTCAATTACAGATGCCTGCAAACTCCACAGAAACCAGAATAACTAAACATAGTTATTCTAAGCATACTGGTGGAAAGCAACTTTGCACTTTTAATAATGCAGTTTGCATATTTAAATAAACAAAGGAAGAGTAATATAGGTGGCCAGCAAAGACAGCACCACTATTGGACAGAGTAATCATCAAGTAGCTGTTTTCAACTTAGTATAGAATAAGCCACTTAAATTTTATGGTAATACAACAGTAAGTTTCACAGGGTACATTAGTAAACTCCAAAACAGACATGAGCAGTGAGAGAACAATACCTAATAAGAAAATACAAGTGGGGAAAAACTAATCTTATTTGACTAGTCTGTTCTCATGAACAGCAGTGGAGTCAAGCGTTTCCCTCCCAGGCCACCCACTGGTGTCGGAAGGAGAGGGACACATCACACAGTGCCACAGGGATGCGGAACCAGCTCCGTCTTTCACGTACTTGGTAAGAAAATGAGAAAAAATACAACCACCTTCAAGAAACTGAGTCACACACAAGGAAACAACAGGCCTGGTAGAAATACAGAAAATAGGAAAAATGCCAACAAAATGAAAAGCATTTTCCTAAAGGGCCAGCTCCATGCTCCAAGGCACAAGAACGCTTGCACTAGCCTGACCCACGGAGAACAACTTCAGAGCATGGTGAGACTGCAGGACAAAACCCAAATCCCAAGACAAGTTAGTTGAAATCTAAGGCAAATTCCAACCAACATAAAGCTAACTCATATTATTAACATGCTTTATCAATAAGTTAGTTCATTATATTTAAAAAAGAAAGAACAGACTTGTGTACTTAAAGCAACCTGACAAAGAACATCATGAAAGAAAAAATTCTAGTTTAAGTTTTCCCACTGAGTAAAACAGGCAGGCAGACCCACCTGGTTTTGCTGAGTGCTAAGAACTGTGCTATGATTTTATGATGGCTATTACAGTTCTACAGAATGCATTCTCCAGTAGATGAAAATAGAGAAAAATTCAGCTGTAATATAATGCACAAGTATTTCTCACTCCCAAATTTTATTTTATGTTCAAGCAGAAGAAGAGGAAGTGCACGCAACTGAAGAGGTGCCAAGTTCTCTGCAAACAGAGTTTGGTAAACTTGAAGCATAACAATCTAAACTTCTTTTTCCAGGGCACTTCCTCATAGCATAGAGCATAATTCAAGTAAGAAAGCAAGCACGTATATTTCCTACATAAGGAACAACATATAGACCAAATATTAAACATCACGTTATGGCAGCAATGCCTTTACATGTCTTAGAAGCTACTGCAAAGAGAAAACTGGGTCAGAGAAGCAGACCTTACAGTCTGTCTGCCTACAGACCCCCCAAAAAAGTATTGCATTGGAGAAAGCACTGGAAGATGTTGCAAGTCTGGCCCCTTTCTTGTTGACTAAACCTGCTATTTCACTTACCGGGATTTTAAGCCAGCACCAGACTCTCACCTACCATCAGTACCACTCTCCTTCCAACTATGCCATGCAAAAAGACCCCTTGTTTCCTCTAACCCAGGTGCACATGCTGTACTCCATGTCTTTGACAGCCCATACGTCTGTCCCTGTTGTTAATACACTTCTCTTCCAACTCTACTACAAATCAACACAAAAGCTTTCAGCAAGTATAAATCACAACTTCCAATACCCTAAATTCCTATAGCCTAAGTTGTCCTTTGTTGCAGCACATTTTATTGTCTTCCATAACCAGCATCAGACAAGTATAATTTTACCAAGTGGTCATTTTGGCAAATTAAACCCAGCCCAGGCCCTTCTACTTAACAGTCTGCCATATTTTTATGCTGATCAAAGGCCTCCAAGTTTAATCTCTTAAGAAAATTGGGAAAGCTGGCAGAACTTCTATTGTAAAGCCCTGATTACTTTGCAGTGTGCCCCTGGTCTGAATTAAATTGAATTTTCTGACCATTCATCTAGTAGTCTGCAAAACCACCCATTTGGACAGACTTAGCTTGGAGGGACAAGGACAGGTACCCTGTGATATGGCACAATGCAAGATTTGAACTGACTAAAGAAGCTGGCCATAAAAAGGGACAAAAACACAACTCATGAAAATAATTGATGGTCCAGCCTAGCTTTGGATGGATATGTTTCATTCTCTTTTCTGTTTTGAGAGAGAAAGAAGAAACCATAAATACCCAATTTTCAGTTTTTTAAACTCTATAAAACATCTGAGCATTTCTCCATCCCCTAACATTCAAAACAGATTCCCTGGAGAGGAGCTCTGCCCCAGCATACTTTAAAGAATAGCTCCCTCTTACTGATTAATGAAATTTAGTTAGAAAGAAAACCTTACAGTACAGATGGTGAGAGTAGACAGAGACAGTGGGTTTTAGACAAAAGGCAGTGAAATGCAGCTATATCGAACTTCTAACACTGTTCTAGATACAACAATAACATGAAGGAAAGACTGTCCTTTCCTATTTTGTTCACATCCCATCCGTTATGCCACTTTGTCAGCTTCTTTACTTGCTCTTTAGTGAGTTAAAAAAGCAACAGGGAAGAGCTACCACACGAGAGTATCTACCAACACCGGCCAGGAGATAAGCAAGTGTTTTAAATGCATCTTGGAGAAAGGAGGGGATAACAAGGAAAAGCTGTATGGATTAAATCATTATTGTGGCTACTCTGTTTATCCCATATGGTTAAAACTGCTGATGTGGGTCATTTTAGGCAGCTTCGCAAGCAAGGCAGTACGGGGCTCCTGCGTCAGCTTCCCTACCATGCTGCACAGAGAAGGCCCCTCTCCAGAAGCTGACCACTATGCCTAGTCAGTCTCTTCCCCTTCTCTCAGTAAAAAGTTACTTCCCACAGTTCTTAAAGACAGAAGGGAAAATGATTTTAAGAGGGGAAAAAAAAAACAACGCCTTTTGCCATAAGCTACATCTCCATTAGAAGGCAGTGGCCCCTATGAGAAAGGCCTCGGTGTCCCACTACACTGAAAAACTATTGCTGACCTAATCAATAAACACAAAGCTCATGAAGCAGGTGATGAAGACAACACCATCTCTCATTTCCACACCCAGTGAAAAAAATTGCAAAAGCAAAGAGGAGTGGGCAAACAGCACTGCAATCAGTACCTCAATCCCTCTAGGATAGCTCTTTAATCATGAATTTCTCTCATTGCTTTTTAAAAAAAAACATCTGTGCTAGCCCACACCACCTATTCAGCAAATGTGGCTGACTCTTCCTGATTCTCACCCTCAATCCCCAGGTTAAAAATTTCAATTTTCCATCACAAACAGCAGTCAGCAGTTACTGCTATCCCAGCAGTCCACCAAACAAATTAGGAGGCAGAGGGTTACAATTTAATACCTCATCCCTGTTTGCTATCATTTGCTACCTCATTTAGACAAAAATGAAAAGCGATGTAGGCAGTGTAATAGTAGGACTCCAATGCTACAGTTGCTGACTACAGACCTTTTTGTGCTTAATGCTCTACAGATGAACAAAGGATGACCCCTCCTCCTCACCGCTTACAAAATCAGGCAAAAGTTTCTCAGTTGTTCAGTTCCGACTGACCTCATAAAGAATAGTACAATGTTAACTACGGCCTCAGCACGCTAGCTGCCCAAATTCGGGTGTTTCTGTGGATGTCATAATCAGAGAGGGCTTTCCAGGTAAAAAGAGAAAACTAAGATAGTTCCTAATTATGGGAGACCTCTCATCATGATGGGTAAAAACAACAGCAACAACAACAAAGGTACTGCATTGTGGCCCAGTTAGGGGATGGAGCCAAGCACCTTCTTGCACGAGACTACAGGTAGGGCCCTGAAGGACCTTGAAAGCAGAGATAAGCAACCTACGTTTGAAGCTACAAAGACAGGGAGCCAGTGGAGCAATGCAAAACTGGTCAGGCAGTAGCAGCTGCTAGGAACAATGACTGAGTGGGTTGCCTCTTCCTGCAACATGCAAAACGGGTACATACTCAGCAAGACTGGAGAGGCTAAAGCCAACAAGAAGGTGATCACAACAACAAAGGAGTGAAACGAGGTGGTCTTGGATGGGATGAGTGTTAGCTGTTTAGTTAAACAGTACCATCCTAGAGATTGTACAGCATGCCTGCAGGAGATGGCCTGCTAAAGGAAATGAAGAAACTGGAGGTGAATAGAAACTACATTATTGGTCAGACAGATGAGACGGGAGTATGACTCACAGCTGTCAAAAAAAATAGTGTGAGCAAGGAATTTGTGGGTTTTTTACATGTCAAGCTTGATGTTGACACATAAATATCAAAACCAAGTTTCATCAGGCAAAGGCTGATTTTATTTAGAGCCAGGAGACAGTGAAGAGTTGAGACATCGTAAAGAACTGAGCCACAACTGAATTTGAATTTGATTGTAAGACTAGCGACGAAGTGCTGTAGGATAAGACTAGGGCTAAAGGATGAAGCTAAACCAGACCTGCAATGCAAGCCAGAGAGCAATGAAGATAACTGGAAGGATATACAGTCAAGACTGTTTCAGCAGGCAAAGGAGAACCAGGTCAAGACAGTTTCAAAAAACAAGGTATTCTGAAAGCAGTGAACTGTACCAAGCAGAGGAGAACCGAGGGAGGGTGCTCAGAGGTTAGAGGACAGCAGAGAAACTAGCGCAGAGCTCCACGACAGGACTGCAGGGCCACCCGAGCATTGGTGAGCCTGAAGATGAAAAAGGATTCCGAGGTTGTCTGAGAGGCAAGTGTAGTCAAAGGATTTCCCATCAGCAGTAGATCAAAGACAATAAAGCAGGCTTTGACTGTGTCAGAAAGAGCCACATAAGAGTTATAAAGTAAGATGAAGAGGGTAAGGTTACTGAGGAAAGTGAAAGATTTGCATGAGAAGAGCAGACAGAGTTGGTACAAATATGACAAGGAAGAGAAGGAAAACATCTATGCTAATACACAGGAGATTTCTAATCATTGACTTCATGCAATAAAGCAGGAACTAGGAGTTATAAATTCTTTCTTGATTTTAACAGCTTACAGTAGACTTGCACCAATTTTCAAAATTACAGGCTTGGGGAGGGTTGCTTGGTTGTTTGGTGTTTTTTTTCTTTTCCTTTTTTTTTAAATCAAAACACAAAAGCACCATCTACACCAATTTGAAAAAAAAAAAAAAAAATCAGACTTCAAAAGAACCAAAGTCAGCAGATTATTTTTTTTTAATATTCTAACATAATTTAAAAAAAAAAAAAAGCTTTTGTGTTCTATGCAGTAAATGAGGGATGGATGGGTTTGCTGTACCTTCTGTGTCCTCAGGTAGGGGGATACAGGCACAGCCTCACACTTAACAAAACGAAACAAACAAAAAAAAAATCAGATTTCATGTTTGAAAGTTGAACAGCTGGATGGCAATCTGTAGAAGACATCCCCAAAAGCCACTTTTTCTTCAGAGCTCCATAGACATCTTTTTCACTCTATTTGGAAAAACCTGTTTAAGTCTATGCAAGAAACTAAGGCTACAACTGCTAATTATAAAGTCAATTTGATACTAATGTAGAATATCTGATAGCTAAGTACCTTCACTAGAATAGAGCTCTTTTCTAACAACAGATCTTTAGGCAAGCTAAAATTAAAATCTGAGGTTAATGTTGAGAATGAAACAAGAATATGAAGAACAAAAATTTTTGATTGTTTAAAAACAGAACAACCCCAATTTGAGTTTCTTAAGGCAGATTTCCCCAATTGCTAAGTAAGCCTAGTTTTAAATACAAATTTTCAGAAACACTGCCACCCCTCTGGTGCCTCCCTCCCAAAGTGCGGCAACAAGCAAAAACTTCCAAATAGGAGCAAGTTTACTTGAAGAGGATACAAACCATTAAAATAATTAATAAAAAGTAGTAAGTAAAAAAACCTCTTCTGCTCTCCCAGCTGCCAGATCGACAAAGCTGCATGTGGCTCAGGGAGCAAGAACAGTTTGGCAGAAAATAGATGGTGTTCCCCCAAAGCAAATAACAGTTAAAGCTTCTTGTTACAGTATGTGCTTGTATTTAAAGTCTGTTAAAAACCCAAAACATCCATTATACTTTTAAGATTTTAAAAAACAAGATGTGCTACTCATTTAACTACTTGTAAGTATGTAAAATCCCTACAGGAATCTTTATTCAGACACTGCCTCAAAATGCCCCAGCTCTGTACAGTAGCACATCCTGTGAGCTTTACATTATCAAAGGCTAAGTGTACCTGAAATCAGGTTTAAACCTCTCTTACCTCAATGTCAAGTACTTCCACCGTGTTGTCCAACATCTTTATTTTGATCGGTAGGTCCCGCTCATGTGTTTTGGCAGGCGATGATGCCATTGCAGTAGAGAGGTTCTGTCCTGGCTCCAAGGTACTCACTCCTGTGGTCTTTTGGACACCCAAACGAGAGCCAGGAGTCTGCAGGACTCTGTATGTTCCTTCTATCTCTCCCATCTTTCAACAGCAAGCAGAGTCTAAAGAAACCTGGAAGAAAATAGAGGATTACAGCCTGAAAGATAGTTTTCCACCGATATCCCATATGAAAATGCTACCCACCGAAACACAGTCACACACAAAGTCCTTATCTAATGCTCTTCATCCTGCTATCAAAACCAATAATAAAGTTGATGAAACTCTGGTCAAAAATCCAGCTGCTGGGAAGAAAGATAAGTGGCAAAAAAAAAATAACTCTTCCAAAACACAGTTAGGAAATAGGATACTCAAACCTGCGCCCTCCACCCTCCTTACACACTGACATTTTAATTTCCAGTTAACTTTTCTGCCAATTTACCTCCCTAAACCAGGTCACCACAGTACGAACACTGCTGACAGCACAAGAAAAGCCACCTGGAGCAGGCCATGGAGGGAAAGACAGGACTCTGCCTTTCACTGGTACCTAGCCCTCCCATTGACTTTGCTACAATATCGGACCACACCCCGAAATAACAGGAACAATTAACTTTCTTCATCCCCCAAAATGATGACTCATGCAAAACCGTAACTACTCCAACCAATGCTGGCAGCTCAGAGCCTTCGTAATGCAGATTTCTGCTGCAGATAACAGTTCTTCACCTTATTAGCAAACCTGCACTGTACCCAGACTAAGTCAGTGGGCAAAAACCTCAATTACAAACATCTACGCTAGTTCAGGTAGACCAACTCCTACATTGTGATCCTTACTTTCATGGTTTCATGGCAGTTGTTACAGAGCAAATGTTTAATTTGACATGGAGAAAAAAAAAAATGTGTGCCTCTCTCTGCCTCTCCTGTACCACAGGAACAGTGGCAACATTTGCACCTGGATCGCAGCAGGGTCTACGTGAATGCGAGGCATGTGTGCTCAGGATGCAATGCACCCAACAAAGCCACTGCCCCACGCTCACCACTGGCACGAAGTATTTGGCAACAACGTGCAAGGCGCTCAGCAGAAATGCACATGGAAACCGATAGGCTCCTTGGTGCTTTTGGTTGCATTTCCCAAATACCATGCTATGTCTGAACAATCAAAAGTATGTGGTTACTGACGCTGGGACAGCCTTCGCGTGGCCACCACACTACAAAAAATTCAATGAAGTGTTAGATTATTGTTTTGTAATAAACGTGTTTTGTCTAAAAAGGAGAGAGGCAGATCATGAAAACATTCCTTTGTCCCTCTACGCTTTGAGTAGGTAGGCAACCCGCTCTGTGGATTCAAACGGAGCCAGCCTTACATGTTGTTAAAAATTTGGGGGGGGGGGTAGGTTTTAATCCTTGCACACATTGAGATTGGTCAAATGTCTTCCTGGCTTGCAGATCAGTGGGTTTCAATGTTATGGGGGTTTTTTGCTTTTTAAATTTGCAGACCCCTGTACAGATAAACTTGTCACAGGAGAGGAGACAGATGCCTCCTCCCTAATTACACCTACCACAAGGCTTGTTTGGCTTAGCGGTCTCTCAGAGCCCTTGCAAGCACTGCAGAGCCCTGCCTGAGCAGCACAGCTCAAGACCACTGCAGAGATGCCTCCAGCCTCCCGGCTGATGACACACGTGACGAGAAAGCGTGAGAAGGATGATCTCAACCTTAAAAGTGTGTGTACGCTGCCCAGTGCCCGACCTACCAGTTTTAGGTGACAAATTAGCAGAAAGTTTCTTTCTCAGACCGTTTTGTGCATATCCTTTCACTGAACTTCCCAGTTTGTGTGGCCACACAGCCAAGGAGAAAAACTTTTAGGTCATAAATTTTAAAGCTACCACAACAGCAAAAATCACCAGAGACAGTTGCCCAGGTTACACCTCTAATAACTGCTAACCTGAATAGAAACCATAGCTCAGTGTCATCTATATCTCCTTGATACTCTGTCCCTTTTAACTTAACTGTATGGTAAGATTTTGCTACTGCCATTCAGAAGCTTATGAGCAACTGAAGTTGCCCAGAATCAGCCATACTCCTCACAAGGCTATTTATTAGACAACCGCTCTTCAAATTAGCGCTCTATGAACACATTCACCCTGTTCTGAATAAACAGCTACTGGAAGGCATAGACCCTGCAGTTACTCACAGGAAAAAGATGTGAGCAGCAACAGCTGAGACAGTGCACAGAGCAGCCCTGCAGCAGAGAGGCTTCAGTAGGCTCCCCTCCAGCTGAAGCCAGCCAGTTCCCAAAGGCAAGGCAGGTAGGCCACCCAACTCCGGACTAAACAAGGAGCTCCTGGGTACTTTTACTAGCTTTGGTTACTAGCCAGGAGAGACTAAAGTCATGTCAAGCAGAAACTGGAGATGTCAAAGACCTTCCTCGCAGGTGTTAACAGGAAAAGTGAACTCAACGGGGCTCGACCAAGCACCTTGCTGATGACACATTCCTAACAACATTTACCACTAGACTAGTCCCCAGCCAGCATATATTCAGATTTTTAAGGTCTAACAAGCACTCAGGCAGAAAACACAATGTGCAGAAGCAAGGCACATTTCCCTAGAAGAGCAGTGCCCTGCCTGCCGTGTGGCAGTTGTGAGCATCTCCCCACGCCACATCCAGTTCCCTCCCCATGCATGCTACTAATGCCATTACAATTATTAAAAATTCCCAAATAGCCTGGCCTGCTCCAACTGCCTCAAAAACCAGAAGCGGGAGAAGTATTAACCAAGCCAAGCACTACTTCCAATTTCACCACCAATTATAGTTACGTATCGTGTTTTATGTAAGCTGACTACATATGATGTTTCTTAACAATAACCATTGTGCGATGATTTAGGAAGCGTTTCAGTTTAAGGGGCTGACTAAAGGAAAGGCTGAGGAAAGTGAAAGAGTGAAGCCTAAGATGGGCTGCAAGCATTGGGAAGAAAGAGAGGCTCTATGGGCAGAGCAAAGAAAGCGTCCAACAGCACTGAGAGCCTCCCACCCCAGGCGAGCCAGAACAAGGTCTCATTTACCTCCTCACCAAAGCAAAACTAAAATGCAGTTACCACAATATTAGCGGTTCTAAGAAAAAAAATCTTCATTGCATTCACCCCTCCCGGACTTCTTTGCACCAAGTGCTTAACGTGATAATTTCCTATAAACCGGGACCAGGCATCAAAGCTAAATCAGCTCCCTGAAGCACAGTGACAGAATGACTGTTGCTCTCAGGCCCAAGTAAAAGAGCAGCTGGGAACACAACTTACAAAAATCGAGGCAGCTATGTACTTTTTGTTGCCTTTTTGAAATGGCTTCAAAGTCACAATGAATTTTATCTTCTACTTGGATGAAATAAACTTATTTTTCAGAAGCAAGATAGCATTTTTCAGCTAGCAGCAAATCTGGAAAGGCAGCTTACACCCAAGGATATGCCTGTGCAAGATTCCAAGGGGTTTCAAATGAACTCCTCTGAGCACGGTTTTCAGTCAGTCACTACGATGCTCCATGCCTCACCTAAGCAGAAGGCTGGTCTCAAGTAACACCAGTTTCCCAGCTCCCAGGTATGAGAAGGGTGATCCCTTCCTCCCGCAGGAAGAGATCCCTGCCACCTGCGCACAGTGGAAGCCCGCACAGAGCGGCAAGGAAGCACTCTCAGCAGGAGCTCTCAAAGCAGGTCCCTTCAGTCCACCAGAAGCAAACTTTAATTTTTTACCTTTTTCACCAGGCAATAGCATCACCACACCAAGGTGGCACCAAGGGATGTATCAGGAACCCAACAACTGCAGCAAAGAGGGATGAAGACTATGAGTGCCCCAGCCGCACCAGGAGAGACATCTCTCTCTGAAACCCGGAGCCCTCACTCCCATTACAAACACCGAACACCATCCCTCGTCACGACCGCGTAAGGGGTCTCACGGCTCTCTCCTGCAACGGTGCAGCAGCACCGTGTGCCGGGGACCACAGGCTTGCCTGCAAGGAGATGGATGCGCAGGGAGGGTGGAGAACGACCGCAGCTGGTCCCTGCCAGATGAGCGGGGCTTCAGGAGCGCTTCTCCAACTGATTACAGGGAATCAGCGGGGCGGTGCAGCACTACCCCCTCGCACCCCCGGCACTGCGCCCGGCCGGCGGCGGGGGTCCCTCGCAGGGAGGCGGATGCGGAGAGGATAGGACAGGCCGGAGCACAGGTGCGCAAACACTCCCAGCCCGAAAAGAAAGTGGCGAAACCGCCCAGGCCGGGACCCGGCAGCCCACTGGAGAGCACGCTCCCGAGCCCCCCGCCAGCCAGAACCCCCCCCCCTCCTCAGGGCTGAAGGAGCGAGGGCCGCAGACCCTCCGGCGGCGCGGGCAGGGCAGGGCACGGCAGGGCCGGGGCCCCTCGCGAAAGCCTCCGCCCGGGTCCTCAGCGCACGGCAGCGGCCGCAGGCGGCGGAAGCGCCCGACGCGCAGGCGGGCCGGGCCGGGCCGGGCCGCGCCGCTGGCCTGGTGCGCCGCTCGCCGGCAGCCCCCCTCCCAGTTCCCGCCCCGCCGCCCGCTCCCCCCGGCCCCGCCGCCCGGCCTGCGGGTCCGGCTGCCGGGACGGCTCGGAGCCGGCCCGCGGGGAACGCCGCGCCGCGCCGCGCCTCACCTCACCTCAGCGCCAGGGGCCGGGCCCGGCCCGACCGCGCGCCGCAGCCCCAGCCCCGTCCCCGCGCAGCCCGCGCGCACTGGCCCAGCGCCGGCCCCGCCCCGCCCGCCGCCATTGGCCGGCCGGGGCCGGGGGCGGGGCCGCGGGTTCCGGGGGCGGTGGCGCGGCGCGGCCCGGCCCGACCTGTGCCTCTGCCGCCGGCAGCGGGCGTGGAACGGAGCCCCGGGATCGGCCCGGGGCATCTCGGCCCCCGCCCTGCTCTTACTTCCATCTGAGTCCCCCAGGGAACGTTGGCAGCGGAGGAGAACCCGTGCGGCGGCTGCGGGAGGCCCGGGGGGATGCAGGCCCCCTGCGCCCGGAGAGAGATGGGGGGAGGAGGGCTGTCCGTCGGCCCTACCCGCTCCACCCCCACCCCCCCAAAAAAACCCCAACAAAACAGAAACCTGGAATCACGCAGCCGGACGGACCGAGGCACCCCAAGCCGGCCGGGGCTCTGCCTGGGGCAGCAGAACATCGGCAAGTGCAGCAGCTGCTGAGATCCAGGCAACACAGCTCGTAGGTTTTGCCTTGAATAGCGAAGATCGCGGGTTTCCAGCTATTTTCACGAGCAGACCGATTTTAAATAGGGATAGAAAGAGCCGCAGCGCTGCAGAAGGGGAGAGAAGACGTGGGTGCTGCACCCATGTGCCAAGAGCCGGCCCAGCAGCATCGGGCGCTGCAAAGGGGCTGAAGAGCATCAGAACATCCTCCTCCTCCTCGGTCCCCAGCCAGCAAGCCGGTCCACCAAGTACCGCAGACGAGAAGCAAACGCTGCAGGAAATTCAGCGCAGGATGAAGAGAGTTCTGCCTGAACACACCTTTGCACCTTCGACGTTCGGAGTCTGCTCAAAAGCAGATGGCAAGGCCTAGCGATAATGGGGCGGCCAGGGAAAGAGCGGTCCCTGAAAAGGGGTGCCTTTGAGAAACACCCCCGGTCACCCAGAGGGACCGCATCTCCCAGCAGTCTGCTCTTCAAGACAAGAAACAACAGATACTTGGATTTCTCTAGGAAAGGGTTGATGGCCAATAGCACAAGAAATGCCAAGAGCCACCTTGTTTCTGAGAACCTGACCTTTTCACAACAATTTGAAAAACAAAATATTAGCATAGCATATGACTTTTATATTAACAAAACACATAAATCATGCAGAACAGCCCTTTCAACCTGGAGCAGCTTCACCACTCTCACCCACAGAAAGAAGCAACTCACAAATTTAATGAGTAATTCCTGACTAGCAACATTCTCCTCTCTTTAAAAGAAAAAAGACACAAGGTTTTAAAAATATGTCCCATTATTTCTTCTCCTTAAAAAGTGAAATGGAGCTGAAGAACCTCATGCATACAAAAAAAAAATCAGGCAAGTTGCAAAAGTATACACAGCATTTTAGATAACTCCATTCGTAAAAACATTTGTGATTCCAATAAACTGAAGTGCTTTCATAAGTGAAATGGATGTTTCGATATCCTGGTTTGCCTAGCATTTGCATTGCTCTTCCATAGGCAATGAAAATGGAGTAGTTGATTTTATTTGCAGCTTAAGCACTAATACAGTTTCACATCCTTTAAAGTGTAGACACTTCAGAGTAATCTTCCTTTCTGTCACTGACTTTAACATCTAAAAAGAGCACAAAACCTTTCTTTTGCAAGTTGGAGAACAAATCTCATGTGATCACTTTAAAAGCAATCAGAGAGGAAGCAATAATTACAGACACAGTAAAGTCTTTAGAAGCGTCAACAGCCTGCTGTTTATGCTTCGCTGTATATTGCTAACTTTTATTGCTCACACAAACCACACGTAATTTACTGCGCTGAAACAATCCAGTAATGAAAAGGCACCAAAGGTTGTGTGTGTTCGAGTGTCCACATACCCAGTACCTCTGTTTCTACATGCACCTCATTTCTAGCCTTTCTACGCACCACAGGCAAAAAAAATATTTTTTGTCATAGCATGAGGAGTTTAGCAGGATGCACAAGTATTCCTCCGAGACCAGTTGACTTGCCATGAACCAGAACCTTAAGAAGTCTGTCCTTTTCATACCCTTTTCATTCCCAATTCTTCAGGGCAGACAATACCATCCATGCTGATGGTACCTGGCAGCTATCGCTGCCTAGATGCTAAAACCTTTCTATAACAGGTTTTCTCATATATGTGTGTATATATCTATATATCTATATATCTATATATATATATCTCATAGAATGGTTTGGGTTGGAAGGGACCTTCAAAGATCATCTAGTTCCAGCCCCCCTGCCATGGGCAGGGACACCTTCCACTACGCCAGATGGCTCAAAGCCCCATCCAACCTGGCCTTGAAAGCTTCCAGGGATGGGGCAACCACAGCCTCTCTGGGCAACCTGTTCCAGTGCCTCACCAACCTCACAGTGAAGAACTTCTTCCTTACATCTAATCTAAATCTGCCCTCTTTCAGTTTAAAGCCATTACACCTTGTCCTATCACTACATGCCCTTGTAAAAAGTCCCTCTCCAGCCTTCTTGTAGGCCCTCTAGAGAGAGAGAGAGATATTTAAGAAAACTATAACATACATACAAGTCACTGTAACAGGTGACTTCTCCCTCTTAGAAAAGTCACCACCCATTTTCACACTCCTCCCCGCATGCTTAAGAAGCAGGCTATGAAGGGACATGGCACCACCTGCCATCTTCAGTTCCTTCCACCAGAAGCAGGGGAAGGGACAAGAAGGGACAAGACTCCACTTTTATGAGCTAGAAGACAACAACAGCTCTGCACTCACTGAATCATTTGGCAGGGAACTGGCCGTGAACAGATGATGCAATTCCTGCTCCCAACCAAAAAGGGTACAAATAGGAAGTGCCTTACCAAGCTGAACCTCTGTGCTACACACTTGGTTGTTTACAAAACTGCTCAGCAACTGGAATGCACAAAACGTGCTTGAGACATGGTGTTTGGTGACTGGATCTGAAACCTAAAAGAGGGAATGGATGGTTATCTAACCCACTACACATGGACTCGGCAATATGTTCCTCACAGCTATCCACAAAGACCTCTGAGTTTCCTTAACTCCCATGAAGGCAAATTTTCTGACCATCCAGGCAGTTATGTTTTAATCCTTTACAGGAGAAGGAAGTTTAGAGAACAAAGCTAGAAGAATAATGTCGTTACACATGAAAGTCAGCTGTTGCTGTTGGAAGGATGCTGTGTCAGGACAAAGTACAATTTTATCCTTGTGAGATAAAAAACTGATAATGAGGTGTAACTCATTCACTCAGCTAATATTACAGATAACCTACACTATATTGTCCTCTTGGCCTGAGTGGGACAATTAGAATTACCCTTCTACTACACTATGATGTCATCACTTTCTTTAATCACCCTCTGGATGAGGGTGGAGGAAGTCCTTCAAAGCAGGTTTCTTATCCAACCAAGAAAAACAGTAGCTGGAAAAGCTTCTTCCTGTTCAAATTCTTCATTATGGCAAACAGAAACTCTGCAGACTGAAAAATTAGACTTATTGCTAATTTCATTAGCACATATTTTCCAAATACATACTACAAAGTTTTGTTTCTTAGAGCTCTCCTATCTCACAATGACAAGACAAGCAATTCCAAAAAATTTTATGATGTCTCCCCTTCTGTCTATAGCAGAAGATAGGTACAGCTGGGAATGGAAATAGTTACAATCATTTAAGCCAGCATTTTGTACCATGTACACCACGCTTCCCTACTTTACCGGGGCTGCTCATCACCAGTTCACTTCTCTAGCATGTTGCACTGGGGCTGTATAATGACAACACGTGTAGGCGTGCCAAGGCTGAAGATGTGAAGACAAATTGGTATGGGTTTCATTGCAGGTGGGCCAACCCGAGCACCAGAATCCCTGGGGGGAGCAGGTTCACAGAGCTTTGAATGCCACAGTTCACTGCTGTTGTCCTACTTTGGTTCAATGTAGTGCAGTGCCTTGTGCTACAATTCTCCCGTCAATTACTACCTAGAGATATTCAACAATTTGCTGTACACATCATTAACCTAAGCCTAAGCGCAGTGTTAGTTAGGACCAACTGCAAGGGCTGATAGCTTTCTTCACAGGATGATCACTCTTTTCCCATCACCTTTGAGGACCTGGTGTCACAGTACCAGCTGTAGAGCACCTCAGACGTCCACCAAGGGAAAAATTCTCATTTCCACAAATGTGTTCATATCTTTGGCTGACTGTCATGACAGTTAGTGACTACCCTGGTCATATTCCTGATCTGAAAGTGTTTCATCCTGGAAGAGCTCAGTCAAGTACTTTCCAGTTTGTAACGGTCGGTGCAGCAGAACCAGACAGGAGACTAGTTGTCTTGTCCCACCAAACCCTTCTCTGGATTGCCTTCCACATTGACTCAGACATCTCAGTAGAAACTGCACTACATGGATTGGCGAATCATTCCTCAACCTGTCTCTTCAGTGATAAACAAGTTCTCTACCTAACAGCTCAGAATTATATCAGACCACTTCTCAAATAGGAAAACCAAGCTAATTTCAGCAATTATAGCCAGGTGTTGTTCTGTACTCACAGCTCACTTGTACCCCAGATGGTAGGAAAATATGAAAAAGAAGAGAGTGAAATCATAGAATTTGATCAATACACTGATTTGATCAATACAATGATCATAAGCAAAGGGCAAAAGGCTCAAGCCAATACGAACAGGAATTGCTGGGTAGCTGAAGATTTGATCGGTGTGATCAGCAAAAAGAATGAGTAACACAGACATACCTGTACATATCATTTTCTGGAATTCCTCTCTTACACCAGGTTCACTTACTCTTAAAGTTGACCTGGAGGCACAGGAGGCATACTGTTCTTCAACACTAATGAGTGAAGATACTTCAAAAACAGGCAGAATGCACCTTGTTCTACTGGCAGAGATACAATGTCAAAGGTACTCATCATTAGCAGCATCTTGCTAAACCCACTACAGAAACTAATTTCCATGCTACAGAAACTTGTAGACTCTTTGAGGGGGGGGGTTCCACTTCCAATCTTAACTACTTCTGCCTCCCCCACCCCAGTCATGATATAGCACTTCTCACAGGGAACTGAGACAACCCTTTTGGGCTTTTCAGGTCGCTCCCCTTTGAGGCATTTTTTGCGAGCCCTTCTACACACACTCTACCTAGCAATTACATTGCCCTTTATAAAGTGCAAAGTCCACTAGCCTCGGACTATGACCTAGAATTAAACCTTCAATATTAACAAATTCTTTAGAACAGGCATGGGCACTTAAGTACAGGAAAAAAATTCTGCTACTCTGCTAACAGAAAAAATTAGTGGATGCAATCCTTTTTTGCAATCACCTACTTTGACTTTCATCATCGTATCTGTATTTTAAGTTAGCTCTCATGGTGAAAGTGGCAATTACACCAAACAAATTAAGCACAACATATGTTCATACCTGTGCGCGCGCACACACACACACACGCAGGCACCTGCTCTGCAACTTCTTTCAGTCTGATTAATGTACCTGCCTAAACATGTTCTTCTTGCCCAGAAGGTTCAGTCTATAGCCAGCAGCAGTTCTGAATCAACAGCACAAAAACGAAGAGCATACACAAGCTACAAGCTGCAAAGTAATACGGCTGCTGAGCCACAAGACCGAAACAAAAGTCCAGGCAAAAACTGCCAACCGTGGCACCTATTTTCTTCATCTATAGGTAGCCCCAAAAGAACAGACACAGTCCAATCGCACATTGCCCCCATGTGGTAAATCCTTCCTATTGCAGAAAAGCATAAATATCCCTAGAATTCCCCTAAATTTGCTTTAAACTGAATCCCAAGATTTTCCAATAGATGTTAATTCTTTGACTGTAACAGCCTAAACATTAACGAAACAGTAATTTTTACAACATTGCAATTTATTTCTCTTTTTTACTTAACAAAACCTGCACAGTGAGGTTAACCAAGTATGTCTGAAGCAGCAAGGCCTAAAAAAATACCCCATACAATTGGGAGTGTCAGAAAGCTCCCCCCCCCCTCTTTTTTTTAATCTCATTGAGTTTCATCTAATTTCCCTACCCATAAAATCAGACTAGTATTTGTTATCTCAGAGGAGCTGCACAAGGGTTCAATCCAGTCACGACTTGTACAGTGCTTCAAAGATCTACATCAAAAACTTCTGTAAGTGGTCGGGGAGGGAGAGGGTGCGAAACAAGACATCACCAAACAGAAACCACCACTCCCCCAAAATCTGAAATTCTAACAAGAAAAAAAGATCACCTCTTTTTCACATACCAATAAATTTTAGTCGACACAACTACATGAAAGCCCGATTAATGTACGTTTCAAAAAAAAGTATCATAACTATAAAGGAGAGAAAGGCCTAGTCCTATTTCATGGACGGATACTTCAGAACAAAAAGAAAAATTAAGGATCTACAAACACTAATCACAGATAAGTGTGGCAACTATTTTACCGCCAAATAAACCCAACTTGAGGTTTTCAGTAACACTAACTGTGCTACCTTAAGTTACTTTCCAAAAAATGAGGCAACCGAATGGTAGATGGCTAGCAAACCAGTGGACTGTTAAGATTCCTCACTCTGCCCCCCAAACCAAGCAAATTGTTCCAGCTGTTTGCGCCAGGAACCAGAGGGCGTAACTCCCCACGGACACCGAAAGGCAGAAATCGAGCGAGGCCCAGGGCTGCGCACAGCTTGTCAGACACATGGACTGCCAGTCCTGCAACGCTGTTTTTCTGCGTTTCAAAGTAGATAAAGTAGGCAGCCTGAAACTGTTTGCTGGGCATGCAATGAAGACTAAAACCAGTTTTCTTGCTCTGGGTATAAACTTCCCAAAGAGAGTGCTAGTCAGCAAGCTAACTGCTTCACTGAGATACCACTGGCAAGCCAAACCGCATGTTCTCTTCAGGGGAAAAAGCTCTGAACTTGGAGCAAGTACCGCTACAGGAACAGCTTGGCCTGGGTTTTAGGCTCTTCCTTATGGAAAAGCATCTTAAAAGTAAAAATTAATCAAAAACATTAAAACAACAGGGGAATTGCAAATTACGAGGCACAGGAGTGGGCACGTTCTGAACAAAGTGCTTTACTGTCAGTGCCTTTCCCTTTTTTTAATAACCATGCTGTTGAAGCAGCACAGTATCTGTTTTAATGAGTGTTTTGCATTAGCTCTCAGGGTGTGTTTATTTACTCATTCTATAGAATATGCTGAGTTATCTTCACATAACTTGGGAGCTCCTCCATTTCCTACATGGGAATTTTCCCATGAATTTTTGGCTTCTGCTTATAAAAATGAGGCGATTCCGTCTCTTTGCCCCACCGGCCTCAATTTGTTTCTCAATAAAAACCAGGAGGACAGCCAGCTTACGGCACTTTAAGCACGATACCTCAACACAGCAAAGTTGCTAATGGCTGGCATGTCTTATAACTCAAATACCTCTGACTTTTTGCCATACTTTCCTTCCTGCGACTTATGTGGTTGAGCAGAAATTTGTATCTGGCAACGTGGACCCCTCTCGGAACACAGCCATACCTTAAATCTGATGTGCCAAGCACCGATTACATCACCTGAGAAGACAGGTGCAAAGCTGAGGATCTGAGAAGGGCTGAGACTAGAGCATAAAAAATTAGCTGCATCAGTCCTACCAAACCATTTATACTGGGTTTCAAAGTGAGCAGGAGTAAGCCCCAGGCTTGGCAGAGTTAGTAACTCTCCTTGTTCTTTTCCTATCAAGGAGCTCAGTCTTTCCCACAGCAATCAAAGCACTGCACTTCTTGCTTTGTGGGACCTGTCTTTTATGACTGAACAGGCTGTCTGCAGGGCTGCCTCTGCTCTAGCCAGAGGTAGTTTCCGAAAAGCATGTTGTTCTCTGTCTGAGATAGCTGGACACCTCCTCCGTCTTGCTAGATTTACAGGCTCTCATTCCTGTGGGTGGAAGGAAGCTTCATTTGTCTACTGCATTTCAAGCACCGAAACTAAACTTGCAAACGTACAGCTACATCAGAAGATCTTGCCTTGCTAAACACTGTAGAAACTCCCCAACGTACCTGAAACTTTGACACACCCTTACATGGCTATGAGCCAGACCCAGGCAATTCTGTCACGTCTGGGCTGCACTGTCAACAAAGCCAGCCATCAAACCACGCCTTTGCCAAACTTTTTCTTCCTTCTCACACTCCCTCCATTCCCAGTTTCTGGACTTGACCCAGAATTACACCAAAGCTGACTTCACAGCACACGCTCTCACCTGGTTACTGTGACAACAGGCCAATTTCAGCATCTTCCAAATCTTCACATAAAAGGACACATGAGCAGGTAACAGCACCTCCCATTTTTTGGATGCTGAAGAGATTCCTTAGAGCGCTGTGCTCTGTAACAGTCTGCCTGCGTGCTCTGCCAGCAGGGTGCCACACGGAAGAAAGCTAGTCCAGTAGGACACAGCTACAATACCAACAGCTGCTCTACGACAGGGAAAATACCTGCCTCACTGGTAAACCCGACTGCATTCCCAGCCTTTTTGCCTTCTGGGCTGCCCAAATGAATAGGACATGCTGCGGCCCAGAGCCAGGATAAAGCATCTCTAGAAAGAAGCAACAGATAATGGTGGGAACAGGGCTCTAAGACAACAAAGTTGTTAGCAGAACTGTTCATTTTAACACTCCTGAGAAATGCACTCTGGAATTGTTGCCTGTGGGAAAAGCTCTACAGCAAGTTGAATTATAAAGTGGTTTAATCACCCAAATGAAACCTTTCTTTCCACTGCAAGAATCCTTTAAGAGTTTTTTTCTGGCGCTCTCTCACTGTCTGTCAAGCAGGAGCCCAGTGTTAAGCTCTTTGTGCACTGTTCCATACACAACGTTGGGAAAACAGCAAATACAGAAGATCATATAATTTCATGGAATTCTTTGTACTGAATTCTAGTAGAATGTCTTTCCAAGCGACAGTTTCAATTCTTCCCAAAGCCTTTACAGATTATATTCTTGCACATTCCCCAGACTGTCACCAATCAACAACCTTGTTTGCCCTCTATTTCAGATACTCCCATAAAGCATGCAGCATTTCATGATCTATTACCAAGTGTCCAGAAAAATGCAGAAAAAGTGACATTTTTCTTTACACAGAGGTCAAGAAACAGGAGTTAACAGATATTTTGTTCACCTTTTTTTTTTTTTTAAACCACTAAATCTGTGAAACAAACTAGCAAAATCCTGATGGCAATCCTCTTTCAGGGCACGGATGCAAGATAAACCAGCAAGAATGCCCCTGAGTAGTCAATGAAATGGACACATGAGTTGTGCCTAGCCACATCCATACTAGATGCTCAGAAAGAACCATGCAATATTTGTCTGGTCGACCACATGATAAACAGGACTTTGTGTGGTGCAGGATAGTTACCTGAAAACAAGACACTTCTCTGCACTCATGCTGTCTACTCAGATATAAACAACTCAAAGTTACAATTCACAAGTCTGAACTTCATTTCTTTCGGAGTCTTGTGAGGATATCCTACTAATTTCCAGCTTTTTTTGAAGATAAAGCAATAAAAAACTCCATCCCTTTTTGCATTTTTGATACTGCTGCCCAGGATAGTAAACTGCAAGTGCATTGTTAAGAGAAAGGCCAAATATATAGTCCTTTTTGGTAGAATTTGTTAATGAAATGCCAAGCATTCTTTTCTTCTAGCATCACAAGACGGCTTTCTTCTCAGTCACTTATTCTGAGGTCATTAGAGTGTTTATGAAGAAAGAGAGAGCACTATGACTAATTCATCCACAGGTGTCAACTAAATGGAAAGCCTAGGAGCAAGTGGTGTAAATTTGATCTCCAGTCCAGCCATCCTAATATTCAGAATGACCTGAAACAGGTACACAAGAGGCTCTAAATGATCTTCTTCCTCATTCCTTGCTGAAGAGCCCAGGGAGTAAGCTCCAAGTACCCGCTTTAGAAAAGGGAACACTTCTGTAGGCAAGCCACTGTCACTAACCAGAACAAGAGGAACCTACAAGAATGTTACCCCAAAGGTGTGGATGAAATACAAGAAAAATGCTGGAAATTTGCAGGATACCAAATGGAAGAAGCAAAGGGCAGGAGTCTAAAGACAGAAGAGAAACATCTACTGAATAGCATAGAGACGATCAGAAGAAAATACAACCTAAGGACACTGAAGAATGGTACCAGTGGGCGAAAAGGACTGGAAAAGAAATATTCATAGAAGCACGGGCATAAAGTGGATGAGAAATGAATTCAGAGAAAAGGGTTAAAAAAGATACACATACACAGTTATACAGAAAATCTGCATCCAAATATATTCAGCTGTGTTATGCTACCACATATAAAAACATGAGTTTATCTGCATAGCCGTATACTAACAACGCACTGCAATGCCTCCAAAATAATGGGATAGCTTAGGCTTATTAAGAATATTTAAAGTAAAATAAAACTTGTTCCAGCATGTCAGCACACAAGTCAACATGCTGCCTAAAAAAATGCATTAGTGTAACACTCCTTCCAGCACTGTCAATGGCAAAACAAGGTACAAATTACATTATCAATGTGGATAGTGAGGTTTATAATGATTTGAATAATGTTTACACCAAACTATCATAATCTCTTTATTTTTTTTTTCAAGCCCAATCTTCCTTTTTCTTCCTACGTTGGAGTGTATAATAGAAAGGTTGGAGAAGACCACTGGCACTAATCCACACATTTCTGAACAGAAAGCGTACAATATGTTTACCCAGTTTTGTGAGGTGTTTCACATGTCAGTTTGGCATGCTATTTCAGTTGCTGTCCTCAATTACCATTCTTTTTGTTTACGAGCATGGAACTAACAAATCTGGAAGATTTTTTTTATAATAAATTTTCCAGTAATTATTTCATTGTGCAACTCTTAGTGTAATTCTTTTCCAGCACTCCATTCCAAAATTGGATTTGAATTCCACAAAAGTAGTCTTCTATACCTGACAGAAAGGATGTCATTGTGAAAAAAATACAATCAGTACAAACAAAAAGTCTTCTTTCAAAAAGCAGGTCTGACATATTCAAGATGCTTCCTTGCCTCTTCTCTCACTATAGCCTAAAGATGAATGTTCCTTTAATGTATCAGTTCCACACCAAATACTTCAGATAAATGAAACATAAACATACTTTAAAACCATACATGAAGGGTCACAACATGCATCAGTTTCACCCCTGTGGAGTGGTCTGACTACATAATGTGTGCCCCCCAGCAATGCAAAGCAATCCCGTACAGCAACCCAAAGCAAGCTGTCCAGACCAGGGCACATGCAAAAGCAACACATTCCAAATTTAAAGTACTGCTGTAAAATCCTCTGGTATTAACAGCGAGCTCAAGAATCCAAAGACAAGGTGTCCTGGTTTCAGCTGGGATAGAGTTAACTGTCTTCCTAGTAGCTGGTACAGTGCTGTGTTTTGAGTTCAGTACAGTACGTGAAGAATGTTGATAACACTGATGTTTTCAGTTGTTGCTAAGTAGTGTTTAGACTAAAGTCAAGGATTTTTCAGCTTCTCATCCCCAGCCAGCGAGAAAGCTGGAGGGGCACAAGAAGTTGGCACAGGACACAGCCAGGGCACCTGACCCAAACTGGCAACAGGGTATTCCATACCATGGGACGTCCCATCTAGTACGGGAACTGGGGAGTGGGGGCGGGGAATCGCCGCTTGGGGACTGGCTGGGTGTCGGTCGGCAGGTGGTGAGCAATTGCACTGCACATCATTTGTACATTCCAATCCTTTTATTATTGCTGTTGTCATTTTATTAGTGTTATCATTATCATTATTAATTTCTTCTTTTCTGTTCTATTAAACTGTTCTTATCTCAACCCATGAGTTTTACTTCTTTTCCCGATTTTCTTCCCCATCCCACTGGGTGTGGGGGAGTGAGTGAGCGGCTGTGTGGTGCTTAGTTGATGGCTGGGGTTAAACCACGACACAAGGACACAGCCTGGTGCTCTTAATCTGTAACAGCCACAGGGGTCACTGAAATTGTTTCACAGGAAAAGGAACCCTAAATTATTTTGGAATATCTAGAACAAAGATCAAACACCCTTTCCCTCTCTCCAGAGATGAAGCACGATTAACTGAAGAAAACAGTGACCCTTAACACTTAAAGCACCACCTAACAACAAGTAGTTTCATTCTATGCTAACATATTAATTAAGGGACATGCAAGCTTGGTGAAAGCTGCTGAAAAAGCAAGATCCCATAGGTAGGACTTTGGCAGCTCTGGGAACACCCATAGGGAAATGCACTGTACCAATACACTTGGAGCATACAATACTCAATGACCATATTTTATGCAGGTTCATCCATGTGTTCTCTTTCAACCACATCTGCATTCCTCCTGTCTATTTAAAACATATCACCACAAACAAATTCATATTGCCAGGGTTGATTATAATAATGAACCACAACAAAAAAGTGTATTTTAGCATTTTTTTATTATAGATTTGGCTAATGGCAGTACATAAAACAGAATATAACAGATTTTTGTACCAAGAGCAAGTAATTTTTGCTACCAACTATAAAGCTCTGCAAATTCCAAAGTATTTTGACTCCTAAAATAAAAACCGTTACAATGCTGTAACAGAAGAAGAATTGTGGCCAGTTCAGCAAGCCACCAAACAACATCTACCTTTTGTCTCTGTCTTTCTTCTACCACTAGCTGAGTCTGTCTGAAACAATCTGAGAAAGGTAGTCTCACTTTTCATGTCTTACCATGAAACCATTAATTACAAGACCATCACAAGAAAAGTGAAGGGGAAATAGACCTTCAGAGACATCAGGAACACTACGAATGATTGCCCCAAAGACTTGGGAAGAAGAAGCAATTAGCTGTCTTAAGTATTTCAGTTAAAATGGCAAGTGCCATAAACTTGCTTTTTCCTATTAAAAAAACAAAACAAAACAAAACAAATATGAAAATATTTCTCCTGCTAGAATTTGTAGATCAAAAATTATTTGCCTAAGAATCAAACAGAATACTTTATCCTGATCAAATATTTTAATAGATACAAGATATTTCAAAGAATAAGACATTGCTTAAAAAAATTCCACAGGTAGTGACCAAACAGCACTAAATGCATGGACAATCTGCTTTTGTTCCCATGTTAGAAAATACAGGAAAAAACTATCAAACCAAGATACCCAGAGAGAGTTACATGTACAACCAGTCCCCCTTTGCGTACATTTTAGATTTCACAGTTTTTCTTCAAGTACGGGTTCATAGTACTATTGCAGCTTACCATACCCTACCAAGCTTATAGGTGAAAACATGCATGTCCCAGAGTTGCTCCCCTTGGCAAAGCAGACAGTGCCTGAAGCATGCTGTGTTTAAAACATTTAACAGAGAGATATCAGACAAATAGCTTAGAAGTGGACAAATACTGTGTTATCAGAAACCAGATTTGTGGCAACTGAAGAACAGCATGAGACTTCACAAAGTATTTGATGACTTAAGTTTACAGTAAGTTTTTCTGGTAAATTTATGACAACTGATTCACAAAAATATATCAAAAGAAATAAATAAGTTGTTGTGGAGTGTTTTCTGACAATACTGCCACATTACTTTGTTTCTACATATTCTTTCGAAAAAGCAAGAGAAGAACTTAGAAGTGCATGTTTTTCCATCTAAGTTTCATATGTAAATATTTGACAAAATGAGACTTAACACTTCTGTGCCTCTCAACATATAAAAAGGTTCTCATTTTCACTTTTCTCAAGGTTAGGGAAGGTCAAATTAGTTGTGCAAAACTTTGACAGTAATTCCTTTTGAGAAGAAAACTGGAGCTCCCTAGCAAAGGCTACGATGCAGGATTTTACTTCACATTTTTCAAAAGATTCAAATATAAACCAATTCATAAACAGTAGTTTCAGGCAGCTAAAAATTTCAGTTGCCTAGCAGGTTTACATTTAATCTAGCCACTTAAGTACCACTGCAATTATACATTAGCTGTAGAAATCCCATTAATTTTTTCAAAGAAACATTAAAAAAATTATAAAAGTCACAGCTGCACCTGAGCTCAAAGAAGAGAAAGAAGTTGCAATTCTACCTATTTATTAGCTGTTCAGATAACAATGTTTTGTAACAGATCAGATTAGGAAATCTGATTGCTGGCTTTATCAGAAGTGGTAGAAAAACCAACCACAGTGTATTACTGCTTACCCTATCAGCTACCACCTACGTAGCTGTGTACTATAGCTGTTATTACGTACTGCAAACACAATACCAGATATGATATGTAGTAGAAGTCCAGCCAAGCTAAAAACCAGTCTCCTTTACTATCAGTGTTAAGGAAAGTGACCTTGGCCTAAAAAAAACCCAACGACTGTAACTTACCAGAGTCACTTCCAAAGTAATACTGCTAACTCCATCTTGGAGCAAGACCTTAAAATACAGCTTGCATTGATCCTGTCAGGCACAGATCACTTTATAAAAAGAGAAGTGTGCTAGTATATATTTTATACTACAGTTAACAGTTTGCAATGCCCTAACAATAGTATGAAAATACTCATTAGGAATGATAGAACTTCTTACACATTTGGATATAGGAAACACCCATGCATAGAAAACTACTCTTTGGGGTTTACCTCATTTAACAAGATCAGCATTATTCAAGTTTATTTGGCTACAGTAATGCCAGAAAATAGCAGGACTGATTTGGGCTGACCTACAAGAAACTCTTAAAAATTATCTGCAATAGTATAAGAGATTTTAGGCAAACAATAAAGAATATACATCCCTCAAGGTTAAATCTGAAGGAAATAATGCCTGTCATCTAAAATACAGCGTGCACCCTAAAGAGGCATTTCCTCTTATTTCTTTTCTTAAGACATAAGGCATGCTTGAATTTTAGTTTGATACTTGCAGAGGCCAAGGAAATCATCTGCACTGAGCAAAGACAGAAAAAGGGCTGATCGTCTCACAGACACACACCTGTAAACACTGCAAAAAGTATAAAATTAACCTTGCGGGGATCCTTAGTGAGGCGACTATCACATGCCACTGAACAAGATATCACTGACAGCTGTTTACTTCTAAATGTGATACAAAGTTAAAGGCAGGGAGCTAATAAGCCATATTAAAAAAAAAAAAAAAGCAATTATTATCTAATGCCATATCAGGCTAGAAAAGTTTCAATGTCTATTCTGTATCCCTAATACAATGGGAAATTGAAAATAAGCTAAATAAGCTCAATATAAGAATTACTAAACAAAAACAAAGTCAAATGTGTATAATATATAAAATACCCACTGACTACATGTTATGAAATACGTATCACAAGAGTTACCACAATGCATTTCCACGTTAAACTCTAAAGCAAACTCCAAGTCACATGTTCAGCAAAAGGCTTCCTTTCTGGTGTAACACCACCGTAATTCAACTCCAGAAGTTCTCTTTTAAGTCAGAGTATAAAGTAATCTAAAAATAAGACATAAAAATACAATTTAAGATCAGCTATCTTCTTACAGTTAGAAACCCGAAAGAACTGCACACATTTTAAAAGTCACAATGAAACAATTACTTCATCATGAGTTTGAGAATCACCTCTTTACACAATTTCAAAGACTCCTTCCATGATTCTTGCCAGCATATATTTTATTGACTTTCTGGAAAATTTGAGTGTGTGTGTATGTGTGTGTGTATATATATATATATACACACACTCACACACACACAAAACCACGCTAATATTTAGTTTGGCTCCAAGCCATTTCACTCCACAAACAACAGTTAAACCTTAAAAATTAAAATTAAGACCGAAACCTATACAAACCCACCTTGCAAACATTTTTCCAAAACTTCTTAATACCAACCACAATTATGAGTGGTTAAAAGAAAAACCCTTTAAGTGGCATCTGAACATCTTACCAAAGACTTTATACATGGTGTCCATGAACTGCACTACTATCTCCTTCTCCACTTTGCATCTGCATCTGCATCTGTGCCTGCATTCTCGCAATCATCTCCTGCATGCGACGAAGCTGGAAAAGTAGCACAGAAGAATTCTGTAGCCTAATCTCACCTCAGAATAGGATTCTTTGCTGCCACCACACTATTAATTATTTATATTAAAGAGGGTACACATATCTGCATTATCTTTATCCAACAGGTAACAACCTCAGGTTATGGCATCCTCTACTGCTCTTCTTCATCCCTTAAGAGGTTGGAAATTTAGTGACTGAAATAAGCAGGCTTTATTACTGTAATTTGGGATGAGATTTTTAAGCATCTCTAAATGGAAGTCTCTGCTTCCTGTAAAGTTTAAGGCATAAAAATGATGGTGCTGAAGTGCTGAACAAACACTTACAGTTACCAAAGCTTATGACCAGAAGAAAAACAGCTTGTTTACATCCCTCCAAACTACACCTGTATCTGTCACAAAAAAAAATTGGCAGGATTACTTCCCAACTCCCTTGCTAGTGATGACTAGGTGGATGCAAGTATTACAGGCAAATCATCCAAGGAGACCTAAGCGTTATTAAAAATGGTTGAAGCTCAATTTTAGAGCACTGCAACATTTAAACACAGGGTAATCACGTAACTCACTACTAAGATTAATTCAGCCATGTTGCATGCACGATACTTAAATTCTTTTATGGTACCCAACTCTGACACGTGGGAAGTCAACCTCACTACTGAAAATATTTTTGGGTGTCTTTGCCTTTGTGCACCTACACTTTAAACTCAAACTAAAGTGTTAAGCTTAACAATGAAAAGTTAAACCTGTGAAATGTTTACACTATTCTTTTTTCATATTCCTTGAAACAACAACCCTTTTCACTTTTAGTCTAGTTATCTTTTGGGACTTGGGTAGCCACTAAGACCACTGGTAAAAGACTGAGTGTCTGCTTGTGCTAGGGATGACCAAAAAGTCCATCTAACTCAGCCTTTTCTCCAACACTGGCTATTAGCAAATGCATGGAAGAGCCTAACAGCCAGGTGCACACACCCAGTACTTCCTGACATATGCTCTCAAACTCAAGAAATCTGTCAATTCTGAACTTGCTAGACCAAAAAATTCTACCTTTGTGTTTAGTGAGCACATTCATGGAGAAAGTAAAACTCCCCAGTCTCTCAGCATTTTTGAGCTCATCTGCATTCTTGCTATGCACAAAATTCCATGCTAATGAGTTCCATAATTTACAGACTATCTTAGAAGTATCTTGTTTATTTTAAATCTGCCACCTATTAATCTCATGAAGCGTGACCTGTTTGTTGTAGACTCCCATTCATCCTCACCCATCATCTATGACTATGTAAATCCCCTTACTATATCCCTCCCATCTGTCATCTACTTCCCAACAAGAGCATTAACCGCATCTCCCCTTGTACAGGACCTGCTTCAGGTCTCCACTTCAGCCTTTCTGCCCACTTTTTGCTATTCACTGTACTTTTTCTAGTCTTGGCCATATCATTCTTGGGTTAGGGCGACAATGCAAACAGTGTTAGAGCTATGCATTATGGATTTATCATAGCGGCAGAATGAGAACTTCTGTTCTGTTCTTTATTCCTGACAATTCCTACCACTGTCTTCTCTTTTGCTGCAGAGCTGAACCGACTTTTTCCCAATCTGCAGTTGCTAACTTTAGAACCTTTACTCACGTGAGGATGGCTCTCCATCCCCACACAACATGCATTACATCCATCGCTGATTAGTACAACGGAATCAGGCATTTTACCAGGTTCCACCTGTTCCAATAAATCAGCATCCCAAGACTCCTCTACACCTCTTCACATTCAGTTTTGTTACTGCACCTCGAATAACTTTGTATTAGCAAATTCTGTCTTTTCATTTACAGATTACCATGATCATACAAATAATTTGACCTGAAATAGTGATACAAGAATAAAAATTCCCCCATCACAAGAGTAGAGTTCTGTCATCTTACTTCAGCTTCTTTTTCAAGCAGAATCTGGTCTTTATTTACTTCTTCATCTTCTATTTTCCTAAAACAAGATGGATATTGTTCAATAATGTGCATACATTCCAGATTTTTAACTTCCAGAGAATGCTTTGTTGACAAAATCAAGGCTCTTAGAACACATCTGATGTGTCAGAGTTTCAGAATACAAACAAAATTCCTTGAAACATGTTCCCCATATAGCTGCAATTCATGTTTTTAAATTATTTTTAAGATGCCAATTTATCCCTTACTCCTTCATAAAGTTATGCCCAGAACAAGTACAAACTTCAAAACCCATTCTAGCTATGACTTTAAAATGCGACAGATCTCTGCCTGTAGGCATCAATACAAACTGTTTCTGAACAGTATTCAAGTATAACAATTTACCTGAGCATAACAGTATCTTAACCAATTGCAATTTGAGTACCACACAGCTGTAGCAAATTCAAAAATACTGCAAACATATACTCAATTCTTCTCTTTCATTGGTGCAAGAAATCAATACAACTAAATCAAATTGTAAGTTCAAGGTAATGCTGGACAAGATGTTAACAAAAATATGGAAGCAACATGTAAAATAACCAGTGCTCTAAGAAATTCTGTATCTGGAAACCTGGCTACCTCCCAGCAGAACCTTCCTTTGATGCAGTTCTAGCCCATCTCTAACTTCATGAACGATGTTTGCTCCCAAACATCTGAAAGGCTCATAACCAAAACCATAGAACACAAACACTGTACATATCTGGAATCTTTCCAGTTGGAGGAACTCTTTATCCTCTGCTCCTCTTAAGACTTTGAGGTTTGATTATTTTTCTAGTATAGTCACTTTTTTTTTTTTTTGCAAGTCCAAAAGATTTCTTTTGTATAACATGTTAACGTATAGTATGCACATTGATTACTTCTGTCAAAATTAAGCAAATGCTCTCAACCAGTATCTCAGCAAACTCTTGCGTAACTGGGACATTCCAGTTTTACACTGAGAAACCAAACATAAGAATATTTTTATGTACTACATTTTCAAGATTACCTACCACTTTGTAATAGATTTCTCCTATCCCATGTTGCAATGGGGAAGATCTGCTAACAGATCTAATCACACAAGTCCCATCAAAAGTGCAAAGTGAACAAACTGATGCTTGTTGAAAGGTTAACAGAGAAAGGTTAACAGAGAAATAGATTGTCAAAAAATCCTCTGTGCCCAAAAGCCTCTGAGAACATTAGTGAATACAGTCAACAAGCACTAATTGCCAAGCACTGCCTCTGGGATAGGTGCAAGGTTGAAATAAATTCACACAAGAACTACCCTCACTTATGGTAAACTTAACTACATTCTAGCACCACTTCAGAAATGTGAAAACAAAGACATATGGGCCACTTAACTAGACAAGATACAAAAACATGTTTTAGTTTCACAAAGAAAGATACCCCAACTTAACAGCAATTTACTGTCACAGGTCCTTGGCAGAGGCAACTTTAAATCCTCTAAAAATTGCTAAACATTATTTTAACTCTGGATGACCCTAGGTTACATTACTTCTAAGACCTTTGTACATACCTGTTGGATAACAAGCACCAGAACTTGGTAAAAATATTATTTTTTTTAGCTTGAACTTCAGAAGACAGGATTTAGAAGTCAGGGGAGAAGAGCGTGTCATCTTGCCTGAAGGGTAAACTGGACTTGTAGGCCAATGCTACAGGCAGAGACAAACTCCTTTTCCTGAAAACTGACTAGGCACCTGACAAACCCTATGCCAACAGCATGATGGAAAAAGCTTTGCAAAATGTATCAAACCCACTGAAATGTGCAATTATGAAACCCTCTAGTGGTTGAAGTAAGAGAAAGCAACTGAAAAACCTAAACCAGGAAACACCCAGTTTTCAACAAGAACTCACAAACCCAACTTCACAAACCCTGCTATTTTAGTTAAAAATGGGGTGTTCTGCCTGTCTCTCTTACCAGGAAAGCTGTGCCCTACCCACCACAGCTCAAAATAGGGTTGAAAGACATTATCCTGTGACTGCTATGCAAAGAAAATTATTTATGTATACCACATTTAATAAAGCAGTGCAGAAGGACTTGAGTTTCTCTTTTTAAAGATGCAGTCCAAATATTCCAGTAGTTAATTCTGAAAAACCCCCTTTTTTAACATATCAGCACTGACCTAACTTGCAGATTTTTTAAGATAACATTTATCATAGACATCTGCCCTACTTACTTCCAAGATTCCAATCCAACTGTGTTCAAGCCTTAAAACAAAGCAGAGATCTAACTATCCCCTTTTAATGCCACAACTGTCTCTTCAGATTTAAGTAATACTTTTCCTTACACTCAGTATAAGCTGGTTGACTGAACTTGGTGCTGACTGGAGCTAGAGAGCTGTCCATGATCTACCAAATCCTAGCAATGAAATGGTAGGAGAGACAGCGAGAGACAAAAAAATCAGAAGAGAAAGAAACAGCATGTAACCATAAGATGACAACCTGCCACCTCGTTTGAGCCTCTCAGAGCGGAAGTTCTCATAGTGGAGATCCTGGGTCACCTCCTGAAGATCTTGCATATGGGTGCTGGAGGAAGAAAAATAATTAAGAGAAAACATACTTGTGTCGCATCAGCTTGCTTAATCAACTCTCACATTCAGCACTGTATTGGATGTGTTCAGCACATACACCCATTTAACGTGCTAATTTTAAAGCCAATTTAAGGTAAATTGGTGCAATAAAAGACACATACAGAGACCACCTCAGACCCTGAGGCAGCCCTGACATAAGCTGTCCTCCTGGGTGAGGTATTTGATGAAGCAGTGCTGGGCAGGGGAAACAGAGTAGCAAAGCCTGGTGGACTTTTTAACTTTGCAGACATGTATCTACATACAGTTATATTTAAATAAGCACAAGGTGTGAAGCGACCTGGTTTATGTTCCTGGGGATCTGAATAGCAATACAATACTCTGTTCGACGAAAGATTATTTTCACAGAATCACTGAGTAATTCAGATTGGAAAGAACCTATGGAGCCTATGTGGTCCAGACCCGGCTTAGGCTAGGCCAGGTAGGTCGAGGGTGCTCATTGCCTTCTCCAGACAAATTCTGAATGTCTCCAAGGATTCCACAACCACTCCAAACCCCCAATACAGTGTTTGAGTATCTTCCTGCCAATTGTTTTTTAAACTACCATTTAAATGGAATTTTCTAACTTACATTAACATGGTCCTCAGCTTCAGGAAGTCATTATGTTCTGGATTCTCCACTTCAACTACACCCCATGGGTAGAGTCGACCTCTAACTTTTTTACCTTTGGCTTCAATGAGTTGATTGGATCCCACTACACAAAATGGAATGCTGGCCTGAAAGCCAAAAATGCAAAAAATTACTAATAATGAACCAGAATAAAAACCTCCAAGAACAACTCCTGTTCTGCTCAGCACTGCATATTATGGTAATAAGTTCCTAATGCTTTTAATTTGAAGGTGTAAAGGAAAAAAAAAAAAAAAAAAGTAATTGTTACCACCATCTTCCAGATAGGGAAGCCTGGGCACAGAGACACAGTGACTCACTCAAGGCCTCATCGCAGGTCACTCACTGTATGTATCTTGTTCTAAAGCCACCTGAGCAGTCCAAAAAGATACAGTATATTTTCCACATATGTAACCTATGAAGCCAGTCATACCTTCAGGAGTCTGGTCTGCTCTTTAAAATCTTCATCCTCATCTGATTCGGCATCAGGCAGGTGATAAATCTTGATGCTATGCTCTTCTATTTCATCCAGAATCTGAGATTTATCATATAAGAAATAGAGTTAATATACATGTAAAGTCAGTACTTTTAGATCTTAAGGTAAAATTACTTAATCAGTTATAGACAGTGTCTTGAGAAATTTGGGCCTATCTCACTGATCCAAATTACTGAGCAAGTATTTGTTTTTAAACACCATATTTCTTCAGGATATTCAACAACTGCTTGCCACAGACTTTCAGACAAACAACAGCATTCAAATAAACACCATCCTTTGTGGATTACACATAAGAAATTGTGCTTTTTTTAAACCTTTGCAATTGTTTTTTTTTTTAATTATAAAGCATTGACTCAGAAGTCGTAATTGCTTTGAACAGCCTAAAACTCCTTGCTCTTGCCTCTGAATTACTATTTGGGGGGTAGGGGTGGGAGTGTTTAAAAATCTAACTAAGCTACAGACACAAGAAATACTTTATTCTGTCTTCATGACTGCTAAGAATGGCATCTGCAGCTGGAATCCATTTGCCATAAACCTGAATTTTGCTCTTTATAAAAAAATTTTTAAAATCTTTAGTTCTGCAGAATTCTAGCATAATACATATATCAAACTAAAGTATACATCTCTTTTTATTGCAAGTTGGGTAAGATAACTATAAGGATGTTCAGAATAACTGAAAAAAACATAAAGTTTTAAATATAACAGCTAAGACTGGATCAAGTGTGCCTTCTGGCAAGTTAATTCTAACATTTCTTTCTAAATTTCATAGTTATTAACTTATGATGGTTTGTTGCATTCCTGCCCCCCACCCCCACCTCAGCAAATATAGCATCAAGTCCTGCAAGACTGAATATGTTAAGGGGTCTTGCCCATAGAAGAAAAAAATGGAATGTATTACAAGAGGGTGACACAAGGGAAGAAAAACAACCCCAAAATCAGAAAAATCTCTGAAAATCCTATTTTTCAATGATCAGAATTCTGACTGGGTAAAAAAATACATGCACATTGTAGATGCAGATACCATCTCTGCTTTGTGACTCATTAAACAGGTTAGGGAGCAATTACCATTAGCAAACACATTTAAATATTTTTCCAAAGTTTCAAAAGTCACTCATCATGTAATTGTAAATGTAGCCAACCTGCCATTTCACAGGCAACATTTTAAGGACAATTTCTCAGTTAAATACATAATAAAAGAAGTTACAAGATATCAAACTACATATTAAATAATGTTACACTGTACATGACATTATATTTTTCTTGGCTAGGACAGAGGAAGGTTAAATGAGAATGCCCCTCTCTTCAGTGACCATGCTACTATAAACAAAGTACAACATTTTTCAGCAAGCTAGAAAAATACTTACCCTTTTCTTTAGTCTTTCTCGCTCTTTCAGAGAAAGTGTATCAGCTTTTGCAATCACTGGTACAATATTTACTTTGTTGTGTATGGCCTTCATAAACTCAACATCAAGAGGCTTAAGGCTAAAATTAAAATATGGAAAATTTTTAATCTAAATTATCCAAAGGCTTAAGGCTGATTAAAATATGGAAAAAGTTTAATTTATTTTTAATCTAAATTACCATTTTATTTTCACACCAATAAGGAGATTTCTCTCCTTACAGAGAAAAAGAACATACCAAATTAATTCCAGCTGTTCTAGGACTTCCTTAAGTAATGGCAATCTGATTCTGAAAATTTAAGTCAACAGGCACAAACCAACTCCCCGAAGTAAAATAATTTAAAAAATAAAATGACAGAGAAACACCTACCCATGACCAAATGGTGAAATGAAATAGAAGCAGCAATGAACCCGGTTATCTATGATATGCCTTCTGTTCAAACCACTCTCATCATGCAGATATCGCTCAAACTGCTCATCAATGTAAGAGATTATGGTCTTAAAACTGTAAAACAAATATGGATTCAAGAAATCATGCTCGTTCCCAAATGTTCAATAATTTTAGTGATGTTTCAAAGGTAAAGACATCCTTCTGATGAACCAACCTGTTAGTGGACAAAAATTCATTTACTGGTGCTGTAAGACTGTGAAAGTAGAAGAGCATAAATCTTAAAATTTTTACGTGAATTCCAGAATAACAAACTACTATGCATAATTTTTTTTTATTAAGGTAAAACATACATACATATAACACACATCTTAAGCGCTACAGCAAATTTATCTTGGGTTAGTCTTTTGGCTAGTATTAATTACACATGCTAAAGATAATCTAAGCTTCTTGTTCCAAATTGATTTAAAATCACAGAATGGTTTGGGTTGGAAGGGACCTTTAAAGATCTTGTCCAACCCCTCCCTGCCATGGGCAGGGACATCTTTCAGTAGGTCAGGTTGCTCAAAGCTCCATCCAACCTGTCCTTGAACACTTCCAGTGATGGGACATCCAGAACTTCTCTGGGCAACCTGTCCTAGTGTCTCACCACCTTCATTGTAAAAAACTTCCTTCCTTATGTCCAGCCTAAATCTACCCTCTTTCAGTTTAAAACCATTGCCCCTTGCCCTGTCACTACAGGCCCGGGTAATAAGTCTTTCTCCTATAAGCCCCTTTTATATATTGAAAGGCCTCAGTAAGGTCTCCATGGGGCCTTCTCTTCTCTAGGCTGAACAACTCCAACTCTCTCAGCCCTTCTTCATTGCTGTTCCAGCCCTTGGATCATTTTCATGGTCCTCCTCTGGACCCGCTCTAACAGGTCCATGTCTGCCTTGTGCTGAGGGCCCCAGAGCTGGATGCAGGTCTCACAAGAGCAGTGTAGAGGGGGAGAATCATGTCCCTTCACCTGCTGGCCACACTTCTCTTGATGTGTCCCAGGATACAAATGGCTTTTCGGGATGCAAGAGCACATTGCCGGCTCATGTCCAATTTTTCATCCACCAGTATCCCCAAATTCTTCTCTGCAGGGTTGCTCTCAACCCATTCAACTCCCAGTCTGTATTGATATTGAGGGTTTCCCCAACCCATGTGCAGGACATTGCACTTGGCCTTGTTGAACTTCATGAGGTTTGCATGGGCCCACTGCTCAAGCCTATCAAAATCCCTCTGGATGACATCCTTTCCCTCTAGTGAATCAACTGCACCACTCAGCTTGGTGTCTGCAAGCTTGCTGAGGGTGGGCTCAATTCCACTATGTCATTGATGAAGGTATTAAACAGTATTGGTCCCACTACGGACCCTTGAGGGACACTAAACATTCCTTAGCAACAACTGAAAACATCAGTGTGTTATCAACATTCTTCTCATACCTAGCTCAAAAACATAGCACTATACCAGCTACTAGGAAGACAATTAACTCTATCCCAGCTGAAACCAGGACAAAAGGCTAAAAAGGAGGACCCTAGGAACTACTGACCAGTTAGCCTCACCTCTGTGTCCAGTCAAGGATTTTTCAGCTTCTCATGCCCACCCAGCAAGAAGGCTGGAGGGGCACAATAAGTTGGGAGGGGACACAGCCAGGACAGCTGACCCAAAGTGGCCAACGGGGTATTCCATACCATGGGACGTCACATCTAGTATATAAACTAAGGGAGGGTGGGGGCAGGGGATCACCGCTCGGAGACTAACTGGGCGTCGATTGGCGGGTGGTGAGCAATTGCATTGTGCATCACTTATATATTCTAATTCTTTTATTATTACTATTGTCATTTTATTAGTGTTATCATTATCATTATTAGTGTCTTCTGTTCTATTAAACCGTCCTTATCTCAACCCACGAGTTTTACTTCTTTTCCTGATTTTCTCCCCCATCCCATTGGGTGGGTGGGGGGTGGGAGGGGAAGTGAGTGAGCAGCTGCGTGGTGCTTAGTTGCTGACTGGGGTTAAGCCATGACACCTTTTTAAAAATGGGCGTGATGTTTCCCTTTTTCCAGTCAGTGAGGACTTTTCCTGACTGCCATGACTTTTGAAATGTGACGGAGAGCGGCTTGGCAACTACATCTGCCATAGATAACCTGACGAGATGGGATGCATCTTGTCAGGTCCCACAGACTTATGTATATTCAAGTTCCTCAGGTGGCCTCAAACCTGATCATCACTTATGATGGGAGGGACTTCAATTCCCCAGTCCCTGCCTTGAAGTTCAGGGGCTTGAGAGATGGGGGAAGAGGGATTACCATTGAAAACTGATTGCCATTGATCTCAAGATTATTTTTCAGTTACTTATTATAATGTACTTTTAGTACTTTAAGTACTCAATTGCTTATTATAATGTAAATTTCTCAAAAAACCCCAACCAAACCCAAAGATGATGAAAGTGCACTTAAAAATGAAGCACAGAATCTGAGAATGCTCAAATCAATATGACAAGATCTAAAGGTGGATTTTTACTTGCACTAAAGACTAGATGAACTACTTTCTCAGAGTATTGTTGAATTTCTTGTGTCCCAGTGGTTCCATTGCTTTCTGACTATAAAAATGTCAAGGTCACTGTTCACTTATAACTCTTCCAAACTTAAAAAATATCCATGTCACAAAATTTATTTCAAGTTGTGTGGAAGTTCTTCATGCCTTTTTACATGTATCTGAATGAACTCATAACACTTAAATTAAGCTTCCTCAAAATTAGAAAACATGCCCACCTCTCCAAAAATCACACCTCAAATTCAGCACTTTGCATAGCACACCAGAAAAAGGGAAGATAATGACCTAGAGTATAATTTGGAATGGAAGCGTTTAAAAGAGCTAGGGTTGCCACTTGGGCCATCCTACTTTGAACTGTGTATCATTATTAATATAGCCCCACTTCAGTTACTTATTCCCCACCCCCAGAACAAATAGGAAATGGATGTTGGTCTTCATACATAGATCAATATATACCCTGTGTACATACCAGTCTCGACAATTGATAGCATCCCCATACCCTGGTGTATCTACAACTGTCAGACGTAGTTTCACACCCCTCTCTTCAATTTCAACCGTTGAGGCTTCAATCTGCACAGTGCGTTCAATCTTTTCTAAAAGACAATAAACTTGATCTTTCAGAATAGAATTCATAAGACTATGTCATTTTGAGACAGACTCAAAAGATTAATTGGCAGATGCAATCCTATAAATATTATTCCATGAATTACCTTTTAAGGCCTGATAACTTAACAGCAAGGCTCAGTACTTAAGTTCTTCAGATTTTGTTAGCAGACTGTATGAAATTTCATAGTGTTCTTAAATATAATGTAGAAACTAAGGCAAAAAGGACTGAGAAAAAACTGTAGGTAACCAGGAATTTGGAGAACAATACTAAATTATACGTAATGGATTTTCTTCCTAAGGTTGAAAGTGATAAGCAATCATCAGCTAACATGATAAATTATTAAAGCCAGTCATTCAACAAGTAGAAAAGAGGGAAAACCCCAGCATCTTCCTCTATTTTCTTACAACATTCTCTTTTGCTGGATTATTGTATGCCTTGGTTAACAGAATAAAAAAGGAACAAGGGAGTGAAGAAAAGGAGGTGAAGTTCACATTCACTAAATATCAACCCAAAGCAAAGGAGTCAAGTTGCAAGTCCAAGCAGACATAAACAATGCATATGTTTAGAACTGCAACAGGTTAAAAATTAAAGGAAGTTTCTGATTGGTTTAGTTCATTATTTATCTTACTGTGACACAATGACGTTTTTTAAGCAAAAGAAGGGATCAACTTTCTAGGCGCCAATATGAATACATCTGAGGACTAAACAACAAAGACCCCATATAAATCCTGGATACAGAGGGAACCAATTCTATCAAACAGTTCAAGTATAAGGAAATACATTAGCAATTATTAAAGCTAGAAATCACTACTGGCTGTTACTAAAATCCAAAGACAAAAGCATTCAACTCCAAAAATATCAAGAACAGAGATACTAGAACAAAGGTGTGTTTACCAGCAGCTCCTGGAATTATCCTTTCTGGGTAGAGATCTGTCAAGAAGAGGCTGTTTATTAATGTAGATTTTCCCAATCCAGATTCACCTGTGATTCAATATAAAGATAAACTCAACATATTTACATAACTAATTTCAACTGTATCCAGACAGTATCATCTGACTATACATTTCTTCATGTTAAATGTAAATCTTTTAATTTAAAAATTTACAGCGTATAATTTTGTATTAGAAAAGTTTGCACAAGAAGGTCAAAAAACAATTTTTACATCTCAGCTTTATAATACACTTTCTCAGAGCCTTCACTGATGATTTGTAATTAAATCTGCTAGTCAAGTGGAGTTCTGATCAATTTAGACTTAAAATTTCCCATTTCATGTCTCCTGATTTTTTAAGGCATGCTTTTCTGCTATCAATCCAGAATGTAGAAGATCATACACAGTGAGAAGCTAGATCCCGCCTAGGCTATATCATGAATTTAAACAATAAAAAAGGCATTACTGAACTTCTGCACAGCCAGCCATCACAAACTGTGATTTACTTCTGCTTTTTATACTAACACAGCAAACAAGAACCCAAGGGGAGAAGAATATGACATGGCCACTGAGCATAGACACAGAGCCATTTTTTTCACTCGTGAAACTGGGGATTACCAAAGTGTACCATAAACATATTTTTGTTCTAGGACTGCCGACTAAGCCATGAGTAAAGTTCAAAAAATGTTCACAGCATAAAAAAGACCAGCAACTCAAAGCGCTCAGTACTTGAATTCACAGAACAAATCTTTTTCTAGAATTTTGGTTTTATTTCAGGTGTTGATAGAATTAATTAAAAAATTAGATGTTAAAAATGATGGGCCGCATGATCCCTCTGAGTAACACAGACTATAGGAGTCTGACAAAAATATCTGAACAAAAGAAAAAAGAAATGGAATTATTTTTTAAATAAAGATTTGACTAGGAGCTGACAGTTTTTAATGCCTTACAGAATGCATCTCTCAGATCAGATTTTATCTTTGCAGCCTTCACCAGTGAAGAGACATGCAGCCAGAGAAACTCAACAGTAACATGGCATCATTTCAGCAAAACCAAAAAAAGTATGATTTTAACCAGTGGCACATTCCATACTTTCAGTCTGGGTAAATATTACATGTAAAACAAAACAGTTTTCATAGTCACTGTGAAGGATTAATGAAAAGAGTAGTTATTCTAACTACTGGCCACATTTAGTTAAGAGTTTAGTGACTCTCTGTATTGGGTTTGTGTGGCAAGGTTTTGGTAGCAGGGGGGGTTACAGGGGTGGCTTCAGTGAGAAGCTGCTGGAAGCTTCCCCTATGTCCGACAGAGCCAATACCAGCCGGCTCTAAGACGGACCTGCCGCCAGCCAAGGCCAAGCCAATCAGCAATAGTGGTAGCACCTCTGTGATAGCATATTTAAGAAGGAAAAAAAATTGCGGGGCACACAGAAACAGCAGCCGGAGAGAGGAGTGAGAACATGTAAGAGAAACAACCCTGCCGACACCAAGGTCAGTGAAGAAGGAGGGGGAGGAGATGCTCCAGGCGCTGGAGCAGAGATTCCCCTGCAGCCCGTGGTGAAGACCATGGTGAGGCAGGTTGTCCCCCTGCAGCCCAGGGAGGTCCATAGGGGAGCAGATATCCACCTGCAGCCCATGGAGAACCCCACGCTGGAGCAGGTGGGTGCCCGAAGGAGGCTGTGACCCTGTGGGAAGCCTACACTGGAGCAGGCTCCTGGCAGGACCTGCAGATCTGTGGAGAGAGGAGCCCACGGAGCAGGTTTTCTGGCAGGACTTGTGACCCCGTGGGGGACCCACGCTGGAGCAGTGTGCTCCTGAAGGACTGCATGCCATGGAAGGGACGCATGCTGGAGCAGTTCATAAAGAACTGCAGCCCGTGGGAAGGACCCACACTGGAGAAGTTTGTGCAGGACTGTCTCCTGTGGGAGGCACCCCACATGGGAGCAGGGAAGAGTGTGATGAGTCCTGCCCCTGAAGAGGATGAAGCAGCAGAGATAACATGTGATGAACCGGCCATAAAGCCCATTCCCCATCCCCCTGCGCCGCTTGGCGGGGGTAGGTAGACAATCTGGGAGGGAAGGGAGGGGTGGAGGGAAGGTGTTTTGAGATTTGGTTTTATTTCTCATTACCCTACTCTGGTTGATTGGTAATAAATTGAGTTAATTTTCCCCAAGTCAAGTCTGCTTTGCCTGTGACAGTAATTGGTGAGTGATCTCTCCTATCCTTATCTCAACCCACAAGCCCTTTGTTATATTTTCTCCCCCCTGTCCAGCTGAGGAAGGGGGAGTGATAGAACAGCTTTGGTGGGCACCTGGCGTCCAGCCAGGGTCAACCCACCACACTGTCAAGTGAAATAACTATTTAGATGAAGTTACAGCTTAATGATGAGAATGAACATGAAATTGTTAATAAATGCAAGTAGTTAGGATTTCTTTGGAAGCAACACAGCCAAGCAGCCAAATTTTTATAAACCCCAGCTCATATTGTCACAAACCAGAATAAACAATGGCAGAAAAAACAATGCGAAGAAGAAAAATAATTGATTAGGACTCTGTCAGTGCAGATAGCTTTTAAAGAAACATTCTCCTGCTCAGAAATTAAGAAGCATGGCAACTTAATGAAGAATAATAGTTCAATACAGGCATTGTGATATAGCCCACAAGAGAACATACTTAAACCCCATGCACATTTCAAGAGAAAGAATTCACATTCCAAACTGTTGAAACAATCAACAATTTAAAGCACAGTTTATTTTATCTTACATTGACTGCCTCCCTCTGCTAGTGTATCTTAAAATATCACTCCAAATTTTCAATGAAATTACTTTTCTCCAAGTTCTCTTCCTGTACCTTTCATTTATCCCTAAAAACACTGGCAGGCAATGACTGTAAAGTTAAATTTTATTCTGAGACATGGGTGGGGTTAATTGCCTTTCTATTACTCTCACACCATGTAATTTTCTCCCTATTTTCTCTTCTACAAGAGGCTAGAAAAAACTGTTTGGTTTATATAATTTTACACAGCTTTCTGCCAGAACTGTTTCATATAGTACTATTTGCAATTAATCTCAAAGAGATCTGGAAATTAAGTTTAGCTGCAGCAGAGAAAGTACATCTTTTGTTTCTCAGAACTGTTCAGATTTTTAGGATCACCGAACAGTAAATTCTGAAGGGTTACAGTAGATACCATAATGTGAAGCATCTCCTTATAGTTCAGCTTTACCCTTAGATTTTATGATCCATTATGATATTATCCTAAGCAAATCCAATGAAAGATACAGTAAACAACTATGATAAAATTCTAGGAAGACAAAAATAAGGGCCAAGTCTGCCCAACACTGAAGTACAAATGAGAGAAACAGGATAAAAGGAATGCTAGGGCTGTCATTTGGCAAAACTAATGAAAGGTTTGAGCACAGACTCTTTCTGTAACTACTGGAATCCAAAACAATTAAGAACTTAAACATCTCCTATCACATACTGCCTCACCTCTCCGGCTCACTGCCACTGTGAAGTCTCTTGGACAACTCTAACACACAAATGGGATTTACTTCTTGTGATGCCAGGTAATAAAGAACCTAATTCTATTAAGGTACTTTTTGCAAAGCCTATTTTAAAAGGGACAATTACAGAGTTCAAATACCAAAACTCAGAAGTTACAGCTCCCAAGCAGTAACGGGAGAGATACAGAAGAAGCACAAGCCTGATGTGGGAGCCTACTTAATTTGCAAAAATAACACCAACTTCTCAGAGGATCAAGGTATTTCTGCAGTCACACTAGATTTTTCTTTCAATTCCAGATATCAACACAGATTCTCAATGAAATATTGAATAGAATTAAACTTTAAGTTATAATTGCTAACAGAAAATCAAGATCAATTTAAAGAGTAACAGCTTGCATCAAAAACAACTAATCCAATCCTCATTCTTCTCTTAAAAGAGTATTTAGAAGGGGTGTAAAGACCAGTGTTCAGATTCTTTTGAACCATGGAAGCATAAAGAACATTTTAAATAGAATAGTCTCCTTAATACTAGTCTCTTAATCAGGACATGCAAGCAAATAAAGATTGTATTCAAATGCAAAACCAGTTTAAAACTATATTTTAAATAGAATGCTTGAATTCTTTAAGACAGGAGCGAAGGAAGGAAGTAATGACCACTGGAGTGCACAACAGAATTTCTCCACCCACAAACTTATCATTGTATTCAAACATGGTATGTAGTGTGGAAAACAACTGCTGCATGAATTAATAAACTATAAAAGAAAGTTGAATGCTACAGCACAGAAGAGCTTTCTGAGGCAAGCTGAAGCCTTACAATGGTGGAAGTAACACTCATTTTAATTCCAAATTCCCTGTGAGCAAGTACTAATTTTGAGAAAGACTATAAAATGTTTCCTTACCAACTACCATAAGAGTAAATTCAAACCCCTTTTTCACAGACTTCCGGTGAACCTGATTGGGAAGGTTTGCAAATCCAACATAGCCAGGGGTTTCTGGATTGGTAAACTGAGCAGGCTGTTGCTAAAAATAAAATAAAATAAAATAAAATAAGAAAATAATAAGCAACACTCAAGACATACTTGTTTGTATAACTGCCTTCCTCAGTTATTTCAAATGGTTGGAAGCTACATGACATACAGAGAGAAAACTACATGGGTGTTCCTACTACTCAATGATTTCACAATGAAGTACAGAACAACTGCATTCACCTAGAGTCTAAAAGAAAAAAAAAAAAAAAGAATTCATTTAGTCAGCCACCCAGACAGGATCACCTGAAGTAAAAAAGAAACAAAAAGCCAAACACTTATTCATTCAAGTATGAAGCGAATTCACTAATCACACACTTTTTAAACAGTGTCTTCACACACATTTGAAATAAAAAAAGCTTGTGTCCCATGTTTATGGACTTAAATAAGGTGACCATTTCTAATCTGTTTTTAGCACATCCAAATGAAAACCCTGAACAACCCGTGAAGTGATAGCCATTTGCTGGAAGTCCTCTTTAGAGATCTCTTTTAAAGGGGGGGTGGGGAGGGGGAATTTACACAATAGTGTTTCAAATGCCCACTACTACAAATACTGCAGCGAAATCTTTAGCTCTATTAGTTTCCCTCTTCAAACACATTACTTAGGCACCCTTTATCATTCATTTCACTCCAATAAGCTAACATGGATGTTTTACCCATTATACCAAACGCAGGGAACCAAGAATTAGATGAATGCCAGCATGTCAAAAATATTTTAAGTTATCACATTGTTTATGAAGGATTTTACTGGAAGATCAATTGACGCTATTAGTAAATGAAGAAACTAAATCTAAGAACATCCTTTCCTTAAATGATTCCTGTTCAAAACACAGTAGCAGAATGGAAGTTCCAATGAAAATGCACCAGGGAGCTTGTATGCAACTCCATGACCAAAACTAAATCCTTCCAAGAGTATTAGTTAACTCCAAAGGTTTATACTTGTAGGAAACTACTTTAATATGTTTTACATCACTCAACCTTTCAATGTTATTTCTTCTAAATGTGAATTCTCTCTTACTTATGACCCAAAATTTAGTATACGCATCACCATCAAACATGATGCAAGTTACACATTTTGCCCTTGCAGATTAATATTTAAAACCAAAATATCTGTTTCACATTGTTACACTGAAGATAGAAATGTTGTTCTTACCTTGGACATTTTTATGGAAGGTCAGGAACGAATCTGGAAAAATAATGTTTTTCAGTTTATTGAAAATCATACAAGAAAAAAAAATGCAAAACAAAAAACCCCCACAAAACAATATAATATCCACCATCGCACATAAAAAAGAAACTTTCTTGATTGGATGTCCAGAATTTGAAACAGTGTCAATTGCTTCACAGAGTACAAGTATTTGACTCTTTGGTATTAACTAGGGACAAAATTTTCAGCAACCATTGTTCCTATTATCATCACTGGGCAATAAATTCAAGCAACATGAATGCGCGGTGCTAAAGGCACTAGATGTACAATAAACCATTTTGAAGCCTAAAAAAGAAAAGTTCACATCCTTTCCGGAAACTAACCAAACCAAACACACTGCTTAAAGACATCTTACTATTTACAGGAAACAGTTTTTTCAAAAATAAAAAACCCAACTCGGGTATTATTTTTTCTTCTTAAGCCTCCTTCCCCTCAACATTTCCTTTCATGCTCGAGTGTTCTGTGAAGAGTCGACAGCTTCAAAATAAAACATTTTCTCTTCCTCTCTTGTCTGGATGCTTGCAACCTCAGTCATTTTAACTTTTGTTGCCAAGGTAAGATTTTCACATGCAGCTGCATCACTTTGAAATACAAAGCAGACACACACACACAAAAAAATAATCTCTCATCTAACACCTCTATGCAAAAAAGTCTCTTGACGAAGACCTGCCAACACTTCTATCACGCTAACTTGCATGACTTCAAGAGATCATATAAATTACTATGACAATATAAAAATGTCAGCATATGCTGTATCTTCAAGTGATCAGTGCTCCAAGTCCCCCTTCTAGTCCCTCCACTGGCTTGCCCTCTAACCAAAAAGGTATCTGTTCCCACTCACAAAGTCCACATACCATAGCCACCTCTTACCTATCTAGCTCACTCCCACTTTCATTCTACAGATTTGAAATTATCACCATCTGATTCTTCCCGTCTTCCAAGCAGATTTTTGTCAGTGAGTTCAGCTTCATGTGAAATGACACTGAATTGCTTCAATGTACGACACTCCCATCAAAAAGCCATCCTGAAGTCAAAGCAAACTGCCCAGTGTCAGATGGACAAGAGCCCAACCTTTTTTGTGCCAGGCAGAAGGCAAAGTTGTTTGTAAACTGTTGATGATTTCCAGCAGCTATGGCATTTGCTTCTCAAAGCTACTGGATATGTATATATCTAAAAGTGCAACCTCCTTTAGGTTTATTAAGATGCAACTTTTTAGCTCACCATCATTACGCATCCTGATTACACACACAGAATAAAAACTGGGCAACATGCTTCTCAAGTGAAATTTCATGCTAAAAATAAAATCTAGTACCTGTAATGTCTGTATTTCAGTCAATAAGCTGGTCTATGACCTATAAAGCATTCAACTATTGAAGGGGTTATTTCTGAGACTTTTATCACCATGCAAGACTGCTCCAATAGCAACTCTTCCTTCCAAGAGTGTTTCCTGCCGAGTGATGTCATTGATCCCTGCTTAACCATTCTCCATGAGAGATTTTCAATGCCAAACAAAACTAGATCCCGCCAGAACACAGAAGAACATTCTTTTAACTCACGAGGCTTGTCTGTCACCCAACTATTTCTCAGAGGCAGGCTAAGAGCAGAGGAAAGTTTCTCACAGCTACCAAGAAACAAAGGAGAGCTACTTATGCAGATGGCTGTAGTTACATTACTTTTTAATATATGGACCAACAGAAGCACAGAAATCTTTCACGAAGGATCTTTCCCATAGCATTCCCTTCAGGGCAGCGGCTGAGCGCTCCCACGCAGGCAGGAGCAGGCAGTCTCAAAGCAGTCCAGATTTTCCTCTGGAGCTGGTCGATCATGTTCCTTACCCTGCGGTTTCAACAACCCGGCTGGAGTTTTCTACGAGAGCGTCTCATGAAGCGTGGCGCGCAGAGTGCTCCGGAGTGACTACCTCACCCCCTCTGGAAAGAGGGAACGGCAGCTCCGAGGCCCTCCCGTCGGCGGGTACTTCAGGCGCTCAGGCGACCACAAGGCCCCGCGCTCGGCGGAGGCAGGCCCGGCGCTACCTAACCTCTCCGACACCCCCAAGCAACTGGCGGCTCTACAGCCGCCGCCCCGCCCCGCAGCCCCCATCGGCCCACTTCCTCCTCACCAGCATCTCCCCCGCACCCCTCCCGGCCGTCCCGCTGCCTTCCCTCGGCCCCTTCCTCCCTCAGCCCCGGCCCGCCGAGCGCGTCCCGCGGGAGCGCCCAGAGGGGAGAGCCGGGGTAGGGGCTCTCCTTTACCGCCCCTCCAGAGAGGGGTCGCGCAGACGGACCCCCGAGCCCCACCGAGGGAAAGCAGCGCCCCTCACCTCACCTCACCTCCCGGCGCCTCACACAGCCAACGACCCCAACCTCCGCTCCCGCGCGCGCGCACCGTCGGGGGGAGGGGGGGGAAAGGAGGAGGGGAGGAGCCGAGGCCCGAGGCCCCGCCCCGAAGGCCCCGCCCCGACGGCCCCGCCCCCGGGGCGGCGCCGGGAGGTGCGGCGCCGTGGCCGGCGCGCATGCGTCCGCCCCATTCCCATAGCAACCCGCCGGCTAAGGGTACGTGGGGGAGGGACCACCCGTATGTTGGTAGGTCACGCACAGCCCTTTTCTTTACCAAGATGGCGGCCGGCCCCTCGGCCTTGTACCCAGCATAGGCTTCGCTGCGGGCCTACTAGAGGTAAAGCCGGTCCCGGTGCCCGGTGGCGCCGGCCGCGCGGGAGGGCGGCGGGAGGTGGGGAGCGCTTCAGGGAAGCGGGAGGAGGGCGCGGGCCCGGGCCCGGGCCCGGCCGCGTTCCGCTGCCTCCAACAAGATGGCGGCAGCAGAGAGACGGGCTCCGCGGGCGGAACGTCTAGCGGGCGCCCGGCTCTGCTCTATGGTCTCGGCCTTCCCGATTGGCGCCGGGTGGGCCACGTGCCGCCGGGGCGCCCCCCACCCCCACCATCGAGAAGGGGTGCGGAGGGGCGCGCTTCGCCGGCCTCCCCCGCCGCCGGCCTCCCCCGCCGCCGGTCCCTCTGGCAGCGGCCGCCCCGCGCTGCGTCGGCGACGGGGAACGCTCCGGTGCCGGCCGGGGAGCGGGCAAAAAAACATGAGTCATGCCCCGCTTCCCCTCCGCCCCGCGGCTCAACCGGGGGTGTTCCCGGGCCGGCCCTGAGGGGACGGGGACGCCCGCAGCCGTGACGGCGCGGGTGCGGCCGCCACGCTTCCCCCGCCCGCCGCTTTGGCACGGCGGCGGACCCCGTCCTGTGTCCCCAGGCTCGGTCTGCTCCGGAGTGCTTGGAGAGGTGCAGCAGTCCCCTCTCGCAGTGCCGGTGGGCCCGAAAGCCGAGGTTCCGGTCACGGGCTGCTCTGGAGAAGGGTTTCTGCCTCACCTGTGGCTCTTCAGGTAGAGCCAGGCGCTTCTGTGTGATAGAGGGGATATTCTGCCTCTTTACCAGACTACTCTCTGTTTCTGTAGGGTGGCTTTATTGCCGGTTATTTGTAGAACAGGGTGATTCTGAAGAGCGTTAAGCGTGGGGAGTTCATGATTCTCAGGCCCAGCTTGGCTATAGCTGAAGTGGCTTGACACATGATAAGTAGTGCTTCCCATTGCTGGCCTTCCCCAAACAGTAGGAAGGATTCCTGACTGGCAAGAGCAATTCATTCCACTGGAAGATGAGAAGCAAGAGAGCAGGTCGTGCTGGGAATGTTAGTAATAGCGACAGCAACTCACTCATAACTGATAAGATGAGCCAAGGTCCTTGAATTCACAGCTCTGGTCTAGAATTTGAATGCCAATTTACAACTCTGCAGCTGGGAAGTGAAGATTAGAGACATTCAGTCCCAAGGAGTTTGAAGGAGCCATTTCTTTTCCTATGCTGTTGTGTAATGACAGAGAAAATTCTGCACACAGATATATGCTGTATTGCTTTATTGCAAGTTCTCTGTTTAGTAAGGCAAGTGAAGCTGCTGCCTGATGATTTAGTCTCCATTTTTCTTACTGTTGCTATCCGAATGCTACACAATTGTTTTCAGTTAGAAGACAATTGAACAGCTAGTATAATGGCTTTCTCCCCCCACCCCAAACCAGATTGGAAAGTGGTGTTTCATGTATCATTTCATAGGTGGATTGGATATCCTTTCCTCTGGTAGAGGAATATATATCAGAGGCAAGGCAGGAAGGGAAGCAATAATGTAATTTATAGCTGTGTGTCTGCTAAAGCTCTGTTTCTCCAACCCTTTGTTTGTTTAGATTTAAGCTGTTGGAAAAAACAGTCTTCCTGTTTGTACATGGATTTTCATACAGCATGACCCACATCATAGGCAGGGCCACCCACATACTCAAGCCACAAAAAAAACCCCCAACCTTTTACTTCCAAAAAAGTCCACAGTAGTATAGTTTTTCACAGATCAGAATGACAGGCACAGGAAAAGCTCTCGCTAGATGTGGAGGTAACAATATCTGGAGGCCTGTAAATGTAGGGTAGAAGAGGCAGTGTGACGATCTAGTCTGAGCTTCGCCACTACAGCAAGACATAGTAAACCTGGATCATTCTCAAAAGACTGTTTTCTAAATGGCTTCTAAGAAGTGGTTGAGAAAGATGCTGTTTGTCCTATATAAATTGTTCCAGTGTTTCGCTCCTGATAGCATGACACATACTCCTGTCTCCTCCTTTGTTGCAAGTTAAGCTGATTTCTTGTTGTCTTCTTTCCCTCCTCTCCCCCAATTCTGCCTGAAAAGGTGAAAAATTATGGCATTACTTCTTACATATTGAAGGTTATTGTGTTCCCCACTTTCTCACTGGTCTTGCTTCTCTAGGCTGGGATGATCAGGGAAGAGATTTCCCCTTGATCTGGAAATGAATCATAACATTATCATTGCAGCATAATGGTGACAATAGTCACTTATTTTTGGTAGGATAAGGGCAGTTGTTCTTAGTCAAGTAGCTAGTCTTTTTTGCAGTTTACATTAAGATGCTCCTGAAGACAGTATGGTCTACTATAAGAGCGATCTGTAACCTTGGATTTCATAGCTGTTATCAGAGTGGAGAGCCATCCCAGACAAGCCAGCCTGTGCAGTTTATGCTTTTTCAAAAAAAACTGGGGTGTTTTATCAGTTACAGTATTTCAGCTGATACTGCCTTTCCCAAAACATACTCTTCCCTTTGCATATAGAAGCATGTTAAGCTGGTACAAATGCACTTAGGGTTGTGCTACTGTGAGAATTCAGGTAATTCACCCAGGTCACTACCAGTCAGATGGTTAGAGTAGTCAGCAGTGGCACTGAGACTGGTCTACAGTGTTCAAACTGAATGCGGGTATGTGGCTGAAAAAGTTCATTCACCATGACTGGGAGGTTATCTGATAATTTGAGGCATCGGTTTCTGTAGAATATGAGATTTATGTGAAAGTGTTGTTTCTCCTTAAAAAAAAAAAGTCATTCAACAATGGTTCAACTTTGGTTTGTATTCAAGAATTCTACAGAAGGAAATCCTCAGGCCTATACTGTGCAGAGCTTATAAAATGAGCCTTAAAGCAAAATAGCAAGACTCTGGCAAGTGTCCTCATGGGTGTTTTGAAACGGACAAGCAGTAAAGACAGGGTCTGGAAACTGCCTTTGCACTTTCCTTGCTGCCAGAAAGAGAGAAGCTGGCAGATAAGTCAGTCTCATCCTTAGCAGGAGTAGGCACCCAAGCATACCCTGGCAAGACACAGTAACAAGAAATACAAGCCTTTTAGCGCCCCGTGGATCAAGCACAATAATAGCCTCCTCCCTGCAGTGTTACCCTTATGGAGATGCTGTTACAATCTTAACAAAGACATGCACCCTAAAGAAGTTGCAACAGGGGTTTTTAAAGTGGGCTGAGAAAGGCATGTTTACCCAGGATGTAACGAGTCTAACTTGTCCAAGAGCATGTTACTGAGAGGCCCAGAGCCTGTAAAACTTTTGCAATATGGGTCTGTGCAAGAATGAAGTAGGTGTTATTTGTATTAAAATATGAAAACAGATAAAGAAGAGATAGGAAAGTAAAACGCAGCTGCAGGATTAGGCCTCTGTTCCTCTTCCTAATTACTCTAACCTTGAAAGAAGAGTGTGTTAGGCTGTATTGTGTAGCATGGTGGGGTTTGCTGGTGGTCTTTTTGTTTTGCTTATTGGTTTTTCTGGGGCTTTGGTCTAGAAGCTATTCCAGCGGAGTCCGTGTTGCCAGGAGGCTGTGGTATTTATCATGGGCTGTGAGACTGCGTTCGGAGTGGAAGGGAGGGTCCTGGTCAGCAGGGCCTGTCAGGGGAGGGATTGTGGAGGAGCTCAAGAGACACCTAGAGCTGGTCTGCGGACCCCAGGTGCTTGTGTTAGGCTGGTAATTCAGGCAGGAGTCTGGCATCCTGAGTTCAGGGCTTGTTTCAAGAGCTCTATTTCATTTTAGAAATTCCTAGTTTTAGAAGAATAATTTTGGCTTCCAGGTTTATCCTGGATGTGGAATTATACCTGAGAGAATTCAGCATGTGGCTTTATATTTAGGTGTCCTTTATTTTTAAAAAAAAGACTGTTTATGTACTAAAAATCTTTTGATTTACGTTACTATTATAAATGGAGGAGTCCTGCATACCTAATAATTCTCGTGGCCTTTTTCCCCATCTTCTGTCTGTGAACTGATGTTGCCCCGTAGCTCTCATGGTGTGACTTCAGTGGAAGAGAATCAGGGAGTGGGGTTGAAAAAAGATGTATCAATAAACCAGGAGGAAACACTCTAGCCAAGGCAGGGGGAAAAGCTGCTTTATTTTGAATATTTTATGTGACTTTGGGTTGCTAGAAGATTTATGTCTTTAAGGTTTTAATTCTAACAAGGAAAGGTAGTCAGGCTGTGATGAGTGTTCTGGGTTTATTTTGTGTCATAAGAAACTTATGTATGTTAAAGCCAAAGTGGTTCTTTTTCCATCTTTTAGGTGATCTAAAGGTGTTTCTACCCACACGAGCTCTGGTATTTTCCCAGCAGTCTCACAGAAATACAAGTATCCTTTCTAGCAGCTACCATATAATACAGATAGTTGTGTTTGAACTTGCTGGTCAGCTTCACTTGTCTCTCATGACTGGTTCAATTTTGTTGAATCTTGCATCTGGTAGGTCTTTCAAGCTTTGAAGTTATCTACTAATATTTTGCATATTATTACTAGATATATTAGCATGTAAATACCTTAGGTACATTTATACCTTGCAGTGTTAATTTCTTGACTTCAGCTGATTCAAAAAAACCATTTGGTTTAATCTCGGTGTACTGTAACTTTGGCTTGGTGTCTGTGTGTTCCTGTGTTTTGGGAAGGGCTAAATAGGTAGCTTCTGCAAAGAAGATGGGGCTGTGCATTTACGTACGTGTTTGTGTATAAGCAAGCTGGTTGGATTTCCGTTTACTGCTCTAAATAAAACAAAATGGTAGTGGTATTTAGAGGGGGGAGAAAAACTTGTCATTATGCTTATGGGTCCTAGCAATGCTCTTACCTCAGTGAAGTCTCTTTAATCACACATTTGGTAATTGTTGGACTTGGGAAGAAACCTCTGGCCCCAGCAGGAGCAGCATGTGGCCCCAGTGCCAGGAGCAGGTTCCTGAGTGGAGCCAAAGGGGCAGGCAGGTGGAGCAGGGCAGTCTCAGTCCAGCGGCCGTACGGGTGCAGAGGGCTGACCTTGGCCACAGCTGCCCGTACCGTGGGAGCTGGCTGTGTTGCTGAGGCAGCGACGGAAGCATGTCACTCTTTTGTGAGGAGCAGGGGTTGAAGCAAGGAGCTGTGTCCAGCTACAGTCACAAAAGAGGCGCTTGCAAAGCAGCGGCCAGAAAAAAACCAGGGAGAAACCTGAGAGAAAAGATAGACCACAAAAGGCTTGGTTAGAGGAAATCATAATGAGTTTAACTTCAATGGAAAAACAGCCCTGGAAGAAGGGAAGGGATTGGTTCAGTAGCTTAAAGACACCAAGAAATGATGATTCACAGGAAAAGTTTTGCCTTTGAGAGGATTGAATGGCAGAGTAATATTCATGCAACCTCCCTTAAATGATGCTGTTTATTAATTGCAAAGTAAAATGGATTTACTTGTTGATGCAGAATGGAAGTAGTACCAGATTCTCTTACACTCAGCAGCACGGTGTCTGGAACTGTTTTCCAGCAACAGTTCTGTCGTTTCTAAAGATTTTTCACTGATGAGAAGGAACCATTTGGGAAAAGTTTGGGGCTGGAAGCAATGGATTTAGTTAGCATTAATGGAAGAAAAGAAAACAAACACCCAAGCAAACAAAAAACCCAAAACCAACAAACAGAATTCCACAGGTGACTTGCATATAAACATATGTCACAAATCAGGGTGATTCTGGTAAAAGAATTCATGCATGTAACTTGTGTGTACACCATACCTTTTACCTGCACAAGAAGTGCCTGTGAATGAAAATTTCTGGAAGCAAGTGCTGTTATCATGACAATTGATAGTCGTGTGCTGTAGTTATGCATTTAGTAGTCAGATATCCCAGCAACTGACTGGATTTTAAGGAGGAAAGACTTGGAACTCTGCCATGTTTTGACTATTACTCTTCAGCTTGGAGGTGGCAGGACCCAGCCTTTTCTCTCTGTTAGTAAGCTGGTAATTACTTGTTGGGGTCTCTGTCAAAGCCCATAAAAGTGCTGTCTGACCTGTACACGGGCCAGGTGATAAGGTGCATATCAGGACCCTGGTTTTAAAGGAAGGTTACTGGTATCATATCTCATAATAAATATCATAAGGCTGGTATGGCTAGCTTTCATAAAGCTAATCTCTAGCATATCCAACCCTAGCAAGGGTTGGATAACTGGAATAATGCTTGGTTTAGGATATTGGCACGTAGCGTGGGCATCGCTCCCCTGTCCCTTTTCCCCCACCCCTGCTAGATCTGGTTGACTGGTATGTAAAAGGTTTTTGCAGTGGGTTGTCTGAAAAATCAGCAAAGGCCTTTTTTTAGAGGAACACTGAACACCTTGATGGCTGTTGCTCAACTTGGGTGATGCCAGCTGCGGTAGTACCACTTGCTGTTTCTCTTCCTGTTGTTTCCGGTATGGTGTTTCTGTCTATCCCTGCGTTTCTGGCACTGAGAATTAAACTGGATATTTCACAGAATAAACTGGATATTTGCCAAAGATGAGTGGCAAACAAAGCCTAGGCCAGGCTGTGTGGCAGGAACAGGGACCTCAGGCATGGGACGAGTACATGGGTTGAGTTAGGAAAAAGGAAGAGTGTAAGGGCCAGAGTTGAAGCAAGGAAGATTTCCCCACTGGCAGGGGCAGAGGCAAAGCCAGAGAAAGCTCCAGCGGGGCAAGAGGCCAGGAGCGATCAAACTGGGCTTGCTGCGTGCCCCAGCTGCAACCTTGGGTGAGGAGCTGGGGGCGTTTGTGTCTCCCCAGGGGGCACTGGAGACGGTGTTGGCTGTCTGACCGCCCCTGCCCTTCCTGGAGAGGGGAGCGGGGCTCTGCTCTTTGCAAACCAGGCCCTGACCATTTCCATTGCACAGTAGAAAGTAAGTTTGCTGTTATCTCTGCTCAAGTGATAAAGCTGAACGTAAACCCGTGTTGGAGCAGTTGAAAGCTGAGAACAACTCACAGAGCAGGCAGGGTGAGAGTACGGATGGGAATATGTTATGGCTGGCCTGTTACTGCATATGCTTTTGTTTTCAAAATGAATACTTCAGCCATTGGTATAGCCTGCTGGGATTTAGGCACATGGTCTTACAAGGACCCTTGAAATCTCTGGAGAATAGCAAGTGGTAGATCTGTGACTCTTGCTTAAAAGTAGAGCTGGTTAAGTAGCATTGAGGAAACTTTAAAGTTCTACACCTGCTCTTATAAATAATTTCATGAAATTAAAATACTGAGTTGATGGCTCTGTTGATTGCAGCAGAGTTGTGGGTAAAAATGAGAGCAAGCAGCGAATATTTAGAGGAGTTTAGGAGTTCTTGGAAATTTAAGAAATGGTAGCTCCTCTTTTTTATTTGAAAACTTGTATTGCTCAGGGCACTATTCTGTTAATCCAAAAGACAATAACAATGTGTGGGTGGAGGACTGTACAGTGTGAGGTATCAAAGCAAAAAAATTTGTACCTAAAATGGCACATGTACCCTTCTAGTTCAGCCCGAAGATGAGCGGGGTGGAACTGGAAATGATTCAGTTATGAAAAGAGGTTTTAAGCATAAAATAATATTATTTGTAACAATTAGTGGAAATACTTTTACTCTGAGTTCTCACTATCTCTCTCTCTCTTCTTTCATAGCAGGCTTAGAGTGGCCTTGCAGATTTGGAAGAGAAGACTGTCTGGTTTTTTCACTGTCAGTTTAGATCACCGTGATGTAATTCTGTCTAACACATGAAGAGCCTTTTGCTTGGCCTAGTAGAGATTAGGAATTAGTGCTTGTCTGTGGATATGTTGAGCCCCTGTTGCATGTGCTATGAATAGGACAAAGGGAAGGCTGTGCTTAAATAGCGAGGGTCCTATCATCACTTTTAAAAAGTGGCAGTTGGAATCAGTTATTTACTTTAATGATTTTTCAAAGGAATTGTTGCCAAACTGAAGATTTTCTTTTTCAATTTTAAATAGCTTCTTCCCTCTCCAAACAAAGCTTCCCTGCAAGTTTAATTATTTTATTCTTTTGAGGTTTTTGTCACAATAATGCGAACTTTTCTGGATCATATTTTCAAAGTACTTATTGTAACTGAAAGATAGAAGTGAAGTAAAAAAATTTACAGAATTGGAGAGTCTTGTGAAGCCATGTGACTTGGGGAACTGGAACTTGGGAGGAAAACATACCAGAGCATATAGAAAGTTTATAAAAATGGAGCTCTGGCATTCTCTTAAGTCTTTGTTATCCAATAAACATTAGTAACTGAGGAATCTTTAAAATCTTTCAAGGAGCCATGAACAACCTTGCTTAGGTTTTTCTGTACAATACCTAGAATCAAAGTAGCTAAGCAAGATTTTTAAAAAATGAAACAGACAAAAATAAATTTCTGTTTACAGTTTCCATGCTTAAGTTGCAAATTGTCCCCCTGCCCCCCTGAAAAATGTCAGTTGGGACATCTCATTTAGTTTGCCACCTAATTTTTTTTTCTTCATTTGCTGTATATATTTACCTAACTGAGTCTCTCTGAAAAGAAGTGGTTGTCATCTTTATAAACTGCTGTAAGCAGGTCCTTAAATCCTGCCCTGCAAAACATCAGCCTAAGAGTACCTCTAGGAGGGTCTTAGGGAGCATGGTGATACATTCAAGCTGAGGGACACGGTCAGCTTTGAATTTTCTGAATATATGACACTTAATGTGAAAAAAGGCAAGTGTAGGGCTTGCAAGTCCCTTGCCTTTCCAAGCTGTGTGATGTGTAGTGCATGACAGCTTCTGGCAACATCTCTTTAAAAAAAAAAAAAAAAATTGCCACGTGTTCATTTTATATTGCAGTTGCCAAGGGAGAGGGAACAAGAGACACTGAAAAGGTAAACAAAAGAGCTCCAACCCTGTAGCCAAAGGAGGGTGAAGTGAAAGTTTCCTTTTGAAGAACAGAAAGGAAATAGCATGTGCTTTGTTGTGCAGTATCTCTGCAATCCTCTCTTCTTGGGTAACTGTGATATTAGCAGGCTTTGGGAAGTAGCTCTCAGCTAATTATTCGTGGAAGATTTTTTTTTTTTCTTCTGCAGTGCAGGTTGAACAGAGAGCACTGCTGCAGCACCACTCTGAAAGCACCTGTGTATGATGAGCACACAGTGTGGTGGTAATTTAAATTAAAAAGCAAGTTCAGATCAGCATAAAGAACCAAAATTTAAATTAAAGGTTCTGACTGCAAATAAGAAACCCCTTTCACTGGTAGGATAGTCAGGTATTGGAATAGGTTGCCCAGAAAGTTTGTGCAGCTTTGAAGTTTTCAAGACCTGACTGAAGAAAGCCCTGAACACCCTAGTCTGATCCTGCTTTGAGCAGGAGGTTGGACTAGAGACCCTAGAGACTCAGACCGCCAGCCTGTTGCAGGATGTTCTGAACTTCTGTTATTTCTTTCGTTTCTGCTACTCTGTGCTATTGTCACTTTCCAGGCATTGGGAAATTGGGAATCTTTGTTTTCTGAATCTCTTTTCCAGTTCTTGAGTCAAGTCAGTGTTTTGCTTTACTGTGAAACTGTAAAGCAACACGGGAAGATACTGTATTTCATTTTGTCCCTCATGTTTAAAAAGTATTCCTCTTCGAAGTGTTTATTCGCTCCCCAAGGCCAAGAACTTGAAATTTGCTTCTACGTTGACAACCTTTTCCATCCCTAAATTTGCCTATAACCACCTCCGAAATACGGATGGGAAATTTGCCTCAGTTATTCTTGGTCTGAATGTATTACTACTGTTTTCATCTCATTCCATTTTATCTATGCCATTTTATCTTGGTTATTTGAAATCCTAACCTCTCCTGAAAGCCAAGTTTGTACTAAATAATCAGATTTCTCTCCCAGTATAAGTGGAAGGACGGACTCTGACCTGTTCTCTGTGGCTTCTCTTTGTTTTGCTTTTGGATTGATTTTTATTAAACTGTCCATTGACTTTCTTCCTCACCTCTGAAATGGCATTTGTTTTGTCCTAGCACCTGGCATCCCAGGATCACAGCATTCTGAACAACCTGAAATGAAATAATGAGTCCACAGAGTAAATCAAGACTGCTGTGTGCGTGCAGCCAGGGCAACCGAGAGAATTTCACTGGTCAATTCACCAAATCAGCAGCAAAATTAAAGAGTAGAGCTCAAGCCTCTTGACTGGTTTGTCTGCATTAACCACTAAATCTAGTTTTCTCAGTCTTCCCGTGTAAAACATGCATATCTACCACTTAACTAGCAGCTTTTCCTCTCTCTGCAGTCAGAGGGCTTGAAGCTACTTGTTCACGCTAGAACTCTGTCCACACCAGTAAGTTGCTCCTGTTCTTCCTACCTATTTTGCTTGCCCCTTTTCATAGAGCACCCTGTGATAGTCTAGGAAGGGCAGTGTATATATTTTTTGCTGGCTGATGGTTGCATAATTTTATTGTCAGGGTGCCCAGGAAATAAGTCTTTTAACCATTTTGGCCTGAGAGGCCTGCTGAGGTTAGTCACCTTCCTTCAATGTCTGGTCAGCTCTTCTTCTGCTTGTGCAACAGAATTACCCTCCATAAACAACATAGGTTTATGAGGAGAAAGGCAAGTGGTGTCACACTCCCCTGGGATCCCTTATTTTATACCACCTAGATCCTGTGTGAGATAAACATGTGCAGTTGCTCATCTTCCTTCCATCTCCCTCCCTTCTTCACATGACTAAATGGTTGGGGTTTCTACCAGCAGTTCTCTACTTGGGTACTTACAGTGGGCCTCTGAAGATGGTGGGGTTGCATTAAGTACAGCCAAGGGGCAGAATTTAGCCTACAGAATAATTCCTTCCTAGTACTGATGTGTGAATGGGGAAGAGAGGTGCCTGACCTGCATATCCCTGGAAGTTTCCTTCCTCATGGAAAAATAAAGAAATCTGGTCTCAAAGTCACTGAGACATAAGCAATGTGGACTTGTGTTCAGTCATTTTTTATGATGAAACTTTTTTTCATTCTCTTAGCAGAAGGATCTCTGTAATTTGACCCTTAACTTCAGTTTAATAGAGGTTTTCCTGTAGAAATAAAAACATTCTATCAGAAGATCCCATGGCAAGCCATCGTGATAGCTTTAGAGCCCAGAGGCATATCTTGCTTGCTCTGGCTGAGAACCCCAGTACTCCCTGGCATACAAGTGCCCTGTGTCCTGAATCCTCTTCCACTTCTTTTTCTAGTGTGATCCAAAGTATTCCCCCACTGCTTTTCTCTTCATGCCATTGGTAAGGGATGTGCTGAAATGGATACTTTCAGGGGTAGTCCTTTTGTGGTGTTCTCTGACTTCAGTGTGTGGGATAAGCACCTAGAGTACAAAAAGCATGCTTATTTGTATAGTTCTAGAAATCTGAAGTTACATTTAACAGGAAGTAAAGTCACAGCACACACTCTTTGGAGCATACTTGGGTTGCTTTCCAAATAAGGTTTGCAGTTTCTGGCAGGAAAAATAGGGATCTCTTATAACAACAGAAAATAAGAACAGGCTAGAAGAAATCCTTTGCAAAATCCTAGCTCAGCTGAGGGCGAATGTGCCAGGAAAGACCAACCTTTTTGTGGTCTTTGCTCCAGTGGTTTAAGGAGCTGAAAGTTTCCTCCTCTCCCTTCCCCAAGACTCCTGGGGTGGTGTGATTATGGAAAGCTTCTTAACTCCTCAGCCTTTTCTTTCACACTGGTGAACACGTGTTCCAAAAAACCAAATCCCAAACCTGTTCAGTGTTAGTTTTATCTCTGCGTGCGTTCCATATTTTTGCTGGTCCATTTCTGTGTCCTCCCTCAGACTGGTGATAAGAGCTGCCAATTTGATAAGCCATGGAAACTATGTATTGCCCAATCCTCCACCCTTTCTGTCACACATTGGTGCTCTTTTTGGGAGGCTTCCTTTTCAGTTGTTCTCACAAGTCATGAAGCCAGGGTCTGTTGTCATGTTGCCAAAATACAGGATGCTAGGGGGAGAGGGGCAGGTTAGTGTTTGTCAAGGGGTTGGGTACCATCTTCTGTCTCCTTTCCCCTCGGCTACCAAAAATTCCTACACCTGGCTTATAGAGGAGCCATTTTACACACATCTCCATGACAAGCATCCTGTTTGGGTTTTGGGGTTTTTTTGATGTGAGATTGCACTTGTGGACAAGTAGATGGAACACGCACCAAGCAGCCCCTGCAGGCTTCTCTCTGCCTGTACCCCATTGCCTTGTTGAAGAAGAGGGATGGGGTGGGATGCAGATGGTCAATATTGTGCTGGCAGGAGGAGAGGAAGGTTGAAATAGGCCTCCTAGCACCCTCTAAATGTGCTTTTGACCATGCGCAGGACACTTCTGTGCTTACTGAATGTGTGACGAAAGGTGAGCTCTCCCCGCCACTACTGTCTTCCTCCAAGTAGAACAGCCCATGGCAGGTTTCCCTCAGCAGAAATCATTATTTGAGGGTGGCACGCAGTGAGATGCTCTAGGCCTTCCAGTAACTTCTGGGCCTGGCAGGCTTCCCTCCCACCACTTGCAGCTGTAAATAAAGGAAGAGCTGCAGAAACATGCGGGGAAGATTCCCTCTTAAACAGTCCTGGAGAGGAAGCTGTGATAAAAGCCAGAAATCCATAATGTCCTAGCAACTCCAGTGGCTGCAGCAGCACTACACAGATGGAGCAGGAGAGGGGCATATGGTTGTCCCATAGTGACGAGGTGGCATGTCCCCACAGAGGGCCCCTGCTGAACCAGATAATGAGGTGGAGTTGAGGGAGAAGGATGTTGGTGTTTCAGTAAGGTGCTCTAGTCTGGGGGTTGTGATGGTCCTCTGGTTCCCTGGCACAGGGGATCACAGTACTTACCGATGTCAGAGTTAATTGGATGCAGCAAAGTTAGAGCGTTGAAAGGAGGCTGCTTGCTTTGCACTGGGGAGATAAACACAAGGGAGTGAAAGCACCAGAAAACCATCATCTACCTCGACCGAGGTTCAGAGTGCTAGGCTCCAAGTCCCAAATTACAACCCCCTGCACTCCCAGCTGCTGCATGGAAGCAGAAGTGTCTGAAGTCTGGAGGTGCTGTGGTTTGCCCAGGTCCCCGAAGCTCTGCTTTTGCATGAGCCATCTCTGTCTCGGTAGGCACCAGCCTGCTTGCATGTCTTACGGGGTGCTGCTGGCATCTGCAGCCTAGACATTTTTTGTCGGAGGAGCCTGAGCCAGCTCTTGGAGCATATATGACGTGGCAGCAGTGGTTGCTGCTTTTCTGTGCGGCAGCCCTGTGCTTGGAGCAGTATCCCTGCATCCTCGCAGAGACCAACAGACTTTTTGAGGAGAGGCCGGGGCTGGGGGAGATGGATCATTGTGGTGCCTGGGCAGGGTGTCAACTCTTGACGACTCTTCTCCTCCCTTTAACATACTTCTTGATTTCACTCACAAGTTTATTTTTATTTACAGTGATAAATTGTTTGTGTCAAAAAGTTAAAATGCTTTAATGATGTCCTTCCAGCTGCAGGATTAAGAGAGGAAAACCAGAGAAATTACTCTTGTTCAATAATACTAAGTAATCATAACTTTACTTAGGGCTAAACACCATCCCTGTTTCCATAAATACAGCACATGAATATCTCTAAAAATTACTGCATGTAATCAAAAGCAGTTATTCCAAAGACCTCAAATTTCTGTGGTCAGAGCTTCGCAAAGCAGGTTCTTACGTTTAGTTTGCCAGGGTCTGGGAGAGAGCAAGGCATGAATGAGAAAACCAGTCACTAAGTGCAAGTTATGAATGATGAGGAAAATCAGTCCTGTGTAGGAAAATGGGCAGAGACCAACCTAATGCAAAAATCAGTTCAAATTCCATGTATTTTTACACTGATGTGACTTTTTTTTTCCTCAGTTCCCTGAGGGCGCAGGGCTAATAATTAAAAACATCTATATTGCACAAACTCTAATAAACATCCTCACTGCAGGAAAGGAGGGTATTGTGCTCGCTGGCTTGCCTTTCCCTTCCTTCACTCTTCCCTATTGCCAAATTAGAGACTGGAATAAGGAGAGGGGTGCTCTTTTTTTTGGGGGGGTGGGGGATTTTATTTTATGTTTTTTAATCTTGCTCCTACTTTGCCTTGTCTGCAACCTCCGCATCGGGTAGCGGCTGCTTTGACACAGACTGCACAAGAGGAACAAGTGCCCTTCTGGGGCTGGAGCCTCAGTGTCCCTCCCCACTTGTGGGACAGGGCAGAGGCCCCAGGTGTTTGCTGCTCTCCAGTGCCAGCCGTGGTTTTAAGACTGATCGGAGCCCTCATGAGCTGCTCTAGCTCGCTAACCCTGCACGAAACCGGTCTCAGCCGAACAAAGTCGGTAATTCTCAGCTCTGGGGAGCTGAACTGACTCCCAGGACCGCAGAGGGGCCCGGGCCGGTGCCGGGGCCGGCCAGCCGTGCGGGCTGGCTCCTGCAGCAGCTCCAGCTCTCGCGTTCCCCCGGGCCACGGTCGGGAGGCGCTTTCCGCCCGTGAAGCCGTTGTTTGAGGGAAGGGGGCCGGGGGCTTTCCCGCGGGTGTCAGCCTGGGGCGGGGAGCAGGCGGCGGCTCGGCCCCGCGGCGCGCAGAAGCCACCCGCTGCTCTCCTCCCTCGCCGTGAAGCCCCGCGGGCCGGGCCGGGCCGAGCAGCGGGAGCGGGGCCGCCGCCAGAGCCGCAGGCTCCCGGGCCGGAGCGCTGCTCCGCTCCGCTCCTCTCCTCTCCGCTCCGCCGCGGCGGGCGGGCAGCGGGGCGCCCCCGGCGGCGCGGGGCACGCGTGGCGGGCCGGCCCCGCCAGGAAGGGGCATGTCCCGCTGACGTGCGGGCCGGGGATTGGCAGCGGCCCGGCCTATATAGGCGCCGGGGCGGGCGCCGCGCCGCTCTCCCAGGAGCGCTCCGGTTCTCCAGCAGGGCGGGCGAGCGGGCACCGGCCGGAGTGAGTCACGGGGGACGGGGGGCGGCCCCTCCGCCGCAGCCGACGTGGAGGCTGGCGGGGCGGGGGGGGGGAGCGGCCCGGCGCGGCGCGGCCTCGCTTCCTCCCCTTCGGCACCGACGGGAAACTCCGGGCCAACTTCCCGCCGGCCGGGCCGGGCCGGGCCAAGTCCGGCGGGGGGTTGGGGGTCTGGCCCGGCGGCGCGGCCTCGGCCGCCGGTGCCGACACGGCAGTGCCGGCCGGCAGCAGCTGTCGGGTTAGCGCCGGCGTGCGGCGCCGTCCCGATGGGGACGCTGGGCCCCGCGGATGCGTGGGGAGGGGGCGGCGCGGACCGGGGTCCCTCTCGCCGGGAGGAGAGGGGTAGCGGCGGCGGTCAGGGCGGCCCCGCGTCGTCCCCGGCGGTCGGAGGGTTTGCGCCTGGTACGAGCCAAAACGGTTCGGCGGCGGGCGGGCGGGCGTCCGTCCAGCGCCGGATCAGCCGGCGGAGCGCCGGCGGCGGGCAGCCTTCCCCCGGGTCGCGGGGGCCGAGCGGCTCCGCTGCTCCCGTGACTAGAGGGGCGGGCGCTTCGGGCCACCAGCGGACGTCGGGAAGGTGCTAACGCCGGACTCGGTGCCCGGCCGCGCTCGAAGGGCTGTCACCGGGCCCCCCGCGGGAGCACCTTTCACCCCCTTGCGTGACGCGGCCGTCCCCGGCCTGCAGCCCAGAGGGCCGCGCCGGGCCGGGGCCGCCGCCGCCGCCCCGCCCGCCGTGCTCCCGGCCCCGTTCCCGCCCGGGCGGTGCGTTGAGGCTCGCCCATCTCTCGTCCCCCCCCTCCCCTCCCCGCTCAGCCCCGCGCGGGGGGCGCGGGTGACAGCGGGGCCCGGCCGGGCCCTTTAAGGGCGCCGCCCCGCCCCGCCGCGCCGCCCCGCCCCCGGTGCCGGCAGTGCTGAGGTGGCGCTGGCGGCGCCGCCCGGCCCGGCCCGCGGGGCCCGGCGGCTCCCCCGCCTCACCTCAACCTCGCCTCGCCTCGGCGCGGCCGGGCACCGCGGGGGGTAAGCGGAGGGGCGGCTCTCCGCCCGTCCGCGGCGGCGCCCCTGCTTCCGCGCTGCTCCGTGCCGTTGTGCCGGGCAAGGCGGGCGCTCCCCGAGGCCGGCTGCCCCGCTCGGTGCGCGGCCGTGGAAGCGCTCCCCCGGCCCCCGTGAGAAGCACCGACGTGGCCTGCCCCCGCTCGGGGCCGGCCGGGAGGACGCGGGCGGGTGCGTGTTCTCGTCGGCTGGGCTCCGGTGAGCGGCTGGGCAGGCACAGAACAGCTCCTGTCCATCCAAGGGCAGGACGTGACCGGGGAAGGTGGCAGGTCACGGCGATAGTGGAAGAGCAAATAGAGGGGACGGACAGGTCAGGTGTAAGCCTGGCTGCATCTAAGGCACCGGTCGTGTTGCGCTCTCAGATGTACTGCTTCAGGAATCGCTGCGAAGGGAAAGACTCCGTTGCGCTGCACAGCAGCTGGCCGCCTGCGTGATCCCTTCAACACCAAGGGGCCTGGGCCTTCAATATCTGGGAGAGCCGGTCGGTTGTCAGAAAGCAAGTATTTTCATATATGACCACTCACCTACCAAGAGATCACCCTGCCCTGCGTGAACATCTGACAGAGGACGGTGGCTGCCACAACCAGCCCGGCCCTGTTGCTGCATGCGATCCTAGCTGCATCTGACTTTAGCTACCTCGATTAACAAAATGCTAATATTTTTATTAAATAGAGTTTTAAATAACACGTAACTGACATTTCTGTCCACAAGTACTGATTGTATTGGCAGTGTAACTCACGACTTTGCTTTTGTTTCTCTTCATACAAATGTTTCCCCTGTGGTTAGGTCTGGCCCTTGCCGAAGGTTATTTTTAGGATGATTTCGTTCTCTTTATTCTAAGTGTGCTCTAGACTCCTGAAACTTCTTTTGGCGCACAAAGCCTGTGCTACAGACGGTGCATAAACTAGGCAGTTCAAAACCTGTTGACCCAGTCAGCCACACGCTAGCATGACGCAGCTGTAACCTTAGTTTCAAAACCTAAAGTGGGAAGTCGAGGAGGTGTGGGCTCCAAATGCAATGCCTGAGCTGCTGGTTTTGATGTTACGTTTTAACATACCATTCTGATGGCCGCCTCCAATTTTGGCCAGAGATGAATCCCTGAGGCCTACAATATTCCAGATGTTTGGGGTTACTGGAGACGAAGAGCATTTGTTCTTAGCTTGCTGTATGGGTGATGAAGCAGAAATTCGTATGGATAAACACTGCCCTTAGATTTCTCTTTGAATGTCTGGCTGTTCTCTGAGGTGGAGGCTGCAAGGAAGATCTCTGCAGCTGGTGTGGATACAGTGAAACCAGCAGCTGTGCCTTGAGGTTGCGGCTCGCAGGCAGGTGCTATATTGGGTGTCGTTCACTGACTTCTCATCCTTACCCTCCTCCTCTAAGGAGCGGAGCACATGCAAGATGAGCCAGGTGGTGCTTTCCTGAGAAATGAGAGTTATAAGCACATCAGTGCCATTAGCAAGGCTCTAGCCAGACCTTGGCAGCTACTTGTGATGTCTAGGATGCTTCTCGTTCCTGCCCTTGTTCCCATTTGCAGCTTGCCATGAGGTGGTGGCACCCTCAGTAGCGACCCAACGGGCTGGAGGAGCCGACGGCTGAGTCTGCAGGCCTTGCCAAAATAGTCTGGGACAGGTGCCATGCCGCTAATGGGCTTTCCTTGGTTCTGCGGCAGCTTGAGCTGCGCAGTTGTGTACCCTGGACATGTAACCATGTGTTACACCATGGTGTAACCATGGACAGCGAGGAGAACTTAGGTATTTCTCTGAGATCAGATTACTGGCCACACTTTCGTGTATACCAGCAAATGCCTTGCAGAGCCTCTGCCTGCTGCAACAGCTGTGCTACAGACAGCATGGCTGGCTGGCTGTCCTGGTAGCTGCCACCTCATAGTAGCAGATCCTTACAGGATTAATTGCAACATTAGCTCTATTGCTTTGATAGCACAGGTGGTGTTTCCTTATGCCTGGTAAGAGGTGTGTTGAAGTAGGGGGAAACACTCTGACCTTCACTGAGGTGCAGATCAGGCCTGTATGGCCCAGCTGCGTTCCTGCTCTGCTTGCTCTTCCCTCCTTTCCTTCTGTTGCTGTCCCCTTCCCTTACTGTGCTATAACATAAGCATGATGTGAGACACCTCATCAGCAATGCTGTGTTTTTGGGACCTGTTTCTGACACATGGGGAGGTCAGAAACAGCAGCTGTCAGTTTACTGAAGTGTCTTGAGTTTGGTGGTCAGACAAAGGTCCGAGCAGCACTGCAGGGTTTATGTGGGGGAGAAGCCTCTTGTCCCATGAGCAGTCAGAGGCACTAGATTTTTGGAGAGTGCAAGCCCTGCGGCAGCACACGTAACCACTGAGGGGGACTCCAGGTGTGGGAAGCTGTTGTACATCTGGCAGAGTGTGTACTGTACCAGCTTTTACATTTTTACTTATACTCCTAAACACTTTTTTCAGTAAATCTGCAGATCCAGATACAGAAGATGTAAAGCTCTCACCAACAGTGTATTTTTTTTCCGGGTTCCATCTTGTGTACACATTTTAAATAGTCCATGTAAACCAGCATGGGTTTTGTTCTTCCAGCCTGCAGATTTAGGCCTGGAGACAGAGTTCAGTGCCTGGTGCATGATCTTATTACAATAAAAAAATGAAGAGGTGGACTGACCAGCAGCTGTGTGTGGAAAGTCCTGAGTGTTTGCCTTAGTTTGTGAGGACGTCTGTGTTGATTCACCCAAGCTCCACTAAACTACATTCCTAACTTCTGACTGATGGCAGTGTTGTTGGCAGGTTTTCAGGTTGTTAGTCTCCTCTGACTAGATGTTGATGCTCTTGCTTGCAACCCTGAAATTTCATGTCTATCTTGCACATCTGTTATTAATTGACTGTATTTTTGCCTGATACTGGATGGCTGCTCTTGTAGCCAGTGTGATGAAAGAGTAGCTACTCTAGGCTTCCTGCTGTGAGGTTTAAGTAGATAGTGGTGTTGCCTGTAGCTCTAGTGACAGGTAAAGTATAGTGAGATGTGACTCAGTATGAGAACATTTTGGATAGGGTGCAAGTTTGAAACACACTACAGACAGTGCTCTTTTGAAAGTTACAGTAACAGGGGTGTCATGTTTTCCTGTTGTCTTGGAGCAGTCACATAATTTTATTTTTTTTTTTTCCTCTGTAAAGCAAAAGCTGGCAGGCTGACAAACGGGCAGCTTACAGGACGGACTCCCTGGCTACTGACCATTTAGCTGGTAAGTTCTTATTTTGGGAGAGCCAAAGATCTTGCTGTTTCTGAGCTTGCTTATCAGAGTGGCTTTCTGAGTGTATCCCTAAGTCAGCAGGAGTTCAGGCACCTAAAAAGTCTTTTTCAGGAAGAGGCATCATCCTAGGCGCTTTTTGTTTTCTCTCCAGGGCTACACGATGGTCTTGGACTGACTATTCAGACCTTCAGATACTCATTTAAAAATTGCACACCATTAATAATTGATAGATTAATTAGAGTATGCTTTAACAACTTCTGGTGTCCCCCTTTCCAGTGACCTTCTTAGGTTGCACATCCTCTGCCTTCTTAATGAGGAGCTCTGGTTTTGGTGACTACTGTGCTGTGAAGAAATAGTCCCCCTGAGTTCCTATCTGGTTCAGCAAGAGAACTGGGCAGCTGTTCTGGCTCTATAGGTGCTTTTTGAGAAGCTGACTGGAAGAGTGCTCAATAACACATACTTTGTCTTCCTGGAGTGACTTTTGTGCATCTTGAATGGTGTTGGTAATAGTGTTGCCACCTCTGTCTCTTCCAGTGGCATACCCGGATTGTGTGTGGGTGGGAAGTCGACAATGAGCTCCGTGGCAGTTTTGACCCAGGAGAGCTTTGCTGAACACCGCAGCGGCCTGACTCAGCAGCAGGTGAAAGGTGAGAAAACACAGTTGAGTTCCTGCCTCTAAATACAAACTGCACAGGCAAGGTTCCTTGCTGTTACCCAAGCTCGCTCCATGCAACCGGTTCCCCACAAGTGTGCAGACATTGCGTTCTCCATTCCTAGATTGGTGGCCCACCAAACTCTGGGTTTCCACCACCAGCAGCACAGTGGTGATGCTGCACAGTGCAGGGCCAGGAGAAGGCAAGCCTCAGATCTTCATATTGCTCTGGCTAGCAGTGCTGCTAGCCGTGGGATGGGGCACATGCAAGAGTGGGGCATTGGGCTACAAGAGAGCCTCATGGGATCAGTGTGCTGGGCTGTCGTTTCCTTCCTCTGCTCAGCCAGGTGCTGGGGAAAGTCAGTATAACTGTATTAACTGACTCACTGATGGGTTTCGGCACCCATCCTCCAGCTGCAAGCTGGCCCACTTGGCATGGCCTAATGCACAACTGAGTCGAACACAGGGTACAGGCTTTCCCTGGACTCTGCCCTAACTGTAGTGCTTCTCTCTGCCTTCCTGTTGGGTGTATGTTTGTCTTACCCCTTCTGACCTGCAGCCTTGCTCTGTTCCTTTCACTTCTTTCTGTTCAGCCTGTTCTCCCCTAATTAAGCCCTTCTTGACAAAGTTGGCAGTAATGTGCTGTTTGCTGCCACCATTCACTTGCACATTTGCTTCCTGCAGCCATAGTGGCAGCTCAGACAAGTTGTTCATGGCATCTACTGCAGTCTGTGCTGAGGTCAGTTGGGCTCCGGACTTGGCTGCTTCACAAGCATAACTGTAATAGGATTAATAGTAGTGCACGTCATTTGCTCTCCCTTGTTAGTAGTGCCTAAATACAATTGGGCTGCCTATGAATAGGGGCATTTCTGCTGGGAGAGCATCTCATTTACCCTGTTTGCTTCACCCCAGTTACAGCTTTAAACTCTGAAGAAGAGAATGATCCTCCAACCTACAAGGAAGCCTTCCCTCCGCTCCCTGAGAAAGCACCATGTTTGGAAGCTGCCCAGGAACCTGCTGGGCCCTGGAGCAAAATCCGACCAATAAAGGCTTCTGTCATCACTCAGGTTGGTGGGAGTGGGTGGCTTTATCTCCCTCCTTTTCCTTCCTCCAAGAAGTAGGTGAAGTGAAGCTTTCCCTGGAGTATGAAATCCTTAGTGTGTCAGATTGACAGCCTCTTTGATGTATCTTACCCTGGGGCATGAGGAGGACTGCAGCCTGAGAGCTAGGACTGCTCTGGAGGGGAGGGATGCATTGGAAAACTGTCCAGAAAAAGCTCTGCATCCCTGTTCCACAAATAGCTGGAGCAGGCCTGAAAGGAGGACTGCAGAATTCGAGTAGTGAGCACTAATCCATTAAAGTATTCCTCCCATAGCATGAACTTTAGGAAGACACCCAGTGTGGGGCAGACTGCTTGCTGCAGTGCTCTTGCACTTTCCCTGCTTGCAGCTGGTGTCTCCACTGGAAAGCTGATGGGTTGCACAAACCTGGGAACTTAGTATGCCAGTAAAGTCCTGTATGGCAATAAGAGAGAGAGGCACTAGCAATCAAAAGCATACTGACTGCTTGCTGTGCCGTTCTTTTATCTGTCGTGTGGCTGAGCAGGTGTTTCATGTGCCACTGGAGGAGAGGAAATACAAGGACATGAATCAGTTTGGAGAAGGCGAGCAGGCCAAGATCTGCCTTGACATCATGCAGAAGACAGGAGCTCACCTGGAGCTGTCTCTCGCAAAGGACCAGGGCCTTTCGATCATGGTCTCTGGCAAGCTGGAAGCAGTCATGAAGGCTCGAAAAGAGATTGTCGCTCGGCTGCAGACTCAGGTAAGGGCATCTAACTGTTTCTCACTTCATCTTTGCTCTTCCCCAAGACTCACAAATGCTTTGAGACCCTTGGGCGTGTGTGCTTATAAGCCAAAGAGGTGTTATTAGATGACTAATTCAGCTTTGCCATGTATTTTCAAAGCACACAATTGGCAATTTGGAATGAAAATGAGGCTTAAAATAGGGTTCAAAGCTAATTACAGGCCATGGTGTTGCATGAAGGGTGGAGTCTGCAATCTCTGAACACTTGAATTGCAAACAGTGACTTTGTGCTGAGGTGCTGGTGCTGGAGGGGGTGCAAGCCCCTCACACAAAGCTAGTAGTGTGTGAGAATGGGACTGTGCTTTTTCTGAAGTCCTCCAGAGAAGGATGTGGAGGGATGGGAGAAAGAAAAGTAGAGAAGAGGAAGTCCTGCCAAAAGCTGAAAGCTTCAGGTCAGGGTTATGGATTGTGCAACTCAAGCCACACTGGTAAGGAGCTGCAGCCCCGTTGTTTCAGTTGCTTCTTTCAGTCCTCTAGGTTTTGATTTCTTACCTTCAGATTCTTGAGTTCTTAATCAAGGTGGTAGTTCTTGTTAAGATGTATCACAGCCAGGTCTCAGTGTGTGTTTTAAAGTGTAATGTCAAAGGTAGTTAATGCAATAGTTAATACCATCTCTGCTTAGTGCTGTTCAGCCCATGTGTCATACCCTGCCAGAGGGACGAGAAAGGGACAATTCCTATGTAATGTGCATCTGAAAAAATAGTTGAGGTTGTACTGCCACAGATCCATGACCCACTGTCCTCTAATATACCTCCTACTGCCCTGGCCCCAGGTCTGAAAGGTGTGTCTGTATTCCCAACTCCTCCTAGGCTTGGTTAGCTTCAGTACAGGGACACAGAGTTGAAGAGTCACACCAAGTGATCTTTTTTGATTTTTTTTAATATTGTAGCTTGAATTTTAAGTGTCTAATTACTGTTAGTAGTTACATATTCACAGACATCAAGAGCATGGTAGCAATCATAAGCTACCAGGTCAGTAAAAACTCAGTGAGAAAGGAAGAAGTCGAGAATCCCTGTTACAAACCAGCCTTTTAATGGTAGGTTGAGAGAAGCTCTTGGGACTCCTTTTCCAAGAGGGGCCTTCTAGAAGAGCAGCATGTGCTACATTGAAGACACCTTAGTACTTAGTAGCGATAAGCATCTCCTAGTTGTCTGCCTGCTGGAATAGGTTTCTTGTGTTGAATTTCTGTTTCCTAGGAGTTAGACTGTGTGTCCTGTTCTCTGTAGCCTTGGCAGCAGATGTCAGAGTTCAGATAACTCCACCCATGAGCCATCATCTCAGTTGCTGTTTGGTACTGCTCCAGTGTCTTGCACTGGAGGACAGGCACCTCCTTGTCTGTGCCTAAAGGCCTTAGCTAATTCAGAGTACTACTCCTGTCCAAACAGAAGGGGTTTGAGGGAAGGGTGGGCTTTAGACTCCTAGTATACAGGCACTGTAGATCAACTGTTCTGGTACAGTTTCAGTCCTCGAACAGAACGTGCTGGGAAGGCATTGTGTTTGCTCCTCAGTGAGTACTGCTAAGCATTTAACTTGCTTCCCCTGGCTCTGTTGCTGTGGATCTGCCAGTGCAGGTACAGGTTCTCACAGATGCTTGGTTCTTGTGTTGCAGGCTTCAGCGACAGTTGCCATCCCTAAGGAGCACCACCGTTTTGTCATTGGAAAGAATGGCGAGAAACTGCAGGACCTGGAGCTCAAAACTGCAACCAAAATCCAGATCCCCCGCCCGGATGACCCCAGCAACCAGATCAAGATCACCGGCACTAAAGAAGGGATTGAGAAGGCCCGACACGAGATCCTGCTTATCTCTGCTGAGCAGGTACTTCAGTACTGTGATCTCTCTCATGGCATTAGCCGGACAGCCATTTTGCTTCTCCATGGTATATTAGATGTTTGTAGCCACCATGACCACAGTCAGTGGCTAATATTTTAGTCTGAACAGAGACGTATACTGTGCCACTGGCTGTATGAGCACTGCTGCCAGGTTCTGCAACTTGTGGTCCTCCATTTTGTCCATCTCTGAAGTCAGATAAGCGTGTTTCATATTTGAAGTGAACCATATTAGGTGCCAGCTGAGGTAAGGCAGGAGATTACAGAGGTGAATATCATAAATCAGCAGCAGCAACAGCAGTATTTACAGATTGAAAGGGTTGGAGATCTACAAGCCTGGAAACTGAAAAGGGTGGTTGGGCCAGAGTGTCAAGCAAGACAACACTGGGGACTTAGCTGTGTCTGGCAGTGACTGTAATACAGAGGGCAGTTCCCATTGAGGTCTGTTCTGGGCTCTTCTAGGATAAGCGTGCCGTGGAGCGGCTGGATGTGGAGAAAGTGTACCACCCTTTCATAGCTGGCCCTTACAACAAGCTGGTGAGCGAACTCATGCAGGACACAGGGACGCGCATCAACATTCCTCCACCCAGCGTCAACAAGACAGAGATAGTCTTCACAGGAGAAAAGGAGCAGCTAGCCCAGGCCGTGGCTCGTGTTAAGAAGATCTATGAGGAAAAGGTATGGATGGTCCATAAAGCTTCCCATCTTCCCCCAACCTGCTCACAGTCCCTCTTCTGTTCTTGTTCTACTTTTGTGCATCCCTCTCTTGCATCCTCCTCACGTCAGCTCTGGCTCAGCAGCTGTTGCAGTACGTGGCCCTGGATCTTTACCATTTCCTCGCTCAGCAGAGTTGGGACCTGGGGTGATGCTACCAGGGAGGTGACAGATTTCTCACTTTTCTGTGTCATGGGAATTAGCAGACCACAAAGAGCTCCCCTGGCTCGTGTTCACACAGATGCTGCTAAGGAAGGAAGTATGAAGTCTACAGTGGTGGCCATCTGACAGTATCAAAGTTGCTACATAAGTAGAAGTTGCTGAAGAGTGAATTTCACTCCAGTTTATTTTCTACAGCCAATGTCACAGTGAATATCCTTGTGGATTGTTGGGCTGTTTTTCCTCATGGTTAGGTCTGTATTTGTACCAGTCTGGATTTCAACAAAGATAATCAGCTTATAGCCTAGTAGCCTACATGGTGTTGCATTACAGTATTTCCTAGGGGACAGCTGGGTGTTGATCCCTGTTGTGCAGGGAGGGGGGGGGTGTATGTGGTCTCTTCCATATAGTCTTCCAGGGAGCTTGACACAGAATATGAGTTTTGTACTTCACCTCTGAATTTTTGAGGACAAGGCTTTCTGTAGGCAGGGGCCTAAAGGGTGCTAGCGTGCTGCAGAACCACTGTGTTCACCTTTGCTTTGCTCTTTCCTGGGTGCAGAGTTTCACTGCATCTTGTGCCTCTTCCTTTCGCTCTTGTCCTTCCCTACCCCCTTGTGATTGATGCCCCAGTGCCTCTGCCCCTACAGAAAAAGAAGACTACTACCATTGCAGTGGAGGTGAAGAAGTCCCAGCACAAGTATGTCATCGGCCCCAAGGGGAATTCCCTGCAGGAGATCTTGGAGAAAACTGGAGTCTCTGTCGAGATCCCACCCACTGACAGTAGCTCGGAGACGGTGATACTGCGAGGCGAGCCTGAAAAGCTTGGGCAAGCATTGACTGAAGTCTATGCAAAGGTATTGACAAGATGGGCTAAGCCTTCTTTGAAAGTCCTATAAAGATACATCCATGAGCACTGACAGGTGTGGGGGCCATGGTCTCTGTTGGGCTGTTAGAGATGCAGCTTAGATGTCAATACTGAGGGTGCAGCATGGGAATTGGAACTGAATTTTTGTGAAGACATCTTCCAGTCTGTCCATCAACCAGCTTCTCTGTTTTTCTGTCTCTCAGGCCAACAGTTTTACCGTCTCCTCGGTCTCTGCCCCCTCTTGGCTTCATCGTTTCATTATTGGAAAGAAAGGACAAAACCTGGCCAAAATAACTCAGCAGATGCCAAAGGTATGGATGAGCCAGTTAGCTTAGCACCCTCTGATGTAGAATATGGTTTAGTCCAGATCACTATTTGTAGAAGAGAAATGTATTTTGGCGTGGGTAAAACCAGGGAGGAAATGACACAGATCTTAATATTAAGGGGAGCCTCTCTTTTACTGCTGCAAACACTGCTCATCCTATGTTATTCTCGTGGGTTGAGCCCTTCAAAGGAGGCTTTATGTGGTACTATTTTGAGAGTTGATGTAGCAGGACACCTGCAAATGCTGACTTCAGTGAGGCTTCTCCCTGGTGAGTTAGATGGTATCTAGTGAAAGGCTAGATGAGTAACTTCTCCAAGGCCCTTGCAGACTCCAGGACAGCACCAAAGCCTTGGGCTCTAGACACTGTGAGACGGCCAGGATTGTAAGTTACCTACTTCTGAAACCATGGGAATGATGTGTATAATTCGTGGGAAGGAAACCATCTCGCAGTGGCAGGGCTTCATAGTGTAGTCCTGACTAATGGCATTGACCTGGCTTGTATCTTGGAAAATTCTTACTGCATTCATTGCCTTGTGTCTCAAGGTTCACATCGAATTCACTGAAGGAGAGGATAAAATCACTTTGGAAGGACCTACAGAAGATGTGAATGTGGCTCAGGAACAGATTGAAGTCATGGTCAAGGATCTGGTAAGTTGGTGTTACTAGTTCGAGTAGATAAGAAGAAAGTGGAGGAAGAAGAGGCAACAGAGCAGAGATGATGATGTGTCTATCACATCCATATGATGTCTTGACATGCTTAACAGAACTTGCAGAAGACAAGTTGTGTGGCAGATGGATGAAACCCTTGGTTACGAAGCTTGTCCGTAGCATTCTTAAAAAATCAGCAGCAGGTCTTAAATCTTTTGATGCAGAGAAGGAAGGATTCTCTTTCAGTCGTGGCTGGAGAGGCATATGAGTCCCTTTAAATGTTTCACAAGCATGGTGATCTTGGCTCAAACCAGAGGAGTGCTTCTGCTCTGCTTAATAGCAGGAGGAGTGCTTGTAGCCAAGTACTGGAGAGTCAGTGCCAATACTGGCAGTAGGCAGTTACTTAGAGCACAAGTGGTGGCCTACCCTACCTAGCCCTATGTCCTGGTTTCAGCTGGGATAGAGTTAACTGTCTTCCTAGTAGCTGCTACGGTGCTATGTTTTGAGTTAGTATGCGAAGAATGTTGATAACGCTGATGTTTTCAGTTGTTGCTAAGTAGTGTTTAGACTAAAGTCAAGGATTTTTCAGCTTCTCATCCCCAGCCAGCGAGAAAGCTGGAGGGGCACAAGAAGTTGGCACAGGACACAGCCAGGGCACCTGACCCAAACTGGCAACAGGGTATTCCATACCATGGGATGTCCCATCTAGTGTAGGAACTGGGGAGTGGGGGTGGGGGATCGCTGCTCGGGGACTAGCTGGGTGTCGATCGGCGGGTGGTGAGCAGTTGCACTGCGCATCATTTGTACAATCCAATTCTTTCATTATTGCTGTTGTCATTTTATTAGTGTTATCATTATCATTATTAGTTTCTTCTTTTCTGTTCTATTAAACTGTTCTTATCTCAACCCACAAGTTTTACTTCTTTTCCCGATTTTCTCCCCCATCCCACTGGGTGGGGGGGAGTGAGTGAGCGGCTGTGTGGTGCTTAGTTGCTGGCTGGGATTAAACCACAACACCCTATACAATTCTTTATAGATCAACCGGATGGATTATGCAGAAATCAATGTTGACCACAAATTCCACCGACACCTCATTGGCAAGAATGGAGCTAACAGTAAGTGGGGTGCCTTTCTAATCCTTCCCATGCTGGGCCTCTCCATGTTTAGTAGATCTTATCAGGGGCTCTGCAGCTCATCCAGTGTGCCATCTCCATCACATTTCCTCTGTTCTTCTAGAGTGGTCTTGGCACAAGGAGATAAATGGGCAGTGAGGCCTTGGGATGGCTTTAATGTGTGAAAGCATCTTGGGAGGTTGAACAGTAGTGGGATCACTTTGCCATGTCCTGGAGGAAGGGGTTTTTTTTTCCGTTGGAGAATTGTGTCGTCTTTTTTTTTTTCTTTTTTTTCTTTTTTTTCTTTTAAGTTGCTCTATGTGAATTACATTTTAGCAGCTGATTGGGGGTGGTGGAAATCTGCTTGGTGAGTTTCTCTGCAAGAAAGAAACTGGGATTAGAAATGAACGATCATCTTCTGATCTAAATGTGGTGCTGTTTGGGGAAGAAACAGATGCCTCACTCTAGCAAGTGAACAATTGGCTCTGTAGATGCCACAGTATTTACTTGTACAGGTTCTTGTGTGGCACAGATCTGCTCTCGCTGAACTCCAGGGTGAAGAGGCACTTTCCCCTGTTTCAACCCGACCCCACTGGCCCTTTCTCAGAGGCTGGTTTACTTCTTAAAGAGCCTTTAAGCAGTGATAATCAAGGTGCCTTGCTTCCAAGTCTTGGCGTAGCAGACTGTGTCACCACAGTCCTTGCCTTGAAGTTAACAGGATTAAGGACCTCTACAAGGTGTCTGTGCGCATTCCCCCGGACAATGAGAAGAGCAACCTGATCAGAATTGAAGGAGACCCACAGGGGGTCCAACAGGCCAAGAAAGAGCTGCTGGAACTCGCTTCCCGTATGGTGAGTAGGATGTGATGCTTGGGAGGCTGCAGGGTTTGGGCTCTTCTGTTCCCTCATAACCTTCTGGTGCAAGTGTGTTCCCCTTACCCACCAAGCACTTGGATCTCATGACAAGTGTGAGTTCCTTTTCACAGATGTGTTCCTCTATTCCCTTGGACACCCATTCTCTGTCAACCTAGAGTGAATTTTGTCTAGAGGAGAAGAGGGACAATGCTGGCAAGTAAACTGTCAGGCAGCAAACTGGTAAATAAAAGTATGTGGCTCTCCTGCTGAACATTCAATGTAAACTCTGTTCTCATCAGGAAAATGAACGCACCAAGGACCTAATCATTGAACAGAAATTCCACCGGACCATCATTGGGCAGAAGGGCGAGCGGATCCGGGAAATCCGGGAGAAATTCCCAGAGGTAAGGCTTTCTAGATGAGGGATCCAGAGAGGATATTTCTTACTTGGGTAATAGACACAGCGTCGCTGAAGTCAGCGGCTTTAGTGGCTCTGTATCTAGTATGTATGAGAAGATAGTTCTTTTGGCCAGAGGCTGCTAACATGGTTACCCTTTTCTGAATGGGAAAGGGGATGTGTAGGATCCCCCCAACTTTTGCATGTGTCTGACGCAACAATTCTTGCATTTGCTTGAGTTCGCTATAAATGACTGCCTCCTGCAGGTTATCATCAACTTCCCAGACCCTGCGCACAAGAGTGACATCGTCCAACTTAGAGGTCCCAAAAATGAGGTGGAGAAGTGCACCAAGTACATGCAAAAGATGGTGGCAGACCTGGTAAGGGGGACTTCTGTCTGCTGTTCTCTCCTGCATGCCTGGATAACCCTGGAATAAAGCAGAGGTGTACTGGATTAGCTAGGGCTGAAACATCTCAAGATGAGGGAGCTGTGGACACTGTTCTGGCTGGCTGGGGGCAGGGCAGTAATACCTGGTTTTTAAGGGCTACAGGGGAAGGTACTTGCCTTTGCTTATTCTCGCAAGTCTTTCATACAGAGAACTTCCTTGGGACTAAGTCTGTTGTGAAGAGCTTGTTTATCAAGTCCCTGGAACGGGGCCTGGCTTGCCATGGCAGTGTAATCTTAAGTTCTCCCTTCCTTTCTCCCTTAGGTTGAAAACAGCTTTTCTATTTCTGTCCCCATCTTCAAACAGTTCCACAAGAACATCATAGGGAAAGGAGGTGCCAACATCAAGAAGGTGAGATATCTTTCCTATCTCCAGTGCTCATTATGGTCACTGCCTGCAGCTAAATCCCACTCGCTGCTCTCTCCTGCTCATTGGTGATGTCAAATATAACCTCCAAGGGCTTTTTTCTGACATGGGACACCTCTGAGATTATTTTATTTTTTTCCTTTGTGGCAGATCCGTGAAGAAAGCAACACCAAAATTGATCTCCCAGCAGAGAACAGCAACTCAGAGACAATAGTTATCACAGGCAAGAGAGCAAATTGTGAGGCTGCTCGCCACAGAATTCTTGCCATCCAGAAGGAGCTGGTAAGTGAAATAACTGATGTGTTGCAGATGAGGGACTTGTATATGTTGCTAGAAGACATAATTACAGAAGTGCTTGTAGTGGGGGAGGGCAGGGAGGAGACAAATGTGAGTGTCGGTCCATGATTGACTCTTAAATCTAAGTTTGTGACTGCTCATGTGTCAGGAGTAGCCAGTCTCAAGCCCCTCTGGTCAGGCATTTCTTACACACAGCTCTATAAAGCTCCTAGCAATGTGGGAGTAGGAGTGTAAGTAGGGTGGGCACAAACAGATTTCTGCAGCTTGACTAACAGCCTAGTACTGTCCTCTCTTAGGCCAACATCACAGAGGTGGAGGTCTCTATTCCTTCCAAACTGCACAATTCCCTCATTGGCGCCAAAGGCCGCTTCATCCGCTCCATCATGGAGGAGTGTGGTGGAGTCCACATCCACTTCCCCACTGAGGGCTCTGGCAGTGACACCGTCACCATCAGGGGCCCAGCCCAGGATGTGGAGAAAGCCAAGAAACAGCTGCTGCACCTGGCAGAGGAGAAGGTGAGGCTTGTCTCATAGGGGAAGGAGCAGATTGGTTTGGCCAGCTGTTTCTTTTTGGGGGTTGAAGTGATCGCTTCTGTCTGCTGGGAATCCTCTGGCATCAGATGGCCTAATCCTCTTTGGAGGGATTTGAGTACAGTTTGGATGGTTAAAAGAAAACTATGCTTCCATCCTCATGACAATGAGTTCTTCCCCGATGGGTGGAAGAACTGGCTGTAATGCTTCTCTGCCAAGGCTGGGGATATACTCAAAGGGTTAAGGTTCCCTATTCCTGTGGTTTGAATGCTGTTGGGTATCCACACTTCTTTGAAACAGCTTACTCTGCGTATCTCCTTTACTTTTTTCTTGGTCTCTGAATTCCAGCTCCGGTTCTTCTGTTTCACTGGTTTGAGAACTTAGGGTTACAAGACCTTGCTCTGAGTTGTGGCTGACTGACTGGTCATCTTAATAGCAGGAAAAAACCCTAATACCAGCATGTGAACATGTTCTCCTGATCGTTAGGTGCCTCTGCTGCCTGGCTTGCAAATGGTTATGGTGTCTTGTGTGAGTGTCAGACCCTTCTCCTAGGGAAGTCTTTTCTGTTCATATTCTCACCAGTCGTGCTGAGTGTAGAGTTAGCTTTTCAGGCCTGAGAACATCTTCCGGGTGGTTGTTTTAATTTAAGACATCATGCACCTTTTTGACTTCGACATCTACCTTGCTCTTGCAACACTGTGTATGTGGGTGCAGGTAACATACCTACATGCTTACTGTTGATGCTGATGTGTATTTTCTATATAATGGCATGTTCCATGGGTATCTGACTCCTTTCAGCAAACAAAGAGTTACACCGTGGACCTCCGTGCAAAGCCAGAGTACCACAAATTCCTTATTGGTAAGGGTGGTGGCAACATCCGTAAGGTGCGTGACAACACTGGGGCCCGTATCATCTTCCCAACCTCTGAGGACAAAGATCAGGAACTGATTACTATCATGGGAACTGAGGAGGCTGTCAAAGAGGCGCAGAAGGAGTTGGAGGCCCTCATCAAGAACCTGGTATGAACTACTTTTTCTACTTTCTTGCCTATCACTGTAGTTAGATGTAGCAAGTCAGTGTGGAGGACCTGCTTGTCCTAAAACCATCTGCTGCCCTTCATGGGAGCTCAGGAAGATCCTTCTTGCTGTTACTTGTTGGGGTGAGGTTGTAAACTGGTTGCTGTTATGTGCAGCAAACTTGTGCTTAAATACCAGGACAGGCAGGGTTGACTGGCTGTCATCCATTGGCAGGATAATGTGGTTGAAGACTCCATGGTGGTTGACCCCAAGCACCACCGCCACTTTGTCATCCGGAGAGGGCAAGTTCTGCGTGAGATTGCAGATGAGTATGGTGGTGTGATGGTCAGCTTCCCACGCTCTGGCACCCAGAGCGACAAAGTCACCCTCAAGGGAGCCAAGGACTGTGTGGAGGCAGCCAAGAAACGCATCCAGGAGATCATCGAGGACCTGGTATGTTGCAGGAAAACAGTTTCTTCTATATTTTGTTGCTTCAGTAGTGCAGGTTCAAGGGAACCTCGTGTACAGCCAAGCTTTACGTGAACAAGTCCCACAGTTCTGGGATTTGAAGCTTTGCTGTCAATATATAGGGTCTGCAGTCTTTAGATAGTGGCCTGGGGAATGGCACCTGGCTCCTTAATGGCAATGCTATATGAAGGAATTGCCTCCTCTGACCATCTTCTTGGTTTTTAGGAGTGGAAATAGGAGACCCTTCCTCGGTGTACTTCTAGATGTTAAAAGATTTTGTGCCTTCTTGTGCCTCTCCATGCCTGGCCTTGGACAGTGGTTGCTCTCTGGGGTTTCCTGTGCTGTTAGTATTGGCTTTTGGAAGCAGACAGCTGTCAAACCTGTTCTCTTCCCTTCCTTTCTTCTTTATCTTTTTCCTTTCTTCTAATGCTTCCTGCCCTTCAGGATAATGAAATAGAGAGTTTGAGCTTTGGTCTTGGAAGCCTTTAACATCATGGATTGGAGGCAGCCTTCATTAAGAAATCCTCTGCTAACTTTTCTGAGAGGAAGGATTCTAGGAAGCTTTCAGTTCTTCCCCTATCAGCAGCTATTATCTTTTCTAACTCCTCTCTATGTCCATTACGGATTTCGCCATGCACAAGCATCCTGTTTTCTGGTGTGAAAGAGGCTGCATTGCAATAGGGCAACTCTGCTTTCTCACAGGAAGCTCAAGTGACAATTGAATGCACCATCCCACAAAAGTTCCACCGCTCCATTATGGGCCCCAAAGGATCCCGGATCCAGCAGATCACCCGGGACTATGGTGTCCAGATCAAATTCCCTGACAGGGAGGAGAACCCAGGTATACACATGGATGCATGTTTTCCTGTAGTGTAGCCTACACTCCATATCAGTGGAGGTGTTCTACTTAAAATCTGTGGAGAACTGACCCCAGGTGTTCCCTACAGTCCTTGAATCTGGGCTTAGCATCAGCCTTGCTCTCTTGGGAAGAGGGGACAGCTTTAGGAGGTAAAACCACAGACCTGGGTGTTCTGAATGTGTTCTCACTGCAGAGTGCAGGGAGTACGAGGACCTGCCTTGGCAAAAAGGGGTCTACAGGCTTACCAAGGTCTCTCTGAGCCCTCATGCTCTCATTGCTGGGTGTGCTGAATGCAGCACAGCTGGGGCCTGTTGGATACTCTGGCCTAGCACCAGCCATCCTGCTCTAACATCCAGTGCTGTGCTGGTGAACTTCCCAGTTGGGGAAGAAACTGCCAGGTTTACTTGTTGCCTCTGCTAACGTAGGAATGCAGCCTCTGCTTCCATAGCACAACTGCAGGTCCTTTCTATGCAGGCAAAGGCAATATCAGTGCTCTGCAGAGAGGTGTTGAGCAGACTGTCTCAGTGGATGTTCTTGTTCTGCTCATTCCAGGCTAAGCCATGGCAAGCTGCCTGTACTAGGAGTGACCTTCTCCACTGCGGTCTATAGTGTCTGACCTCTTGTGGCAAAGCCCAGGCTGACCCTGAGGATCTAGAGGGGCTGATAATGAGCAAGGAGAGGGCTCTGTGCATTTAACATGAGACTTTCCATGTTTCCAGCCCCTGTTGCAGAGCCAGCTCTGCAGGAGAATGGTGAGGAAGGTGGGGAAGGCAAGGATGGGAAGGATGCAGATCCCAGCTCTCCAAAGAAGTGTGATATCATCATCATCTCTGGCCGCAGGGAGAAGTGTGAGGCAGCAAAGGAGGCACTGCAGGTATGTGGCTTTCTAAGCCCCTTAGCCCTGTGATGTAGTGATGCCCTGATGCGGGAAGCTCACTGCAGGCTTTAGTGGTGGTAATAAAAGCTACTTAGTCAAGGTTGCAATCCAGCTGGTCACTGATGCTAACTGTAGAGGTGGTCTGTACCACGCAAGGGAAGTCCTCTGCTCTGTGATTTAGCCTGACAGCTTGAATCATAGTGCCTGACCTTGCAATTGCTAGAGCTTGTAGGCAGCCCTGAGTTACTTGCCATAAAAGCATGACATGCTTGTTTTATGGAGCACAGCTGGAAAGAGTCTGATTGAGGCTGAATCATTCTAGCTTTAGCAGACCTTGCCATGCTCCCTTAGTGATGTTTTCCAAGTCTCTGCTAGATGGAAGCCAAGGATATGAAAACAGCCTGTCCCCAGAGACGGAGTTTAAGATTGCTTGTTTGGAAAAAAAGCTTTAACACCCAACAGGTCATCTTGGTGTTCGCAGCCATTCTCTCTTCCTGTAGTTTGTATCCTGACTACAAAGGAATGTACCCCAGTTCAGCAACATTCTTTTGGGCAAGTATATGGCAAGCTGAAAGACAGGAGAAGTCTTTCAACTGGTAAACTGTGCTCCCTCCCCTGCAGGCTCTGGTTCCTGTCACCATTGAGGTAGAAGTTCCCTTTGATCTTCACCGTTACATCATTGGCCAGAAAGGAAGTGGGATCCGCAAAATGATGGATGAGTTTGAAGTAAGTTGTTGCCCTTCCTTCCATCTCCTCTGTCCTGGAGAATTTGTAAGTGACCATGTTTCTGTGGTGGCAATCAGTTGCGATATGGTCAGGACTGTCATAGCTTGACTGTGGAATACAGGCTGTGTAATAGGAAAATGAGACCTGTGTGATTTAGTCCCTGGCTCTGGGGCTCGGCAGGTCTCGTGCTGAAGCTGTGTTAGTTGATGCTGTGAGTGTCGCATGACTTGCTTGGTGCCTACAGAGATTCCTCACCAGTATGAGAGTTGTTTTCTTCCTAGGCCATGGGAAACAGTTCTGCCGTGCCTGCGCATTTGGGAGAACTCCCCAGAAGCCCACAGAGACTCTTGGGGCTGATGCAGATTGACTGCAGACAGCGCTATCGAACATGTATTTTGTTTCCTCTCCAAGCCAGCACAAGGACTGTTGGGGGCTGAAGCCCCACAGCAAAGCGATCTGATAATGGCTGAAGAAACAGGGTTCTAGTCAAAAAATGTCAAGACATGGTCCCAGGCAACTGATTCTAGGTGGCCCTGCTTGAGCAGGGGGTTTGGACCAGATGACCTCCAGAGGTCCCTTTTAACCTCAGCCATTCTGTGGTTTAGGCTGTCTGGGTGGGAGCTGGTCTTGGCGGCCAGGTAGATCAGCAAGATGCCAACCTGCAGCGATAGGCATCACAGGTGATGCAAAATGAGCAGTGATACAAACCAATAATCGCTACTTGTTGCTCAGGTGAACATCCAGGTCCCTGCTCCTGAGCTGCAGTCAGATATCATCACCATCACTGGGCTGGCTACCAACCTTGACCGTGCCAAGGCCGGGCTGCTGGAAAGAGTGAAGGAGCTGCAAGCTGAACAAGAGGATCGGGTAAGGCCTGTGCCTTTCTTCTTCCTTCCAGCCAAACAAGGCTTCAGCCTCTTGAATGTTCCTTTCAGAAGTTGTGCAGACTCCTGGAACCCCTCATGTTTTAAGAGCACCCTTAGGGCTCTGGGTTACCCAAATGTAACTCATTTAACGTGAACCGACAGGAGAGTTTTGGGATTCTATTTTAGGTAACTTTGGACTGTCCAGGGCTCTATCACACCTTCATGTACCTTCGAGACACCGCAGTGTGGGAACTTCACTGTGCTAGGAGTGTCTCTGTACCTATTCTCATTGAATCATTATCACAGCTCTGAACAAATAGGTTAGGGATGAGTTGGATGGTTGTTTGCTACTTGTAGTTTTCTGCCGATCTTGGCGAAAGCACAAGGCCCCAGCAGATGGATGTCTTGGGTGCCCTTCTGTAGCCACATATGCTCAAGCAGGACCCTGCAGAATCTGTTCCACTCATCTGAAAAGCCAGAAGGAAATGCAGGGACTTAGATGGACATCACTGGACCAGCCATAGTGTGTTCCCTGCTGTTGTAGCTCACTCTGCTTCTGTTCCAGGCCTTGCGAAGCTTCAAGCTGACAGTCACTGTGGATCCCAAGTATCATCCTAAAATCATTGGACGGAAGGGAGCAGTGATCACCCAGATACGCACAGAGCATGAGGTCAACATCCAGTTCCCCGACAAGGATGATGAAAGCCAGGTGAGAGGTCAGAGGGGGTACTGTCATGGTTTACCCTCAGCCGGCAACTAAGCACCGCGCAGCCACTCACTCACCTCCCTCACAGTGGGATGGGGGAGAGAATCAGAAGGGTAAAAGTGAGAAAACTCGTGGGCTGAGATAAAGACAGTTTAATAGGTAAAGCAAAAGCCGCACACACAAGCAAAGCAAAACAAGGAATTCTTTCACTACTTCCCATCAGCAGGCAGGTGTTTAGCCATCTCCAGGAAAGCAGGACTCCATCACACATAACGGTTACTTGGGAAGACAAACACCATAACTCCTAATGTCCCCCAGCTTTATATACTGAGCATGACATCATATGGTCTGGAATATCCCTTTGGTCAGTTGGGGTCAGCTGTCCCAGCTGTGTCTGCTCCCAACTTCTTGTGCACCCCCAGCCTACTCGCTGGTGGGGTGGAGTAAGAAGCAGAAAAGGCCTTGACTCTCTTTAAGCACTGCTCAGCAGTAACAAAAACATCTTGGCATTATCAACACTGTTTTCAGCACAAATCCAAAACATAGCCCCATACTAGCTCCTATGAAGAAAATTAACTCTATCCCAGCCAAAACCAGCACGGGTGCAAAGAAGGCTGATGGTTGTCTCTGAGCATAGGAAGCACAGCATCTTCTCTAGGGCTCTGAACGCCTTGCACTGTCTTTGGATAAGGTGGAGTGTAAAAGGGATTAGCAGGGAGAAGGCTTGCTCAGCTGCTTATGAGCCTTGTCTCTCACATATTTCCCTGTGCCCCAGGCCCAAGACCAGATCACCATCACTGGCTATGAGAAGAATGCTGAGGCTGCCCGGGATGCCATCATGAAGATTGTTGGCGAGCTGGAGCAGATGGTCTCTGAGGATGTGACTCTGGACCATCGCGTTCATGCACGCATCATTGGTGCACGTGGTAAAGCCATCCGCAAAATCATGGATGAGTTCAAGGTGAGCGGTGGGGCGATGCAGCACAGGTTGGACTGGGGCTGGGTGGTCAGTGGTGCCACTTTCTCCTGTGCTAAGAGCTTGGTAGCAGCTTGGTGCTAGGGGCTAATTCAGGAGTGTGTGGTTCACATCTTGTGGTCCTTGTGTCTTGTGCCTGTTGAGCACCTTGAGCTGGAACAGGCACAAAAGAAAAGCCAGTGCTGTCCTGCTCACCTCCAGCTCTGTCACCACAAGCATGTGAGCAGAATCCCTGGGCCACGGTAGCCTGGTGTGCCCTGGGCAGCTGGGCTATCTGGACACCACACCCAGACACCAGCTGAAGCATCCCCACATGACCTCAGCTGTGAGTCACCCTTCTTATGGGAGCCAGGCAGGGAGAAGGCTGAGCTCTTCCTGTCTTGCTGGAACACAGCCAGAAGAGGAACCTGGAAATGCTTCCTTGGTGCTCTGGGTTAGCCCTGCAAACAGCAGTGAGCCCTGTCCCTCTGTGCAGCCCTTTTGGTGGGTTTCTTGGAGACAGGGTCCCAGATGCCCTTCAAAGGGAGGAGCTGGTTATGTCAGCTACTCCAGTTACTGGAAGTGGACAGCCAGGCCTGTTGCTGGGACGCTCTGGGAGGAGACTGTGCCCAGACCCCCTCAGCTTGAGCTTAACTCAAGGAAATCCTCTGGATTTCTTTGTCTCTCTAGGCCACTGTTGATTCGCTTGACTTTGGGAATCTTGACACACTCTCAGGGCTCCAGATTTCGCAAAGTCCGCTGACTCTGGGAAGGGCAGGGACCTTTGCCCCTGACAGCATGTGGCAGCAGTAGTGTGCTTTACCACAGGGGCAGTAGTGAATGTGAATCCAGAGTGATGAGGCTTTGGAGACTTGCATCTTGGCTTGGCTCAGTTGTTGAAATAAGCTGTTTGGTTCCCAAATGAGCAGCCCTTGATTTTGGTCCTGTCTTATGTGGCTTCCCTGCACCCATCTGGAAGGCAAGCTGTGAGATTGCTCAGTGGCTGTGTATGGGGTACACTAAGCCAGCTCCATAAAGTGATTGTCAGCCAGGATTACCCTATCTGTGGAGGAGACAGGAAGCTTATTGTGCTTCATGCTAATGGCTTGATGGTGAAAATGCTTGCAGCAGTGTGAGGATACTGTCTGGAAATGCAGCCCTCTTCTGCCTCTACTGCAAGTGCTGCACAGAAAGCAGTGGGCCTCTCAGCAGTGAGAACAGCAGAGGCTGAAGATGGGTCATTACTGCAGGCTCTGTTCTGCCAGGCTTCAGGGCCAGGTATGCCAGTGCACCCCACAGCGTCTGAACTATGGAGGTCCTAAACAGACTTGCAGTAGTGACAGATCAGGGCTTTTCTGTGAATCTGATGATGAGGGTCATGGGGAGTCTGTGGCTTTTCACATGTGCAGATGTAAGTCCCGTCCTGTTCTTGCGTTGCAGGTGGATATTCGCTTTCCCCAGAGTGGAGCTCCTGACCCCAACTGTGTGACTGTGACAGGACTCCCTGAGAATGTGGAAGAAGCTATCGATCATATCCTGAACTTGGAGGAGGAATATGTAAGTGTTCAGCAAATCTGTGCAGGGGCTTAGCAAGGATTTCCTCTGCCACAGAACTGGATGACTGAAGTATCTCCATGTGGTATTTTCTACCACTGCATTGGAGAACTCGAGCCCTGTGCAGGTGGCAGTTGGTCCTCATCTGCAACTGTCCCTCAGACCAACTGGGCGCAGAGCCCCAGGCTGTGCTCTGCGAAGCAGTGCAAGGACTGGCCCCACTGCCCAGGAGAGGACAGTGAATGAGAATGCTGGGACACCGCCAGGATGTGCACATGCTTGCCTTGCTGCAGCTTGCATCAGTTAGGAGTTGGTGGCCCTCAGACTAGTGCAGAAACAATGTGTTCAGTCATTGTAGAATGGACCATTGGACAGGTTGCAGCATGGTGAGGTGGTGGCAGGAAGGTGTGTTATACCAGCTTGAGGAACTATCAAGATCCCCCCCTAACTGGGCCATGTCACTGCAGCTTGCAGATGTGGTGGACAACGAGGCAATGCAGGTGTATATGAAGCCCTCTTCACATGAAGAGTCCAAGGCCCCATCCAAGGGCTTTGTGGTGAGAGATGCCCCCTGGGCCACTGTCAACAATGAAAAGGTGAGTGCTGCTTCTGCTACAGGCCTGGGGGCACAGGGTGTGTGGCAGCCTCTGCCAAGGACTTACTCTGAGGTCTGGCCCTCCTATCTCGGATGGGGAAACAGAGCACTCTCCCTCTCTTGGTGGCAGAGAAAGCAGTGAAGGGCCCTCCTGCTCTTTGTGGCCTCTGCAAGCTGAGAGAGGGTCTGGGCTCTGCCTCGCCAGCTTCCAAAGCACTGCTGTCTTATTTCTTCCAAATGTCTTGCCCACACTGACTACCTCACTGTGGAGCTGTTGGGGAATGGGGGACCCTTACCAGAAAGTGTTCTGCCAGGTCTTGTTGTTTTTTAGGGGTAGGGACGAGGCCCTGGGACTTCTCACTCTTCTGCTGCAGCACAGAACTGGCTCAATGTTTGCAGCTGTGTTCTGGCTGGGAGCAGCGAGCTGAGACATGTGGCAGCTCTCTCCTCAGCTGCCCTGGCGCTGCTGCAGGACTGGCCTGACCCCACTCCAGTGACCGAGTTACTGAGGTTGGACCCTCGGAGCCCTTGATCCGCCTGCCATTTGCTCCTATTTGCACCCTCCTAAATGTCATCTCTAGATGGCTTGACTGTCCACCCTGGGCAGTCCTAAGGACATAATGATCCTTTTCAGCCCTCACCCATTGTCTCTACTCATGGGACATCAGAAATGCTGCTTAGCTCAGGGGCGCACCGTGCAGGTTCACAGGGCAGGAGCTTAACTTGTTCCCTTTTTGTTTGCTCTAGGCCCCTGATATGAGCAGTTCTGAAGACTTCCCCAGCTTCGGGGCTCAAGTGGCCCCCAAGACTCTTCCCTGGGGACCCAAACGATAATGACCTGGAAGCAGAAACTCCTCCAGCCCGCTGACCTGACACTAACCTGCCACAAATACTTCCTGTCTGAAATCTGACCCAGCGGCTGGAGCACAAGTCAATTGCCCCAAGAGGTCTCCTAATGGTGTCTGGAGTGCTAGACCCCATCCTGCTCCCCTCAGCTATCACCGTGGCTAGGACCCACCCTCATCTCTTGATGGATATTCTTTCCTCTTTGGAACAAGACTTCCACTCAGATTCAAACACTAAATGTGTGTGTTTTTGTTAGAAACTTCATAATTGACTCAAAGTGGCTAAGATTTGCAGCTTCCCAAGCGCTAGCAGAGCAATCTGCTCTTTTGAGCATGTCTTACTAGGCATTCTCGCCTTCATTAGGAGACCTCCTTTACTGTGGCTAGGAATCTACTTCCTGTCTCATGACCTCAGGAAATAAATTTCCTTGACTTTCTAAAGCCAAAACGTTTGCCCTCTTTCCTTTGTGTTTATCCCAGGCCTTACCTTACCTTTGTAGAGTGCAATCAACTTTTTTCCTTTTAACTGCCAAAAACTCATTTAATGCTGATAGCTGACTGTGGGGAGAGCTTAAAATAATCTAAAAGGTCAGAAACTTGCTTTTTAAAGGAACAAAACCTTCAATAGGCTGTAGAGGCAGCAGAGATGGAAGGGACCAGAACAACGTATGGCTACCCTGGTCAGGTAAACACCTCTGAGTGCAGCACGTAGTGAGCGCGCCCCTGCACCACACCAAGCACAGCCCCAGCCTGCACGCTTGACGAGTCTTCCAGCGCGTGATGACAGACCCTGCTCCTAGTTCCCTGCGCTCCCTCATTCGCCCTTCCCAACAGCCAACAGTGTGAGCAGGCAGGCGCGCCAGCACTTGAAAATATTACCGGGTGGGACAGATTTGGGTCGGCCAAGGTTGCTGCGGTGGCATGGCCCAGGAGAAGCTGGTGGGAAGCACAGCCTTGAGAAGCTGTAGTCCTCTGCTAGCACTGCAGCTTCTAGGTATGAGCGGTAGGGCTACCTATTACTATTGCCTTCTTTCTACCTCAAAAGTCAGTATGATGGTGGCCTCTCAGTATAAGTGGGTAAGCAGCTGTTCCAGCTCTTGCCCTGGCACCCAGAGCAGAAGCGTGGAGGAGAAGCAAGAGGAGCCTTTTGTCTCCAGTGGCTGTGGGAGCTCCTCCGGAGGGAAGCTGAGCACGGTGACAATGAGGCAGGCTGTGAATCAGAGAGAGCTGTAGGACTGCTTGCTGAGCTAGAACAGGGCTCAGCCCCAAGGCCGTAGGTGCAGCCTTGCCACAGCCTTCAGCTGCATAGGTTGTGAGTCAGGCTTCTGCTCTGATGGCATTGGGGGGCTGATGGCATGGTGCCTTGAGCCCTCCCCGAGGCCTCCATCGTATGGGTAGTAGAGGGTGATCCATGCTCTGTACTCTGGGCCGCTTGCACCTAGGCCCTGCCACGGCTCGCTCAAAGGGGGCTGTGTCCAAGCTCCTCCAGCCAGTAAGAGGAAAACCACGTCTTTGTGGAGGGAGGCAAGGAGCGTGGGATTTCTGTGTTCCCTCCTTCCCCTGCCTCAGTCCTACAGAGGTTGTAGTCTGAGCCATTCCTCTATCCCAGCTGCTTCAGCTCTTGTCCCTAGCCTCTCTTCTCTAGTGCTGCTTTCGGAGCAAAGGCCCAAAACTCTGGCAGGCTGAGCCCAGCATTCTTGCCTTTCCCTCTGTCTGGCAGGCCTGACATGCTGATGCTTCTTCCCGTGCCAGCTCTTCTTGGAAGAGGCTGCTATGCAGAAGTTGAACCAAAACCTCACAGTGCTCTCCTTAAGTTTGAGAAATGACTGAAGCTGACTATGGCCCGTTGCAGGGCACCTGGCTGCCCCTGAAGGACAGGGTGGCCTTTCTTCCAGCACGGGAGACAGGGTGGGTCAGGCAGAACTAGGGTGACACCTTCCCATCTGCGTCTGTCAGAAAATGGTTATTACCCCTGTAGCTTAGGTCTGTCCTACATCACTGAGCCTATCACCCCCCTCTTCCTCTTTAATGCCCCCGCCCCCCCCCCCCATGCCCTCACCAGTTGCACAGCTAGGCTTGAGTTACATTTGGGGCGCCACCATCTAGGCTCGTGCCCCACAGCCCGACCCTCCACTCTAAAGAAGGTCATGAAGTGATTGTACCTAGTACTGTCCCCCCACCACCCTCCTTCCGCAGCAGACTGTGGCATGTGTCCATTTCCTCTCTTTGACGTCTTCCATATTGTACGTTTCCATAGCAATGATCCCTTGGCCTTAACTTTGGAATTTGGAGACTATATGCAAACATGTAAAAAGGCTCATGAGTATGGATGACACTGGAATTTTATAAATTCTAAAATAAAACCTGAAACAGCTTGGAGTGTCACGGATATTATTTCTACTGGTGGGTTGAGATCCAAGGCAGCCCTTGCTTGGCTGGGTTTAGCCCAGTTTGAGGAGTTGCAGCTTGCATGCATGAGCCTCTGCTGCGGTGATGCCCTTGCTGAAGCGAGACTTGCGCAACAAGCGGCTGGGTCAAGGGAGGAGGTGAGAGCAGCACCGGGCAGTGGTGGAGGCTGCGCCCTCCTTGCGGGGAGCCACTGACCTGCTCGCACCCAGGGAGGTGGTTCCAGGGACGCTGCCAGCATAGGGGAGGAGAAGGCGGCACCAGCCATGGTCTTTTTGCTCACCTCCTCCATAACCAGAGCCTGCCTTCTGCGACTGGCACTGCCGCACAGCACCCACCAGCCGCGGCCAAGCTCCTGCTCTCCGATAGACGAAGCTTGGCTCAGGGGCTGCCGTGTTGGACGGTCACAGCATGCCTCTCAAGTTCACCCGCTGTATCCATAGCTCTCCCCCTCCCACCAGCAGCTCAGCTGTTCCCACTGTACCTGCTGGTGCTGGCAGGAGCAAACCCTCCAGCTGTGGTTACTTCCAGCACAGGTGGAGGCAGGAGGGGCAAGAGTCGGTGCAGGAGGCTGTAGCCCTACCTTCGCCCGCCCCGAGTGGCAAGTGGAGCTGCGGTTGCACTGACCAGCGGTGCGGTTGCTGTGGGCAGGCGCTGCCCTGCGCTAGCTGAGCACAGCCCAGGGATATGGTGTGGCCAGCCTCCTTTAATTGGCTCCGTGCCAGGTAGTTTACACAGTGGTGGAGTTACCTTGCAGTAACACCAGTGAGCTTGGACAAACACCCAGCACCAGCTGCATCCCTCCCTGCCTTTAGCAGTAGCCGTCCCCAAGTGCCCGTGTGCCAGCTGGGCAGGGAAGCCATGCCTGCTGCCCCACGGCTCCAGGCTGGTCAGCAGCCCTTCAGTCCCGGCACCGTGCCACGGGCCTTGGGGCATGCTGCGGCACCCAGCTGCTGGCGAACTGCTCCGTTTCCCAGTCCCTGCCTGCGGCCAGATCTGTGACACTGGCCTTGCTTGTCTCCCGTCTCTCCAGAAGGACCTGAACCACAGAAAAAGGGAGCCGAGGTTTGCACTAGTAGGAGCTGCCGCCTTGCTTGCCTGTGGCTCTGCGCAAGTTTAAAGCAAAAAAGGCTTTAAAGGAGGAGGCAGAGGAGCTGCCACAGCCCACCTTGTTCTCAGCCAGGGCCTCCTTGGCCAGGTACCATTCACGCTTCACCTTGACCTCCACGGACTCAGGAATGTCAGGTACCAGCCACGCAATCACACATCCAATAAAGAAAACCACATGCTAGAAGTGAGCGGGGACGCGCAGGTTCGCCAAGGTGGCAGGTCCTCACCCCCCGCCCAAGCACTGTGCCATGGGCCACCCTGCAGGGCTCGGCAGCTGCTACCTCAAACACGATGATGAAGCCCAAGCGTACAGCCAGCAGCTGCCAGTAAGTCAAGGTCAAGTTGCCATCCCGGTCCCTAAACGCTCTGTATCTGTGGGACCAAAGTGCAGTTGTTGCTGCCTCTGTCCCTTTCTTGGTGAGTGTCACCATTGCGCATTGCTGCTGGTGCTCTTTGATCACGGCTCCCAGCCCGGTGTGCTAGCCCTGGGCCAGCCTCAGCCAGGACCCAGGCGGCTGCAGGTAGCCCAGCTCTGGGGAACTTTGTTCTTTGCAAAAGCACCTCCCTCCATGACCAGGGATCTTTTGCTTCAGCCCCAGGACCAGGGTCGGCAAGCGACTCCCCACCCCCCAGCTGCCCCCCACACGGGCACATTCAGCGCATGCTCAGCCCTGGGATGAGCGAGGGCCCCAAGGGTCTCAGGACTAAGTGGGTGGACAACCTGGACCTGACTAAAGGCCACTGTGCTAAACAAAACAATTGCTGTGGTGGTGGCAGAGAAAACCAAATCCAAGCATAAGCAAACAAGGAGAGGAGCCAGACGAGGCAGGAGGGTGGTTCTCACCTGCACATGGTGTTGCTCTACAGGACAAAGTCCCATGGTGCATATGCCAAGGTGAAGTTCACATAGCCGTGCAGGCTGCTTTCATGGACATACTTGTAGTACACATGGGGCAGGAAATCAGAGGTGAAGGTGATGAGGAAGGCCTGGGAGCAGGGAGATGTGCTGCAGCAGGTCCTGCAGCCGGGGGACACCCCATTGCCACCGGCAGGACCTTCTCCACACCCTGTGCTCCTGAGGTGGCTTTCTGCCTGTCTTTGCCCTCAGCCTGACAAACAAGACATGAAAGCTGCTTGGTCTTAGCAGCAAGCTGCTCATGGCCGCTGTGTCCTGCTCTCACCCCTCGGTTAAACCCAAGCAGGGCCACATGCCCCGGAGGGTGACGGTTTCCCACTGCCCGTGACTGGAGCTGTGCCTTCTGCAAAGGTCGACCCACTCCAGGCACTGCAGCTCCCCTCGTCACTCAGCATCCTGCAGTGGCCAAACGAGTTTTTCCCCCCTAATTCCCCTACTCTGCTTGCAGCCCCCTCACCACCTGTCTGCCCACCCAGCATACGTTGCTGATGATGGCCAGGTGAGCGATGGCCTCCAGGATGGAGAACCAGATGCCGATGCCCTGTGCCCACTCAGCCACAGGCCGCCGGTAGTCACAGACAAACTTGTGAGCATCCAGGCGGATCTCCACCCAGTTGTTGAGCAAGGCAAAAAGGGGTGCCAGGGGACAGGCTGCCACAAAGATGGTGATGAAACTGAACTGCAGGACTGGGAGGAAGAGGAGGAGGAGGTTGAGAGATGGCAGCAGCAGCTGTGGCATCTCCCAGCCCTGTGCTGCGGGGAGCAGGGCAGCCCTTCTCCCTCCAGCACCCGCAGGCTGCTCAGGGCAAAAGCTCCTGCAGCTGGTCCCTTCCTCCAGGGAGCTCCTGCAGCTCCTGCCTTTCCCCGCCGGCTTTCTCTCTCCCAGCGCTTCAGCCCTCCCCAACCCAAGGCTGGTCCCTACCCATCTCCAGGTGCTCGTCAAACAGCCCCTCGAACACCAGCAGCTCCTGGTCCATCACCCAGGGCACCTGCTCCACCAGGACCGACTCCCCCTCCTTGCCTGCTTTCTTGGGGGAGAGGAGCTTGTGCTTGTGCCACCAGCACTTCAGCTTTCTGGGGAAACAAGAGGGGCCGTGTCTCCCACTGCAGCCTGCCAGCACCTCTCAACAACCCCTCGGTAGAGCCCTGAAGCCTGGCAAGCCCCAGTGTACTCAGGGATGGCCACCTCCTGCACATTGTTGATGATCTGCTTCCTCACCATGATGACCAGCAGCTCCTGCGCCAGCTCGATGAAGCACCCACCTGGGCTGCACTGCGGGGAAAGGGGCCCTCAGCCTGCTGGGTCCAGCACACAGGGATGGGAGAACCCTGAGCACAGGAAGGCATCCCTGCAGCACGCACCGGCTGGGGCGGCCGCCTCGGTGTCTCTCCCGCCCAGCACTCACCTCCTCGTGGTGGACCCCCAGAAAGCTCAGGTAGTTCCCAGGGTAGCCAATGAACCTGCAGGAGCCACAGCAAAGCCATGAGCTGGGACCCCAGGCGCTGAGCCCAGGGATGCATCTGGAGTGGCCCCAGGGAAGGAAGGGCTTTTTGAGGTTCACCCAGAGCCCTCTTCTCCCTCACCAAGGGGTACAAAAGGGCTGGCAGTGGGTGCCTCTGATGGAAAGGGTCCCCCAGTCCCAGACTGGGACCAGCTGCACCAGTTAGCCCACAGCAGGCTGGCACTGCCCTCGTTACCAGGTGTCCCATGGCCCTGTGAGGGCTCCCACTCTCTGATGGGACCGTCCCTCCCTGCCACAGTGCTCCTTGCCCATGATGGCAGCAGCACTTCCCCATCCTTCAGCCATGCAAAGCCTGGAGGCCTGGGGTGCTGCAGGAGATGGGGGAGACCCCCTGCTCCTCCCAACGTCCTTACTTGCCCTTGAAGAAGGCGATGTAAATGGGAGAGGAGTAGAAGGTGACAAACTGGAAGACAAGCACTTTGAAAGTGAAGGCATCCTCATAATTGGTCTGGGTGCGCTGCATCTCTGGCAGGGGGAAGCACAGGGACATGGCCCTACACTGCTCCAGGATGCTCTTCCACATCATAGCCAAAGTTACCCCACATCCCTTGACTCTAATCAGCCCCCACAGCACAGGGTCCCCAAACCTGCTGTGGTACCCGTGAAGGCACCTGCCACTTGTGCAGTGTCTGGAGACATCCATCTGCTTTGCACCAAAAAATAATCTTCCTCCTCTCCACTCAGTACAAACAGGCTTTGTGTCTCATTAAATACAACAAAAATATCCCACATGCTTTTCTCCCCCAGACCTCAAAAGTCAGCTTGAATATTTTCATTGAAATCCCCCAGAAAAGCTTGAGCAGAAGTTAAACCTAACACTTTTTTTTTTCTGTTGCCAAAACACTTTTCAGTGAAGGTCTTATTTTCCCAGTTCTCCTCTCCTCCATAGCCATCACCCTCTTGAGTGTCAGCCAGCCTTCCCTCCAAGGCTGTGGATAGAGCTCCTGTCCCAGCAGCAAGCTCACTGTGTTTGGTGCTCTGCCCTTACTCACCACTCCTTCCCATCACCATCTGACTTGCAGGGCCCTTGCCAGCTTACCCCACTTGGTGAGGAAATGAGCCAGGGAAATATAGATCTTGGAGAGGATGAGGATGAAGATGAGGTTCACCACTGAGCCGGTGATGCTGGTGATGCAGGATGCCTACAGGGAGAAGCCACATGCAGAGCACAGAGGGTGGTGAGCAAGCCCAGCAAGTGAAGCAGGTCTGAGAGTGGCTCTAGCCACCTCTTACCAAAGCCACAGACCAGAAGTACCCCGAGCTGGAGAGAAGGATGGCAACCACTGCTCGGTAGAGGAAAATGGAGACCATGAACATCACCACCATGGCAATCTGCAAACACAGCACGTGGGGTATGAGCAGCTTGTGACGGGAGGGAAAACTCCACCATTAATCCAGGGCACTACAAGTCCCAGGGGAGCTCCAGGGCAGGCAGCCAAGCCTGGGTGCAGCGGGGTGCAGGCTGAGCTGGTGGAGAGCCACAGGTTCCACCATGGACCAGGGACACCTATGTTCATCCTCAGCTTAACCCATGCTCTCTTACCCCAAACTGATCCCATCGCACCACGTCCCGCTGCCCTGGGACAGACGCTGGGCAGATGCTGCTCCAGCCCCTGCTATCTTACCATCATTGTAATGACCATTGAACCAGCCAAAATCCGTTGGAGGCGTCTGCGCTTGGGGAAATATGGCTCCTCTGCCGCCATTATAGGGTTTATTATCATCATGGGAGCCATGGCTGCAAACTGGGGCCGCAGCCGTTCCTCGGAAAGAAGGGGAAAGGCATCAGGGGTGCCTGGTGGCTTTGGTCCATGCAATTTTGGAAGGTGCTGCAGAGGGCCAGACCCCACCTCGATGTCCTCAAACTCAGAGCAGTCCCAGTGGTGAGCCAGGGACGTATTGGTCCACTTCCAGAACTCCAGGAACAGCACTGCCCACAGGGACACGAAGGTGCTGAAGAAGATGGTCCTGCCATGGTCAAAGAGCCGTCCTGCCTGTGGGCAGAGTGGGGCTGAGGGATAGGCAGGAGACCAGGCAGGGCAGCGGGGGGCTGCCCTCTGCACAGCTGCCATGGTCCTCGGTGTGCCCAAGCCATGGGGCAGGCAGGGAAGAAAGGTAGAAGGGGCCGCCTGGGAGCCTTTGCCAGGGAGGGAGAAGTGGGAAGATGGGTGGGAGAGGAAGCTCCGGGGCAGTAGGGACCAAGGGCAGGAGGCAGACTGGGACAGGACAGGCTAACGCTGGGGTGGAGATCTCCACCCTGGCCTTGAGCTGCCCTCCAGGACCTCACCATGAACTTCCTGCAGATTTTGGAGAGCTGCCAGTAGGGACAGGTCTTGCAGAGGGGACACATCCAGTACTGCTCTTCGCTCGCACAGATCTGCCTACGGGCAAGGAAGGAGCACCAGCAGCCTGTCAGGGCTTAGCCTTTCCCACTGCTCCCCGTTGGACCATTCACTGGCAGTTTTGCACCAAGTGCTGCGGTCGAGCCCCAGCAACCAGCCAGCACCAGCACATTCAGGGGTGCAGGCAACCCCCTACCCTCCTCCCCACCGCCCCAGGTGCGAAGGGAGCATGGCCCCGGGGAAGGTTGCGAGTGGGGAGGTCGGGGCACTTACTTAGGTACATCATTGATCATCAGGAAAATGCCAGCAATGAACACCACCGTCCCCACCACCGCGGCAGGCAAAAGCCATCCTATGCAGAAGCCTGGAGACAGCAGGGACGGGGAGCATGAGTCCTGCAGGCCTCCGTCATGGCCACCAAGCCAAGAGCGGCTCAAGCCACCAAGGATGACACCTGTCCAAGTGCAGCATAGCACCAGCCTAAAACCACACAGGGTTTGGAGGACCTGAGCATGGACCCGGAGCTGCAAAGTACCCGTCAGGCTCTACCTAGTCCTTTTAGGACACATGGGGCATGGCTTGTGGTGCCACCACTCACTGCCCTTGAAACAGAGAGCATTCCAGGTCAGAGCTGCATCTGCATCCCAGAGCAGCCAGGAGCTGCTGCCCACAGCCCCTTACCCCGCACCAAGAGGCCGAGGGAGCCATTCCCTGGGAGAGCCGAGGGCTGCTCTGGAGCAGGCAGGACTCACCCAGCCAGGCGAAGTAGAAAGCAACCTTCTCCCCAAAGTACTTGCGGACATCATCCAGCGGCTGGTACTTGCTCCACTTCCCTCAGCTGGCCCAGTACTGGAAGAGGACTTGGCGCTGGCTGAGGCTGCTGGCAGCCAGCTCCCCTGGCCAGAGCTTGTAGGGACCCTGCAGGGAGAGGCAGGGGGTGGGCGAGGGGCTGGCCAGGGGTGCATGGCCAGCTGGTCAGCACAGCTCCCTGGGGGATGGCAAGGGCTTGTCTCGTGCAGTGGGAAGGCAGCAGCAAAGACATTCTCGCTCAGCAGCCGGTCCACACCCCCTCCTGCTCCCCGGAGTGGTCGTACTGTGTTTTGGCCAGGATCTCGTAGACCTGCTGGGGCAACACCAGGAGAGGTGAGGGGGGGGACGCAGCCATCCCCTGCGATGGGGAGAAGGGTCCCCACCACCAGTCGGCTTTTCTGCTACCAGCTCCAAGCCTGATTCCCAGATGCTGAATGGCAGGAGGAGGGTTTCCACCCAAGCCTTTTAATCCCCCCTGGAGTTATTAGCACACAGCAACCCAGTCTGGGACCTTTGAGACCATGACAACACATGACAACATATCCACTCACAGCACTTCTTCCCCAGACCCCACAGCCTACCTGGGACTGGGGAAGAGAAGCCGTAGTGGCCCCACAAAAGTGCTCACAATTTGGTGCCACTGGGTAGTGGAGAAGAAGGTGTCCTGCTCATTGCTTCCCAGGAACCTGGAAGGGTGTGGAGGAGCAGCTCAGCAGAGCCTGGTGCTTGGCAGGGGAGTGTGGCACCCCCTCCCTGCCATGCCCGCCAGATGGGGACCACCTCCTGACACGGGCCCTCCTGGGGTGCTCACCAGCGCAGCTTGTTGGCCTTGAAGGGGCATGTGTATTAGTCCAGCGGCAGGTTGGGAACCTCCTGGGCCATCAGGTTGGGGATGCCCAGCCGCTGCAGCGCGTTGGCCAGCCAGTTGGAGGTCTGTCTGGGCGGTGCCTGCATGGACAGTGGAAACATCTCAGGAGGAGGGAGTGGGATCAAGATGGCAGCCAAGCTGGGAAGGAATAGTGCCTGGGCTGTGCCGAATGCAGGAGCCTGCTCTTTGAGGGCCGGGGAAGGAGGGGATGGGGCGCTGGAGGAGAACTTCAGAAGGGGAATGAGGTGGGATCCCATAACTGTGCATGGGACAAGACTGGTGACAGGGGACTGCTGGGTACACTGGAAAGCAAGGAGGCATCAGAGACCCACAGCAAGCACCTGCCCAGCCTGTCACCCAGAGTGGGATACCTGGGAGCACTGGGGGCACCATCCCCAGTAAGCTTGGGCACCGCAGCCCCTCACCTGCAGTGGCACATGGAGCTGGAGCTCCTCAGCGTAGTAGCAGAGCACGCTCCAGGGCGCACTCAGAAGCAGGTAATGCACCACCTTCTTCTCCATGTGGGTCATGTGCTGTTGGGACAAGAGGACCCCAGCAGACATGAGGCTGCTGGCACCAGTACAGTCCCCACAGGAGGCACCAGGGTGATTCCACGCTGGTGTGGATCAGCCTGGCAGAGCTGACCCGGTGGAGAAGAGCACAAGCATATCCCACCCCATGCTCTAGCTTGGCTGCCCGCAAGCCCAGGCTCCCCTCCTGTGTGAGGGCCCCCACAGCATGGCATCCCTCTGCCCAATTCACAGAGCAAGGCTGCGGTTATCACAGGGGGGTAGAAATTCGAGGTCAGTTCCCCAGGTACCTTTTCCATGTGGATCCCAGCAGCATGAAGCTCATCCCGAAACTTCTTCCGCCAGGTCCTGTGGATGGTGGCAGATCTCTCCTGCAAGTCCCTGTTCTTGCGGCTGTCCTGCTGCCCGCTCAGCTCCCAGGGAACAGTTTCCCACACCAGGACAAAGTCTGTGGCAAGGAAAGTGAGCTCATGCCCACCCCACGGCCAGGAAGGGCAGCAGATCCCCAAGCCATCCCTGTCCTGTGTGTCCCTCTCCTGCAGGACTTGGTGCTCTCATGGGGCTGGGTGTTGTCTTGTGATTAAAGCAAGGAATCGAGGGAAGGACATGCTTGGTCTGGAAGGGGCTACCAGCCACCTCGCTTGGGTATTTCTAGCATGGGAGGTAGGAAGCTAGAAGACCCTATTAACATGAGTTAAGGATGGCAGCTGTCTTGCAGAAGGTAAAGGCTTGAGCATCCGAGCAGGGCAGTGCCTGCCATGGCTTGCAAGAGGTCTGACGCCTTCTGGATGTGCTGTACAGACCAGCTGCGGTCAGCAGGACCTGCTGCTGCCAGGTCCAGCCATGGAGCCCGGGGGCTTTCCCCATCCTCCTCAACGCAGTGGGCCCCATCCAGCCCCAGCCTTCTCGCCAAGATGGAGAGGAACCAACCTCAAAGGCCAGCCTTTCTCCCTCACCTATCCTCGTACAGCCATCGCTGAAGACTTTGGCTGTGCTCTTCTGGTCCAGGGCTGCGTCTCTGGGCTGGAAGTAAGTAAGGCATACAGGGCGATGAGAGCAGCGATTCCCCAGGCAGCTCAACTGTGAGGGGGACAGACTGCAGCCACCTACCTGGGGGATTTTGATGGCTTCCTCACTCAGACTGCCATAGTGAGCGCCTCTGCCATCCTGCCCCACCAGGCTGCAGTGGGCATCATCCATGGTCCTCCTCTGCTGCATGGCAAACCTTCATGCCCCCTCCTCCTGGTGCTGAGAAGCAGACCCAGGCAACTGGCGCCCGCCCACAGTGCATGGACACCCCCAACCCCACCACCCCTTCCGGCAGTGCTGGAGCTCCAGCACTGGCAATGTGGCCTCGCTTCCTTTGCTGCCGGCCCCTCAGCTCCTGCCCACATATGGTGAGACCTGAGACCCTGCTCTGCCTACCATCAGGAATGCTTCCAGGTGGAAAACAAGGAGATATGAGTGGTCAGCAGCCTTGTGCAGTGTCCTCCCTTCACACCACCACCTAGACCCCCTTCAAGGGCCCCTCTCTTCTACCAACAAGGCCAAAGACATGGCGAGGAACCACCCACCCTTGCACCTTTTCTCAACTGTTGGCTCTGTCACTGTGGGGAAGGACTTTCCACCACCCTCTCCATGGGGTGACCCAGCTCGAAGGCATGTCCACCAGCACGCATGATCCCATGATGGAGAAGCCAGGGACCCCCTCTCCACCCCAGAAACCAGGTCCAGTCCATGCCCAAGCACTCTACGTCCAAAAGATGTTGCAAACTGAGCTCCTCCAGCTCTCAGTTTTGGAACTGGAACACCTCAAGAAGCCAAGGTAGGAGATGGGAACCTCATGCAATGGCTGACACTGGCTGAGACACGTGGAAGTTGAATAATGAGCCAGAAAGCTGCCTTCTGCAGAGGTGAGGGGACTAGGAAGGTGTCACAGCAGCATCAACAGCAGCCTGGCAGGGAGGACATTGCACATGGAGCAAAAGGAAAAAGTTGTTCTTTTCCAGTGCATCCTCCACCTAAAAAAGGAGCCTGGGAATCTCCATGTGTCCTTCATTAACATATTTTGTTATCATGAAGACTGTTACTGACCAGGAGCAAGAGCTGCTGGTTCAGTTTTGTGCTCCTTGAGTCAGATGTTTGTGTTTCAGCTGACTTGGTGGTGCACTCCAAGGATGCTGGATAAAAGCTACCAGCAGCACTGCCAACAGTGAGGACTACACGTTAGCCAGGGGAACCAGCTCTGTCAGTAACAGAGTGGGGTAAATGCATTCCCATTTCTCCAAATCTTTGAAGGGGACTGGCTCAGTTCATTACCACCATCACACAACGTGCCCACAGCTACGGCCTTTTGCACTATGTCTCTGAGTTCGTTGCTAAACAGCAAGGAAATGGAGTTGGCCTTTCTAATGATGTCAGGTTGCTCCTCAGAAATGAGGTGGCTCTTCATCGTTACTTTCAAGACAGGTGGTGTAAAAGAAGAAATGCCAGCCAGCCTCAGTTTCTCAAATCCCCACGTGCTCCTGGCCAAAAGCAAGGCGGACAAAGCCTCCCTTTGCAGAAACCATTGACAACCTGCACCAGCAGAGCTCTTCTGATACAAGAGCTTCTTCTGAGCATCAGTGGAGCAGGAGGAAGACATCTGCTAAGTCCACTTAAAAGCATTAGAAACTCATTCCTCGAAGCAAGGAAGTGATGGGAACAGGCGGGGCCTCTTGCTGCTACAGTAAGGACTGCTTAGTGTGGAGATAAAAGGTGCTGGGACCGTGAAGAGATGTCAAGGTGCCATGAAAAGCCCGAGCTTCTGAATGTTGCACCACCCAAAATGTCCCCAGCTGGGCTCCTGGAAAAGGCCAAGTCCCTCCTGGGAAAAGGGCCCTGCGACCACGCTGTGACAACCCACCAGATAAACCACATGAGGCAACCAGCAAGAAACCCGCACAACAAGATGAAGACGCACCTGAGATAGATAGCAGTGAGCATGAAGTCAGTCATGCTGGGAGGATGTGCTGGGGGCCTGGAAAACCAGGAATGTGCTCGGGAATCAGGGCAGACCCCTGCTGAGCTGGGCAGAAGCGCAGGTACCAACATGCACCCAATTGTCTTCCAGCACCTCAGCCCCCCAGGCACCTTCGGCCAACCCCGTCTAAACTTCCACACCTTGGGCCAAATTCTAGCTTCACTTATACCATTTGCAACTCCTACCAAGTCAAGGGGGTTGCTAGTCAGCACCAAGTTTTGCTAGGTTTGGGTCCTGTGACCTTTCAAAGCCCCGGTCAGACTAGCCAGGAGGGCTGGGGCAATACATGCCAAGCGCAGAATCTCCCTGAGGAAACACACCCATGTCCTGTAAAGCTCTAGGTTGATCTACCCCCTGAAAAGCCTCCATCACGCCCAGAAGTCCTTTTGACATCTGGAGCACATGGGCACGCATCTCTTCTGAGCAAGCAAGTCTGGACCTAGCTCTCTGGAGCACCTGGCAGCAGAGTTCCTTTGGGTGCAGCATCTGGTCATTGCTCCCACCAGACGGTGATAAAAACCTCAGCTGACCTCCACGACAGCCCAAGAAACAGGCACCTTCAAGCCCTGCTTTGGAGCTGGGGAGGGAGAGCGTGGCGGGGAAGCAGCGGCAAGGCCAGGCTGGTGCCGGGGAGCTGGATGAAGGCACAGGGGTCTGCCGCATCCTGCCCTGCTCCCGCAGCTTCCAGTGAGATCCCCAAACCTGCAGCTTTTTCTACCTTACCTGCTGCTAGGGCTCCGGCCGCGCTTGTTCCTCCCACGGCGCCAGATCCGAGCGCCAGCACGGCATGGGGCAAAGGGGTCCTCCCACCCGCCCTACCGCCGCTCTTCACCTGCTTCTCCTCGGGTGGGGAGAGAGCGGGAAGTGCCACCCCGTCACGCTAACGCTAACCCAGCAGTCGACTGCTGCTTCCCGTCTCAGGAAACACCAGGCTCCCCGTGCAAGAGGGGTAGAGCTTGGGGAGAGGAGGAGGAGGGGAGAATGGGTCTGCAAGTACCTTCCTCCAAGCAGCCTGGAGGAGGCCCTGCCTTTGAGCTGGAGGTGGGGACCCGAATGGCCCTGAATAAACAGGGTTCGGCAGAGCTCGGGGCCACGCATGCAACATGCCACGGACAGGCAGCGAGAGGCAGCAGGTTCCCCCCCTGCACCCTGGAGTCCTGTGCCTGGCCAAGGCACAGGGCTTTTGGGTTGCCAGGGAAGCTTTAAGCACCGTGCTCACCTCACACCTGCAAGAGAAAAGTTTCTGCTGGTTTTTGCAACACTGGGGAGGAAAGAGGAAAAAAAACCCAGCTCTGGTTTGCCTCTCAGGTGCTGCCAACCAAGGGGCAGGCTGCCAGCCAGCAGCCCAGGGGACAACATGGGCATGCAACTGTGATGGCCACTGAGCAGCTGACACGCTGGTTTTACAGTCCCCAGGGAGAGCTTGTGGACCCGGGTGGGGGGGCTCAAAGAAACTCACCCCACCAAACACACACACCTGCGGCAGGATGAGGTGAATTGCCCCGGTTCAGCAGCATAGCAGGGTGCAGTTCCCCACCAGCCAAGCCTGGCACCACTCCACCACCTCCAGCAGCTTCTGTGGCATCACAGTCCGAAGCAGAGCTGTGCCAGGTGAGCAAAAGGAACCCAGCCTGCGAAGGGAACCTCCAGAAGCTTTCACAGGGCCATACGGTCCTGCTTAATACTGCCCACCTCCTGCTAAGAAGCAGGGATTCACCCCACTCTTTCAAAGATCAGAATGAATACAAGTACCACCAAGAGCAAATTTTTGAACACCCCTCCCATTTTTTTGTTGTAGTTCTCCATCGTTTGACAAGGCAGCCGGATGGAACGCAGCTCTGATGGGCAGTGGCCCAATGAAACCTTTGAGGCTGATGTGCAGAGACCAGCACGTCTGCTAACACCAACACCCCACCCGACCAGAGCTATTGGCTCTGATCTGATCCCCAACAGAGGGAAGGGATCTGCTTCCTTAAAAAACAGCCAGAATTTGCATTTTTGTGCCAGAGAACTTGCAAGCCTACACACTCCTTGAACAGCTTTCATATTTAATATACGTTTCTTTGCTATTTTCCTCTGCAAGCGCTATGGACCACATTGAAAATGTCTCCCAGCTACCTCACAGGTTCACTGAACAGATTGGCACGCACAGAAATCTCCGCCGTGCCTGCTGCAGACCCACTCACTCAATTCTTCTCCCAGTCAGCACACATTGAAACACCCACACCGGCCCACCCCAGGCAGCAGCTGTTCCCCCAGACCGATGACACAACTGTTAGACAGTCACAGGTGGCAAGTGCTTCCAGGGAGGTTTTTCCAGCCACTGGAGGTATGAAGTTCAATTGCCCAGATCAAACATGGGTGCAGAGACGGCGATGCCGCATTGCCGTATTTACTGGAAGCAGGACATGATTCATATTGTTTCCCAAGTGTAAATACCATCTGTAACAAAGTGCTACCAAACCATTACCTTGCTGACCAGTAGCGTTAGTATATTTAATATATTAACATCAGTTGTATTAATTTAGTATTAATAACAAGCAAATGATGATGCTAAGACAATGCTGAATACATTGGCCGCAGAACAGACCTGACTAATTCCTAAATACTGCAGGAGGCTGTATTAACAAAAGTGCTTAAGGACTCCTATCACAAATAAAGCCTGCTCCAGCAGGCACTGACAGCTTGAAGATGACAGCTGTCACTCAGCAGAGGTCAAATAACTAATGACAGACAGATGTACAGCAGTGAAACAAGCAGCAGCTTTACACCACAGTAATCTTGCTGTCTCCTCCCACATCAGTACAAAGCCCTTTTGAGCCCCTTATAGAGGGCTAGGCCTTATTCCTCTCCATAGTCATGCTGCCAAAACTGCTGTCCAAGTGTGTGGCACTCCAGGCAGGTGGGCTTTATAATGAGTTTCTACCAAGGGACCTTGATGGCATTTTTAAGATGAGGGACATGTTTGAAGTCATACTACATCAGTGGCTCCCTCTGGAGTAGGTCCACTCATTTTCAGTAACAATCAGAACGTTCACTGAGCCTTTCAGCTTTACTTCTGGCTGGGGAGATGTTCAATACGAGCATCAAGGACCTGCAGGCCACATCCAGCACTCCCCTATTCTGGAAGGGATCTGGAAGCAGCCTTGGCTTTAGCCCAAGAAGGATGAGCAACACACCTCAGAATCTGCTGTGCTTTGCTCTGACTCAGTCCTGGGAAATCAGAAGGTAAATGAAGCCACAACCACCAACAGAGAACCTGTAAGCATGGACTAGACCCCTCACCTCCTCACATGGAATCCATAGGCCCTCTTACCTCACTCCTTTTAACCCCTCTTCCAGTTCCCACCTCTGTCTACAGCACATTTAAACATAGAAGCCCTACCACTAGTGGGTCCGTGAAGACTGGTAGCTTATCCGGGCAGGTACACCCCCACAATGCTTTCATACTTCAAGCTACATGTCCTCAATCCTCTAATGAGCTTGCAGCCATGTTTAAAAAAATAAAACCTGCTAACCTTCCCCCCTCCCCGAGTTTTACAAGCAGATATTTAGCCCTGACTCACACCTGAGAACCTGGATGGGTGTCTCTATCAGATTCCTCCCCACATCAACACCATCACTGCCTTTTCACATTTTCAGACCACTGTTGAGCCTGATCTGGAAGCGATGTTTGCAAGGACGTTACTAACCTGAAGGTGTGTCACAGAGTCAACAAAAGTCAGCAAGTGGCTCCAGCCTGTTGCAAATACTCACTGCCAAAACCTCCCCCATAAATAACAGACACAAGCACAAGGAAGCCTCTTGTGTTAAGATTTAATAATAATAATAATAATAACAACAACATTTCAAAAACAATGAGTGCATTGTACACAAGATCTGGTATTCAGTGCTTTTTATTGACCATTTGCTCTGCGAGTGTCAGTGTACTGAAGACCTGGGGAGTGGTAAGTGGATAAAAAACCCAGCTGGGACACTTCTCCAAGGAGGGCAGGAGAGAGGGGGCAGCAGGAGGTTCAGAATCGAACAAACGTGGCATCAATCTGCCGGACAGTCGGGAGGGCCAGCATGATTTTGCGCCGGTACTGAGGATCCTTCTGCAAGGGGTTTCGCTCCAGATACACAGTTTCCAAGTTCTTCGCTCCTTTCAGGTCATCCAGGTCGCTCCAGCTCTCGATGAGATTATCGTTCATCTGCAGAGCACATACAGGCACACTCACACAGATACTTCCAAGCTAAACCTGGTTAGCAGGAGCCTAGCCCCACTGACGCTGCTCAGGAGGATTACTACTACCCAGGAGTAGTAACGCTGTACAGTCTTCACACACATATAAGACGACCCTGTCTACATGATCCTTCTCCCCCGGAACCTCTGACATGTGCTCTCCAGTCGCACAATCCAGGCCTCGCTAACCATCTCCAACCTCCCCATGCTGTCCAGGGCTGCCAGTCAAACGTTCCACCCCTCAGACAGTGTATCCAGTCCAACTAGTATGCTGGGAAATACCAAGCAAGACACTGAGACAGTCTCTTTATACAGTGTCCCAGACCATACGCTGTCCATTTAAGGGTTGGAAATCATTATGTGAAGATTTTCTTCCACTGTGACATCTATCTTTACTTTCATGGCTTCCCAGGAAACATTAAAAAAGGTCCCAAACTGATGTGAAAAGTGGCATTTTCCTCTCCCCTTCACATCACTTCCCCACAAAAACTGTTTCTGTACTCTGCAGAAAGCACCAAGCTCTCTGATTCCAGTTCTCCTTCTGTCAGCCCTGGAGCTGCCCCACTGCTGGCACTGCAAAGGAATTCCCATGAAAGGGGATGAACGCTTCAGCTGCCTGGCAAGGAAGCAAAGTGCAAGGTGGCCATGTGCTCTCTAACCCAGAGACTTCAGCCACCCTTTGCTTTTCGATACAGAGGCAGTCACTACAGCAATACCACCTTTAAATAAAAAATAATTAAAAAAAAAAAAAAATCAAGAGATTGGCTCTGGCCCCCCTCAACAACTGTTTTTCCTCACATCAGGCACCCAACAGTAAACTGGAAACTTTGTGCACCCTGTTTGCTGGGTGGCAGATAAGCACCTCTATTTTCTCCAGCTGCCTCCCTCCAGCTAGTTCAGTGAAAGAAAACTGCTTCACCATTGGGACTGTCAGTGTTCCAGCTGGAGATGGCTTTGTAGTTAAGACCCTGGACTAAGATGCTGAAGAAAACCTGCTAGCTCTTTCATTCTGCTACAGCTCATCACAACATTACTTCGGCCATGCCACGTGACCTTCAGATATCTCAGTCCCTCTGCTGAGGAGGTGGTACTAGGACACTGTTAAAAGATTCCCGCTGTATCTAGGATGTGAAGTTCTGCTTCCTTAAGGTGTTAAAGGACTTTGTTATGTGGCTTCAACTCCACAGTCAGTGACAAAATATAAATTAGTAGATGCAACACTTGTTCACATCAAAGGAAATCCTGCCCTGCTCTTTACCAAAAAGCACATAACCTTTTTTTTAAAAGCAGTGTTAAAGTGGAAAAAAGACAGAAGGGCATTTTCTGGATTCAGCTAACAGATCTTGGCCAATGCTCTGCTTTGACAAAGGCACTCGTATTCTTGCAAAGGAAGTCCAATGAGGTTAGGATCTTCCCTTTACTTTCTGTAACACAAATGGAAACAGCTGTGCAACGCCTTCTTCTATAAGCAGAGCAACAGCAAAGAGGAAGACTGGAGGAAATTGCAAAGGATCACAACAGGTCCTGCACCAGCCACACTGCACTGTCTCATTTTTACCACCCAAAAGATGTCATGTTAAACGGGCTTCTCAGCTCCTGATTTAAAGAGTTCCTTATGGAATAGGCACAGCCAGATAACACCACTGGCCATCTGCTAAGCCACACTGCAAGATGAGGAAAATGATCCAGGTAGCCTGGACTGCAGGCTCTAGCTTGGTTTCATTTGCAGCTGCCTTCTACTCCTTTTATCTCAGCCTCTGCCCAAGAACTGAAATAACTGATCTCCAAATGACACACATTAAGCAGCACAACTCTTATTCTCAGCCTTGACATGCAGAAACTCTACAAGAGCTAAAGCATGAGCCAACTCATGGACATCTGCTGCTTTTTCCCCCCCAAACTTTAGCAGATTTGTGCACCGCTCCCAGATATGGCAGGGTACAGATGCTTCAGGAGGGGGGTGTCTCTGCATATTTCCTCCCCAGACTTATCAATGACAAAGGGCTTAGCTATTTAGGGTGCCAGTAAGAAATAGAAGCAACCCTAAGCAGTTATCTACCTCATAGGAATGGAAGTAAACCGGAAGATGGTTTCATTTTCTTTGTATTTATAACGACATGAACGTATCGACTCTGGTCTAAACAGGTACTGTGCTCCAGTGCAGTGGTGAGACAGTATCAGCTTCCCCCATACACTGTCATGCTCACTTAAAAGAAAGATGAGATCTGCAAAAATAGGACACAGTAGGGCTGTTTCATAACCATCACAAGCGGGAAGGCAGGGCCTATTTCCTAGGTAGATTCAGGCTTGTTACCACTAAGCAAAGCCCTGCAAAGAATTTTTTAAGCTCAACTCTTTCCTTAGAAGAAACCATCATATAATCCATCCATGCACACTGTTAAGATCTTAGCTGGTCACCAGCACAAGAAGAGTTTACGCCAAGACATACATGTACACCACCCTCCCAGTGCTCCCCATCAGAAGGGTTTCTTTCACTGTTGCACAGACATTTCAGGGAACAGCTCCAGCCTGTGCTTACCCAGAACTCCTGCAGCTCTGTTAGGTGACTGATATTTTCAATCTTCTTGATTCTGTTGGATGCAATGTCCAGCATTGTGAGTTTGTTCTAGACAAGCAAACACAAAAACATTAGACTGGATTTCCTTTCATCTTCTCTGCCCCACTTTTTTCAGGCCCAGAGTTGGAAACTGTCAGAAGCAAAGACATGTTATTGCCAGCTGCTTACATACAGCACAAGACCTCTCACTGCCTAAATATAGCAAGGAAGACTGTTTTTGATTAAGCTGGGTTACTGACCTCCCAGAAGCCATGTGACAAAAATGAAAGCAATTACTGGCCAGATGGCAACTGCCAGCCAAGGGCTCCTAAAAAGTGAGCTTTCCTCATAGTACATTAAGAAGAGGAATCCATTAAAAATCATATCATAAGTGTCCTCTCAAGCAGCAGAGTTGAACAAACTTTTTGCAGTGGCAAAGCCTACAGGTTTAGAAAAAGGGTTTTTTCCTGCCTTGCACACAGCCAACTAAGTTCCAGATTGTCTCTGCTCTCTGACAATGCCATCCACTGTTGGGTCAGAATGAAAACGCTACAGGCTTCTGTGAAATCAGTCCCATCCAGAAATCTCAAATGTATACTGACACGAAGGCAAGCCACACGCCACAGCTTGTCTCTCTTACTCCCAGCTCCAGTTGTTGTCCTATTGAAAAGAACTCATGATTATCTATAAACTGCTGTCTGAAAGGCTGCAGCAGAGACAGCCAGCTGTGGCCATCAGCTTTTCCACTGCTGAAGATCAGCCAGGCCGTTGCATTAACCACATCTTGTGCTTCCCCTCCCCAGATCATAACAACATTTCTACTCCAGAAGATCTGGAGGAGCTTCACCCATGCAAGATATTTTAAGATAACAAATACTTGGATCTTTGTGGTCGTTTCAAGAGACTCGGGACCCCCCATGTAACTGGGGAAACTGAGGAACAAAAACTTCCAGAAAAGCACAGCCACTAAGGGGAGCAGCTTAGGGCAGTAATTCTGTCACACAGTTAGCAAGAGCCTGCTCACATTGTTCTCCAGTCCCTCGATGACTTCGATGCCATTGTGGCTGAGGTACAACTCGCGCAAATTCACCAAGCTCTGCAGCCCCTCAATCTTGGTCAGACGGTTATTCTGAAAGTGTAACAGCGGTTTAAGTCCACTCTAAACAAACCAAAACCCAAGCAAGTCATTGGAGAAAAAGCATTTCTCTGAAGTATGGATGGGAAGGGGAAACAGTCTGCTTGGATCCACATTGATCTCATGAGCTCAGTTCATTTGATCTCTCTACCACCGATGCACCATGGGATTCAAAGTCTAAGTTTAGAAGAATCAGACTCCGACCTTCCCATCAAAAGTTGTAGCCTGAAAGTTTTCCACTTGGTGTCTTTAGAAACAATAGGCCTACACATTAATAGCATTCATTTTGTAGGTCTTTTTAATGTGATGGGTCAGAATGGAAGTTACAACACTTCAATACACTCTGCTGTACATAATTCTTTATGTCCTATAGAATACTGATGCATACAGGTACTACAATATGTAGCAAGTATGCCTTTCTCAGCAACAGCTGTAAGAGATACCGGAATGCACTAGCATTGGCATATGGATGAGAGGGAGACTCAATGAAAAAAATTAGTTGAGTATCTTTTATCCCACCTTTTACAAAGGAATAAACTTTCCATAAGCTCATTAAGGACAAATTTCACGTAGCACAGGCTTGTTCACATTTCTTCCCTCTTCAGGAAGAAGGTAGTGACACTGAGCCTGCTGCCACTATAACAACTTCCCTGGCATAACTCATTTGATGTTATTGTAATATACTAGGAAACAGTACATCAGGAAGAAAATGGGGGATAACGTACATTTCCTCTTCTCTCTTCCATAAAAATCAAACATTTTTTTATCATTTTATCAGTGCCTGTCAATCTCATTTAGTATTAAAGGATGAGAAAAGACAGCACAGAGAATATCACACTTCCTTCCAGTACAGGAGTTTGACTCAGACACTGAAGACCCGCTGATTCAGAAGAGCTTAGCCTAAATCACAAGGTGGTTCATCTAACCAAGGCTGTTCAAAACATAACAGTACAAAGTAGAATCAATACCTGTATACTGAGCACAGTCAAGTTTGTCAGCGCATCCAAGTTCTGGAGCTTGGTGATTTTATTCTTTCCAAGGAACAGACTATCAAGATTAGCCAAAGTATCGATGTTTTCAATTGCCTGCAAAATGACCAAAGGAGACAGCGTTATCGCTGTGATGCAAAACTCCAACCTGTGGACGTGGTCGGCATTTTACAGCCTTGACCCATGGAGCTGCGCTCCTGATAAACACGAGCCTGCCAACTCCACACACAAAGCGTGCAGAAAGTAGGGCCTCCCTTGTGACCCAAGGGCAGAGTAAGTGGAGGACTTTGTGCAGTGACAGTGAACCTCAGCCGGTGTGACAGCTGGCTTGTGGCACTACTATTCACTGATTTTCAGCGAGGGTCATGTTGCTGTGTCCCAGCTGTTGCCTCCACTGTCCAGGCAGCAAGAGCAGAGAATGAAAAGGCTCAGGGAGCACTGAGAGTGGCATTCCCTGGGCCATAAGGTGTATCCTGGGCAGGAGATACTCATTTGTGAAGCAAGAAAAATCTGTCACTAGTGAATGGAAAGAGAATCTGGGAGGAGAAAATACCATTTGCAAATTTAGTCCTGACCATCAGTGACTATATAACACAGAGGCAAGCTGTTTAGCTTCTCTGCACAACAGTTTCTCTGTCATAAGCAAGGTTAACTGTCTCATGGGTGTATGTGTTAATATATTTAACTACTGGCTACATATTCATGCTACTGGCAGAACATAGACATATCAATTTAAGTGATGTACATGTTTTAAATATACACGCTACTGGCAAAACATATACACTATACCAGTTTAAGTCCTGAGCTCAGCCTTCAGTGGGAGAAAATAAGAATCTCTGTGAGGCATCAAGAACCACCATATTCTTTATTTACAAAGGACAGGGCACCAGAAAGCACAAACAAGAGAGAGAAAAAAGGGCAAGAAAAGGGGAAAAGGGTGGGCTTAGAAAAGGCTCCTGTAAACAGAAGGAAAGAAAACACAATGTTTTTTTGCAGGGGAAAGCCTCTTAATTAAAAAAAAAGTGCTGTTAAAAGAGACAAGAATTTTAAAAAACATACTTCAGCTCACAGAAGAACAGTAATGTGGACATAGATACACACACTGCTGTGCATCTGTGCTCAAGTACCTTGTGACATCTCAGCTTTTCCACATCCTTCTTGCCTGGCAGAATTTCAGAGACTAGCAGTGCTGGTGAGACAGGCCACTGAGTCCTACCACCACTTAGTACTCTGTGTGTGTGCATGCGTGTGTGTGTGCACATGCATGTTTACCTGTGCGTGTATAAAGAAAGGAAGAGGAAGATGGACACAAACACACACGCTATGAATTTATAGATACACTCTGGAAAGGAAAGAAGCTTTTCAACCTCTATCCCACAATTGCCAACAGATTCAACATAAGGTGTTTATCAGCTCAGATTTGGATTTACCCTCCTTCTAGCCTGTTTTGACCTAGCAAGAAAATGATATATTTGTTGCTCATTGTTGCTCCCCCAGCCCTGAAGAGGAAATATTTGTGACTCTAAGGACACTGAGAAGAAACAGTCAGGTGAAAAAAAAAGCTACTTGAAGCTATAAAAAAGCCACACTTAAGTGAGAGTATGAAACAGATGGACACGAGGGGAAAAAAACCCTAAGGAACAAAGAAAGAAGTGCTTGCCTTATAGTTGCCTCAGTCCAACTTTGGAAAAAAAAAAAGCATCAAATGTAACAGTGCAAGCATGAAGGTCTGCTTCCCCACCATTCATAGAAAAGGAACAGAACTACAGTACTTATTAACTCATGACGGACTCCAAGGTAAGTGTGCTCCGAAAGGTTAGAGTGCGTGCTAAGACAGCATCACTGCAGAAGCTTTAATGCACAAGGGATGAGTATATCAGGCACCTCAGAGCCAAGAAAGCTGCCTGAACAGAGAGTCCATAGGCTTTTACCCTCAAGAGTTAAAGATATGCCCATCTGTAAAGCACATAGCCAGGCCACCCCACCAACAGAAGACTATTACAAGAGTTCTAGGTGCCTCCAAATAACATGAGATGTATTTCTTCACGCCTAGCCTAGGCACAGGTTACTCACTCCAGTAAAGCAATTAGAAGCATAGAGCAGTGCTGTTTGAAGAAGCCAGAATAGAATTAACAGATAAACAGAAAAAACACTAGTTAGTGTGCTTCCACAAGGCTTGAAATACAGAGGAAAAACAGTTCTTTTCCCAGTTTGCTCCTTCAGCATAACAAGTAATTTTTCAGAGTTTGTAAATGGGGGTGCCAGCTTAGAGAGTTTTCAGATTGAGATGCACTCGTCTGTTACAAGGATTTTCTAAAGCATATATAATTGAAAAAGCTTCTAAAAAATTAATAGTTTACTTTGCATGTTGCAAGTCTTTTGTGTCATCTGTTTCACCAGTTCTCTTACAAACTGGGCAATATGCAGAAAAGCCTACCTTAGGGACAGGAGAGACTACTCAGAACTGCTTCCCTTTATGTGGCATAGATTTTAAATCACCTAAATTGAAAAAGTCACAAATTGCACTATAAAAAAAAAGTAATCAGCAGCACAGTACCAGGTTTTTCAGGCATTTCAGAGCAAAGCCTCAAGAAAATCTTTTTCCTGAGTGAGACTGATGTAGCAGGTTATCAATTACACACACAAATCAAACTAGAATTAAATTTGCATTCAATAGGTTTTATCGACACAGCTCCAGCCTCTAGGAAGGTTAAGAGAAAACAATAATTGCTAGTTTTGATAGGCTTGGCTCTCTTGCAGGAGGAAACTGTCATCTGCAAATGGCAACACACAGGGGATGCACAAGTTCATTAAAGAGAGAAATTCATAAATAGTAATTTAGTAGCCAGGCAGTACATGCATACATAATTAAAGGATCCAGCATGTGCAGCAATAAGCAATTACACATTAAGTGACAGGAACAATAAAAAAGAACAAAATTGCAAGTAAAAAAATCAATGAAGTGCACTTTCAGAAAAGGCTAATCCCAAGCCAAAGAGCACAAAACTCTCCAGCTAACATCTTGTAGAGCAAGCCTACCCGAATTCGATTGGATCCCAACTCTAACATCTGTAGCATCTGCAAGTTGCTCAAATTCTCAATTTTGCTGATTTTGTTGTTGACAAGGAAGAGTTTTTTCAGTTGGGCAAGACGATCTAGTCCTTCAATGTGTCGCAGAACATTAAAGGAGATGTCCAGGATCCTGAGATAAAACAGAACAAAGGTCTCTTCAGTCCATCAGGTATGGATGATTCTGGAAGAGGCACTTGTAAATCGGTGGGGAACCTCACTGTCTGCAGAGATCAAGCACTTTGCTAGGCCTTGAAGCTAGAGCCATAAGTGTCATTTCTTTTTATCAGAAATGACAACAAATATAATTGTCAAAATATTTCTATTGTGTGTCAGGGAAAAAAGTAAAAAAAAAAAATCTGTCACATGCAGAAGATAGCTATCCTTTTGCTCAGCCATGGAGCTGCCACTGTGGGAGGCAGCCAAACTTCAATACCACATATTTCTTGGGAAAGGTATGTGCCTACAAGATCTGCCTCTGACAGGACAATGACAAGGCGTCCCATAAGCACGAAGCAGTTATGACTGTGGGAAGTAGGTTAGTCCTCCTCACCCCAGTGGGAACAGTTTTGTAATGTATCTCCAGAGTGATCACAGACAAGTGCCAGAAACTGGGAAAAGCACTACTCCTTCCCTAACACCCTCCAAAAAAAGTCCTAATCTCACCTGACATCTCTTGTCTTTTTTTGCAGGAATAAAACCTGTTATATGGAGCTCTTGCTGCCAAGAGCAAGGGGTACCTGAGTGCTTCCACACCTGCATGGAAGCTGCAACCACCTATCATTCTCACTGCCTTATACAGCACACATTTCATTTCCAGCTGACTGTCCCTGGTGAGCTTCAGGATAATGAAACTGGTTTACTGCACAGGTTAACTATCAATGGAGAACAGACATTATCCTTCACAGAGCACCCAAATGAATCATAAGAAAGGCCTGGGTGATAAATACTGCAGGTAAGTACAGCATGAGTAATTCAGTGAGTGGCAAACCACCCTCAACCTGACCCTGGTGATTTCCCCCAGACTCACTCAAGTTCCACCAGAGACTCCAAGTTCTCAATCTTCCGAATTTGATTGTCATAGAGATCCAGTTCCCGCAAGGTCTGCAATTGCTCCAGGTTCTCAATGCGCTTAATCAAATTCTGACGGAGACACAGAGTCTAATAGTTGGGGAAAAGTTTAAAAACAAACAGGAAAATGGATATGAATCATGGCATGTAATGCCTTTTGACATACAGACAACAAGGTTGAGGTTTTTTTCCCCATTAAGTTTTGTTGGGTTTTGTTGGGGTTTTGTTTGTTGTTGCTTGGGTTTTTTTTTTAAATAGAATCTTTTCTTGTTTTATTCCAACTCTACAGAAGAAAATCTTTTTACCACAAAGATGGTCAGAAACTATAACAGCAGCCCCAAGAGGCTATGTAATCTCCATCCTTGGGAATACTCAAGAGCTTGACTGGAGAAGGCCTCAAGCAACATGCTCTAACGGGACCTACTTTGAGCAGGGGTTTACTAGAGACCTCCAGAGGTCTTTCCAAGCTGCATTATTGTATGTTAAGCCTGCTGTGCAAGTACAGAATGTATCTCTTAGGATGAGCCCTCATGCATTATCTCTCATCCACTTCCAAAACCAACCTGCAAAACCCCAGGATTTTTATTACTGCTTGACAAATGGGTAAACACTACCTCCTTCAGTTAAACATGAAGTGAACTCATTAGGATCTCAGTTAAAAAGAGACTCCTGTATCTGTCCTCTTATAGGTTAGCTATGCAAAATCTCCAGTTCCAAGAGGCATTCCCTATTCCTTAGGACTGTTACCTTCACTTTCTTGAGCACCTCAAATCCTTCAATCTTCCCAATTCGAAAATGATTCAAGTCAACATCCTGAAAGAGAAACGGAGGGATTCAACAGTTGTTTCAGAACACTCTTCAAAGACCAACCTGGTACTTTGTTCTAAGGAAAATTAGAGTCTTACAAAATGTGTAGCTCATTAAAATTTCCCTTCAAAGAGCTTGTGAAAATTGGGTTTGGCACATGATTTTACTATCGCAGGTGAAGCATGTGGCCTAAGCTTGTCAACTGCAAACACAGCATCTGCAAAAAGGCAACAGCCCTTTCCTGAGTCTGAGCATTGTTTCACCAAAATTAGAAATCTTTTGCAGTAAATTCTGAATTTACTGAGACAGACAAATTCTGCTGTCTAGCATGAATAAAGCGTTGCATAAAATTCTCTTACCCACTTTGCTAGGGCTTAGCCGGAACACACCTTGCTATTTCCAGTTCCAGGCCTCAGATGAACAGGAACCACTGACAGTTCAAATATCTGGTGGTTCTGTGAACATTAACTCTGCACCGGTGATCAGCTGATGCACTTCACATCTGTGCTGTCCAGCCCCAGATGTTCCAGTTTTGCAGGTCAGTCAATCAAAAAGAAATAGAGCACTTCACCACCCAAGCTCAAAAACTCTCCAGCTAACAGGCTCATGAGGCTGCCAGTGCCAAGGCACAAGGCTGGTTAAGCAGCTATGCCTATTACAAATCACGGGTCTGACAGCAGCAATCAGTTCATTAAAGATATTCTCACAAAAGCTCATAGCCCGTCGATAATGCTTGCAGCATAGCTCCACTTTCAGTGCTTCCATGCTTAATTTAAAATTCTAAATTACTAACAAAAAAGTTTCAGCTACTGATCAAGAATAAAACACCTCTACTTCTAGTCTAAAGGCTTTGAACCAATTCCAGGGAAGATCATGGTAGCCAGCACCTTCAGAAGAATTAGATCTTTTAACCAGGTTTCAATACTTGCCTTTGCCCACCTTTTCTTCCCGCTGTATAAAGTCCATAAGGACAAAAATCTGCCTTTACCTCAGCTTCTGGGTCCAGGCTAATTGTTTCCATGTCCACTGGTGTCTCTGCTTCTCCTGCAGGAGAAGCAAATATATTATAAACTTCTGCTACCTGATAGCTAAAGGCAAGATGACAGTGGCTAACATCTGGAGAGGCAAAGGGAACAAACGCTCCTCAGAAGAAGAAACACATGAGATGCACATTTCAGATATTCTGATGCATTAAAAATACACTTTACCTATTTGGCTTTCATTGCGACAGCTAGTCGTGAAAAAAAAAAAAAGCTTTCTTAACAAGAAAATTTCATGCCTAGATGGAAAAGACAGAAAAAACAGCATGTTCCCCAGTCTGCCTGTGTGGCTGCTGAATAATGCTGGCTCAAGACTGATTTGGGCAGGATTCCTTTTCTTTACACTTAGGGCCATCATCCCTCTGAATATACACCATCCGAAGTGCCTGTGCTCCTCCGATAACCTAATACAACATTGCCAGGAAGGAATCTAAACTGTCTAGTGATAGTGCCAGGAGGGACCAAGCATCTCAGCAATCCCACCCTTCAGCTTTTCTTTCATAAATACTGCCAGTTTATGTCAATGTTGTGCACGCTTTTGCATGGATCCCCCTTCTTCTGTTTGGCTGAACTCACTAATATGCTAGAAAACATCGTTTATCACACTGCATACATTTTCTTGGGAAATGCCTTTATAGCTCTGGAAGACAGCCCAACATTTGCTGTGCTTCTATCACTGCACAAGAGGGAGCGAAGTTTACCGGATAAATTCATGCTGAATAATTCATGCCTGATTCCCATTTGTTGAAGATCATGCGCTGGTTGCATCAATTTCCAAAGAAAGTCTAATTCAACTTTGAAAAACAGACATATAACACACAACCCCTTTCCACTTCATGTGTGTAGCTTCTGTACCTACTACCAAAAAACCAAGGAACTTTAATTATGATCAAATCCCAAATGCTTTGCATTAACTCCTGCATTACTGTATGCAAGCTCATTCCATTAACCCAGAAGTAATGACTATTTTTATAGCCCAGCACGGTTACAACATTCTTGTAAATGACCAATGTCCCCTATACTTAACAAGTGTTTTTCCTACTGATGCTTGGCATTGTAAGTAGTATTGTAAGGATGAACAGTACAAGCATTACAATCTTTGATACTACTATCAAACTCCAAGTTTTTGATAGCTCCACACACCATCATTTACCTTGCTGGATTTGGGCTACTGCTCTTGCCTGGGCATTCAAACAGGAATGAGCACTAACTGAACTGACTCACAGAAGTTAAGACTGAAAAGCAATCCTCTGCCCCTCATCTTTTAATATGCTTTATACCATAAATTAGCAGGGAGCATGAAGTATATTTTGGAGATGCAAAATGAGCTGGTAGGCTTGGTGACATTGAACAGCGGTATCGAAATGCCACCACAACTGACATGCATACATATGCCTGTCAGCATTTTAGCAGTGGGCAACGCTTGCATTTTCCTATTTTTCTTCCAGATCAGGAGCCATGCACTTCAGCAGGGGACTGGGATACCCTACCCTGCTGCTACCAAGATTGCATCTCCTTGACCTATGTCTAGGGTACAAAGGCTGCCAGCACAAAGCGCTCCAAGACAAACAAGCGCCCTAGCTGAATTTACAGCCAACAGGAACCCAGCCCAAGTTTGGAACAACAGTTATTTGAGATAATCACATAAAAACCCAAACTATTTCCCTTGCATTAAGTTGCACTAGCAGTAAGTTAATGCTCATGGTGAAGAAACTTGTCCTTTTGAGACTTCAAAGTTGTCCAACAATAAAGCCAGTCATGCACTCAGTGAAAAAAAAAAAAACAATCTTCAACAAAAGAAAAATTCAAGCAAAAAAAATTCTTCAACCTGGTTCAGCTGGCAGGCTTCTCTATAAAATTACATGTTTCATCACAGCACCCATTACAGACCATTTATACACATTTGGTTTTGGCAATGGGTTAAATACTCTGTTCCGGGATCTGTCAAAGGGTAGGTAGCTCCTTGTATTTTTGCCATATGGCTTCAAGTGACCAGTCCTGGTAGAGCCAATGTGGGGAAAAAAGCACTCAAGTCCGAAGGCACAAGACCAAATCACACAGGATATGTATATCGAATTCACTGAAATAAAAGCAATTTAAAACTGAACACAGAGGCAATAGCGTTTACGTAACAAGATCAACTCTCATAAAGTTTATGCAGTGTGTATAAAACACTCTCCATATAGCAGTCTGAGTGAGATGTGTATACTGAGAACACTCATAAATCAGTCTTGGTATTAGAATGTTAAAATACATTTTCTCTCAAAGAAAAATGGTTCTAGCAAATTTACAGTCCTATCAATTGTCAACCTACATTTTATTTATGAACCAAGTGGACATAAAGCACTCTAAACTGACCCTTCTACAATCACTTTATGAACAAAACTGCAATTTCACTTGCATGCAGTAAGTATGCAGACAGCACTTCAGTCCACGATTTTTAATGCAGTAGGTTTCTCAAGGGGAAAAAAATATTGCTCTGGAAGTGAAGTTACTTAAGTGAATTTTTGTGTAACCCATGCCTGCAAGCTACACAGTTTTGCAGATGTAGGAAAAAAATACGACATTCAGGAAACCCAAATTCCGCAGTACGGAGCAGTAGTTACTGAGTTACGTAAGTTCACAGTACCACAAGCGTTTAAAGCAACTAAAAGCCTAACTACACTTTTTAACTGCATATGCATGAAAAATATTATAAATAGCTAAGTTATAAGATTTCTAAACAGAGGCGTTATTCCTCAGAGAATTAGCTAAATGATTAATTTGAAATTTCAGCTGCTTGAACTCTTTCTATTTATGATCTTCTGTGACAAATGTGGAAAACTCTTCATTTTCCTTTCACTGAGAAACTCAAAACTGCCTGCGGAAATTAACTCAAATGTTCCAAAATTTTTCCTCTGCTTGGTTTCTGCCCTAGTAGAAGTTTTCTGAATCCTAACAGTTTGGAAGAAGTAGTAACAATACAGCCATTACATTAAATAATACCCAGTGTAACTCAGTGACCAAATCGAATGCGTTTTTCTTGTTTTCGCTGGAATAAAAGTAGGCCACTTGAAATATTTTCTCTAATATTGTAATTCCTGGGGGAACAACATACAGAATATAACCTCAAACGCACAGCTAAATTACGTCAGCTGAATGCTCAATATTACATGCATGCAAAGGAAAACTGTGACTGACTGATCTTCATGGTTGTATTAATCATATAGGGCTTGGGATGCACAATTTGCAAGGTGTGCTCTGACACTTTTACAGACATCACCACAGCATTTTTCCATTAATATATAGGATTTTTATATGATCAACAATGAATTAGACTAGATAGAGTTCATTTAGTTAGGAGATGAGATTTAAAATTCTCATAATAATATACTAGTTTGGAAAATACTTTTGCAAATTCTAACAGGCAAGGTTAAGATTAGGAGGGATCTGCAGCAGACGCACAGTCAAAAGGATTAAAGCTTGCTGCATTATTTCACTTCCATTTCCAGACCAATAATAATCACACAAGCATCTCTATCAAAAGGACACTATTACATCTCAGATTGTTAGCTAGCACCAAAAGTCCAGATCATATTGCCATACAGGGTCTTCAGAAACAGATCTGCTCATGACAAATTCTATGGAAGCTACTGAAAAGCAAACTCTTCCACCAAACATGCACAGGCTTAAAACAGTCTGTCTACGTTTCTACCCAATGTTCTAATACAAACAGTAAATACAGTAGCGAAAGTTTAAAGTCAAGAGGATTCAAACAGATATAATTTTGATAGGTCTTAGAATTTTTAAATTAAGAAAATAAAATTGACAGCTTCCTTCAATCTATCTAGAAATAGTCATCTTTGCCTTCCAAAGGAATCTGGCAACTCTTTAGGTAAAAAAACTACATACACTAAAGCAGAATTATGAAAAGCTGCTTATGTTTATTTCTAATGAACATTTCCAGCATCTTTCCACAGAAAGTTAGTATGTTTCCATAACAAAAGTATGAATAAAGGTGTTTTGCATTTTGATATTAAAGATTTCAAAGGGAAATGTGGATGGATAAATAAATAAGAAAAAACCCAAAGGTCTAATATCAGTGGTTCCATTAAAAGAAGGCAGCTTTATTTTAGCAATGATAACACTATCATGTGTTTATTTGTAGAGAAAACTGCTCTGGGGCAGATTCACATTGTTCACTAACATTGATACAACCATCACACAGCCACAAGAAACATGAAGGACTGATACATGTACACTACTGTATGCACTTGTAAGATGACACTTCCTAACATGATCATTTAGGCTGGCAAGGTACCTGCGGAGTTCTCGCCATTCTGCTCATCTCTCAGGCTCTGCTGACTGAGGTCTGTTACTAAGCGAACTGCTTGCTTCTTCCCTTCTTCGTCTCCCGACTCCTCCGATTCAATCCGCTTATCAACTGCATAAGATACATAATAGCAGAATTAGGCTATTTTCAGCAGTGGGGCAAGGGGGAAGAAGTAACAAGCAGATATAATAACCAGGATTCACATATACCACTATGCAGTTAGTAGAAATCCTAAGTTAACTAAATGAAAGGTTTAGTCTTAAATAAAAGGCCTCTTACCCCTTGTTTCTACTTTGATTTTGGATGCACTTTTTCCTCCCATCACATCTTCCTAAAACCAACAATCTGGGAAGAAGACTGGAGGAAAAAGGAAATTTCTTAGATCAATGAAGTGCAATTCCAAAGATTACGGAGATGGAATTAGAACTATCACATTTTTAAAACTTTTAGGAAAAAATCAGTATCGTGTACAATAGTACCAATGACACGAAGAAGTGAAGGCATCAAAAAATAATAAAAAAAACTCCCTGCACGTAAAAGCAACCGTCTCCCCAGCACAGCCTGCGAGATCCCTTCACCGCTTACCCAGCCACAACTCTGCTGGCCACCCTGGCCCCAGGGACCTGAAGCTCCTCGCTCCCCCCTCAGTATTTGCTCTCGTTTCACGGGACGACTGAGGAAAAGCAACGCCATGGCAGGGGATTTCTTTCCTATTATCTTTATTTTTTACGACACGGTCATCTCCACAAACCCACTTTTCCACCTCTCGCGCCGGGAGCCCCCGGGAGGGGGAAGGCGTCGCGCCATGCCCCAGGTAATACACACACCGTTCCCCCTGGCTCGGGCGGCCCGCCCCGGCTCGGCGACCAGCCAGGGCCCCGTTCCCGCCCCCCCGGGCAGCCGCTCTCGGGGTGGACACCGTCGGGGTGGACACCCGCGGGCTGCCCGGCCGCAGAGGGACCACAAGCCCCACCGCGCGCAGCTGGCAGCTGCCCCGCCGAGCGGCAGTGCCCGAGCGGCGAGCCGTCCCGACCCCTCAGCGGCCGCGGCCGGCTCTCACCCTCCATCATCTCCTGCGGTCCCTCTCCGCTCTCCGCCGCCATATTGCTTCTCCTCCCACCGCCCCCTTCCGGAAACCGCCTCAACCGTCGCCTCAGCCAATCAGAGCCCAGCGCAGGCGACGTGCCGCAGCCAATCACACCTGCAGGTGGTGCCCTAGGCGGCGGGGCAGCGCCCCGGCCACCCGCGCGCGTGCGCCCCGGCCCGCTTCCTTCTGGGGGTTGTAGTTCTCGGCGGGCAGGGCGGGAAGCGGTCGAAGTGCCAGGCGCTGCTGCAGCAGCTGGGGTCCTGCTCCCTCCCTATCAGCGCCTTGGGCCTGAGGCGTTACGAGCTGCTTTCGGCCTCGTCGTTGCGCCTACACATTCTTCGGAGGATGGCTGTCATCCTGCGGAGGGGCCTTCCACTTGCAGCCTTCCACCCCCGGAGAGGGGAGCCCGGGGCAGGTCGGCCGGGGCTGCCTGGGGTAGGCGGCTCGAAGCAGGACATCGCGTGTGGCGGCGGGGTTGTGGGGGGAAGAGGGGCCGGAGGGAGCCGCAGATTCCTCGACTCCGGATCGGTTTTGCCTCCTCCCGCGCCGGCGCCCCATTGGCTCTCCTCCGTGCCGCTCTCCTACTGCCTTCGCTTACTGGGCGATGCGGCTGCCTAGTCCCGCCCCCTACTTCCTCGCGCCCGCTGGCTGTGTGGTGACCGGCCTGAGGAGCGGTGGCGGTGGCCGTGGCCGTGGCCGTGGCTGTCCTGGTGGGGCTGGGGTTGGGGCCTGGACCGGAGCCGGGACCGGGCCTTCACTGCCGGTGAGCTAGGGCTACAGCCCCGGGAGGGCGGACGGTGCGGGCGGCACCCTGGGTGGGAGAGGAGGAGGCTGTGCTACACTTGCTGACTCAAAACTGGGAATTACTTCCCAAATTACCAAAACTTTTGCTTTTAAAACGAGCAGGAATGGGGAGAGGGTGCACGCTGGGTGCTTGGTAGCTCTTACAGAAATATGGTGGACGTGTCCTGTTGATCACAGGTATTCTATACCACCTGGGCAGGATAATAGTCAATAGAGTCACCTTTGCACTAGCAACACAGACCAAAAGTTAATCGGACATGCAAGGACGAGCGACAGTCTTGCTGTAACTTACAGGGCTGTGCTTTGGGTTAGAAGGCATCGTTACCTGCCAGTGTCCCAAGCTGGGACTCAGTGCCTGACTGTAAGGCTGACTGAATTTCTTATGTTTCTGTTACAGATCGTGGCTCCCTAGGTGTGGTGTGGCAACCAGAGCGTGACCATGGCAGCCGAGGCTTATAGCTCCTCTGAAGGGGGTCTTCGGCCTTCACCAATAGGCTTAGTCCTTGCTCTCTTGAATGACTCTGATAAGCTAAGTAGATCATACCCCTGGGACAGAAAAAGCAGGAAAAGTCAGCTCTCTGAACTCTGCCGTCTTAGAGCATCTCTTTCTGGTGAGCACAGTATTTTGAGATTGAGTGTCAGCAGTGAAGGTGATGTGTTTCAGACGGTTTCAGATCTTTCTCCTCCCCTCCCTCAAACCTAGAGGGAATAGCAATAAGTGGCTGCCAGAAAGCACTTGTTCAATAAGCATCTAAGCCACAAATTACTGCAGGCTGGGAGAATTTACAGGGGGTGCATTGCTGGATTGGTGCTCTGCACTTGCACTTGTTCCTGGGCAACTTTTATTGGCTGCCATTGGACCACCCTGCAATCTTGTATTACTATCTAAAACATGAAAAATTTCCCAATGAGGAGAAAGATGTTATTATACTGGATTCTGTTAGGAGGGGAAGAACTTTGCAGTTTACAATGCATCTAGATCCAGGCCTTCCTTTTTTTTAACATGGTGAGCCTATTCATACTGTATGTGGTGCATAAATGCAGAGATGTCCTTGTGATGAGTTGTTCATAATGCTTCTTCCAGTACTCCTAAAGCTTCAAAGCTGCTTACTGTTTTGGGAGTGGAGTGATGGCTTTTTTCTGCTATTGCCATTTCCCAGGGAAATGTTTTTTACAGGCAGAACCTTTGAAAATTTTAGTACAATCACTTGGCATTGTGTAACATAAAACATTGGTGTAGGCACAGGTATTTCAGTGTCACGTCTTGTGAAGAGTTAATTAACTGGTTTCTGACTAATGCAGTATTTAATAAGGGCTTGAACACTTACTGTAATTATATTTAATAACAGTTTAAATTTTAACTTGAGGGATTTCAAAACCTTTTAAACTCATGTTAAGTGAAAAATAAAAGTTAACTAGTCTGGTTGAATCTTATGGATGTTGGCAATTTTTTTCTAGCCTACGGACTGAAATTAATTGTTCCAGTGGCTGTGATTCAAAAAGATATGTTTGTTAGAATTGTTTCTGTTTTCTTTAGTTTCATTGATTTTATTTTATTGTAATTTCTTTAAAAATCTAGAAGCATATATTTTGGGATTATTTGACAGTTGCTTCAGCTGACAACTATTTTTTTTATTCATTCCTCTAATACTCCTGTAGTAGACTGTTATAGCTGAGTAGCTGATCTTTATCTTCTCACAGGGGAGAAATGGAGCTCTTACTGTTTGTCTTCACTGGCAGCTCGTAACATTTGTACTAGCAAAACTGGTAACTCATGGGCTCAATGGGCTTCTGCCTCTCTCTCCACTTCCATTGGAAGTTCTGCTTCTTGCTCCTTCTTGCATGCCGTCGCCGTGGAGGAATCCAGCCAGCACCTCCCAACTGCTGCACGCAATCCAAACAAAGCCATCTTCACCGTGGATGTCAACACAACAGAGGTATTTGCAGTAGTAACTGCTAAACTAAGCAGGCTGTAACTGGTAGAGGTTGTATGACATCAGACAGGCTAAAATGCCTGTTGTTGTTACGTGTATCTGCAAGCAATCAGAGCGTCGTGAAGGCATTTTATAGTCTGTTCAAGCTCAGTAGTCTTCTAAAGACTGACAATGCATTTATTTCCATTGCAGGTTGTAGTTAGCAAAATATGCAAGACCGTATCAGAAGCATGCATGTCTTGAGTCTTTTTTCAGCTGTGAAGTGGCACAAGGGAAGAAAGGAAAGCAGAATGTTCTTCAAGCCTTATGTCTGTTAAGTGCCAACCCTGGGATGGGTTTGTGGTAGCACAAGGCCTCTTTATCTGCCCCAGTAAATATGCCTTTTGCATTGGGAGGAAGAGAATTTCTCTGTTTCTGTCCTGAGAGTAAACATTAATATAAAATTGAGTACTGAAAACTTTAAAGAGCTGTGCCATTTTTAGCTTGACCTGACAGTTTGAGCTTACCCATCTTAATGGCATTTAATCCTGACTTGGTCACAGGCTTAAGTATGTCAATGACTGGTGTGATTACCTTATGCCTTCAGGTGTGGATAAAATTTTGTGGTCTGCCTAGGCTTTACTTGCAAATATAGCTTTGCAGTTTTGCCTCCATGGATGTAATTATTTAAATGACACAAGAAGCTGGAGCTGGTAGGCAGTTAAAAGAAAGCAGGAAACCTAAAAGAAAGCAATGTCTCCAACCTCCTTAACCAAGAAAATGCGTGGGCAAGGGATGTCCTAGAATAAGAAGCTTTAGTGAACTGTTTTTTAAGAATTCAGATTTTTAAAGAACCCCTCCATTTCCACCAAGAGGAAGGGATATTATAAGACACTAAAGCAACAACATGAGGAGATGATGATCTATTAACAAAACTTACTGCGTTTATTCTTTGTTTTGTTTTGGTGGTTTTTTCTGCTTTTCTAGATCCTAGTGGCTAATGACAAAGCCTGCAAGCTGCTTGGGTGCAGTAGTCAGGAAATCATTGGTCAAAAGCTGTCCTGCTTGATATCCAAATCCAGTCAAGAAGTATGGGAAGCTGTGGGTGAGGAGTACATAGAAACTGATGAATGTTCATCGGTGGTTTCAGGAACTGTGGTACGTGACATGTTCAAGGAAATATTCCTAACCATATACAGTGTTTTTGTAGGCTTTCGTTTGGGGTTTTGGGGGTGGTTTTGACATTTGCAATATAATTTCCTGATATATTTAACTTTGTGGGCATTTGGCAATTATGTCATATGTAGGACCATTCGGTTTAAAAGTTTGCAGATGTGGGAATTCAGAGGCCAAAAGATGTTTTGGGGGGCACCTGTGAGAGCCTTGCAGCTGCTAACGTGTATAGTCATGATGACTTGACCAAATCAAAACTTAAAGGACATTAGATTTAAAAAAAATAAAATAAAATCAATACAGTTGCTTAACATGGAAAAACCTGTTATGGAGAAGTTCCAGATTGTCTGGTCTTTTAAAATATTTTTAAAATTATCTTAAATTGCATTGTGCATATTATAAAGTTACAGGTAGGTCAAATACCGTGAAATGTCTGTGCCAAAACACCTAGTTGGTGCAAAAGAATGGAATTGATATTTTGCCTATAGTGGGGTTGTTTATTAAAGAGCTGCATGAGAAATGTCTCAAAATTATTTTCTTTTGCTGCTTTTGTGAGCTGTCACTTGAAAATACTTGGAAAATGACCTCATATTCTTCCTGGTGTATTATTTTTGTACTGAAATTGTCAGCATCTCGGAGCTTGATCTTCCTCAATTGGATAGGGGGGGGTGGGGAAATATCTAAGTGTGATTCAGTGAAATCCAGGATTAAAATTAATTGTCTGATAAAGGCACTAATTCCAAGCCATAGCCATTCCAAGTACTTTATAGGAGTCACTGTGTAATTCATAAACCCATTCTGTCAGGATCACATAAAAATGATAAAAGGCTTGATATGAACACTGCAGGTTATGAGATAAGTAAACATTTTCTGATTTGAGGAGAATCTTCTCCTGTAAGAAATTAAACTGCTATTTTTGCAGCTGACAGTAAGAACTGTGTTACTAATGTGGAGTATTCATTAACACCATGGGACATCCCTTAAATAAGGCACCTCTGAAAGGCACTTCTCACTAAATGCAAGGTATTAGATTGGCACATTTATTATGCTGAAGGAAATGCCTTTAGTCTTCCTGAGGCAGGGAGAGAAGATACAAAAGCAACAATGACATTTTGTGTATGATCAGTGAATTATTTGCAAACCTTTTCATCTCTATATAAAAGCTGTGTTTCTTCCAGTAAAAAACTAGTAAGTAGTCAAGAAATAATGTTTTTCTACCAATGATGGGGAGATATCCTGGCTCAATATCTTATTCTTGTTTGAAATTCTTGCTAAGTAACCACAGTCTTAGTAAATTGTGACTACATCTCTGAATCCTATGGAAAGGTGGATATTATAGGCCGTCTCAAAGAGAAGATCCCTGTCTCGGTCTGGCTGAGGCGAATAAGAAGTAAGGACAGCCAGTGTTGTGTGGTTGTGCTGGAACCAGTGGAAAGACTTTCAGCTTCTGTTTCCTTCAGGGTTGACGTGAGTGTTTTCCTAATGATCAAATCAGATGGCGGTTTGTGAGAGTTAATGTGTGAATGAAACATGTCTAAAAGCTAGCAGGCACATTACTGTTTGTGAACACAAAGTGTGTGCATAGCACTGCCTGAAACCAGTATTGCATGTGCAGGACCTGTGCATATTTCTCCCATGCATCTCGTCTTGACGTATTCAACAAGTCACATTAAAATTCACTGTCTGTTGCCCATGGACATCTTAGACTTGAACAGTGACAGTTCGGCGGGGGGTTGCTTATTCATGGGAGGGGTGCCCTTGTGAATGGATCAGCTTGCTGAGGAAAAGTTCTGTGAGGAGCATTGGACTCCCCTGCTTCTCCCCTGCAGCAAAGGGCAGGATCTCTGCATGATAATGTCGGAGAAGTGTTGCATTATGCTATGTCTGCTTTTACTGAGGTAGTTGTATCCATGAAGAGACTGCAGAATGAAACTTCCTGCCGTTTGCTCAGATATTTGCAGAAACTGTTGTTAAAGGATTGAGTGGACTGTGGCTAAAATGCTAAAATTAAAATAGTCCCATAAATTTTCTTCCCAAGGGAGAGATTACATCATGTGACCTCCTTTTTGCCCATCTCCATGGCTACCCAACATTGGAAGAAGTAGTTGGGCTCCACATAAAGGACCTGATTCCTTCTGTGCAGATCCCTCCTCTAGACAAAAAAATCCCAAAGGTATAGTATCAGCACCAACCATGTTCTTCCATACCCTTCCCATTTGGAACATAGGGGCACACTCTTTTCCCTCCTTATGTAACAGAAGAAAGCCTTTTCAGAGAGAAGCGTACGTCCCCTGAAAAAGGGTATGCTGTTTATTCATGGAGCTGCTGTCTGAATATTTCCTAACTAGGAATGAGACCAAGCCCTGACTTCTCACTGTGGAATCTGTCCTGGTGAAAGACACTTTTTTCCAATCCTGGTTTTTTAAGAAACCATGCTGTCTCTCTCAGCTCCCTAAAATTCCTTTGAATTCTTTAGCCCGTTTCAGTCATGTCTTTCTGAGGAGTGAAAGTCTAAAGAATACCCAGATCTTGCAAATGCCAAGATAGTTGGCATTTGCATGGCATTCAACTATCTAGGCAGCTAGATAGTTGAAAGAGGCCTTATTAATGCCTCATTTGCTGAAAAGCTGCAGCATGGACTTTCCTGGTCATCATCAGGATATTCACACAGGAGTTCAACACTGGATTCCAAATACTTAGAAAACCAGACTTGTTTTTTTGATATTCACAGGATTGGTTCATTTTTCTTTTCCTGCTCCTTTTTCCTGAGAATGTTTCTGTGTAATTTTATATCAGTACTGAATAAAAACAAAACATTTGGTTAGTTAGAGATTTTCTGTTTGTTTGGGGTTTGGGTTTTTTTTGCTTTAATTTAGAACCTCAGGATCCAGCGAGCTGTAGGCCGATCCAGAGAGGGTAATGCATTTCCTCTCAGTTTAAAGCTGCAAGTAAGCCTTCTGGAGGAGGACCAAGCAGCAGTGCAGAAAGATGGTGTTCCGCAGACAGAAAAAGAAGGCTCTTTCACAGGCTATCATTACTCTGCTACAGTCGTGGTTTTCTCCACCATCAGTGGTCTTGTTACTGTCGAGTCAGATGGAACCATCTGTGGCATCAAGGATAGTTTTGCTTTAATGCTCTTCGGCTATGAGAAGAAAGAACTCTTGGGAAAGGTAAGGTAGGAGTTTTAATCCCTCCCAAAAGACTGCTACGTCTGGCAGCATATCCATTGGAATTGTAAAGTTGTCTTTTACACTCGTTTCTGTCTGTCACAAAACCTCTGTGTTTCATGTGTCGGCGAGTGAGTTGTTGGATGATATGCAAATTCCCTTGCTGTAACTGCTAAGTCTTGCAGTGCTGAGGAGCTAGTATGGATTTCAAGTACATGTTCTCCATCAGTCAGGTGGATCACTTTTGCCTGGCTATTCATCAGAATCGGATCCAAAAACATGGATTGTTAGCATTTGCCCCCAACCTGTGAGAGTCAGCTTAGCTTTGTAATGTTTCATTCCGTGTTTTAGAACATTACATTCCTGATCCCTGGTTTCTATAACAACATGGAGAGAAGCAGTGACTATTCTTTGCCATTACCTCCTCTTGACGACTCCATGGGGACAGAGGGTGAGTGCATCTTTGAAGATGTTACTGCCTGCCATACAACTGGCTCTGGCTGCTGGAACAAAGGTAAAATGAATAGAGACGAGAGATTTGCCTATGAACATGGGAACATGATTTGTAAAAGCAGCGTACCTCCATGCAGTTTTTAAATTGGATTTCCACTGTAACCTAAGGCAAACAGAATTGTTCACCTAAGGTTGTGCTTCTCTCTTTGTTGCTAAGAAGATGAAACTGAATATCCAAGTTGGAAATTACACTGTTAATAGAGAATGCTTTGTATTTAACGAGCACTTCCCTTTCTCTCCCTCCCCTGTTAGGCTATCTCTGAGTATTTTAAGACGTGTAAAATATAGCTTTTGTGACAGTACTGCAGCGGAACTGTAGATATTTAGGACTAGTATTTTAAGGAAGAATTCTAATATTCTTCTGAATTGGTTCATGTTGCTGGCTAATATTCAATGTTACATTGCTGTGGTGTTTCAGTTAGGAGTCATCGCATATTCCTCTGATGCACTTTGCTGCATTTACAAAGAATTTGTCAAAATTTTATTTCTCTGAACACAACAGGAATAAACAGAAGCAAGGAAGCCTCATGTCTCCAAATCTGTCTTTCCAGCTAACTCTGCCCAAAACAGAGAACACAAGCAAGTGCATACTTTCATCTGTATTGCAAAAGATCTTTCATGCTGGTTTTGTCTCTTTCATTTCTTTTTTTTCCCTGTTTTCTTTTTCTCTTTTCTTTGCTTAGAAATGCAAATCTGCATTGAAACCAATGCACACTACTGGAACAAAGAAGAGTTAGTAGACAGTATGCAATTTCTTAGGTAATTCTTTGATGAAGTGATGCCTCTAATCTAGGAGTAATTCAGTTCTTTAGTGAGGAAGCATTGTTGGCATTCAGCCTTTACTAAATGGAAGGATGTTTCTAGATTCAAGTCTAGATTTGTTCACTCATTAACAATACTTAGTTTGCTTCATCTTACAAACTTATGTTTTTCTCTTTTGATCTGTTGTCACTGGGGAAGGAAGGAAGTTCTTGTCTTATTCTTTCTCTTAAACATATTTAGACTGTATACTTTTTGTTTTGCAATTTCAGTGAGTTATATAAATGCAGTCTAAACCTTTTCATTTTAAGTGTTTGGAATGGAGAGTGTATGTGTGTTTTCGTTGGTTTGGGGTTTTTTTGCTGCTGCTATTTGTATGATCACTTTATTTCCAGATTTTGTATGGTCATTGGCCTTTTTTTAGGTCTCTGAACTTCAATCCAAGTAGCTAACCCAGAAGGCTAATACTTGTCCAAGAGCTTTGATAGGAAGGCAAATTTTAGCAGCCCTGAAACATTTAGATTCCTGCATGTGATGACTTCTCAGGCTGAAGTAGAGTGGAGTGCTCACATTTGCACCACTTTGCCTTAATCAAGTCTTTTATACTCAATTCCTTCGGGACGAGACAGACCAAGGCAGTTCCAAGATTGTTTTTAATCACTGTAGTCTCTGAAGCCTAAACAAAAAAGGCTAAGTTGGTATGGTTTTGTTTCTTGTTTGGTACAGACAGCAGCTTCTTGGCTGCATCTTTAGCAAGCCTTCTGTCAAGAGATGAAGAGCAGAAATTGCAACAAAGACACAAAGATGACAAATTAATACATGATGAAACTAAACAAAAGAATGGGACTGGTTTATTTTCTACTCTCTCACCTCCTGCAGTGGCATCCACACCTTCTAATAGGTAGGCATTTCATGGACTGCATATTCACTTTGAAAAATTAAGAGCCATGGTGGCAATCATCAGCAAAAACTGTTTTTTTCACCTCTATGATGTCTGTGGGAAGGTGTAATAACAGCCTTCCACACTTTGCTCTCTTTAGAATCTGAGCACTGTTTGCAAGACAGGTTGAATTTTGCCTACCTTAGATTTTTGTTTAGATCTGTACAATCTACAGTTGTAAAGTTATAGGCGTTCCATCTCTAACGGGGACCAAATGCTTCACCCAAGCTAGGGAAGGTAATTAAGTTCTATCTTTGCTAGATCAGAAACAGTGGATGTTTATCTCCTTCCATGGTATCCACCACCAGCTGGTGTTGCACTGAAGCTAGCTTACCTGGAATGAATTCTAAATGTTATTCCTTCCAGCACTCGATGTAACTGTCAGGTCATCCATTAAAACAGGGTACTGTGTTACTTAAGTCCAGCCATTTTTATTGTACCTTTTCAGGTTTTTTTCCTGTTAGGAGGTTAGAAGTTCTGCACAAGTACCTATATGATGCACATGGCTTATCTTAAGTTAAATTTTAAGCCTTCCACATTAACAATTCTAACCCTCAGAAAATATTTACTGCCCTTTTTAATATATAGACTATTACAGCACAGTTCTTGCTGCTTTTTAAAGACACTGACAGTCTCATTGTTTCCTTGTGCTCTCCTGGGTTTATGCCTCTCATGTCATAATTGGATTGTAAGTGCTCTGCTGCATGGATTGTTTTTCTACTCCGCATTTTTAGTAATAGAAATGTTTGTAAAATACTTTGTGCTATGGGCTTCAGTGAACCATGGTTAAATTGATGGATGGGGACATCCATCTTCTGTTGGACAGACAAGGGATCTTCTGTTCTCAAGACTAGAAGTATCCTGCCACGTGTACTGGGTTTTTGTTGTGGTGAATGATCTATGATATATATTTAGAAATTAAGCTAGAGAAGGACATAATCCATAGGGAAAGAGTGCCATTCGAGTGTACCTGCTCTTCTTTGGCCAAGATGGAATTTGTTAGGATTTTGGATGCCTGCGCCAACAGCTTTCTGCCTTTTTCTTTTAAACTTAAAACAATTGGTGCAGGTTTTAAACAGTGACCATGGTAATGGAAGAGTGGATTGTATACAGTATGACAGTTTTCTCATTCTTTTGTCATCATGATATCACTAATAACTTTGAATCCTTGCAGCAAAGACAGCATTGCTACCAATGACCTGTCAGCCCACCATAGAGAGCCTTATCCTGAAACCTGGCTTGACAGAATGAGAGCAGTGGAACAGTGTAGAACAGTGGAAATGGCAGGATCAAATAATTCTGAAAAGATGCTCTCTGCAAGGCTCTCTCCCATGTCATCTGATTCAGAACAGTTGGATTTAGGTCAGAACATGAAGATTACAGTACAAAGCAGTGACAGTGCAGTATCTGGTGCATCTGAGACTCAAAATGCCAGTGAGACTAGTATCTTGCCTAACCAACTACAAGTTCGTCATCAAAACCTCAAGGAAGTAAATTGTCAGCAGGTCTGTAGATTACCATATGAAATGCTGAAGCATCAGCACTCCACTGATGCCTGGGAACAGGCTTCTTCAGCAAATGTTGCCTGGTTGCCTGTTTATTCTAGACTAGAAGGCAATCTAGATACTGCATCCTATGGCCCAATTAAGCTGTCTTCTGATGTTACTTGTAACTCACCTGGAACACCAACAATAGATGAACCATTGTCTGGGGCAACACTGGACTACCAACAAGGCTTTCAAAGCCACATGGTTACAGGGCAGCTGTCAAAAACAAACTTGATGTGTGATGCAAAACATTCCAGCCTTGAGCATGTTGTTGTTGAAAACTGCCTGCTAAATGATGCTTCATCCTTCTTTGCAAATGGAAGAAATACTATCCATGATGTTTGCTCAGGAAATAAAATGGGTTGCAGTGCTTCTGCACCAGGAGTTGCCACGTCCTCTGAAGATGTTAAAGAATCAGACACTGAGCTGAACTGTGTTTGCTCTGGTCTTGAGGTACTGGGTCTGAATATTGATGTCAAGGAGAACTCAAACAATTGTTTAGGTATTACTGCAGCTCTTGCAGGAGCATCCTCCACTAATGCAGCAGACTTGGCTGTAGGCAATATGCTAACTCAGAAAAACAGTGCCTTTTCAACTGGGCAAGAAAAGCAGCTGTTGAATGGTGTTGCCATAGAAGATGGTTCTGGGTGGCTGGCCTCCCGAAGGCATGTAGAAAACTCTGAGGAATCCTCCAAAGCACTTCTTGAGAAGCCTGAAACTCTTGCAGAGACTGTGGGGGACAACTTCAACAGAAACCCACTGGAAAGCAAAGGCAGTCCTGAAGAAGACTGTCAGTTGCATGGGCAGCAAAATATGGAGATAAAAGTAACATCGACCCCAGTGAAACAAGAAGGAAGGCTGAATCCAGCAGCTCCTTTGACCTTGGAGATTCTAGAAGGCAGCTACACTGGGAATTGCTGCCACAGAGATGGTTCACAATTAAGTAAGTTAAACCTATTTCTCCCCTTCCCACAACTTTTATTGGGGTGCTCTTTTTCACCCACATTTTTGCAGAAGGCAGACAGTTCTGCTTAGAAGCTCACAGTGGAGAGGAAGGAAGAAGCTGTAGCATCCAGGAAGAAAAAATGGTATTTAAGTCTACTCAGAAGGTACTGGAAAAGCAGGTTGTATAAAATACAAAGCTACTAAGAAATTAATCCAGACTGAATGGTCAGAAATATTCTTAAAACACAATTAAAAGATTTGAACCTGATAACTTCTTCTGAACAGAAAATATAAAGTCCATTGTAAAACTTGTATTTAAATTGTATAATGGAATGTTTCCTTTACTCCTCCAGTTGGATACTGTGGCTTGTTGTATAAAATCCTCATTTTTATGTAATTTAGAATAACGATGTGAAATTAATAATCACAATCAGACACTGACAAAAGTTTCTGCTGGTGGGTGGGAACTATGGAGGTAGCCGCCAAGTATCTCTAGAATAGCTGTGCTTTTGTTGGCCCCTCTGATGATTCCTTACTGAGTAGGTGTTCCTCAAATGAATAATGGAGGAATTCATTTTGTTAAGAGCTCAGAATTCTGTCCTAAAATGTCTGTTGTCTCATTCAACACTAAAGTTTCATTCTACCATTTTAACTTCCTCACCTGTTTCTACAGGTATACTCTTTGAAGTGAAACGTGTAGAACTGCAGGGCCACGCCATACTTTTCTGTGTCTGGGTGGTGAAAGACCTACAGAGCCAGAAGGAAGCTGTAGCAAAGAGACAGCTTTTGCTCTCCAGTCTAGCAAGCTCTGCCCAGTCTATTGCTGATCTTTCCACAAATAATCTTGGAGAAGTAAGAAATCCTACCATTGTATAATTCTCTCCTTGTTTGACTGTTAAGCTGAAGCTAAAGTCAAAAAGTTTTTCCAATTAAAATAATGTCATGAGGTGGTGGGTGGATATTGCTGTTTCTTTGTTTCCCTATTTTTATGTCAAAAGAAATGTTTCAAATTGCTATTTTGTAACATTTCCAGTAGTGTGTGTTTGGCTTAGTGTAGTTACCTTTCCAGTCTGAACAATGAAAGCACCTCATTTAAAATTTGTTCTTAGTCTGGTTTAAGTACATCTACATAGAAGTCTGCACCAATGTGGTGAGATTAATTTGTAAACGAATGCAATCACACTGGCACCAATGACACAACATTATTTAAAAAGGAAATACTAGGCTGAAAACTTCCCTTGACTAACTTGTGTCAACAAAAGAAAACTGCAGTTTTTAGCTGCCTCCTGAGATGCTGCATTTGGGATAGTGTTCAGAAAGCTAACACCGCATAGCTGAATGGTAGGTATATGTCAATGCCATAAAATCCAAACACAGAACTGCTCAGGCCTGCTTTTTAGTTAGTAGTGGGGTGTAAAACTGACAGTACTTTGACCAAGGCTGTAGAGGACAATAGTATCTTTGATCAATTGAAATAGCTAATGGTGATCTTCTAGATCCATTGAATAAATGTATGCATTCCCTAGATCTTTACGTAGCTGGATTTTATGATGACCTTAACAGAGAAGTACATACATATTTAAGTATCACATGTGTAACACATATAGTGGTGACCGTTCCAAACTACAGGAGATTCTAAGGAGCTGCTGTTTATTGAAATGTACTGCAAATTAGAGATGTAGTTTCTTTCCTGTCTCACTTTTAATCAGTGAGCTGGAAGATAAAGTAGATATTTGAGTGAAAAGCTTGGCTATTGGCAAAACTTGCTATTTGGAATATTTTTTATGAGACCTTTGAGAGCTGAGTAATAAGGCGGCTCTTGTTTACCTTTTAGAAAATCATCTTCCATGTACATGCACATGTATGTTGAAAGACAAGCAGTTCTGATCATTTCATGTATAACTCCAAATTTCACTATTCCAAACAAACGCCCCCATGAGATTTGTTGTGTTTCTTCTCAGTATGTCATAAAGATGTTATATAACATCTAAAGATGTTCGATGTTATGTATAACGTGAAGATGTTGTCATGCATTTTGGACACCATCTTTGGTGGAGAAACGTAATGATTGCTGAGACAAACAACCCCAAGTCCTATCCTCAGAGCAAGAAAAACTTCTGTTGTGTTTAATTTCTCATGCAGTGTTGCAGGCCTTGGTAGGAAGGCATGTGACGTTTCTTTACTAGGGATTTTACTGGGGTGTTAAAATTTAGGAGGGTATGCCTTGAACTTGTTTGCTCTTTGTGTCTGCTGAGAGACCAATCTACAGAACTGAAATGCTTGCCAGCATTGCCAGAAAGTTTGGTAAACACTGGTAATTTAATATACTAACTCTTTTTAGGTTACTGAGGCAAATAGAAAGTGCCAAATTTATAGACAGGGCTTAAAGCAGCACCTTTTTAGTTCTGTCCATATAGAATACACTTACCTGGAAAAATTACAACATTGGAAGTAACCTACTTTTTCTTCATCAAATAAAGTTATCATTTGGTGATAGACCACAATTAATTCATTTTCCTACTTGCACAGAGAGTTTTGTGTGAGCATTTAAGGTGCATATGTTTCTGTTTTCTTTACCTTTCTCTGAATTAAGCAGTATTTGTAGCTGCTGAGAGCTGACTGTTGACTTAACTTGTCTTGTATGGTGGTTACATCAACATACAGTTCTTGCTATCAAAACCAAAGATCACTTACTCCTTTTAGCTATTCTTGCAGGTGTGTATAAACATGATTCTGTGGCTTGCTCATTTTTTTTCTTGTGATGTTTTTTTACCTGTACCTAGTCCATCAGATCAACCTCACTTTTTGAGACTTCCCGAAGAGCTGAAGAGCTTGAAGGATTAAGGGCATGTGAGGGAGAATACGCAAAAAATTACAACACTCTCCATCTTATTGGCAAAGGATCTTTTGGCTTTGTCTGGACTGCCAGGGGCAAGAAAGATCACCAGGAGGTTAAATATTTCTTTTAGATCTCATTGCAATAAGTATTTAGGATAAACTGAAAGATTAAGGTGTTCGTATTCTGTCAACACTACACTATTAAAAGCTGATATTTGGTAGATCGGGATTTTCCTTTGTTTAAACAGAAATCTGAAATCACTAACCTCATGGAAACAGGACAGCAAAATGTTTGCATTGGTGTAGTATATGAATGTTACCTAAGACAACAGGCACAGAGTAAGTCTGACCATGTAGCTAATTTAACCTGTTGAAAGAAGTATACATTAAGCTTAACAGAATTACAGGTTTTAGTCTTCCGTTACTAAAGAGAATGACAAATTTCAACCATGCCACGACTCAAGAATGTGGAGTAGACATGTTGAGGTTATGGGACCCTCCTCTTTATCAGCAGAAGTATTTTGGGTGTTGAGTGGCAAGCTCTCATGTTTCTCTGCATGGATGTCAAGTGCTCATTTCCCTCCACTGCAGCCCTATGCCAGAAGTCACCACTGCTGTAACTGGGTTGATAAGAGAACTGGCCTGTCAAAGCCTTTGCAATTCGGAGCATCAATAAAAAGAAAATAGATATATTCCATTTCTGTGCATCGTTTAGCTTCTAAGATACTATAAGATACTATAAGCAATGCACATTAGGTTACTTCTGTCCTTCTAGTAATATGAGTCACTAATGTTTTTCCTGGAAATTAACTTACCAAACACTTAAAGCCATACTTTTGCAGGTGATGCTGAATTCTGTTGTCTGTCTAGGTTGTCGTAAAGTTCATCTGGAAGGAGAGGGTGCTTGAGGACTGCTGGGTAGATGATCCTGATCTGGGGAGAGTTACTCAAGAAATTGCAATCCTGTTGAAGCTGCAGCACCCCAGTATCATTAAGGTACAGTGAACTCGGAGTGAATGCAGTTTGAACTTTGAATACTTGGTGTCTCGTGTTACTCTTCAGGAGTGAGGAAGTGTCCTGTATTAAATCTACCTTTGCAGGAAAGAAAGGAACCCACCTGTCCTGCTGTGTTTTGGAGGGTATTTTACAGCAGACTTGCTTGCTTTGACACTTTTACCCCAAACAATCGATGTAAACATAGATCTGAAGGTGTGACTCTTAACAGAAAAAAAGCCTGTACATTATTTCAAGATGATACAATTCATATCTCAGAAGTGTGATGTCACATCTGAACGTATACTAGTTCAGTAAATAATCTGGATACATATCTTGATTACTCTTCTTTGTTTTGGGGTTGTTGGTTTTGTTGTTTTGGTTTTTTTTCCCCCAGAAAGAGAATTCCTCTTGGTATTAATTCTGCTCTCAGTTTTAATTGTGCTGTCTTTTCAGGAAACATTTGTGCTTAGTGAAATGAGACTTCAAAGATTGTAATATACGTTGATTAAATCTCCAAGAGGAGAGCGGTGTTTGTTTAAAAAAAAAAAAAAAGGGCAGTTTGAGGGTGAAGCACATTATTAAAAAAAGTGTTATTTATAGGTGCTGGATGTATTTGAAAATGAACACTTCTTCCAGCTGGTGATGGAGAAGCATGGATCTGGTCTGGATCTCTTTACATTCATTGATAATCAGCCTAACTTGGATGAGCCATTAGCAAGCTATATATTCAGACAGGTGAGAGCTGGGAATGTACAGTTGCTATGTGCAGGTGAGATTTGGTTAATATAAGAACCAGGACCCTATTTCACTCAAAAGAATTACTGGCTAATCAGCAGGCATGCTGAATCAGTCATGCTCAATACCTGCAGAACTTTTCCTCATTATTCTGTAGAGCTGGTTTCTAGCTAACTGAACTGCTACCTGCAGAAACCTTTTCAAGGTTTACTTAGAAGCCTGTAACAAAGAAACCTCTACAGGACCTTACTTCATATGAGGGTTTCCTGTAGAGCCATTGCCTCTTGGCTGTGACTGTAGCAGCACACACCCCCTATCACCTGGATGCCCATTCCTGTAGCAGTCACATTTCCTCTGTGGAAGGAGGAAAGTGCACAGAAGTTGCCCCAAGCCTCACTAAAAGCCATGCTTTCACTTAGATAGATGCTTGATTTAGATTGGTTATGGGGCTAAAGGGCTCTCCTCTTTTTAAGGAATTTAAAATCAAGAAATTGTCTTGGATTTTAACGTGGCATAATGCAAAATACTCAAGGTAGTTTACTGTGAGTCAGGAGCTCGCCTGAGAGCTGAATTGTCCTTTGTTCATTGAGTCAACCACAACAGCAGTCCTCAAGTAATTCCCCCTCACGTGTTTTGGAGTAAATTCCTTGCTCTAAGGTATGCAAGAATTACCTTGCACATGGTAACCCACCGCTGTGTCCACACTCCCCTTGCTGGGGGTGCTGATGGAAGGTGGTAGCCAAAGTGATTCACCTTCTCGGTGTCTGCTGTGCAGTGTGTGTTCACAAATTGCAGTCCATGGTCCCTTTAGACTTCTGATGGATAAGCCCTTTTCCTAAACCAACCTGGCGTTTGTAGGGGTGCTTTGTTACTTCAGACCTGTACAGTATTTCTCTGCAGAGTGAGCTTTGTGTTATAAATAGAAACTTTTCTCCCTCAGCCATCTGCTTTTCTTGCTTAAATATATTGTGGTAGGGATCACGATTGTCACCAAGGTGATATAATTCTGATGTTATTCTTAATTATGGCACTATAGCATGAATCGTGCAGCAAGAAGAATGGAATTTAGGAGTGACTGTATTATTTATACCAAACATCACTCTTAAATGCTTTGTCATCCTGCAGTATTGGAGGCACACAGTAATATCCTTCTGGAGAAATCAAAGGACCCTCCAAATGAAGCTGGGATAAAAATAGAGTAACCTGCAGGATTGTAACAGTAAGCTCTGATGCTTCTAACCAAAAAAACAAGTGCATCGTGACTACAGCATGCCATCTTCCTGCACATTTGTGAGAGGAAAGCAAGCAAAGGCTTTTTTAAGTCTCTCTCCCAAGAGCGTTGTAACACCCACTGCAGCAATGCTGACCGGCATGCCCAAGTTCGTTTCCAGCTACCAAAATCAGGATCTGTATCTTGTTTATACAGTGTCAAAACAAGCCAAAACGTGCTATTGGAACTCTGTGATGCTATGTAGATTGTCCAGAAGGACACCTCTGTGTAGTAACACCTAGTTCTTTCCTCCTCTTTCAGCTTGTATCAGCTGTTGGGTATCTCCACTGTAGAAACATCCTTCACAGAGATATCAAGGATGAAAACATTGTCATTGCTGAAGATTTCACAATTAAATTAGTGGACTTTGGTTCAGCTGCATACCTGGAACCCGGCAAATTGTTTTATACCTTCTGTGGGACAATTGAATACTGCTCACCAGAAGTGCTGTCTGGCAAACCGTATGTCACCCTCTGAAAAGTAATTTTTGTGTCCATCACACCAAAAAAATGCATGTGCAGGGCTGGAATATAGAAGCCAAGCTGCTTTGCCATTGGTGCTCTGCTAGAGTATCTAACTGTGGAAAACTGCAGTGAGATTTAGGGCACTTGCAGTGACAGAAATTACTTGTAAAGGTTTGAATGCATACAAAGTTGTTTCTGACGAAGTCTGTCGACAGGCTTTCTTATTCTGGTCAGGTGTTTTGCAAAGCCTTGTACTAATGTTTGTCCTACTGCAGAGCTGAGTTCAAGAACAAGCCTATGATTGTAATTTCCAGCCTGGTAGAAGAGTCTGGATGAGTTGTGTTGTGACTTGAATGTGTCCTATTTCCTTAATCTTTCACAATATGTACATCAGCTTGCTAACCTTCTCTTCATACCTGCATATGAACACACTGACATGTTTCTACCAAAAACTGCTCTTTTAGAGAGGTGGTATAAGCAAGTATTGCTGTGTAACATCTGCTCCTTCCCATGCCTGGGTTTTATACTTCTCCCACTCTCATCTCGTCTGTTCCCTTCTATCCTACTTGCTTCCCTGTATGAATTTTTGCAGTTTGACCATTGTTCATCTCCCCGTTGATTTTTGTGCTCCTCTGGACTCAAGGGTTCTTCCCTTGCAGCTTGTCTTGCTATCTTGGACGTGCTGCCCAAATCTTAGCTGTCTTTTCCCTATTCTCTCCTTCTCCGAGTGCTCTTTACGTGGAGGCTGGTGGTCTCACACAAACTCCTGGAGGGAAGCCTTCCCATCACAGGGGTGTAAAAATTAATTGTACGTACAAGTATGTTATCTTGCTCTTGTTTCACAGCTGTTTTCGTGGGTCCTTCAGGCAGCTCCTCTTAATGGGGCAGGGGGGAAAATGCTATGCAAGGAGGAGAGGAAATCCCTGCTGGGCATGAGATGGAAGATGAAGCAGCGCTGCCCTGGGAATTCAGCCTGTTCCTATGTGAAGAAACTGACCCTTTTTCTCAGATGGTGTCTAGATAGTTAATATTTATTTCCAAGTAACTTCTGTTTTGAAAGGGATGGGAGGAGGCAAATGGGATTCCACCGAAGTGCCTGCTCTTCCAGTTAAATGTTTACTTGATATTTTTGGCTTATGGTGGAGAAGGAGGAGGCTTAAGTTCTCTTGTCACCAGCTTATGTGTGTGGAAGTCTAGGTGCATATTATACATACTCATCAACCAAAACTGGTCAGCCGTTCTTTGGTTGTTTTTCTTTCATGGAGAAGTGTAATACAGACTTCTCAAAAACACATGAGAACCTTATTAGAATTCTCACAAGCTTCTTATGTTAAAAATTGGAAATAAGGGCTATCAGCCACCTTTTTTCTTTTTACTTTCTTTAGCACACAATTACGTATTTGCAGTCTGAGTTTATGCAAGTTTATGTCTGCATAGGTACTATGGCCCTGAGCTGGAGATGTGGTCACTTGGTGTCACCCTTTACACCCTAGTACTGGGAGAGAATCCCTTCTGCGAGCTGGAGGAGGCTATGGCAGCTGTCCTGAATCCTCCTCGGCCTGTGTCAAAAGGTGAATTTTTCCTATTTGCTTTTCTAGAGGAGCAGATCTCTTGGGAAAGTATGCGCGGTATTTATTCCCCGGAAATAAAGGGGAAGACTAAAAAGTGCTTCCAAATGTGCTCTGCAATTTTAAAAGCTGCTCACTGAAGCAGAGTTATCTGAGGTATCCTTTATGGGCAAGTTCTGCAGTTCTTCATGCCTGCGATGAACACAGCTATCTGCCCTATGTGTTATTAGTTTCAAATTCCAGGCCTCTCATTTGTTACGATGACCCAGCCTATCAGCTTGTGAAGCTTCAGTGAGGTTTATACCTGAGAAAACCAGAACAAATAATGCCTGATGGGAAGGTTCGCTCTAGTAGATAACTTTAAGATCAATAATAGCACCCATGTAACACTAATGCAAGTTTTACCTCACTTGAACTATTGCCAATCAATGCCATGTCACTTTCGGGATGGACGATAATGTGTTAATTTATCATTTCCAAATTAATTGTATGCCTTGACCTCACAGGAAAGATACATTGGCCTTGTTTTCTGTTGGAGGTATAGAAAACTAATTGCACATCAGGCTAAAGCAATCTTCATCAGCAAGTCCTCTGGGGTCCTTGGGAGCACTGTGGTTATACGGCTTCAGGGTGCCGCAATAGACTGGTAAATTCTGGAAGCTTTCCCTGAACACTGAGTGCACCTTTAATCACAGATCAAATGGGGGATGACTGCAGGAGAAGACTGGGCTTGGAAGCGGTGGGCCAGGGTTGCCTCTGTGGCATTTGTTTCTATTTCTGTCCTCGTCGGTGTCAACTCTGCTCTTGATTCTCTCTTTTCCCAACCTGGAAATCTCAGGTCATTCCCAGAGCTGAGCACACATGACTAAAGGCTGTGGGAGAACAGTAGTGCACAAGGGATTAACAAGGAGGACTTGTAATTAAAATCTGCATTCTTTGAATACGGACCATGTCTTGCATTCCCAGCATGCCTAAAACACAGCTTGAGCCATTCCTCTTACTGCTGTCTCTCCCCAGGTCTCATGGATCTCATCACCGGGCTTTTGCACCCTGTTCCAGAGCAGCGCACAACTCTAGCCATGTTAGCAGAGGATTGTTGGCTGAAGCAGCCTGTGAACCTGGGTGCTTATAGCTGGGAAGAGGTGTACATCTCTGCTGAGACAGGTGAGACATTGCTCTGAAGGCTTTCTCTTCCACCCACGGCCCGCCAGGCACACAGGAATGACTTAGAAGACTGAGCTATGGTTAGCAAGATGCTTCTCACCAGAAGGTCACCTGCTGATATCCAGATGTGCTCGGTTTGAAGGCGTGCCCATTGTCCAGCAGGACCTATGGATCACCCCTCGCTGCTTGTCCTTCTCCCTAGAAAGCAGCAGATTCCGAAACAGTTCCAGCGAGCATGCACACAGAGACAGGCTCCCCACTCCACGCATGGAGAGTGAGCCGTGCTTGAATGGTCCCAGCTGTGAGCGTGCAGATCCTTGCTGGGAAGAAGCAGCAGCTGTGGAGTGCCAGGGCTCAGCTCTGGGCCATTGCGGCCATCCCTCTCCACAGCACCCCATGGAACAGTAACTCCCTTACTACAGGGGACACGCTCAAGAGCCAACAGGAATTAATTGTAAGCGCTTCTCTCTTGCAGAAAGATTGCTGCTGCTTCTCTCTTGTAGAAAGATCTGGTGTTCAGCACTGAGTGGTAGGCAGGGCTGCTCTGCCTGGGCGGGATTCTTCTAGAAAAGCTTCTCACTAATAATTGTTTAGAATTATTCTTATACAGGATGTGTTTTAAAGCTGAGAGGCGAAGATTTCAATGTCTTGCTTAAATTGGTCATAAGTTAGAATGTATTTTTATTGCCTGTTTTTACTTTTTACATGTAGTTTCACTCTTTCTGAAAAGTGAACGAATAAACGTTGACTGCCCTCTGCGTGTGGATGGGAGTTTGTGTGCACAAAGGATGCCTCAAAAGCAGACACAGAACTGCATGACGTAGGGTTTCCCTCCCTCCCTCCCCCCCTTTTTTTTGGGTCAAAGAATACTGGAAAGGAAAGCAGACTTCCATAAAGAGAATTTTAACCAACTCACAATACTGAGACGCGCGTTAACGTAAGGCCATTTCACGGCCCAGCGCGGCCGCTCTCAGGCTTCCCGGCCTGCTCTCAGACGCCGCCCGCAGGGGGAGCGGGGCGGTGGCGGGGCCCCTGCGGCTCCTCCCCGCGCCGGGCCATGGCGGGGCGGCTGCTGCGCGGCTGCGGGCGGGCGGCGGCGGGCTGGGCCCCGGTGCCCCGCGGCCTCCCCGCCGCGCCCGGGCCGTGCCCCCGCCGCGGCTGCGGGGAGGCGGCGGGGCTGCGGGCCATGGGCTTCAGCGAGGAGCAAGCCCGGCGGCTCCTGGGGCTGCGGCCCCGGCTGGGCCCGCGGCGCCGGGAGGCGGCGGCGGCGCAGCTCCTGCTGCTGGGGCTGAGCGCCGAGGCCGCCCTCGGCCTGCTGGAGCGCAGCCCGGCGCTGCTGGAGCTGCCGGCGGAGCGGCTGCAGGGGCGCGCCGGGGAGCTGCGGCGCCTGGGGCTCGACGGAGGTAGGGCGGCGGCGCGGGGAGGGGGCCGGGCCGGGCCGGGCCGGGCCGCCGGCGCCCCCCGGCCCGCTCACCCCGGTGCCCGCAGGTCAGCTGCAGAGGGCGGTGAGGCGCTGCCCCCAGCTCTTCACCGTGCCCCGGAAGAGGATGGCGGCGGCGGTGCGGCTGCTGCGGGAGCGGTGCCTCTTCACGGCGGAGCAGCTGAGGGAGGTGCTGGGGACGTGCCCCGCCGTGCTGCTGGAGGAGCCGCGCCGCCTCCACCACCACTTCCAGGTGAGGGGCCGGGCGGGCCGGCCGCGGGGAGCGCCTGCGGCCTGGCGGGCACCCGCCCCGGCGCCCTGCCTGAAAGACCCTGTCGCACCCGCAGTACGTGTACTTCAGGATGGGGGTCCAGCAGAAGGAGATGGTGAAGGCCCGTCTTTTCCGAATGCCCTTTGCCGAGCTCAGGAACCGGCACATCTTCCTGGAGCGCCGGGGGCTCTACCAGACCCCACACAAGGGACAGACCCAAACCAGTAACCCAAAACTGAAGGACATCCTCCAGCTCCCGGAGAAGGACTTCCTGGCCAGCCTGGCCCACTCCACCCCAGAGGAGTACGAGGTCTTCAAGAAGCTGCTGGCTCAGGAGGAGGAGGAGGAAGAAGAGGAGGAGGACGAGGACGAGGACAACGAGGACGAGGAGGACAGGGATGCACTGTATGCAGAGGAGGATTTGGACAGTGAAGAAAGTAAACCAGCCCGGGAGTGAGGTGCCCAAGCTCTCCCATGCTGGCACACTCCTTGGCCCCACTGCACTCGTGGGTGCTCTGGACCACCACCCCACCCAGGCACCAGCCTTGGTGGCTGCTTGGGCTCCAGGTGCGGGGCTCCGCTGAGGGGCAGCAATAAATCCCATATATCAGAATACATATTCCTCATTCCTCCTCCTTAACCAACTACTTTAAAAAAATAACCAGTTTCCATAAAGTGTTTTTATTTAAAAAACAAAAACAACCAAACCAAAATAACGAATTTATTTCCAAGGCTAGGTTAAAACCTTCTGGCTGCATTATGTATTGTGCTGCCTATGGGGCGGGAGGCGGCAGGATGCTGTGCCGGCTCGTAGCAGGGCCGTGCTTCCCCTCGCTGTGGGGACAGGCCCCACAGCAGCACCAGCTGGGCCCAGGGGCTGTGCTGAAATGGGACTGTCCCGTGGCGGGGCCACCTCCACCTTTGCAACGTTGGCACTGGTCGCATGGCTGACAAGGTAGGGGTGCAAGCAGCCCCAAAACCTCCCCTCCCTTGTGGGCAGCAGAGACTGTTCTGGCTTTCCCCTGGCCCTGCTCTTCCAGGCAAGGGCTGGCTTCTCATTCCCTGGGGGAGACAGGACGCCTGGGCTCACCTTGCAGCAGGAGGAAAATGAGGCAAGTCCATCTCTGACTCCAGTTCTTCTCTGGGAGCAGAGCTAGAGCCTGTGCAGGAGGGGAGCATCACACTGGTCCTGGCTTTACAATGGCCCTGCCCCTCCCAGGCTGCTGCCGGATGCCTCGGCAGCTGCTCCTGCGGGCAGAGCACTCTTACGCTGCTCCTGGGAGGGAGAGGGTGGTGGCAGGAGCAGCGAAACTCCTGGGCCTGTTCTGCTCTGAGAGCATCTTCCGGGCTGCAGCTCGACACTCGTGGCTGAATAACAAAGCACGCTGCGATGCTCATGGGAGGGGAGGGCGGCCCCACGGGGATGCTCCCCACGCTGCTGGGGAAATAACACTCTATACCATAACTACGATATATCTCTGGTATGTATTAATTTATAATATACACTGTGTATGTCAATACACAAATCTATGTTTAACTAGTGTTGTCATACAAACTCACAAAAACTAGGAACGTTTCTAAGCTACGCTTTTTCCTTGCCTGCCCTGCTGCAGCCAGTGGGGCAGCCACTGCATGCTGGTCCTCTCCTGCACAGACAACACAGCGCTGGCATCTGGGCACCGGGTGGTGCCATGGGGAACGTAAAGGCGGCAAGCAGCTCAGGGGATGGCACGGGGAGCTTGCTTCATCACCGAGCCCATGCTGTGCCCTGCCCTGGCTTGGAGGCAATCAGTGTCAGAACAAATGCGGTTTTAACACCTCAGCTGATAAATTTCACCCTACAGATCACTTTTAAAATTCTTTCTAGGTGCTCTATTGCTTTCTGAGCTAGAAATTTGGTTAAAACCAGGGATTGTTTACAAAGCAAAGAAAAAAGGCAGGCAGTAGAAGCTGCCTCTATTTCCCCCGCTAGAGCAGAGAAGACAAGGATGTGCCTCCACTGCCCGCACTCACCTCACTGCTTGGGGGAAGCTGCTCACCATTTCTAACTTGTCTACATAGGGAAGGTCTCCTCCAACCAGATTGTTGTGGGCCACATTTCAGGTGATAGCTAAGGCTTTTCGGTCTGCATTAAACTGTTTTATTTGGGGGTTATAGGTAATTTATAACCTTGGATTACGAAAACAGGTTGGTGCAGATGCTGTTGGCAGGGAGCTGGGCTCAGCCCCACCGACGCCTGAGCAGAGCTGGGAGCCCGTTGCTCGTGCAGAGCAGCTGGAGGGGGGCTAAGCGGGGCTGGTCCCTTCGAGGGGCAGCCAGCCAGCCACTGCAGTACACTGGCGCTCAGCTCCTCAGGGGCAGAGAGGCAGCCAGAGTAAGGCAAGCCAGAGCGAAGGCAGTGCTGGTCTGGCGGAGGGAGGGGAGTGCTGCTCGGCGTGCCAATCCGGCTGCATGTCCCTAACGGGCTGGAGGAGACGGAGAGGCTGATGCCAGGCAGGAAGGTTCCCCCGCTGTGTTCAACCCAGTGAGCAGATCTGATCTTCCTGGTGTTTCAAAAGCCCTTAGATGTGGAAAGACGAAGTTTCTACTGCTTTGAACCCTGTGAAGGAGCAGGAGAGGAATGAGCTGGTGTGCAGAATCCCCCAAAAGCCCCACAGCTGCCTCTTCCCACACTGTGCACCCGTCTCGGGCTGGGAGAAGAGGACCTGCCCTTTCCAGGGCTCCAGCCTTTGCCTTGCACAGGCAGGCAGCAGCTGGGCCCTTTCTGTGCAGGAATCTCTTGTTCATGCAGCTGCAGAGCTGCAGGGAAGCAGAGCATTGCCTTCTGCTCCTCCACCCCAGCCAGAAACAGAAGCCCCCAGCTGCGTGCCCAAGCCCGACCAGCATGGCAGCTGGAGAGCCCTCGCACCCCCTCAACATGGCAGCATGAGCCTGGGCTGCACTCTGGCCTCCACCCTTCTCCTCCCCGACTCCCAGTGCAGTGGCAGGAGCTGCCCCTGCCCGTGGCTGAGGAGGGCCTGGAGCAGGTACTTACTCTATGGCTTCTTCAGTGTGTGACTGTTGCTTGGTTTTCTGAAAGAGAAGGGAGGAGAGCAGCATCAGCCCTGCAGCCCCACAGCCGTTGCTCGCAGGGAGGGCATGCAGAGCTGGCGTCTCAGCCTCGGTCATACGCTCGTCGCACTCTGTTCTGTGCAGGGTGCCTGCACCCCTCTCCCAGTCCACCCCCAGCATGGGCATCCCTGCGTGTGCTGGGTGATGCCAACTGTCTGCATCCTCCTGTCTCGGGCCACAGGAAGGCTGGCGTGCTTGGAGCGCTGCTGCTAGCTGTACCTGCTGGTTGTCTTCTCGGAACCGGTGCCCTCGCAGCTCTCCTTGTAGCAGATGTCCTGATGTACCTTGTAGACTCTCCTGTACCTGCACACACAGCAGAGGGGCAAGTTGTAGGGAATAACAGGGACAGATCTGCTTTTATGAGTGCGAGGGGGGAAGTCTGGGGGTCTCCACCATTTCCTTCCAGGCTGTGGTAGCCAGCCTCGGTAGGAACGGGTCTGAGCCTGCTATGCCTGAGGGCTGATCCCACACAGCCAGGCCCTTGTGCCTCCATTGCAGGAAGGCTGGGCGAGACAGGGGACAGAGCAGAGGCCCCCATGCCCTGGCATTACAGCAGGGCTGGCCCCAGCCCTCTGCCTGCAGACAGGAGAGGCAGCTAGGAGCTGAGCTGGCAGGGGATCTGCTGCTGCCTGGAGGGGGGGTCACGCACACCAAATCCAACCTCACTGCCACGTAGGGGGGTAACATCGCTATAGGGCTGTCATTTCAGCAACACCCTGCCCTGAAACGCAGCTGGTGGGGCAGCCCCAGGGGCTCGAGGGCACATGAGGCTGCTCAGCCTGCGCTGGGGAGAGGGCAGCTGCAGCCACCTGGCAGCTGCCAGTGGGGGTCTGCGATGGCCTCGCGTTCGCTCTCCCTTCCCCGGAGCTGAGCTGCAGGGAGACATCCCCGGCTCTGAGCACAAGGGGAAGCGGGGAGCACAACCTGCAGGCAGTACTCACAGGTAGTGGCAGGTGCCTCCTTCCCACACGGGGAATGACTTGGTTTCCGAGTACAGCCGTGTGCACGAGTGTGGCACCTTCTTGCAGGCTGCTTGGGGAACAGGAGAGGGGAGCTATCAACAAGCCCGTCTCTGGCCCTGCCTGCCTGTGCCCCGTGGCAGGGGGGTGGCAAGGCCCCCCTGGCTTCCCCTGTGCTGTCCTGGAGGGCTGGCCTCAACAGAGCTGACGAGCCAGGAAAAGCAGAGCCCCCAGCTTTGCAGTGCCCAGATAACTACGTGGGCAGGGCAGGAGCCTGACTTGCCTGGCAGCAGTGGAGGGCTCGGCCAGAAGCAGGGAGCAGACCTGCACTCCCAGATCTGCCCCAACTGGCAAACACAGAGCCCAGCCCCTCTCTCTGCTCTTGACACAGTGCAGCCCTCTCTAGCGAAGCCTGGGCATGGTGGGAGCCCCCTCAGCTGGAAGGAGCCAGGTGCTGACAGGGTGTGCTCGGTGACCTGAGCCCTGGGCGACCTGTGGCTGGGACAGCTGCCAGGCTGGGCACGTGCCCGGGCAGAGGGAACTCGGCCCTCTGGCAGCAGCACAGCACTCACCCAGCTCGCAGAGCCGGCCCTTAAATCCCGGGCGGCAGTCACAGTGGTAGGACTCGGCGTCCCTGGCGCAGGTGCCTCCATTCCTGCAGGGGTTTGTGGAGCAGTTCTGCCCCTCGCCTGAAAACACATATGGATGTCAGACCCCAGGGTCACAGCACAGCCCTGCCCACCCCACCCTAATGTGCCAGGGTGCTTCTGGGGAGAGCTGCAAGCTGGCAAGCACGGATGGGGCAGCTGGCAGTGGCCCACGCCATGTCCCTTGTGTGCTTCCCGGCAGGGCAGCAACAAGAGGATGCCTGTGGGGCCCAGGCTGGGTCCCTGATGCTCATGCGTCTCCCCCCGGACTTACTCTTGCTTTTTGCCTCGTGCAGCTGCAGTGCTAGACTGCCCTGGCTGGACACCTCTGCATTCTCCAGCTTCACTGGAGCCTCCGGCTCTGGGCAACGAGAGGGTCAAATGTCACCTCCAGCCAGAGCCAGACCCAAAGGCAGCCCCTCTGATAGGATCCAGCCTGCCCGCAGCATCAGGGAGTTGGTCAGGCCTGAGGCGGTGGTTTAGCCTTTCCCAGCTGGCACCCCTAGAATTAGGGTGACCCCCTCACCCTTCTTGGAGGGCTGTGGGACACAGCCATCAAGTGTGCTGGGCCCCTTCCTCACCCCACAGTGTGGGGTTCCCAGGCCTAGCAGGGTATCTTGAGCTGGCACTTACATCCCTGGTGTTCCAAGGATGGCAAATGGGGGGGGCTAGTCCTGGGCTAGTGAGGGGCTTCTTGCCCAGGTGCTCTCCTCAAGTGTGAGGGGCTGCGCTGGAGGGCTGCAGGATCACTGCCTGGGCTCCTGCTGGCAGGGGAGAAGACCAGCCTGTATCACAGCCAGCATTGCCTCCTGTCACCAAAAGTCCCTCTCTGGGCTCCCCAGCTGGCTGTGAGTCAGCCCTCTGCCTGGATAGGGGTCTAGCAAGCAGGTCAGATGTTCATCTGCCCAGGGAGAGGTGGGAGGGCTCTGCCCTCCTCTATGACTCCCCCAGCCCTACAACAGCCTGCCCGGCTGCCACCCTGTCCTGGGGGGAGGCATAGGAGATGGCACTGGGTGACAGAAGGGGAACAGAAAGACAGCAGAGCACTTACGTGTCTTCACAGTGATGGATTTACTCAGCGCAGTGCCAAACCTGGTGCTGATCCTCCCTCTGCCATCCACCAGCTCGGTGAACCTGGGACAGGAAAGCCATGAGGGTACAGAATACCGTGGGTCCCCCAGGCCACAGCCGCCCCATGCACTAGGGCTGGAGGCAGCTGGATAAAGCACTTCCTGGGTGGCATCAGGCTTGGTGCAAGTCCTGCGGGCTCAGCTGCAGGCAGCGTGGGGGACCTGCTCACAGGACAAGGGCCTGCCTGGCTCAGGACCCCAGCAGGTGGGCAAGAGGCGCAACCCAGCAGGAGTGTGGCTTGACCCTGTGCACGCCCGAACACGGGATCTGGGAAAAGGGGCTATGCTCAGCCCGATGCTTGCGCTGAGTGCTGGTGAAGAGCCAGGAGTGCTGGAGCAGTGCCTACCTGGGGGCTGGCGAGGGCTCCTCAGCTGTGTCATGATCCGCTAGCAAGCGGAGCTCGGGCAGGAAAGCTGGGGGCAGCCTGTTGCGCAGGACCCGGGGGTGTCCACCTTGGCTCCACCGTCTCTCTGGAGCCCCATCCCTCTGCACTGCAGACCAAAGGGTTACGCTTAGCAGGAGGCAGGCCATGAGTCAGCACAGCAACCCAACTCCCAGCCAGTCCCCTGGTCCCCAGGCTGCCATTTAGGGCTCTTTGGGAACATGTGCACACTTTCCACATGCCTGGGCTGTGAGCCCTCGTCCCTGTGAAGCATCACCGAGCTGTACCTCTGCATCTGCCCTCTGCTAACGGAGGGCACCCTGCAACCCCGCACCTCCCTTTGCAGGGAACCCGTATCCTGTCCCCACAGCCTGCTGCAGGCACCTGGTTCTGGGGCAGCAAGTCTCCATGGGCTTGTTACTCTGTTGGTCATCTGGTTTCCTACCCCCTGCCCCCCTTCGCCGTTAGCTCATTGCCTCCCTTGTGCTGCGGCAAACTGGCAGTGCCCCAGCCCCAGCGAGCCAGACACTCACAGGTGGTGACGTAGAGGTGGATGGGCTCACTGTGCACTTGGCCTTGCTCTGTGTTCTGCACAGCCGTCACGGACAGGCGGTACCATTGCCCAGGGAGCAGGTCCCGCACTGTGTAGGACACAAGCTTCCCATTGGGCACATAGCGGCTCTTCACACTCTGAGCGGTGGTGACGTTGATGATGTACCCCTCCACGGCACCGGTGGGTGGCTGCTCCCATGCCATGGACACAGAGGTGGTGGTGACACGGGAGGCGGTGAGGTTTTGGGGGGGTAGAGGCCCTGAGGCAGGCGGGAGGTAAGGAGAAAAGGGGTCAGCGCTGGTGTCCCCGAATGGCGACTGCTCTACTTGCTCACACGCCACCTTATAAGCGTGCCAGGGCCCCAGCTTTCCTGGCCATGCTGCGGCTAGCCCTCAGCCCAGCTCCAGCTGTGCAATGCACCGGGAGGAGATGCTCAGCGCTTGCTCCCTGCCAAAGCGGGCAGGGGCCTCACTGTACCTGGGTCTGGCCCTTGCTCTCCAGCTGCCATACAGCAGGGAATGAATCAGGCCCGCGTGGGCTCCACGTGGGGCTGAGCTCGTGCTGCCCTTGGGCAGTGAACAACATCTGGCAGGGGAGAACGTGCTGCTGCCTTGCCTGCCCTTCCCAAGAGCTGCCTGCATGCCTCCTACCCGCCGTGCTGGCCAGACAGGCTGACGGCTTTCACACCTTCCCCTCCCTGCAGCTTTCCTGCTGGCCATGAGCCGCAGCTGCCGTGGGCCTGCCAAGCCCCAGGGCCCCTGCAGTGGTGGGGTGTGGTGAAGGCAACCCCACTCACTTGTCCACACATGGAAGGGGGCCGTGGCCAGACTCTCTGAGGGGTGGTCTTCCATCCCCAGGCCGCTCAGCGTCGTGACGTGGACGATGTACCTCTCTCCTGGTTGCAGGTCCCTGTGGAAGAGGACGTCAGGGTGGGAAGGGGTAAACTGGGCAGCCTGGAAGGGCCAGCTGGCCCGGCACCCGCCTGCCACCCCACTCACAGGAAGGTGTACTTGGCCACGCTGCTGTTCAGCTCCACAGTGCGGTCTGCCAGGTCCCCCGGCTGGCGGATGGAGACGCGCACCCTACTGACGGTGGAGTGCTTGAGCCGGTGGAGAGCCCATTGCACCGTGATGGCGCTGGCTGTCACGTTCGTGATCTCAAAGCCTTCCACCGTACGCGGTCCTGGCCGGAGCAAGCGGAGAGGGCTGCGGTCAGCCTCTGGTCATTGTGGGTTGCCCTGTCCCTTCCCCATGCCCCTGCAGAGGGGCTCCTGCCTGCCCTTCTGGATTGGCTTCCCCAGCAGGAGCAGCTCAGTACCACCTGCCCTGCTGGACTCACGCTCTCCCATCCTCACCACCTGTGGGCAGGCAGGAGGCACATCCTCTCCCTGCCTGCAAGGCCTCCTGCCATCCATGGCGCCCCTGGGGCTGTCCTCCTCTCGTCCCAGCCCCCCCCCACCAGCTCCAAAGGAGCCACAGTGCCTGGCCCTAAGCCCACCTAAGCGCGCCCCAGGAGGCCATCCTGAGCGCAGTTCTCGCTGTCCCCGGCACCCGTCCCTGGCTTGAGGCCTCCCGAGATGCTGTGGCCAGCAGCACAGCCCCTTGCTATGCCCAGCGCCATGCTTGCCTTCTCCTTCCCTGGGCTTCAGTCAGTCTCAGCCCGCTGCGGGGGTGGGGGGATGGGGCCCACAGGCTTTCCTGCCACCATCCCCCTCTCGTTACAGGGCAGCTTTTCTAGGTCTAATCCCCTCCATCCTCAGTTTGCACTTGATTTCCACATCCGCCTGCCCTAGAAAGCAGGACTGCAGCTGCTCCGCCTGCCCATCCTCCCACAGAGGCATCACTGTGCCCCCCTCCCCTCTGCCTGCGGAGCAGAGGTCCCTGCCAGCCTCTGCTCTTTCTGGCACGTCCCCACACCAAGCCTGGCAGGATGATGGGGTGACTCGCCCATGGGGCTCGTTGTCAGAGATTGCCCAGCCCCGCTGGCCCACTGGCATGGGGGCTTCTCCAGCTCAGCCAAGCAGCACCGGGGACCCGCGCTACCCTGGGCTCAGTGATAAGGAGTAACTGGTGCAGCAGGCGCAGCCTGGCCCTGATGAACAGGATCCAGGAGCAGTCCCTACTGCCGGCTCCCTTACCAGCCCCCGGGCAGGGGCCCGGTGAGCTGCAGGTGGGTTCGGTCCCCTTTTATTCACAGCAGAGAACAGCAATTCTCTGTGCTGAGCGCTTTCCAAAGGCCCCAGGCTGGATTTTTAGGATCCGCACCACCAAACCCACCAGGGTTTGGCACAGGCCCGGGCTGCGGCTGGAGCCGGCGACAGGGGGGATGTGGCACAAGCCCTGGCGCCTGCGGGGGCTGCAGGTGCTCACGACCGCGATCCCCCCAGGGACGCTACTCACTAGTGCGTGTGGTGAGCATGACGGGCCTGCTGATATCGTTCTTGTTGTTCACGTTGCGTTTGACTGAAAAGACAGAAATATTGTAGGCTCTGCCGGAGGCTAGTGCCCGCAATTGGTGGGCAGAACGACTTCGGTCCACAAAATCTGTCCTGCGGTAAGAGCCGTCGAGGGATACGTACGTCACGGCGTAGCCGTCAATGAGTTGCCTGGCGGCTGCGTCCTCAGGTGGGTGCCAAGAAATCAACACACCAGTGTCCTCCACCCTTTCCACCTTTAATGAGGTTGGTGGCAGCAATTCTTCAGGGTGTGGGCAAAAGCAAAGGGGAGAGGTAACGCCATGAATCTTTAGAGAACAGACCCCGGCAGCAAGAGGCAGGGTGGCAGTGATGGAGGACGGGGCCCTCGCCCTCTCCCTCAGCACGCCTCGCAGGGGCCCTGTGGGTGCCAGCCACCACTGGCCCAAGAGGAGCCAGGGCACCAGGAGCGCTCCCGGCCACCGCCACCCGGCAGCACCGGTGGCTGAGCACCTGCCGCCGCCTGCCAGGCCTAGGGTGCCGGCGAGACGGGGCGAGGGGCCCCAGGGAGGCTGGTGCTGGCAGCGAGAGGCTTCCCTCGGACGCCTCGGCCTCCCCTCCTGAGGGCATCCGAGGGATCGCCGTCACTGCAGGGGGACCAGGGAAACCCGTCCCTGGCGTCCTCGTGCAGAGCCCGGCGCCTGTGGCAGCAGCTCAGCACGCCAGCGCACGCCCGACACGTCGGCGGGGCCGGGCTGCCCCCCGCGGAGGCAAGGCCCCCAGCCCTGCCCGCCTCAAGGAGAGCTGCTGGTCCCGGATGGCGTCGAGCCCCTCGCGGACAGTGGCCACCGCCGGGCCGGCGTCGAGCCCCGCACCACGTCCTGGTGCCGCTGCTGAGGGCCTTTACCTTTTTCGCAGCTCTTGCCTGTGTAGCTGACTTTGCAGGTGCAGCTGTGGGTGCCATTGCCAGGCAGGCAGTAGCCTCTGCTCCCGCAGGGACTGGAGAAGCACGGATCGCTGGCTGCGGAAGAGACGTCAGGCCCAGTGACATTAGTGGTGCCAGCTAGCCAAGCGGCCGCCCCACACCGAGCTGCCCTGCCCGCCTCACCTATCTCGCAGTGGTAGCCGAAGAAACCCTCTGGGCACACGCAGAGGTAGGAGCCCCCATAGCTCTCGCACTCTCCTCCATTTCGGCAAGGGGCTGACTCGCAGGCGTCCACTTCTGGAGGCATGAGGAGGCCAGCAGTGAGCGGGGGTCCCCAGCATGCCGGCAGCCAGCTCCCACAGGCAAGTACGGCAATGATCCCTCCCAAGGGGGCAGCAGGACGGATGCACAGCCGGGGGCTCAGCACAGCTGGTCTGGACCCAGAATCCCACCCAAGCACTGTGGTGGCTGCATCCCCTGGCATGGGGTGGACGCCTTTGAAAGGGGATCCGTCACTGGCAGACACCTCATTCCTCGCTCCCTCCCCACCAGAGTTTTGGGGTCAAGGTGCCCAAGAGAGCGACCAGCCGCCTGGCTCAGTGCCGGTCCTGGCAGCATGCCGGTGCCCACAGTCCAGCCTCCCACTGCCCCGGGAAGGGCAAGTCCCTACCTGTCTCACACTGGGTCCCCACAAAGCCCTCGGGACAGTAGCAAGTGAAGGACCCAGGGAGGTCCCAGCAGGTCCCGCCGTTCTTACAGGGCTCTGACTGGCACTCATCGACATCTGGGGAGTGGTGGGAGAAGAGGTGCCAGCTCAGCATAGCGATGGGGAGCTTGGAAATGCAGTGCTTTTCCTGCAGGGTGCAGACCCTCCCCACATTGCTCGCTACCCCCAAGCCCACCAGCCAGGAACAGCCCTGCTCCCGAGGCCATCAGGAGCCTACTGCCCCACACCTGCCCCTGCAGGGGGGCTGCAGTAGGAGCTGGGCATGGAGACATGCCCGCAGGGACACCTGGGTATGGCTGGCAGCGTGGGGGGCTTTGCCAAGAGGTCACCTAGGGTGCCTGTGGCAGGTCCCCTTCTCTGACCCACAGCAAGCATCCTGCCTTCTTCCACCACTGTCCCAGGCCCTGGGGAGCTGGGCTTGAACTGCCTGCCACAGAGTGCCACCAGCCCCCATGCTGCCCATCACCCCCTTCAACCAGCACCCGCACGCAACCAAGACCATGTGCATACACAGGAGCAGGAGCACAGCACAGCCAAAAATGTGCTACATCAAGCTTCTTTTCTCCCCACATCTTGGCCAATAGCTTTGGAGCCAGGCAGGGCACTTCCCACCCAGATCCTGAAATCTGGGGCTTCTCTGCACAGGCTTAGCATGCCTCGGGAGAAGTCATTGCCCCATCAGCGACAGAAATGCCCACACGGCATCCATTAGTGGGAGGACACAAGTAGTGCACATGCCCCTGCAGCCCTGCCTGCTCCTTGGCCCAACTGGGAGCAGTGTCTCCCTGCCAGTGCATTCAGAGCTGGCCAGGGGCTCTGGGAGAGGAGCCCTCGCCGCAGGCTGATCTGAGCATGCAGTTGGGAGACTGAAGCCAGCGCACACAACTGCAGGCAGCCCAGCTCCTGGTCATGGGGTTCAGGCCCTGGGGGCTGTGGGACGAGGAAGGGTTTCCTATAGCGGCCTGTGGCAGCCCTGAAGCATACCCAGCATGGTCACTTACCCGACTCGCAGTGGTGGCCGGTATAACCTGGCTCACACAGGCACAGGAACTCGGCAATGCGGTCCTTGCACTGGCCACCGTTCAGGCAGGGCTGAGACAGGCACTCATCAATCTCTGCAGGCATTTGGGCAGGGGAGAGACAAGGCGAGAGACGTGAGCACCAGGCAGGGGTCCCTGGGGTGCTCTGTCTGCAGACATGGGCAGGGGAGAACTGGAGTACATGTCCTGGGGTCACCAAGCCATGGTCATGACCACAGCCCACTGGGACTGTGCCCTAGGGCTCAGCCACTCCTCGGTGCTCCTCACCATCACATTCGGGGGGGTCGCTCCAGACGCCTGGCAAGCGGCAGACACGGGGGTGGTTGTGCTGACTGAGGGTGTAGCCCAGCTCACACTGGTATTCAGCCAGCGAGCCCACCTTGGTGGAGTTGAAAGAGGCCTGGGCGTGCTTCACCTCGCTGGGGACGCCACAGTCGACCTCTGGAGAGAGACAGTGGGGTGAGCAGGGCCTACAGACGCACCCCGAGCTCCCGGCTGACAGGGGCAGAGCAAGGCCCTTACCAGACTGGCAGTGCTTCCCTACATAGCCCATGGGGCACGTGCAAGCATAGCCCCCGCCGAGGTCCTCGCAGGTAGCGCCGTTCTCACAGGGGCTAAGGAAGCATGGGGAGGGCACTAGAAGAAGAACGGAGCAGAGAGCGACTGCTGCAGAGTTGGCAGCGGCCAGGAACTGGAGCCCTTCCCTTCCCCCCCCCAGCAGCGCTGCCCTGACCTCTGGCAGGGTGCAAAGAAGAGTTGAAGCACTTCAAATTACAGGGAAGGGGGTTCAAAGCAAGCAGCAAGGCTCGCTTGCTGCCACCGTGACTGTCGGGTCTGCCGGCAGTCCCAACAGCTCCCCAGGCAGCCTGCAGCACTGGTGCACCCTGCTCACACCTACCAATCTCGCAGTGACGGCCAGCGTAGCCTGGGGGACAGTCACACTTGTACTTGCCGATGTAGTGGAAGCAGGTGCCCCCGTTCTGGCAGGGCCCTGAGGCACAGGGGTCTGGCTTACCTGGGGACAGAGGGCAGGCAGGAGCTGAGCAGCGAGTGGGACGACTGCCACCTCTCCTCCCCAGGTGGGGGCCATGGGGCCATACCGATCTCACAGTGCTTGCCGGTGAAGCGGTAGGGGCAGGTGCAGTGGTACTCGCCATCCGCCTCCCTGCAGGTGCCCCCGTTGCGACAGGGCCCCGTGCTGCAGAGCCGTGGCTTGGCTGCAGAGAGAGGGCCGAGAGCGGGGGTCACCCCCTGCTGCTGGCACCCCAAGAGCCACCACCTCCCACCAGCACCCCACCAAACCCCTCGCTATGGGAAAGCCGAGTGCACCCGGGCCTCACAGCCCTGGGCTCAGCAACACCTTGAAACACCACCCGTGCAGATGTGTGCTGGGGCCTCAGGGGACCACAGATGCATGATGCCTGGGGACTGACGGCCACTCCTGAGGTCAGAAGCTCAGGCATGCAAAAAGAACTCCAAAAGCGATGGTGTTGTGCAAGAAACACAACTGGATCGGCAGCTGTGACCATCAGGGGCCGTGAAGGGAGCCACACAATCCTCCCTCACCCTGTGGGATGGGATAACCTGCACCCACTTCCAGCTGCAGCTCAGCAAGCGGCCGCTCATCTCCCACAAGGGTCCAGGCTCTTCTCCCACCCCCTGCCAGGTCCTGGGGCTAGCAGGGAGCTCTGTACGGGTACCTTTCTCGCAGTGCTTGCCAAGGAAGCCTCGAGGACACTCGCAGGTATATGAGTCATCATGAACCTCACAGGACCCCCCGTTCAGGCAGGGCTCTGAGTCACAGGGGGATGGCATCGCTGCAAAGCCAAACACAGGGCGTCACTGAGGACTTACGACCAGGGGTGCAAGGGCTGCTCCCTGGCTGATGACTGTATCCCTGCTCACACCTCTGGCCTGTCGCATGTGTCCCTCCCTGGGGCTGGTCCCGCATCCCTGCGGACAAGACTTACTGTGGTTGGTGCCGTAGTCAGTGTGGCAGACACAGAGGTAGCTCCCGCCATACTCCATGCAGTACCCACCATCCGGGCACTGCGTGTTCATGTTGCACGGCGTGGTGGTGACTTCTGCAAACACAGGGCCAGCACCAGCCTCTGTCAGCCAGCAGCAGGACACCCAGCCAGCTGCCTGGCCAGAAATAGGGGTCTCCTAACTTTGCAGGGTCTGATGAGACAGGAGGGACCCTCTGTACCCCACACCACAGACCGTGAGAATGGCAAGGGCCAGCCTGGATGCTCAGTGAGCTTTGGAGCAGGAGTGCAGGAAGGCTGTGGTTCCCCTCCCTACCCAGGGGGGCCAGGCTGGGGCCAGGGGCTGGGAGAGGGACAGCTCAAGGGGGAGCAGTGGAGGTGGAAGCATTGCCTCCTCACCAGGGGACAGTATTTCCAGGCTCAAATTCAGTGCGTGCCCCTGGTACCGTGCTAGGCTCAGGCATGGGCAGAATGTCTCCTTGCTTGCCCGCAGCCTGCCTGGGTCAAGCATCCAGGAGAGGGAGCAAACACAGCGAGTGAGAAGCCCTCACCTACCGAATTCACAGAGGAGACCAAAAAACCCAGGTGGGCATTGGCAGATGGTGACATTCCCCTCCAGACAACTGCCCCCATTGCGACACTCACAGCCCTCCGAGAGTTCTGCAAGAGAGAAGACAGGAGCTTCCCAGGACCCCTCCTGCTTGCGGGGCTGGGACAGCCACACAGCCTTGCTGGATGCCACCCATGGGGGAAGCTCAGGTGGACAGCAGCCACGAGCCTCCCCCCAGACACCCAGGCACAGTCTCTTTCAGCAGGACAGACCCACTGTTAAGTCCAGGAGCCCTGAACGGACTCTCCGGAGCTGCTACTTCTCCCTCTCAGGAGCACGAGGATTCCCCTAGAGACATGACACCCCACCAGAGAGACCCCCACGGGTACTCACTGTCTCGACAGTCCTGCCCGGTGTAGCCCTCCCGGCATTCGCAGATGTAGCCCTGCTCTGTCTCCAGGCAGCTACCCGCGTTCTGGCATGGGTGGGAGAGGCAGGCGCCAGGCACACGGGGCCCACCTGCGGGGAAGGGGGAGGCTGAGCCAGAGCCACCCCAGCCTGGAGCTGGAACACCCTCCGTCACGGGGGGAGCCAGGGCAGAGCTGGTCTAGCCCACCTTCATGCCGGAGACCCCACCGCAGCTGAGCAGCCCCGATGGAAGGAGCTCCCTCCCAGCAGCACCACAACCCCTCTGCACATGCTGCCTGCCAGCTTTTGGCACTGCCTGCGGCTGATACAGCCCCTTCTAGACTCTTCCCGCCTGGCTCGTCCGAAACCAGCTCCCGTGCCGTGCTGGGCAAGGCATGCCTCCACTCACCGTACTGGCAGTTGTTGCCGTAATAACCCGGGGAGCAGGTGCAGATGTAGCGGCCAGGGCGGATGTAGTTGCACGTCTGCCGGTTTCTGCAGCTCCGGTCCTCACAGGAAGATGAGTCTGGCGGGGGGGGGGGAAGGAAGCGAGCATGCAATGAGCAGAGCCTGGCCCTGGGAGAGGGGCCGTGATGGCCAGCAGAGCATGGGGGACACAGTCCCTGGTGCAGGTGGTCCCGGGGCGCAGGCGGTCCCGGGGCGCAGGCAGGAGCAGGCACCTGTCTCACAGCGCTGTCCCACGAAGGGCTCCAGGCACACGCAGGTGTAGTTATCAACCATGTCGACACAGTGCCCACCGTTCAAGCACGGGCTGGACTCACACTCGTTCACCTCTGCAAGGGGAGGCCGGGAGGGGCGGTCAGGCCAAGCGCGGGCACTGCCAGGCTGCTGGTTCACCCGCTGCCTCCCATCCTGGATGATGCTTGGGAGGAGGAAGGCGACAGCCAGAAAAAAAAAAAAATAAAAAATCAGTGCTGCCGGCAACACCAAGCCCTCTCCTCCCAAAACTACAGCCGGGGATGAAGCAGGGTGGGAAGGCAGCCTGCCAAGGCGCGAACTGTCACCATCTCCCCCCGGTGCCTGCTCCTGCCACCCACCTGTCTGGCAGTCTGCCCCCGTGTACCCCGGCTGGCACAAGCACGCTGCCGTCCCATTCACCACCTGGCACCTCCCGCCGTTCTGGCACACCCTGCTCTCACATGGTGACTCTTCTGCAGCGGGACACCGGAAAAAAAAAGAGAGCAGGGGCAGGGATCAGCCCAGGACCGGGACCGGCACGTGGCATCCTCTGCACACACGGTGATGCTGGGGCCGGGCAGAGCGCAGCTTGGAGCCACCAACACACCCTCCGGCGGGAGGTGGCGGCTGCGTCCCCAGCCACGGCTCTTCCCAAAACCCTTCCTTGGGCAGCTCAGACCCTTCATCCCCTTGCGCCTCTCAGATGCCAGCGTGCTGTGCTGGGTGTTTCTCCCTCCCTCCCTTCCCTGAAAGTCAACTCCCTGCTTGCCTTCTCCACTGGCCTGGAGGCTCACTGGGAGCCAAACACTTTGGCGGCACTTCCACCGGCGGGCGGAGGCCAGCGGTGGGGGAAAGCGGCTACCATGGCCCCTAACAGGGACCAGGAGAGTCCCCGCTGGCTTCGAAAGGCTCGGGACCAGAGCATCACCTGCAAAAGCAGGGCCTCCGAGACTTCTGTTTAAGCACTAACCACCAGTTTTTCTGACTAAGGGAGCGGTGGCAGGGAGAGGTGCTGACAGCAGGGCTGAGCCAAGCCCTCGGCAGAGCAGGCTGCCAGCGGCAGGATGGGCTCACAGCCAGAGCAAAGTTTCCTTTGCCTGCATCAAGCTGAAATCCAACCGGCCATCGTAAACCGCTCGAGCCCAGCGGCTGCCACAGGAGCCCCAGTCTCGAAGAGCCCCCCCCCCCCCCACCAAGAGTGGCAGTGCCCCCCAAGCCTGGAGTCTCTGCTCTTCAAATGTGGCAGAGTCAGCCCTGCCACACCAGCAGCCCCATACTCACCGGTCTCGCAGTTGGTGCCTCTGAAGCCCGGCAGGCACCTGCAGCTGAAGTTGCCGGCACCATTGAGGCAGGTGGCTCCGTTCTGACACGGGTGGGAGAGACACTCGTCCACATCTGAAACAGAGCCCCGTGTTGGGACAGGAGCTCAGGGCAGGGACAGGGACAGCCAGCACACAGCAGTGATGCCAGGAGCGAGACCTGCTCCCCGCAGCGAAGTGCCAGGAGCTCAGGGCTGGCACTCACCGACATGGCACCTCTTCCCAGTAAAGCCAGCCAGGCAGGAGCAGGTGTAGGAGGGGTTCCCCGTGATGCAGTCCTCAATACACTTCCCCCCATTCAGGCAGGGCCGCAGTGTCAGGCAGACAGAGGCTGTGGGGACACCGGTGCCCCCCCGTCAGCCTGCACCCCAGCAGGGCTCACCCGCCGCCTTCCAGCCACACCAGCGCCAGGGTCCATCCCCGTGCCCGCCCGGCTCCCCAGGGTGCTCGGGGAGCCCATGGGGGCTGCCTGCCTCACGGCAGGGCAGGGTCCGCTCCTCACGGGCTCCCCTGGGACAGAGGGGCTCTTTTATTCCTCCTGTGTGAGGGGGAGAGGCTGCACAGAGTCAGCCCCGCCAGCCAGGGGCACATGGATGTGCCCTCGCTTATCACCCAGGGCAGAGGGAAAGGGGGACAGGAGAGCCCACGTACAGCAAACCCACCCGTAACGCGAGACACACGCAGATCATGGGTGGGAAAACATGGCTGGGGGGAGCAGGGATGAGGAACGGGAGGCTAGGGGCGCTGCAGGGGATGTGTCAGGACCCCTGGGGTGGGGAGTGTGGCCCAGCCCTAGTGCCCCGGCCAGTGGCACCCAGCAGCCCTCCACATGGCTTGCCCCAGCCTCCTGGGACTTACGGACATATGCATTCCCCGAGGGTGCCAGCCCCTCGTGCCCTGCCCTGCCACGGGCCGGCAGGGTCCCGCCTGTGCACCGTCACCTCCTCCCCAACCTCCCTCATAGCTCCGCACAGGCTCTTTTAGTCTCAAAAGTCTTCCTCCCCTCCCCATTTGCTCTCCCAGCCCCTTCCCAGCCCCCGGGCACCTGTGGGTGCCATCCCCAGCCACAGCAGGCACTGAGGACGGTCCCCCCATGGCTGCCTCCCCTCCCTCCCCAAGCCCTTCGAGCCGCCTCCTCCACCCCGCAGAGGTGGGGGTTGAGGCAAGGAAAGACGGGGCTGGAGAACAGTGTGGGGTTGGGTTGGGAGTTAAATAAACCTAACTGCTGTCCTCTTACTTGTATTGCTGCAGCCCCCCACTTGCACCTGGGCATCATCGATTCTGAACACCCAGCGCCCGGGGATACCCACATTTGTCGTCATCTCCACGTCAGCGATGTCATCGGTGCGGGATCCGGGGATGTTGAAGTAGCGCTTTCCATCACCGGCGTTAAAACCTGCCTGGGAGGACAAGGGCAGAGGGTAAAGAGACATCACTAGTGCAAGGGGGAAGGCGGCTAGAGCATGAGGGCTCATCTCTCCTGCCACTCAGCACCAGCAGCAGCATCGCTCGGACTGACTGTCCCCTTCCACAGCCACCAGCCAGCACTCAGCCCTGTCCACACGTCGGGACAACAGCCGACATGATGGGGCGAAGTGGCCACCCTGCCCACTCGGTCCCTCCCCTGGGATTCAAAACCCATCCGCTTCCTCTCCACCTGCAGCATCCTGCCTGCTGCAGGCTGGCGGGCAGAGAGCCAAGCACGGATCAACTGCCAGTAAATTCACACATCCGAACGGGTACTGGGGTTTCTGCGGGTGTGGGTGTTGGCCTTTTTTCCCTTAAACACAAAAACGCACACAAGGATGAAATAAAAATACAAGCAAAAGCTGTGCTGGCTGTGGCAGCTGCTCTTAAAGGCTGAGGTTAGGAAGGAAAAGGGACTAAGAGGCAGCAGCCAAGGCAAAGACGTGTGGTTTCGGGATAACAAAGCCCCCTGTATGGTCTTGGCTTTGGGAGCCAGAGCACACACGGATATTTAAGAACTTTAAAAAAAAAAAATAGCATGGGGAGGCTTTCCACCTCCAAAAAAACCCAAACCAGGAGCCACAAGCTTGCAGGGCGGATGCGTCCCAGGGGCCACGTTTGCCGCTTACCTGCGCCGCGATGCCGCCGAGCCCAGCAAAGTCCCCCCCACTGCTGGCGTGCATACCCGTGGTCCAGGTGATGGACTCATAGTTGAAGATGGTGAAGGAGAGCTTGCCGTCTGTGATGAGAACAATCTGGAAAGTGTTTACCTGCAGCAGGGAAGGGAAGAAAGCAGTGAGTGGGCAGGAAGAGGACAGGTGAGCCAGCCAAAAACCAGTCAGAAAATAAAATGATGGAAAGAGCATTCAGCAAACGCGTTTCTTTGAGCCCCAGTCCTCCTCTGCAAGAAAAGACAGTTGGGTTTAATTATTTTTAACCCTAAGGTGTTGTGATCCCCCCACCCAGCACCCCAGCCAGTAGGATAACTCACTTCTCCTGTAAGGGGAACAGGAAAAGTGGGGAGAAATGTGGTTATCAGTCCTCTGGAAGAAAGGCACCAAACCCCATTAGCAACCGGCTCCTCAGCACAACTGCAGGCAGGCAGGCAAACACCACCCTGCTGCTGCCTGAGAAGGGGGACACCGGCGATTTGCAGCCTCCACACAGCACAAAGAGGAGAGTTTGGTTTTGCCAGCCTGGTGCTGCTCTGTCATGGCAAGGCATCGTGACGGAGCCGCCGGGGTCAGCTTAGTCCTGCTGACGGCTCTGTGCCACATGCAGCAGGAGTGCCACTGCCGTGGAAGGCACCGAAGCTCCAGCAAGATGCTCCTTTTAAAAAAAAAAAACAAAAACAAACAAAAAAAAACCCTACCCCTAAATTAATGGCTGCTCTGCCCCTGCTACTCACCGGTGAAAACGAACTGCCCCCGAAGAAGGTCACTCGGTACCAGGTGGCGATGAAGACCCACTGTGCGGAAAACCCCGGGAACTCGGGGAAATACTGTGCAATGTCCCTGCTTGCTCTCTCTAAGATGGGCTGCTCGGTGCTCTCCCGGTAATACACATCGCCTGCCCGCCGGTTATCCACGTCAGCCCAGAAAGCAGCCACCACGCGCCGGTCCTTCGAGATGGGGAAGGCCACCGGTGTGAACTGGGACACCTCCTTCAGGAATGAGATGATCCCGTTGTTGTTCACCTGCAGAGAGGGAGGGAAAGAAATGGGTGGCCACAGTTGATTCCTGCTGCCAGCAGGAATCCATGTTTAGAGGTGCTTTCCATTTCACCTTTTTTTTTTTCACCCCCTCTTTCCACAAACATTGGAGCGCTTCCCCTTCCTGCCCTTGGAAGTGGAGACGTGCCCCGGCACCCGCAGCCCCCCACCCCAGCCGCTTGCTCGCTGGAGTGCGGCTGCGGGGAGGCAGCTGCCTGAACAAACCCAGCCCTGTTCTCCACTGCGGCCAGGCCAGGGGAAGGGGGAACAGCTGAGAAAACTGCGGCAGCCCCAGCGCTTTAAACAAACAGCACCCAGTGCACTTGGCCAGCTCACTCTGGTGTTCTTGGCGGGGACGAGGGGCTGTTTTGTTCACTCCCTGCTCTCTTACGGCTGACATACAGCCTGTGGGGCTGGGGTCTAGGTCGTGCCCCAGCCAGGCAGCCACCGGCCCAGGACGGGGGGAAGCCTTGCTGGGCAGGAATCCATCCGCCGGCATGCATGGTGCTGCAAGTGAGCTAACGAGCGGTCGAGCTAATGAGTTCATGCCACCAACCCACGCAAAGCCCCCAGTGCTGGCTGGGCCTCAGCAGGCTGCTCTCATTAAAGCGGGGGATGCCAGACACCCAGGGCAAGATACTGCAAAGTCTGAGCCCTTCCCCAGCACTAATTAACTGTGGCAATTAGGGTCCTGGGATGCCTAGCCCAGGGACACATGGTGGAAGCGGCCCTCAGCCCAGGGAAGGAAGCTGCTGCCTGGAGTGCTGCCTCCTGGCTTGGGGATGCAGGGAGAGGGAGGAAGGAGGGGAAAACCCCTGCCTGCACTGATGCCTGCTCAGGCAGCAAGGGGGCAGGGATCAAAGGGAAACACTCTTGTTCTGACGCCCCAAATTCCCAGGAGGAGACGCTGCCAGCACCCTGCTGCAGTGGCAATCCCAGTGGGGCAGGCAGCTCCCAGCTGCTCCACTCCCCTGCCTGCAGTGCTGCCTGCAAGCAACAGCAGGACAGGCAGGAGTACACAGCCCCCCAGCTGAGCTCCCTAGCGTGCAATGCCTGGCTCCGGCAGCACCGGCCCGGCAAGCCCCTGGGCTGCAGGGTGGGAAAGGGGGGGGCACGGTGCAGGCAAGAGGCTCTCCAGCGGAGAGAGCAGCCCTGGCACGAAGCAGGCAGGGACAGGCAGCAGTGTCATGCTCGCGTGCCGACAAGGAGCTGGGAGCCAGCGTCCCGCCAGGAGCCATGCCGAAGCCAGCGTGCCTGCGCCCCAGCTGCCTGCAGGCCCAGGCTGGGGGTGGGGGGGAGGATGATGGGCTGTGACAGCCTCGTGCAGCCCCTGGAGAGGGTCCCCAGTCCCCGAGGAGGGTCCCCAGCCCCTCTATGTGAGCACAGAGCAGTCCTTGCTGTGACTAAGGGGAAGAGGATTCCTGTTTCCCAAAGCCTCTGTAACCCCGCGGTGTCCACAGAGGAACATTCTTCCCCTGATTAAAGCAAGATGGGAGAGAGCCGGAGCCAAGAAGGGCTTTTTTTGTTGTTGCTGGTTTTTGCAAAGGAGGAGGGGGTGGTTGGAGGCAGCCCTCAAGGACGAAGGTTTCCAGGTGAGCCCAGCCCCACACCAGCTTCCCTCGGACAGCTGCTCCCCAGGGAGCAGCAGCCCTGCCAAGCAGACCCCCATGATGGGGTCAGGCAAGCTGGCCCTGCAGAACCAGGGGGGTCTAGGTTCAGGGGAGGTGGATGCACTGCCCTCTGACTCCTGCAGCCCCTCCAAGACCCAGAGCTGGGCTGGGCATCCCATATGGGACACCCATCACGTCACCTGGCTTCTCCCAGTCTCTTCTATCCTCCCACCGTGACTCAAGCCCCAAGCCCAGGTCCCTCCTGCCAGATGGCAGGACTGGTTCTTTTATCGGAGGGAAAAAAAACACCGGCGAGGACCAAGGATCTCCTGTGCTTATCCGAGGCAGCAGGATGGTACACTAGCCCAGCTCTGAGATTGCACCGAGGCGATGCTCAGCCCTCTCCTCTGTCAGCTGGGTCGGGATCATCTGTCAAACCGGGGAGAAGGGACTAGGATGCTGGAGGATTCACTGTGCCAGGCGAGAGCTGGCGTGGGAAGCACAGACCCCATCCCAGGATGAAGGGCTGGCATTTGGAACTAGCACCACCCAAAAGGCTCCAGGGACAACTGGGAACTTGGAGCTGCTCCTCTGCCTGACGGCCACAGCCGTGAGGGACACGAGGGGCCAGGCATGACTCAAGCTCTCTGGCCACGGTCCCCTCAAGGTGGCTCAGGAGCTGCAAGGGAGCACATCAGCTGGGGTCCCAGCAACCCGGTCGTCCCAGTGGGCACAAGGAGGAGAGGAGAGAGAGTGGGATGTGCAGAGCAGCCAGCCAAGCCCGCTGCAACACAACCCAAAGGGCAGCTGTGTTTATTCTGCATTGCACCCAGAGCCCCGTTGACACCTCCTCCCTGGTGAGGGCTGCCATTCAGGGGCTGCAGCACGCCTGCTCCGAGCTCTTGCCCACCAGCCATGCCCCACTCCCCGCCGCTGGGACCCCCACCGCACACTGCTGTGGGGTCAGTCCCCCGAGGCGGGGGCATTTCTGGCTGCAGCCAGGACTAAGGCCAGGGCTCCCCACCATGGGCGAGCGCTTCATCCAGCATCCCCAGCATGGCGGGGCCAGGACCCTCGTTGCACCACCCGAGGGGGCCCTGGCCCCATCGAGCTGGGGGCCCAGCACGCTTCCCAAGCCCAGGACCCCACCGGATCTCCTCACGCCCTCAGCACGCCATCATTCCTCTGATGCTCCGAGTTCAATGGGGACCACCCGAGGGCCCCCGTGGAAACCCAGATGCACTTGGAGCCATCTGAGCGGGATAGTAATTTAAAACTAAAATGAACTAGGAGGCCCTCCCCGCCGCCCCCCGGTACTCACGTAGAGGCCGGTGTGCCCCGCGCCGAAGAAGGGGAAGGGGAGGGAGAGGGGCCGCAGCTCGGAGCCGCCGTCGTCCTGCTTCCGCGTGGCGGCGTCGCCCTGCGTGGGCCCGAAGGGGTAGAAGTCTGCCAGCGGCACCACGCCGCCCGCCCATAGCCACTCGCCCAGGGCCACCAGCACGGCCCAGCCCGCCAGGCCCCGCATGGCCGCCGGGTCCCGCCGCTCGCTTCTCACGCCGGCACCAGCCACCGCGGCATGGCGGCGCGGCGGGGGAAGGGCACCCGCGGACGGGCACGGAGCTCGGAGATGGCGAAGCGCGGGGCTGGGCTCGGCTCGGCTCGGCCCCTGCGCGGAGCCGATCGCTGGGAGCTGCGGACGCGGAACCGGGCGGCCGCTGCAGCTCGAACCTCCGCCGCCGCGCCGGACCCCTTCACCCTGCCAGCCCCGCCCCACCGCGGGTGATTTGCATAGCCCGGGTGCGGCCAGCCAATGGGCGCTCGGCGCGCCGGGAGGACGGTGGCGGAGGGGCGGGGTATGCAAATAAAGCGGGGCGGGGGGAGCAGGGTTCGGGTGGGCGGGGCGGGAGGTCCCCCCACGGGGCAAGGGGGGATGGACCCCACGCAGGGACACCCCTCCCTGCCGCCCCTTCTCCTCCCAAGCCCCCCGCGGAGGGACCCCTCGCCGCCTCCTCACCCCCCACGGGGGAAAAGTAGCCACCACCCATGGACACGCGTGGGTGCAGAGCCCCCCTCCAGGGCCAGCCGCGGCCCCGCTCCACCCCCCCACCCCCAGCTGCAGTTCAGCAGCGGGTCCCCTCTGCTCCTTTAAAACAGAGGACTGGAGGGGAAAAAAAGAGTGTAAGAGGAAAAAAATGGTGTTATTTGCTTTTTTTTTTGCTCCCCCCCCCCTTTTTTTTTCAGGTGCTAAAAATATTATCAGGAAATTCTTTTCAGGAATGCCATGTTTTAAGTTACGCTTTAGGCTCAAGGGCCTCTTTGTCTCCACTGGAGAAAAAAAAAAAAACAACCCACACCCACCCTACATTTATCATCAGCAAATGGTTTTATCAAGAAAGCCCAAGTCCCCCAGAAAAGTGCTGGGGCTGCCCCCTGGGAGACCCCACTAAAAAGCACCGGTGGGTTTTGATAGTTAACTGAGAGTTAACGATGGGTGCTGCCTGCACCGCTGCCGGGCAGGTGCTGGGGTGAGGGTTGCAGCCAAACCAGGGGGCTCAGTGACCCCATTGCCTTCCACCTCTGGGTGCCCCCATGACTGCACCCAACCTGTCCCATGGCAGGAGTCTCTGGGGTGCCCAGGCACAGCCGGGGTGGGGGGGGGGGGGGCAGGATGTGAGGGAGAACCCCATCCAGCCCCATCCAGGGTCCCGGCAAAACTGGGGAGGGCTGTCGCCTGCCCCCGGTGCTGGGTTGGTGTGGGAATCCGGTCCCTGGCTCCAGAGGTTTTCCATGTTATTCCACACCCCCGCTGTATAAATATCCTCTGCTGTAACGATTGCGAGGTACGTTTGAAAAGGGGCCAAGGAACAAATTATGTAAAGTGCAAAGCGGAGGAGCAAACAACAGCCGGACTGGGTTAGGACCAGCCGCGGACACTGCTGCGGAAAGTCTGCCTCACCGGGGCCCAGCTCTGCCATCGGTGTGAGGGTGCTCCCAAAATCCTCACCCACGCGTTGCTGGCCGCCCCGAGAGGCAGCAGCGCCGGCGCGGGGATCGTCGCCTCTCTGTAGAGTGGGGGAAACTGAGGCGTGCGGTGGAGGGCTGAAAGCGGGGCTTGGGCGCAGCGGGGGGCCTTGTGGGCAGCAGGGGTGCAGCACCCAGGGCAAAGCTGCAGGGCTCCAAAATGCTCACAGCACCCCCAGCAGCGCCAGGACCTGACTCCCCTCAGAGCAGTCCTGAAACTGGACCCTGAGATCTGCCCGACCCCTTGAGATGTCAGGGCACCTCGGCCAACACCAAGGCTCCAGGACCAAATGTGCCGCAGGCAGCCAGCCCCCGCCAAGCCCTGCTGCCAAACACGGCGAGGCGTCCCTGTCCCTTTAAAAATCTCCTGGAAGAAAATGTTAAAAGGAAAAAAAAAAAAAAAAAGGCGAAATCCAAAATAAATAAACGGCCACATCCGGATTTCTCCCCCGAGACACTAATAAAGGCTTTATGAGTTTGATATGAATTACCCTCCCCAGCCATTTACAGCTGATCTGGAAGGCATTAGGCTGCTCGCCCCTTCCCCGGCCCGGGGGGACGCCATAGGGGGGGATGCAGCGGGGGCACCGCCACCCTCTCTCCTCATGGCTTATCCGTGGCTCCAGGGGTGCCGGATGACACCCATCTCTTCTGGAGAGCGACTGGAGGGGGGTCTTCTGGCTGTCACAATCCACCACCTCGCAGCCAGGAGGGTGAGCCCTACACTCCTGTGGTGGGCGTTGCGCCCACCTCGTGCCATGTGCTCCAAAAAGTTCTGTCTCCTGGCCCTGCTGTGCCGTGCCAGGCCCCACTGCAAGCCCAGCTCCCAAGGGATACGGGGACATGGTGGCAGCAACCTGCCCCCTGCCGCCATGAGCATCCCCGCAGGCGCCATCTGGATTTCTGCCGGTGGGTTTTCCCTCCGGAGACGGGTAGGGCAGGCAGGAGGGAGCAGCCGTGCCGGCAGCCATCCCGAGCGTGAGGGAAGGATTTTCTTCCAGGCAGGCTTCGCACGGGAAAGCACCGCAATGCTCCCCCTGCGTCGTCCCAATCCAGCTCCCCGGGACGCTAAATTGAAAGCAGCAAACCGAGCAGGGAAAACAGCTGTGGGCCCCGGCCGGCAGCCATTTCCTCTGGGCCAGGAGCTGGAGCCGGTGCGAAGCTGGGATCTGTGCTGGGAAGGCTGGGAGGAGTACAGGGGGAAGCAGCCCTTTCCCTGCACCATCTGGCCGAACTTTGGCTGCCTGCTCCCTCTCCAGGAGCAAATGCCCCTTTTCTCCACCCGCAGCTGCATTCAGGGTGCCCGGCTTCTCAGTGGCTTCCCAAACGTGGCCAGGACACCCCCTGCACCCACCCTGGGGGGGATGGGTTTGGTGGGGCTGTCATGCTGGGGTGGGGACAGTGCAGGTCCTGGGGGCATCCCAGGTTTCCTGTCTTTCCTGGACCCCGTGACAGGCGATGCTCCTCTGCGAAATGCCTCAGCGAGGGTCCCAGCAGCATTTGGACCTGGTGCTTCCTCCCAGGCTCTGCAGGCACCCGGCGAGCAGGTTGAGGAGACTGGCGGGCAGCGGGCACGCTGCGGCACAAGTTCGCCCACTGCAAAGCTGCACCCAAGGGAGATGCCCGGGAGCAAGGGATGGAGGCAGAGGTCCTCCGGACGACCCCAAGCCTGTCTCTCCCTGGCATCACAGCCCCAGGGTTGCCCCAAATCCGCAGGCAGTTGCCCCCCGGTTTTTCCCAGCTGCCACTCACAGCCCCAGGGTTGCCCGCTGCCTCCCATGAAAGGCAGCCCTGGAAAACCATTGGGAAAGAACACAAATCCCTACCCACCCCACCCCCTGGCCAGGCCCCGCGCGTTTCAGGGAGGGGGGGACATGCGGAAAGGATCCGGGGAGCTATTAACGATCCAGAGAGTGTTCAGCACGGATGCTTTCAGGCGGAGGGGCCTGCAGGTCAGCACATGGTTTGGATTTGGCTCTCCCCCTCCCTTCCAGCTAATGAAGCTGAGCACAGAGAGCGTTTCCCGCGGATGTTGAACATGTGTGCGGCACAAGCATCACCTCCCGTGGGGGGAGCGAGGGGGGAACCAGCCCCAGGACCCCGGTCCCCGGGGCGGGTGAGGCAGCCAGGTAGCCCAGGATGGTGCGCAGGCATTTAGGGGGGGAGCTGAGGTTTTAATGAAGGGGTTTCAACTCGTTATCTGGCCCGGGTTCAAAGAATGCAAGAACAGGAATCACGCACATAAATGCGGGTGGTGGGAAGGGGCTAAAGGGTGGCCAGGAGGACAGAGGTTACTGCAACACACAGCTCCCGCTCCCCCTGTGCTGCCCAAGCCCGCGGCGGTGCCCGCCTTTGCCCTCCGGCTCTACGGGGCCGTGGGAACAGGGGGGACTCTTTCCCCTCTCCCACCCCCTCACCTCCCCCGGCAGGCTGGGACCCCCCGAACTGCGTGGCTGAGGCATCTGGTGGCTGCGGGTCAGCTGAGCTACGGCGGCAGGGTCATCGCTTGGTGGCAATTGTGTCCCCTGCCTTGCCCAGCCAGGGGAGCCCCAAGCAAGCAGAAGGAAATGGGGCTGGGGGTCTCCAGGTGCTGCCATTTTAAGGCTGTTCCCCTGCCTCTCCGGGGCCGGCAGCTTGGGCCTTATCAGTGGTGCTGGGGGGACATGGTGTCACCAGGACGCAGGAGAGGAGCTGTGGCTGTGCTGGCGACTGGTGACACCAGTGCAAACAGGGATGTGGGACCATTTAGACAGGCACAAATCTCATTCCTTGGGAGAAACCCTGGCCCAAGGCTCTCACCACAGCACTGCAAAGCCAAGCTTTTGAGATGCTGAGGGTGCTGCCAGCTCTGGAGGGATGGGGATGCTGTACCCCTGCCAATCCATGGCACCAGGGACCACCCTGCCAGCTTAGCTGCCACCCTGCTCCTCCCCACACCAGTCCCCGTCCCTGTCATGCAGCTCGGGGAAGGACAGGGATGCAGTGCTTCACCCAAGGATTTCTCCAGCTCCTGGAACGGTCCCAGTGCAGGGGACAGTGCTGAAACCAGGACGTGAGGCTGAAACCGGTGCCTGGCAAAGTCCCATCCCTGGCTGGGGCTTCTGGCAGCCAGCAGCTCGAGTTGATGCAAGTGAAAGCCACCCGCTGCTGTGGTCCCCAAACCACATTAATGAAGACCTCAAACCTGCCGCGAACCCGTGCCACCAAGTCCAGCAGCCTGCAGGGCCAGGGCCAGCCACGAGCACCTCCAGCATCGCAGCGTAGCATCGGAAAGCAAGACCGGATTTCCCAATCCAGCTGAAAGCTCCTCGGATGTTCTGCTGCTTTGATTATTTGACAGACCATGTTTTTTAAATTATTCTTGTATAAATATTTATGCATTTTTACAAGAACCATGCTTTGAGTAACAGGCCATGGCAGAGGAAAGGCCAGAGGGGAGGGGGCTGGACACTGGATTGCTCCATCCCTGCTTCGCAGGTCAGCTCAGGGTTGAGCATGACTGGTGGGGGATGCCGGGCTGCACCCATGCTCAGGGCCCCGGGGCGATGCACGCTGGGTGCTGACAGCCCACCCAAACGAAAGGAGGATGGTTGGTGTGATCCTGCCCCTTCCCCTCCTGTCCCCAGGGAGCAGAGCCCAGCGAAGCACCAGCCCGGCCGAGGGCCAAACCGCCTGCTGTGGGGTGCATGGTGCTGGCCGCTGCTGGGAGCCCCATGCAGACCCACACGCATCCCTGACCTCATCCCCGGCCTCATGCCCGGTTCCCTTGCCTGGCCAGGTCTGAAAACCACCTCCTGCAGCCACCCCGAGCCAAGAAAGCCCTTTCACTGCCCCGCCACTGGACAGCAAGGGGGGACGTGGCTGCCAGCGGTATGGAGACCCCTCCTCTGTTCCCCGCTCCCACCCTGGGTACAGCTCCTCTGTCCCCCTGCTCCCACTCCAGCATTGCACCCCAGCCAAGCCCTTGCACCCTGGGACAGGTTGGGAAGAAGGCGGTGGGCGCCAGGAACCCCTGCAGGTCTCCCAGAGAGAGAAGGGGATGGGGTGGGAGGCTCTGGGGGTCGTTGCAGCCCCCGCATCTGGTCCCAAAGCCCCGGGGCCAGGGCTGCAGGGACAGCCTCTGCAGAAAAGCCACCCGCTGTCATGGGGACCCTCCTCGCCGGCCCCATCCTGCTCCCCAGGACTGTTGCTGTGGTTTTTGGGAAGGATGAGGGTGAACTCCCCCCCCTCCCCTCCCCCACCCACAGATGGGATCCACAACCCAGCCTCACGTTTTCCGCCGAGCTCAGCAGAAATTCACCCAGAAGGTCAGTGACCAGAGAAAGGGACGATCCATCATTAAATAAATTGTTTTCATTTCCCAGGATAAAGGGCAGGAAAAGAGGGGGGGGTTGGACCAGGACTGAAAAAAAAAAAGAGCACAAGGCAGGAAAACCACCCCCCGCGCTCCCTGCCGTTAGCAGCCTCTGCTCCTTCCCTGCGCTCTCTCAGGGCTTTTACAGCCAAAGCTCTTAATGTGATTATAATAATTATTTCTTTCCTATAATTTTTTTTTTTTTTTAATAAACAGCCTCTTTTGAAACGTCGCTGGGGGAAGCCAAGACTCCAGCTGAGCTCTGGCCCGCAGGAAGGAGCAGGGGCTGGGGGAGCGTGCGAACGTGCGGGGGTGCGTGCAGGCAAGCACGTGTGTGCGGGAGCGCGCGGGCGCCCGTGGGGGCACCCTGGGGTCGGGGAACACACTCCACTGGAGCTTGTGAACGTGCTTGGAGCTATGAAAACCCAATGGTTCCCCAGGGACAAACAAGCAGAGGGGTTCCTCTCCATCTCTCTCGGTCCAGGTGCCCCATCGAACCCCTCCTCACAGCCCTGCTCTCCTGCTCCTCTGTGTGGTCCCCCCCAGTCCCAGGGCCGGGCTTTGAAATCTGTTGAAAAGAGACCCTTTTTGCCAAAATAAACAGCCTGTCATGTTAAATTACTCTCCCTTCCTCTCTACCTCCCCTGCCTGCGTCCCCACTCCCCATCACAGCTTTTTTGCCGGGGGCTGTGCTGCTCTGGGCGGGCTCCCAGCCCCAGCACGAGGCTCGTGGGGCACAGGGGTGCCGCCGCTGGGGCTGGTGCGGAGCCGGGGTGCTGGGGCAGAGCATCACCTACCTCCCGCATCCCGGTCTCCCTGTCCCCCGCCAGCTCCTCCACCCACCAGCTCAACCCCCCAGTGTCTTTCTGCTGGGTGGTGATGGCATCTTGCAGGGTCTGGGGCCCGGTGGTGACGCTGCGCACGGACTGCTACGGAGGGGCGAGCTGGGTGAGGGACGCCGGGGGCTCGCTGCAGCCCCTCGCCCAACCCTGCCATATCAAGTGCTCCCATGCCCCCTGGGTTTTTTCCTCTCTCTTGCTTGCCCTTGCTCTTATTTTTGGGTTGTTTTCTCTCTCCTGTTTCTAACAGAACGAAAATTCATAGAGCCATAAAATACCGAGATGGAAAACGAGCCATTAGCTCATTCAGCCCGGCCCCTCTGCCAGTGCCAGGCCATTCCCCGCCAGCCTCCCGATGACTCCTCCAGCCCGAGCACTGCGCGCTCCAGCCATGTCTTCCACGGCCTAACTGACCTTCCTCCTAGGAGATTTTCCCCCACGTCTCACCTCCGACGGAGCTGTGCTACGTTTGAGCCTATCACTGGGTTACCATCCTGGCGCTGCCCTGAATGCGCAGCCCTGTGCCGTGCCCAGCTGCATGTCTCACCCCACGCACGGCACAGCCCCGGGCAGGGCTCGGCTCTCCGGCATTCTGTTGCTTCCTCTGCACGGGATGGAGCTTCTGCTGTCTTCCCACCATCCTGACCTGCGCCATCCCCTCCCCACACCAGCTCCTCTCCCTCCTGCCTGGGCGGCCGTCTGCCTCAGCCTCCCCCGGCACCCAACTCTGGCGCTGGGGCGGCAGGGAGGGATGCCAGCAGGCGCAGGGTGGCCTCACGACCCATGGCCCCCATGCACAGGTCACAGTGCCGGACCACCTCCCTCCAGCAGGCAAAGCACAGGCAGGGGCCAGACTGGTCATGCTGAGCTGCCTGCTTGGCCTTGGTGGCTGTTTCCCTGCTTTGAGGGGGACCCCCCCCTCTGCACCCCCGCACCACCGAGCTGCCCCCCAGCCCAGGGCGTCGGGCAGCATCCGGCAGTGCCTCTGGCTGCTCCCACCTCTGCCAGCTGGCCAGCTGTGTCGCCAGATGTGTCACCAGCTGTGCCACCAGCCAGCACTGCTCCCCGGCCAGCTCTTCCTTCTCGTGCTGTGCCTGCAGCAGGGCTGCTGCCTGCGCCTGGCAACAGCAGGCTAGCTGCTCCTCCAGGGCCTGCTCCCAGCCTCTTGCCTGCAGGGGAGAGGAGGAGGAAGGGGAAGGGGAAGAGGGAAGAGGAAGGGGAAGGGGAAGGGGGAAGAGGAAGGGAGAAAGGGAAAGGGGAAAAGGGAAAGGGGAAAGGGGAAAAGAGAGAGGGGAAAGGGGAAAGGGGAAAGGGGAGAGGGGAAAGGGAAAGGGAGAGGGAAAGGGAGAGGGAGAGGGAGAGGGAGAGGGAGAGGGAAAGGGAAACAATGGGAAAGGGAAAAGAGAAAGGGAAAGGGAAAGGGGAAAGGAGAGGGGAGAGGGGAAAAAGAAAGGGGGAAGGTGAAGGGGGAAGGTGAAGGAGGAAAGAGAAGGTGAAAGAGGAAGGAGAAGGTGAAGGAGGAAGGGGGAGGGGGGAAGGAGGAAGGGGAAAAGAGGAAGGGGAAAGGGGAAGGCCTCAGCCTGTGTGAAGGGGCAGAGGGCAGCATTTTGCAGCACCCGCCTCTCGACAGTGCCACCCAGAGGTCTGCGAGGTGCAGGTGCCAAAGGCAGCAAGGAGCTGTGGGGGGGTCATGTCGCACTCGGTCCTCCCAGAACCAGACCTCTGCCAGCAGTGGGACCAGGACGCCAGGGTCATGCTGCGGGGTCAGCCAGCACTGCCCACCAAGGAGGGCATGGTTCCCCCACCAGCACCAAGCCACTCGGGGGGACTGCCCTGTCTCCCCACCCTAATGAGCCTTACCTTCCTACAGTACTGCTCCCGCTCCCAGTTCAGTTCCTGCGTGACACCCGTGGCCTCCTCCAGCATCCCTGCCGAGTGCTGGCTGAAGGACTGTCCTGGCTGCTGCCACAGCAGGGACTCCATCTGTGACAAAGTGATGCTCCTAGGGCATGCAGCAACCCTGCCACCAGTGAGCCGTGCCCCACCACCCCTGGAAAAGTGGTGGCCTGAGTCTCTCTGCCCGCTTTTCCCCACATCAGGGCCTGAAGCAGTCGTCTCTTCTGCCTGGCTTGGGCTCAGCATCCTCCAGGATGAGCCCAGACCCCTCTGATGGGGAGGGTGAAGCCCCCAGGAGCCCTGCTTTGGCAGCAGGGAGTCCTGCTGCTTTTGGGTTCCTCTCTGGGTTGCCAGCCAGCTTGTTCTCCCCACATGATGGAGGAGGGCAAGACTGAGCTGCACACTCAGCCCTGGTCGGGACAGCGGTTGTCACGGGGGACTGAGTGCCCCCTGCTCAGGTGGGGTGAAACCGGGAGCGCAGGGCTCAGGTAAGGAGGTGCAGAGCCTGTCACCTGCTGACAGGGGTTTAAAATCTGGCTGGGGGTCCCCAGTCCTGGGCACCCCCAGGCTCCAGGTGGTGAGGAGCCTGGTGTGGGCTCCCACTCACCTCTGTGGCTCTGTATTGCAGGTGCGTGAGGATGCTCTGTGGGTTGAAGCTCTGGCCCTGCTCCCTCTTGGAAGGCAGGCAGGGCTCCCCGGAGCTCAGCTGGCAGAAGGACAGACGGACAGACCCATGCCTGGAGGGCAGCTCCTCAGCCACGTGGGACTGAACAAGGCAGGAGGACTAACTGGAAACAACCCTAGGGAGATCCAGAAACCTCATCTGGGCTGTATAAAACAGCCATAAAGAGTCTGAGCCACAGGAGGTGGGAGGACCAGCCGTGAGCCCCATGGCTCTCTCTCCCCTTCCCAGAAGTGGTCCCAGGGCCCCACGCTCAGCTGTGACCCCCATCTCACATGGGTTCCCACTGCCGCAGAGCCTCCCCCGCTCCCTTCCCTGCTCTGACCAAGGGCAGGAACGGTTTGCAAGGAAGCCGGGGATTACTGAAGCACGCTGTCCTGCTAGGAGAGCCCTGCTCTGGGCCGGTAAAGCCAGGGAACCTGCCCTGGGGAGAGCACAGCATGCACCCTCCTCTCTGGGATTTGTGGGAGATCCTGAAGGACTGAGTGCAGGTAGCAGGCTACAGCCAGGAAGGCTGTGCAGAACCAACAGCCAGTGTCTGCGCTGTTGTGGCCGGCGCTGCCCTAACTCCGGGCAGCCCCGGGGCTAAGCTTGTCCCGGGCAGCTCTCGGTAGGCGGAAGGTGACCGAGACCCCGCTCCCATCGGAGCACCGGCCCCAACCACAGCCCTTGCCTCAGCACCATCTGCTCCTCCTGGCGGCAGCCGGGCCGAGGACCGCCACCTCCCGCTGCCCGCCGGTTTTGGGGCCGAAAGCCCCGGGTTGCCAGTCCGTCCCCCCGCCTCGGGCCGATGCTCCCCACCGCCCACCGCCGTCGCCAGGCAACCGCGCCGCCGGGCCGCGCCGTCGCCATGGTGACCGCAGCCGCCGCGCTTCGGGCGTGGCGGGGGCGGTGTTGCCGCGGTGACGGTGGGGCCTACCTGGGGGCGTGGCCTACAAGGGAGGTGGGGCGGGGCCCACGCGTTGAGCTGGGCGGGGCCCGGGGGTGTCTGCCCTGCTGAGGGGCGCCGGGAGCTGCCCGCAGCAGGCCGGGGCCGGGGCCGGGGCCGGGGCCGGGTGCAGGGCTGGGCCCAGGCCCAGGCCCAGGCGGTTCTGCCCAGCTAAGGGGCACCAGGAGCTGCCCACCCCTTCCAAGCTTAAGCCTGAGCCTGTGCCTGAGCTTAAGCCTGATCAAGCCGTGGGCTGGGCCCACAGGGCTCTGCTGAGCACCTGCATGGCAGATGTGGGGTCCCACAGCCCTCCCACAGCCACCGCAGCATAGCCCAGCTCCGGCGTGAGCCCGCTCCCAGCTCCCGTGGGTGCAACACAAGTCGGGAAGCAGACCTGCCCTGGCAGCCCCAGGCAGCTGGGCCTGCCAAGCCAAGCTGTGCCAGGGCGGGAGAGTGGTGGGTCGCCTTCACCTGGCACTGGCTGTGAGGAGATGCTATCGGCAATGCAGCCCCGGTGCCAGGAGAGGTGTGGGAGGCCACAGCGTCGTCCTGGCGCGACCCGCCGGCTGAGTATCCCTTGTCATCCTGCTGGACTGCCTGAGGGGCCATGGTGTGACTCGGTACCCCGCCCTGAGTCTGCCCTGGGGGGACACGGTGCTCCCGGCAGCTCTCCCTGGCGCTCACCCAGCAGTGGTGCTTGTCAACGCCCGGCTGCGGCTTCCCTCTGCCCGCCCTGCACAGATCCCAGCCCTGCCCTACCTGCCCACGTATTTTCACTCCCGCTCAAAGCAGGCTTGGGACGGCCGTGGAGCTGCCATGGCAGCCAGCGCTTCCCACTGGCACAGCTACCTCGGGGTGATTGTGTCCCGCGAGAGGCAGCGGCTGGAGCATTTCCAGCGGGCTGAGGACATATTGCTGACCCTGCTGGAGGGTGTCCATGCCAGGGAGCCCCGCTTCCTTGTAGACTACGCCAGGAACCTGGAGGCCTTTGAGTTTGCTCTCTGCGCCTCCGAGGATGCTGTCACCATGGAGGTCCCCCTGCGGATCGATGGTGATGCCCTGAGGGTGCTGGCATGCCGGCCTGGGGACACCCCAGCCGGGCACTGTCCAGGGCTGGGCACCTTCTGTCTGGAAGTGCCCTCTCCAGGGACGGGCTTGGAGGACTGGACCAGCACTGTGGATGTGATGGAGCGGGGAGATGGTGCGGGGTGCCTGGTTCCGGGCAAAGTCCTCCGGCACCTAAAAGAGCTCCTTGTTTCGGCCATCGTGCGCTGCCAACGCCTCTTCCTGCTTCAGCCAGGTGCGTATGCCAGCATGGCTCTTCCCCAGCCAGGAGCTGCCTCCAGCACAGCTGGGGAGGCCAGCTCGGTGGTGGTCCCTGTGCAAATGGGCTGAGGCGTGAGTCCCCAGGTGCGTGGCCCACCCAAAGCCTCCAAGAGTGAGCAAGCACCCTGCTGTGCGCTGGGACAGGCTTTGCCCTCAGCTAAGGAAGGGGAGATGCAAAACTACTTCCTGCCATCCCACAACAGCAGAGTTATCCTCGGGCATCTTCACCCTGGGCTGATGGCACCCTTCTTGGTGGGTGGCAGCTCCATGCAGGGTTCACCCACCCCTGCCATTAGTCCCTGGAGAGGGTTTGCTCAGGGACTTGACGTGTTTGGCTCGCCCTAGCCACATTCCCCCCATCTCTCCTGGCCTCTGAGTGCCCCCTGCTCCCTGTAGGAGGCTGTTTGGAGGGTGAGCTGGGAGTGTGTCAGGGCTGGAGTGGGACCTTAGTGCATGGGTCTGACCCTGCACACACATGGGCCCCAGCTGGGAGCAGCATGCCTGGGAAGGGCATGGTGGGGAAGGGACCCTGGGAATGCCCATAGGGGTCCCTTCAGCTTCTTCATGCGTTTCCATCTCCAAAGGTGCTTCTTGAAGTAAATCTCAGCCCCGATGAAAAGGTGATGTGAGAGGACCAGAGGGTCTGAAAGTCCCCAGTAAGCCCACCATTCCCTCCTTCCTCCATGGCCAAGCCAGAGCCCTTCATCTTCCTCTACCTCCTCAATCTGAGACTTTTCCTGGTTCATTTTTCTTGGACTACATTGTTTTTCTTGGCACCATTCAGCTACCCAGCAGCATGGCCCCGTTCAGCCACTTGGGCCTTCCTGCTGTGCCCACACCCGCTGGCCTGGCCCTGAGCCCTGCTGGAGCGATGCTCCTTCCCGAAAACCACCCCAGCAGAGTTTGGAGAACAGCTTTTGCCAGGGAACTGCAGCCAAACTGCAGTGCTGGAAAGGGATGAGTCGAATGGGGTGGGACATGCCCACGGGCGTTGCGGCACATACCCAGTTCAGCCTGTGGGACCAGCTGTGGTAACCTCGTAACCGCAGCCAAACCCTCTATGTCTAGGTGACCTCAGCGCCGAAAATCTGCAGGAAGATGCCATGGAGCTCTCCCTGCTGATCCGTGGTGGCTGGAAGACCATCCGCTTTGACATTGTCCCAGTGGTGAGGAGGCGGCAGGAGCCGCTCTGGCTCAAAGGGCAGCAGAGTGACAGGGGCTTCCCCAAAGGCAGCCTCCGGAAGGCCATGGAAGAGGCCCATTTTGTCCCTGCCTCTCCCCATTGCTGGAGGTGAGTGGCTTGGCCGCGCATATAGCGGGGTGACCCTGCCCCAGGGATCCCCCCTGGCTGGCAGCACTGCCGGGTGTAGCCAAAAAAGGGATGGGGAAGTGGAGGGACATGTCAATAGTGGAGTGAAGTCACCCCCTTGTGATGCCCAAACCCACTGCCCTGTGTTGGGGAAAAAACCTCAGCCAAATTTGAGACAGCTCAAGAAAGAGCAGGGGATGCAACTGAAGGAGCCCCCCCAAATTGTTCGTAGGAGCTGAACCCTGGCCCACGCAGAGGGTGGCAGCTCTCAGATCCCTGCTCAGGCTTCAAGAGCACTGTGATGAGGTGCCTCCCAGGGCGGGCTGCAGGAGGGAGCAGGGCCAGGGTGACACACATCTCACCTGCCAGCACAGCTACCCGGCCCCAAGGAGGGGCCAAGCATCTGGCTGGACCAGCCCAGGCTTATTTTGGGCACAATGTAGTCCAGCCAGATGCTCGGCCCCTCCTTGGGGTCCATCCAGCCTCCCCTCTGGGGCGGCCTGCAGCCCTCCCCACTGCCACATAGGGGAGCACAACCCAGCTTTGCCTCCCCTCTTGTCTCTCCCAGGAAGGCAGGAGCTGCTCAGCAGCATTCCCATCATGCTGCAAATCTCCCTGGTCCCTCTTCATCAGAGGCAGGTGCAGGAGGTGGATCCAGGATGCTGTGTTCCTGGGGCCACATGGGTGGCTGGGGGAGATCCCCACGCGTGCCAGGCCACTGCAGGTATCCTCTCCCCAGCTGAAAGGATGCGGGTCTCCATCCTCCCTCTCAGTGGACCCCACTTTCTCTCGCCAGATCCTCCACTCATCTCCCCATCCTGAAACTGCTCCAGGCAGTGGACATGCTGAAGGGACGCCATCTGGACAGTCTTCGCCTGCTTGATCAGCTACGCGTCCAGGACTGGGAAGAGGAGGCTGGGAAAGGCGGTCTCACTTTCAACCACCTGAAGGTAGGTGGGTTCTGCTGGTGGGACAACGGCTCTCTGAGCAGGCAGAGCTAAGGCTTCTCCCCTGCACCCTGCCACAGCTGAGTCGCTGCTGGAAGAAGGTTCCAAGCAACAAGCCTGAGTGCCTGCAGTGCTTTGGGATGTACCACCCCATGGCTGTGTCTGGAAAGGATGCACGCTGCTGGCCATGGTCAAAGGGGTTTGATCCTTCCTCCTTGCAAACAGCAGGCACTTGCTGGATTGAACGAGCAACCTCCAGCCTGAAGCACCCTGAGCGTTAAGAGCTGGGGGTCTGTGCCAATGTGCCAGGCATCCTCTGGCACAGGCTGCCTGTGTCTGCAGAGGCCATGCTGGGGATTGCATTGCTGTGCCTGCCATGCTGCAGGTTGTCCTGTGCCCCAGTGCACTGGGAGGTGCAGAGCTGAGGGTGGCGTTTCTTCCGACAAAACCCTCTTCTCCCCACCCAACCTGTTTTTGGCACTCTGGACCCATGCCAGCTGGTGGCACTGATTGGGAAAGGGGCCATGCTGGGGACAGTACCTGGTGGCACAATCCAGGTGTGCCCTGCCTTGTGGTGGCTCTCTGGGCTGGGGTGGAGAAGGAGGCAAAGCTGTCTTCTGCTGAGAGAATGGCTCCAGCTCTAAGTAACCCTAATCCTGTGCGTTTTGCTTTATGTTGCATTCTTTGATGTTTTGGGTTTTTTTAAAAAAAGAAGGGCACAGTATGCATCTGTCCTTCAAAAAAGCATCTTCTGCTCCAGCCCACCGTGTGCATTGACCGTTAAGCTATGCCAAAGAAGCTGGCATGGCAGCTGCTGGGGGTTCACCTGTCTTGCCAGTGGCTGGTAGAAACCAGAAGCGGGGTTTTTTACTATTGCTTAGTGCCTGCAGAAAGCTTGGGTGTGTTGTTTGGGGCTGCTGCAGAGCTGGGACCTGCCTTGGAGCTGAGACGGGGGCTCTTTGGGGAGTGAAGCAAAGGTTCAAAACTAAGGGGTGGTGGGGCATCGGCTGCGCCTGCAGCAGCCTCAGCAGCAGCCTCAGCAGCAGCTCCAAGAGCCTGCGCAGCCCTAGGCTGCTGAGGACGTGATGTCTGTGTTGAGGGCTCAGCCCCATGGGTGGTTGCACGGTGACCTGCAGGGTGTGAAGGCACGGCCTTTGTGGGGAGTGCTCGATCCCACACCCTTCTCTCCCTCCCTGCAGATGGTGCTGCTGTGGAGCATGGAGCTCTTCCCCTCCCCAGAGGACTGGCAGGACCTGGAAGGCTCTGTCTACAGGCTCTTGGTGATCCTCCTCCGCTGCCTGGCCAGCCGGCACCTGCCCCACTTCCTGCACCCGGAGGAGAACCTCTTCCAAGGAGAGGCCCTGGACCTCACCTCTCTCTACCATAAGGTGGAGAGCTTCGCCCAGGACCCCCGACGCTTCCTCCGCTTCCATTTTGGCCTCCCTGCACGCACTGACAGCTGGCTCGCGGACCCCAGCACCCGAGCCCTCCTGCACCTCCCCACCGAGGACAGGTCCTACTGGGACACAGCCTACTTTGACATCCTGCTCAGCCAGGTAATGCCAGACCCTCAGCTGGTCTCACAAGGCAGAGCGCGGCAGTGCCGGAAACTACCTGGTCTGGGCAGCTTAGGATGTGCTGGAATTTGCCCCCCAGAGCCCTCCAGCCCTTGGCAGCCGCTGGCATTTGCTGCCCAACCCTATCGTGGAGGCTGTGGGAGGCTGGCAGTGCTGGAGCACAGGGCTCAAGCAGAGTGGGGAGCCCTCTCTCCTCACTCTGCACCTGCCTCTGCTTAGTTCCAGGTGTACCGGATCCAGGACAGCGCACGCCGCTCGGCAATGTCCCAGCTGCTCTCCAAGATCCAGCAAGTAAACCCCAAGCAGAGCTGAGCAGAACCCCGCTGCCACCCCAGCTGGGTGACTCAAAACTCCGGGGGTTGCAAGGCGAGCTACGGAGCCAGGGGGCAGCATGCTGCCAAGTAGCTTTATTGAGGAAAGATGGTAGCAGGGAGCGAGTGCCTGTCTGCTGCTGCTGGGTGGGGATGCACGGCCTCTTGGCTCCCCTAGTAGAGCTGGGTGCCGGGGCGGGTGTTTCATCCCAGGATACCTAATCTGAGGGGATGGCTGGCACCCTGTGCTGCTGGGCTCTGGTGCAGGGATGGCTGAGGGTGATGGTGGTGGGAGGGGAAAGGACCTGTGGTCAGATCCTACATCGAGCCCTCTTGTCAGCTTGCAGTGGGGCCCCGGGGCCAAGGGAAAGGGAGGAGCTGGGGGGTCAGGCCATCAAGGTGAGGAGTGACCCTGCGCGGGGACTGGGAGAAGGGGTTTTGAGCCACGTCCCTTGTTTGCAGAGCTGCAGCCCTCACCTCCATGTCCCCCGCTCTTCCAGCTTCTCCTTCCTGCTCTGGCTCGGGTTGCTGGGTGTTGCAGTGTTTCCTGGCAGCATCCTGGAGAGGTAGGGGAGCCCCTCTGCCTGCCAGCTGCCTGCAGCCGGGCATGGGGGGGAGCGCCACACCGCCTCATCCGGAACCCCCCTTTGCAGGGGTGCTCAGAGCCTGCTGCGTTGGCAGCACCGGAGGGCGTCTCGCAGGGCACTCAGCACACGGTCCACATTGCTGCTGGTCGAGTTGCAGCCCATGAGGCCGATTCGCAGGACCTGGGAGGAGAAGGGAGACCATCTCCCTGCAGCACCCACTTTCGCAGCTATGCCCTGGTGCCACCTCCCTGTGAGCAGAGTGGCCAGCAGCAGAGTGCAGGCTCCCGCGTGGAGCAGGGGGTGTGCGAGGAGCAGCCTGCGCGCGGCTGGGTGTAAGTGCATGTGCACAGCTCCCTGCTTGATCCTATTTAACACACATTTCTTCTAAAGACGTGTCACCCCACTAGTTATGTGTGCAGTTATTCAATTATGTGCAGCAATTGTGTGTGGTTAGGAGCCGCTATGCATTGCTGCAGGCGATGGGATGCATCCAGCTGTGTTTGCTGTTTGCAGCCAGAGAGCACCAGTTAATCATGGGGTGCACTACTGATGGATGTGACCGCAGCCAGGTTCAGTGCCCAGCCATGGGCAGTGGGAGGGGAGGACGCTGCCCACCTGGCCCACCGAGGGACCCAGGCCCCCAGCGATCTCAATGGCGTGGTTGTCCATGAGAAAGGCTACAATGTCCTTCCAGTTGTATCCCTCAGGCACCCTGACGGTGGTGACGGTGGGAAGTCTCACCTTCTGGGGAAGAGAGAAACCGGGTTAAATCTGCAGGTCCTGGCTGTGGCCCTGTCCCCCCAGTGAGCCTGGTAGCCTGCCAGGAGATAGCATCACTGGGAGGGCAGTTTTTTCTCCAGCATCAGAAGCTGCCCAGGCACATCTCCAGCCGTGCAGGGCCATGTCCTCACGCTGCCCCTGCACCACGGTGGTGGGCTCGCCCTGCACCCACCTCCTCCTTCACAAAGAGCTCAAGCCCCAGGTCACGCAGCCCCTGGCACAGCTTGGCACAGTTAGCCCGGTGGCGCTCCCAAGAGCTCTCCAGACCCTGTGGGCAGAGAAGAGGGAGAAGATCCCGGGACCCACTGCTCCCCCAAACCCCACCAGCACTGCTGGTGCCCCCCTGCCTGCATGGCACCGCTCACCAGCTCCGCCAGCATGGCCAAGCCTTCCCGCAGGCTGAAGAAGCTGTTGATTGGTGCTGTGTGGTGGTACCTGCAACACCCAAGAGGCACCCAGGTGGTTTAGGCCGGCCCCGTGGCAGAGCAGTACCCAGCTTGCAGTGGGGGGGAACCGGCCTGTGGCCTCCTCCCTCCTCTGCACCCAGCACAGAGGGGATGCAAATCCCTCAGGGCTGCTTTGTGACCAGTGGACAGGGTGAGGGGGAGACAAGGGCGAAGGCTGTGGATGGGACAGCTGTGACCATCTGTCCCGGGACAGCCCGTTCTCACCTTCGCGGCTCCCCATCACAGCCCCAGTAGTTTCCCAGCCAGCCCATGTCCAGATAGAAGGACAGGGGCTTCGTCTTCCTCCTCAGCATCTTCTCCCTGGCAAAGCAGAGTGCTGGGGAGGAGCCGGACCTTGACCCTGCCAGTTCCAGGGTGATGTCAGTCCTGTGGGAGGGCCCCCCCCCAGCAAGTGGCTTGGCTCCAGCACCCATCGCTGCCCAGGGATGGGCCGGGCTCTGACCCCACAGAGCTGGCAAAGCAAGGGGAGTGACAGCCTCCCCCCAGCCCCATTGCCTTTCCCCCCAGTGTGCCCAGGGCTGCCCTTACCTGGCTCCCTCGCTGAACGAGATGGGGGCACTGCCGGGAGGGGTGTTGAGGACTTTCTGAGACCCCGAGTATAGGACGTCGATCTCTGCCCGAGAAGGGAGGCAGCTCCTTAGGGATCAGAGGCTCCCAGTGGGGACACACTGAGCACCCCAGCCCGGCTGCAAGCGGTGGGTGGGAAGCACAGGGTGGCACACGCTGCAGGTCCTGCTTGTGGTTGGCCAGCTTTGGGGGACACCCTGGCACTGCTGACAGTCCCCCAAGGGGAACAGGCTCTCTGGCTGCAGCTGGACCAGTTTCTAGTGCTGCTAGCCCAAAATACAGGCAGTGGGGCTGATCCCACTGCCCTCCCTCCCTGGCCCAGGCGTGAAGCCCCCTTGTCCCCTGGGTGTCCCTGATGGTACTGTGGCTCTTACCCTGCTGGTCCATGAAGATGGGGGCTCCCCCAAGGGATGCCACCGCGTCCACGAGCAGCAGGCAGCCATGCCTGTGGGAGGACAGAGCTCAGCCTGGTGTCCCTACCACCTCCTCTTGCCACCCCTCTTCCTCCAGCCCTGGCATCCCAGTCCCCCCAAGGCCACATATCTCACTGGCACCAACCGCTTCCAGCACAACAGAGCCAGAGGAGAGCCTGGGGCATATAAATCCCAATGCCCCAATCCCCAACGGCAACCTTGGGGTGCTGCCAGCCCCTGCGGGTGCCCGCCGTGCACTGACCGGTGACACAACTCGCCCAGCCCCTCCAGTGGCTGTAGCACCCCTGTGGAGGACTCCCCGTGGGTGATGAAGAACACTGAGGGCTTGTACCATGCCAGGCCCTGCATGAAACAGAGGGGAAGGTGACTGCTCCTGGAAGACAGCTCGCGCCTGCTGCCCCACACTGCAGCCGGCACTCACCTCCTCGATGTCCCACAGAGTGAAGTACTCGCCTGGGGGCTTCAGCAGCTCATGGACATTGGCTCCTGGGAGGGATTTGGGCAGAGGGAGAGTGAGGTTTGGGGATGCCTCCCACTGGGCAGCCACCTGCTCCACGAGGGAATCGATCATGCATAAACCAGGAGCACGGCCGCCTGCCAGGGTCTGGCCTCCCGTGGATTTGCCCAATGGAAAAGCCATAAACCACCGTAAGTGGAGGGACATCACCCTGGAAAAAACCTGGAGCGCCCTCCGGCTGCAGAAGCCATGTCACTGGCCACTGCTGCTGGGATGGGGACAGCAAGCCAGGGGTCACGTTCTGGCATCCCACCCGCGAGCCTGGTCCCCTGAGCCCTGCCGGTGCCGTCTGGCTGTCCCCAGCATACCCAACCTCCTGGTGATGTCAGCAGCACGTTGTCCCCAGATGCCATTGACGGCCACCAGCGCGGTGTCACCATGCTCCAGGAGGTTGAGGAGGGCAGCTTCCATGGCACAGTGGCCGGTGCCGCTGATGGCCAGGGTCAGCCGGTTCTGCGTCTGGAAGGCGTACTGGATGCCCGCCTTGATCTCGTCCATCACCTGTAGTGGCAGGGGACCAACTGACATCGCTATTGTCCCCCTCGCCCTGGCAGAGCTGTCCCAGCCCCTCGTGGGGCATGAGGGAGAGGAGGGGAGGGGAGGAAGGCTAGGCTGGGGCAGCTCACCTGCAGCACCTCAGGGTGCATGTGGCCCAGGAGCTGCTGGCTGCCTGCAGCCAGGATGCGGGGGGGCACGTTGCTGGGCCCTGGCCCAAGTAGCAGCCTCTCTGGCACAGCCAGGGGCCGGAGCAGCCCCTGGGGCGGGGGGACGCAGAGCGGGCTGGTGGCCATGGTGCGCCTTGCCATCCCCAGGAGCCGAACCCGGAGGAGAGGAGCAGTGGAGGCTGCCTGTGCAGCACCCAGCACTGCAGCACAGCTCATCCTGTGCCCGTAGCGTCCAGCGTCCCCGTGGACCTTGACTCTGGGGCTTGGTGCTCCCCCCACTGGACCGGACTCTGCCCCTGGCCTCCTCCTTGTCCAGTTAATGTGCCACCAGCACCATCCCTGCTGTCTCAGCCACTGCATTTTGGGGGGGGTCCCCCCTTGCTAGCGCTGGGGGAGGTTGCTCCTCAGACATGCCAGCCTCCGGGACTGGCAAGCACCCATGCAAACCCTGTTGCCGTGGTCCCCAGGACACGGTGGTTGATGGTTCCCAACACCATCTCAGCAGGTGGGATCCCTGCTCCTGGGCATGCAGCTCCTGTGCCATGGGATGGTTGCACTGGGACTGGCCCAGCACAGCTGCCACGGTCACGACTCCTCCAGCAGCAGAAAGCTCTGTTGGCCAGGTCTCCCTGACCAAGGACCTGCCTTGCAGAAAGGACGTCTGGCCGAGCAACAGCCGCCTGGAGGAGGCTGGCCATTGGGATGGTTTGCACAAGGGCAGAGCCATGGGTGGGACACAGTAGCAGTCCCCACCATGGCGAGCTGTGCTCTGCGGGCTCAGCCTGGCTTGAGGGCATCACAGCGTGTCCTGATGATGCCACAGGCCACGCGTGCCTGTTCAACATGCTGTGCCTCTCACCCACCATGTGTGCCCACAGTCCAATTGTATGATGCCCATCCTCCGGCATGTTCTCTGCCATCCATACTCTGAAACATGAACGAGCTGCGTGCCGCCGGCTCCTGGCAGGTTGAGGAGCAGGTCCCTGGCCAGAGGAGCCACTCGGTGAACAAAGCTTTGGGCTGGGGATTACAATTATGGGGTGGAAAATGCCCCACCATAGCAGAGCTGGCACCGGTGGCCGGTGCTGAAGGCATTTGGGGTGGGTGCATGCAGCTGACATGGTCCCAGGGGAGAGCACTTCTGCCCAGGCAGCCGGATAGTCGGCTCTGAGAGGAGCTGGGAGCCGGTGTAGCCAACACCACATGGATGGTGGAAACTACAGTTAGCCTGGGCACTGCTGCCCGGCCATCATCTACCAGAGTGAGGACAAGAAGTCCTGATGTCCCAAGAGGTCCCAAGCCAAGTCCTCATCCTGTGCCCCAGCCATGTGCTCCGCTGGCTGAGGGGTTTGCTGCCGGATGCTCGCAGCATCGACAAAACGCTCAGTCCCTAAAACACCGGCGGGAGGCACCCGCTGGAGACCCGCCACCACTGCGGCGGGTGGGTGGATGAAGACCCCTCTGCGGGTGGACCCCCCTGCTGCCTGTCCTCCAGGGAGGCTTGAGGAAGGACTGGGGGCAGGGAGGGGACGTGTGGCCTCGCCGTTGGCGTGGAGGGGTGAGGAAGGACGCGCTGCTGGAAACAGCTGGCGGCGAAGGCATAATCTGCTTTCCGCGCTGGGCCTAAATTCCCCGGCGCAGATGGACACGGAGCCGGCCGTGCCACTCCCGGGGGCTGCGGGGCGGGGCGGGGGGGGGGAGAAGGCTGATCAGGCCGGGGGTGGTGAAGAAGCTCTGTCCCGGAGGTGGATGCTGACAGCCGGGGCCGCCGGGGGCTGGGGGCCGGAGAGGGGGCCGCGGGCCGGCGGGTAGACCTGGAGGGGGCAGCTCTCCCCGGGGCGGCACGGCGGTGGGGCCGGGGTACGGCGCCCGGGGGGCAGGCGACGGTTGCCAGGCGACGGTTGCCGAGCGACGGTTGCCGGGCGACGCGGGGGGCCCCGCCCCTCCCCGCGCCCTTGCGGCGGTTCCGCAGCGCGGACCGGGGGTGGGGGGGATGTGCTGACGTCACCGCTCCATCCCCGGCTCGCGCCCTCCCGGTTCACACCCCCCCCCCCCGCTTTCTCCCGGGTGGCGGCGGCCAACCAGCGCGCGGGGCGGGGCGGAGCGGGCGGGGACCGCAGGGGCGGGGCTGCCGCCACCCGCACCGGCACCGGCACCGCATCGCATCGCATCGCACCGCACCGCACCGAGCGGCTCGGCCTCATGCCGGTGCCCCCCGCCCGCGGCTGAGCGCTACGCCCCGCCGAACCGGGCACGGGCACGGGCACGGGCACGGGCACGGGCACGGGCACGGGCACGGGCACAGGTAGGGGCGGGCGGCACCGTGCGGGACGGGGCAGCCCCGCCGAGCCCGGGTGGGGCTGCGGCAGCGCGGGCGCGGTCCCCAGACGCCGGCCGAGTGGAGGGGGGGGTCCAGGGCCGTCCTGGGATGGCGGTGCCGCCCCTCTCGGTCCCGGAGGGGGCGAGGCGTGGCGGGGGGGAAGCGGGACGCGCCCTCCCGGGGGCCCGGCGGGGCGGGGGGCTGCGGCCGGCGGCCATTTTGCGGGTTCCCCCCGAGGCGCGGGGGAGGGAGGCCGGGCGGGGGCTGCCCGCGGGTCTCCAGCGCGGCAGGCGGCGGGTGCCGCCCCGGCTTCCAGAAGGATCCCACCGGGGGGGGCCTTCCCGGGGACAGGGCGACGCCTCTGCAGCCCCGGCACCCGCCTGCGGTGGGGAGAGGGAGGATGCTGTCCCCGCTGCCCGTGGGACGAAGCACACGGACCCCTTTTCACCCCAGAGCTGCCCCACTCTCCCCTCCAGAGCAGGTGGCTCTGGCCATGATGCTGAGCCATCTTGTGCCATCATCATTATGCTTCAGAGTCAACGATGGCGCTGGAGGGAGCAGTGGGCACCCCAGCTGGTGCTCTTGCCGGGGGTGGCGGGGGGTGGCTGTCAAAGGTGCTGCAAAGCCGAGGCTCTTGCTTGCCCCACAAGGACGAGCTGCTGCTGACATTGCGCTTGGGGGCAGCTGGGCGAGGGACGCCATGTCACTGCGGGCCAGTGCCGGCGGCTTCTGCCTGGAGAAGGGGGTGGTCCCTGAGCAGAGGGACTGGTGCAGAGCCCCATGCTTGGCCACCCGGGCTCCCAGGGAACAGCCCTGCACCTGCCCCATTGTCTTCGTCCTCTGCCTCTTCATCCTCCTCTTCTTCCTCCCCCATGGGGCAGCATTCCCTCCCTCGGACCCTGCAGACCCCCTGCGCACCGGGGTCTCCTGCCTGCTCAGGTCCCATGCCTCTGCTGTGGGGCTCGGGGAGGACAAGGAATCAGCTGAGCATCTCCCCTGCCCCTCCCCCCCCCCCGGCCATCCTTCCACGCCCTGGTGCCCGGAGCAGCCCCTCGGCAGGTGGCCTCGGTGACATGGTGGGGGGGATGGCAGCAGACCCCCTCCCCGGGTACGGCCAGGGGTGTGGTGGGCTCTGCCATCCCCACGCGCTGCTGCTGACCTCCATTTTGTCTGGGAGGTGGCAGCCGGCGCTGGCACAGATGCTGCCGCTGCCACCCCCCTGCCTCCCTTGTGTGGCCAGAGCTGCAGCCCCCAAACCCTGGGGAGTGTCAGAATCTGGTGTTCCCCCCCTCCCCGGCTGCCCACCCCTCTCTGCCCAGCCATGCTGGTAACCCGCTGGAGCTCACTGCCTTTTCCGTGCAGCTTTTCTCCGCTATGGGTTTTAGCATGCGGAAGAGAAGATGGAGAGAGCGGGCAATGGAGTGTGAGATGACTCGCCTTTGCAGTGGGGATAAGGAGCTGGCCAGCGGCGAGCGAAATGCCTCATCCATGGCCTTAAATTTGCTACTTGCAAATTTAATTCACGTTGAAATTCTCAGGGAGCTGCAAATGCTGCCCTGATGCCATGTCCCCCATTGGGCTAGGTGGGAGGTGAGGGGGCACAGGGCAGGGTGCCCATGATGGCACCAGGGAAGCGGGGGGCTGTATTTCAGCTAGGGCTGGGGGGGCACCTGCCCCTGCCCAGGGATGTCCTCCAAGCTGCTTCCCCACCTGTGGGTGCTGTGCCGGGGAAAACTGCACCGTCACAGCCCCTTGCCCTGCGCGGAGCAGGAGGCAAGCAGGGAGCAGCCGTCGGGTTCGGCAGGCCTGCACCGATGGTGCCGCGTCATCTGGAGCAGCTGCCCCCAGTCTGCCACTGTCCCTGTTGTCCCCAGAGGGAGGGCAGTGTCCCGTGGTCCCACATGGAGCTGGGGGACCCCAACAAGGGGTGCAGGGGAAGGGCTCATTAAAACAAAGCCCGTCAGTGGCTGAGAGCACCGTGGCTTGGGAGGCGCAGCCAGACAGGGCGTCCGTCCTCACCGCCAAGGTGACGTGGGGATGCACGCAGACAAAAGGAGAAACTCGCCTTGGATTTCCCTAGGTGCAGGCAGCTCTTCATCTGCCAGAGCTGCCTGCGGCCCCAGCGAGGCAGCCCCTGCCCCAGGCTGGGCACAGGGAATGGGGCATCCTGGCCGTGCCGACCCACATTAGCATCGCTCAAACCCCGGTGGTCTGCAGCACCCAGGGGACAGGCAGCACGGCATGTCCCCGCAGCATCGTTAGGGGAAGAGTTCACTGCGGGTGGCACTTGGGGACAATGCTCCCCGTCCCACTGGTCGCGTCTTGGTGGTGGCAGGGAGGCTGCCAGTCAGTAGCCCTCAGACTTAAGAGAGCTCTCGTTAGCTAATCTCTGCCCAATTAATCTTAGCTGATCCAGTTAATCATCGCTCTCTAGGCCTTTCGCTCATCACTGAGAGCTGACGGGTGTGCTGGTAGGGATGGGCAGAGAGCAGTGGGCTGCACAGGAAGGGGGGGGAAGGGGTGCCCTGCAGAGCTGGGGGACAGGTCTGGATGTGCACCCTGGCACCATGGCCCTGGGGACTCTGCTGTCCTCCCCTGCCATCTCCTTTGTGTGTGGGGTGGCCCCAGGAGGACGTGGGGAGGGAGCGGGGAGTGGGACCACGGTGCTGGCCCACTCCCAGCTGAACGGCTGATAGCGGCTTATTGAATTTCTCTCGATGGCGGATTAAGCAGGTGGTGGCCGACTGTCCCCAGGCAGAGTGAGCTGGCTGGGCTCGAGTTGCCTGCCTGCCATGGGGGAGGCTTCCTGCCCCTGCCCTGCCTGTCCACAGCCTGCCCGCTGCAGCATGTCCCCTCTCTCTGCGGGATGCTGAGCACCTGTGGCCAGTGTTGCCAGTGCTGGCCGTGGCTGGTGGTGCTGCCACGTTACCTGGGGTGCAGGCTGAAATCCTCCTCGTGGCTGAGCCAGGAAAATAAGTGTCGGGGGAAGGAGCTGGGCAGGGGGCTGTCGGTGCTCCCCAAGGGGACGCGGTGCTGCCTGGGGTCCTTGTGCTGCTGTGGCAGAGGTGGGACTAGAGAGCTGCAGAGGAGCAGGGGGGAAGTGGCGTGTTGCTGACCGAGGAAGCTGAAGAAAATGGATGGAGACAGAAAATGGAGCCCAGCTTGCGGCTTTGCAGCAGGGAATACCGGCAGGGAGAGAAGCCTGTGCCGCTGGGCTTGGCAAGCCAGATGGCTTGCTGGGAATATGCCGGATGTGGGCATTGGGATGGTAGGGAGAGAGGAAAGGTTCTGCTGGCGAGGAGGGGACTTCTCACAGCCGGCGAGGGTGGGCTGAGGGGGTACGGGTATGGAGCTGAGTGGGGCCTCCCAGCAGAGGAGGGCGAGCAGCCACCGATGGAGGGCATACAGCAAGATGAGATGCCCGGAAAAGTGGGACGAAGGAGAAACTGGAGCTTCTTTGTGAGAGGTGATAGGGCTGGAGGGGCCTGTGATGGGAATGGTGCTGGGGCGGGAGGGAACAAGGGCAGGGTCTGAAGCTGCCCGTGGTGGACAGTGGTTGGTCCTGGGGCTGCTGGGGTCGCTGCCGGGTGTGCTGTGCTGGTGCTGGTGGGTCTTGCTGAGGGCTGTGCTGCAACGTGGAAGCCTGGGGACCTGACCCACCTCTTTGTAGCCTTGGGAGCTGGAGAGACAGCAAAGTGGGGGAAAGAGAGCTGTCCAGGTTGTGGAGGAGGGAAGCGTTTGATGCAGGCAGTTGTCGGGTGCCGCGTGGGGTTTAGCCCAGCAATGGATCCATCGTCCCTGAGCACCAGCGGTGCCACAGGGTGGAGCAGCTCAAGCCAATGGCCTCGTGAGGATGCAGCCCTTCCACCCAGGAATATATCCCATCATTTCATGGGAAACCCAACTTTTTTGTTTCCCTTTGGCGAGGAGTCCTGTTTAATTTTTCCTTTCTCCCCCATCTGAGAAAGCAGCAGATTGGGGAAGACAGAGGCCTGTTGGTACATGGCAGCCCGCTTGCCAGCTCAGGGACTCAACGGTGGTGTTAAATGCCCGCTTAAAATAATCCGTGCTCAAGAAAGCCTGAGACCAAATGCTTGAACTCTGGAGCTGGTGGGATTTAAGGGTGCGATTGCTGGCTGAGTGCAGTGGGAGCTCCAGAGCCGTCCCAGCAGGGCAGGGAGGGGAGGGCTTTGGAACTCTAATGGGAGAAGATTTGTCCTCCTCCTGCTGTCAGGGATGCAAGCTTGCTTTTAAAACAGGTGAAGCATTTTTGAAAGAGCGCCCAGCTTATAATACTTTTTGGTTGCAAATTTTTCCACTGTGCCATGAATATACCTGCCTTTGGGCAGAGTATACATTGGTTTTCCTCCCATTCCCTTTGGAAATGAAACCAGAGCTGTGAAACCTCAGTTAGTTTTAAAGCCATCCCCTTCTCTTGGGACACTTTCCCTTTGGTGGATTTATTTTTTTCTTCCTTTCTTTTACCTCCTTTTCCACAAATTTTTCATTTCTACTGTGGGAAAACCCATCTCGTGTTGAGGACCCATCCTTACTGGTCCAATTCCTTCAGGTCATGGTCCGTGTAACCAGAGCTGCGCCATTGCTTGCTCCTGGTCTCCTTCATCCCAGAGTGAGCATCCTGCTGGCAAAGACCAGGCTCGAAAAGCCCCAGGGCATTTGTAAACACCCTTGCAGGAGTCTCACAGGCAGGGATACCGGAGGAGCTGATGCCTGCCTGTGCTGCAGGGTGCTGAGCTCCTCTTCAGCTGGCAGGCTCATCATGAGGAGCCAGGGAGCAGGGGATGGGCAGGAGAGGGGATGGACATTAGAAGGCAGGGATGGATTTTGTCAGGGCTGATCCCAAAGGACCCGGTGGCCAAGGGAAGGACCCCAGCATTCTTTTCTGGCCAATGCTAGTGAGTCTTAACTGGGGCTCGGGGAAGGTGGGACCAGCTGCAGAGAGCCTGGGCACCAGTGCTAGGACGAGTGGCTGCTCTGGGAGATGTTAGAGAGCAGTTTGTTTCATCTTGTGAGGTTTGTGATTAATAATTTATTAGCAAAAAGAGTGGAAAAATGATTGTGACCTGGGAGCTTCAGCTGACTGTGATCGTCACCGGCTTGCTGGCTGGTGCTGCTGCTGCTGACGCCGCACATCTGCTTTTGCCGGGAGCTGAATGAGAGGCAAATACCAGCAGTTGTGTTCAACAGCCGCCTCCTTTCTCGACATGAATGCCATCGTTTTCTCCCCCCTCACCTCCACCCAGTCCTGCTGCCGAGTCCCTGCTCTGCTGGGGCTGGAGCAGAGGCAGGAGGCTTGGGTGATGGGCAGGGAATTGTGGGCTTGCTTGCAGGTGAGGGGCTACCTGCTCAGTGCTGTTGGCAACCCAGGATGGAAAACACTCCTCAGGAGTCATGCTGATGCTGACAGTGCCTACATGGCCCTGTCCCCTGCTGTGGGTGCCCACCAAGTGAGGCCACAGGGTGATGGAGGCTCTGGGTGCTGCCCTGGGGTAAGGATAAGGATGTCCTCTGGGACCGAGCAGGGGGTCCTGACCTGAGATACGGGGGGGAGGTGGGAGAGGCAAAATGTGGGCAGATCGAGGGATGAAACAAAATGTCATCTTTTGGGCAGAGGCAAACCAGCATTCCTGGGAGGTTTTGTTGCACAGGCTTTCCGTTCATCTTTCTGGCACGGGTGCAAGATGGGGATTGGGATGTGAGCTTTCCTAATGCCCTTTTCTTCCCTCCTTGCAGGACAGCCGCTGCTCCCCACTAGCAGGACCCACCTCCAGCCGGCGCAATGGCGGGAGCATCCGTGAAGGTGGCAGTGCGCGTCCGGCCCTTCAACTCACGGGAGATGAGCCGGGAATCTAAATGCATTATACAGATGTCAGGAAGCACCACCAGTGAGTGCCAGTGTCAGGGGCAGAGGGGCTTGGGAAGGCTTTGCATGCTGCATGGTGAGAAGCACGCATGGTCTGGCCGTGGCAGCGAGCACCAGGCTGCTGGGATCTTTGGTGTGGACACCTGTAGCCCCTGGTGTCATTTGGAGGAGGGAATCAGGGGGTGATGTCACCTTTCCCACAGGGAAATGCAGTCCAGCTGTTGAAATGGCAGTGGTGGGATCTACATGGCACCGAGTCCTTGTGTTTCGGTGGTACTGAACAGGGCAATGAGGAGGCAATGAGGGAGGAAGAATCAGAAGATCCTGGAAACGCTGCTGCATGGATGTAGGGCCAAGGGTGCCTGGCCCGTGGTCGCCTGCCCAAGCATGGAAGCCATGCACCGGCCGGCAAGCAGCTCCTGATGGCACTGCCTGGCTGGGTACCACGCACTGCGGTGTGCCGCGACCCATCCCTCCCTCCGCGGGGCTTGGAGCCGCAGCACCAGCAGGATGGAGGGGTGTGGGGGGGTTTGCTGAGGGAACAGTGTGCTCGGGGAGGGGGGATGTAGCATGGGGGCTTTGGAGCCAACTGTCCTGTCAGGAGCCTGTCTGGCTTTCGCTCCTCTTTACATAATGGCTACGGGAAATATGGGGTGGGAGAGGTGGCTGAATCCCTCCTCTGGCTCTGGGAGCCTCCAGATGGGGCAGCATCTAAAATAACTCCCTCCCTGCCTGCCTGCCTGCCCCGGGCTTCCTGCGTCACCGACGGCGGTGGGTGAAACGCCGGCTCCAGCTGCCCCCGCGGTGCACGCCGCTGGGCTGCCATGACAACCCTGGTGGGAGGGAGAGGAGGGCACCCAAGGGTGCAGGGTGCCTCTGTGACCCCGCCGGGTCCCTCCCTCACCCTAGGCCTGGGGAGCAGGAATGGGGGGGGGTCCATGGGGTAGCATCTGCCAGTCTCTGGTGTCCTGGGGGTCTCTCCCTTCCTGGTTGTGCAGGGATGCTCTGTCTGCCTGGGGTGCGGAGCTGCTCCCCCCACTTTACTGGCCCAGCAGGAGCTGCACCTGTGCCCGGGCCTGGGTGCAGGCAGGAGAAACGTCCCTTCTGGCCCTGAAGGGTGGGGGCGACCTGCCCCCCCAGGCCCAGGCCCAGTCAAAAGCATCAGGCATCCCCCACCTCGGCCACGGCTGTGTTTGCTCAGAATGATCGGCCCATGCCCATCCTGCAGCCCCCAGCCCTGCTGTTTGCAACCCCCCCTCCCCAGGCCATGCTGAAGGCCCCTTGTCCCCCTGCCCGTGCTGGGGAGGGCTGGCAGGGCTGTGGGCAGGAGCAGGGCAATGGCCCGGCCAGCCCTTTGCTGACAGCGAGGTTTTTCTCCATGAATGGACAAACCGTCGGCTAATCCCCTTGGCCAGGGGGCTGGGGGGGCTCTGGTGCCTGCTTGGGAAGGCAGGAGGATGCCCGTAGTGCCGGCTGCACCCCCTGCAGAGTGGGAATGTCTCGGCCCCCCTGGCTCCTCACAGAGAAGCCAAAAATAAATGTGTTTGGGGTGGCGAGAGCAAGTTTCTCTTTTCCCAGGATTATTTGCAGAGAGCCCCACACATACCGGAGCAGGGCAAGTTGTTCTTCTGCCTAATGCATTAAGCCCCGTGGGGGGGCAGCGGGGGCCAGGACCAGAGAGGGTGAGCCCTTCTCTGCCATCCTTTTCCCCACCAAATTTACAGCCGCCGCCCCCTTGGCTTGCTGCAGCACGGCCGCCTGCCAACACTGCCACTTTGTTCCTGTGGCGTCCCCCCCTCTGTGCAGCCGTGGGGACCAGCCAGGGCACCAACACCCCGGGCCCCTCTCCTGGCAGCTCCTGCCAGGACGGCGAGGAAGGGACCCCAGCTTTCATCCCGCAAGGCCATTAATATTCTCTGGCCGGAGCTGTGCCTCCGCAGGCTTTAAAATACAGCAATTATTTTCTCTCCTGTGGGTCTTGGTTTTTTTTCTGCTCGGTGCTTGCCCACTTGCTATATGCTCTGCCATGCTGCTGGCTTTTCAGGGCGAATATGAGGATCATCTCCAGATGTTTTCCTCCTCCCCTCTTGTCTGTATGTCTGTCTTCCTCCCTCCCCCCTGCCTTTTTTAATCCCCTTTGGCCAGAGCACGAATCTTTTGCAGCAGCTTTGCAAAAGCCCTGGGATGCTTGATCACAGGAGAGGAAAAGACCCACCAGCAGCATTCAGCCATGCTGAGGCAAATAAATGGGAATGAAAGGGGCATGGGGAGAGCATTTCAGGTCAGGGACGGGAGACCTGCTGCTCTCAGTGTGCTCCCTTCTCCCCTCTGTTCCAGTCTCTGGCCTGCTGGGCCAGCTGGGCAGCTGCAGCTGGGATACCCAGAGCTGCTTGGTGCTGTCCCCAGCTGCTCCTCCGCCCCGTGCCTGGTGTGGGCTGACACTGGGATGCAGAACAGCCGCCTTGTGCAACCCCATGCTGCCCGCTCCTGCTTTTGCCCCATTTTTGACTCATTTGGGGGGGGGGGTGGAAGATGCTCCCGTTCACTCTGATAAGGGTGACCTCCACAGGGCAGAGGCAGATGTGAGCCAAGCGCAGGGGGGCTGGGTGGCATGGCAGAGCTGCCAGGTGAACCCCAGGAGCTATTGGAGATGCTCCACCTGACTTCTTGCATGGCCTCTGCACCCACTTCTCTTTGCAGCGGCCACTTGCACACCCTCAACACACCGACTTGGCATCAGCAGGGACAGGCAGCCCCCATGGCTGCCCGCACTGCCCAGAAAGGCCTGGTGCCGTTTCGGTCTGGATCTCAGTGGGGACCTCCAAGTTCCCATTTGTGGCTGCGGGATGGGCAGTTACTATGGACATGTCACTTCCCAGCCCTTTCTCCTGAGAAAGCAGCTCTGGCTTTGGTAATTAGTCTGCCTGGGATGCAGGAGGCATCCGGAGCATCTGAGTCATGTTGTCTCCAGTGGGCAGGCAGGCAGGGAGCCAGCGCCCAGCCCCTCTTTGGTGCTGGTGCTAGGCTCCTGCCCACAGCAAGGGACATCTGAGCAGCACTGTGCTGCAGTTTTTGCAGTCGAGGTTGGATCCTGCCCCCGTTTCCCACCCTCCACCTGCCTGCCTTGCTGCCTTTGTGGGCAGGGATGGATGGGTCTCAGGCCAGAAGTGGCAGATCCCTCCTGGAGGAGAATCCATCATGGCAATGGAGGAGGAATTGGGAACAGAAAGTATCTACATCTGTAACGCTGTGCGCCAGGACATCTGAGCCCACAGGCAGCAGGCTGCACCATGCCCGGGGCTGCTTGGGAAGGTCCCAGCTTGAATCCTGAGCAGGCGCGAGCCCTGGCTGAGTGCCGGCCCTGGGGCAGGGCAGGTTGAGGCTGCAATGGAGGGAGCTCCATTGGCCTCGGTGCTATATGGCCTCCTTGTCCCCGGTGGTGGCAGGAAGCAGCTGTGGGCACGGGAGCTGCGCTGTGCTGGCCTGCAAGGTCATTTCAATGTCGCCGAACATGGCTGATGGCTGGATCTTGTGATTACCCTGCCGGTTTGGGTTTCTTCTGACGCATCTGTTGTTTCAGAAAAAAAAACATCGTAAATGCTTTACAGGGGGAAAAAAGTGGCGAGTGAGGAAGAGAAGTGATGCAGTCTCTAATTTCCATGGCAACGTCCTTTTCATCAGGGGATGGGAAAAAGCAGGCTCTTGTTTCCGCTGGTGGTGTAACATGAAGCATTAATCACCCTGCTGGGGCTGGGTACCCAAAAGAAAGCACAGGGGAGGAGAGGCAGGAGCCGGAGGAGGCCTGGGGGAGCCCTGATGGGGCCGTGGCTGCTCCCACCCCACAGCACTGATGCATGTGGCTTTGGGCATGGCCCCCCAGCTGTGGGGTGAAGGGAGGCTGTGATCCTCCCATGCCAGTGCTGGTGCTGGTCTCCCACGGGCAGGTGCCAAAGCAGGAAGGAGCTCAAGGGAAGGAGACGTTTCCCTCGCTCTGTGCCCAGCGGGATGTTTGGGCAAGGCTCTGCCCTGCTCCCTGGGCTGGTGCAGGCTCTGCCAGCCGTGGCATCCACCTCCTTGGCTGGGACTGTTGGGGACTGGGGGCTCTGGACCCAGCTGCAGAGCTGGAGGGTCCCAGTCCCACTTTCCAAGACCATTTCGGACTGAACCCCATCACCCTTCTCCCCTCACGAGCGGGATGTGGGTGGCGGGGGTACCATGGGTGGACAGGTGGCCTCATGTTCCCATCTGTTTGCCCCTAGCTATCCTGAACCCGAAGCAGCCCAAAGAGACACCAAAAAGCTTCAGCTTTGACTATTCCTACTGGTCCCACACCACGGTAAGCAGCAGGAGGTCTGAGCCTGCCTGGAGCACTGGGCTGGGCTGGGGAGAGGTGGGAGGACCTCTTTGCCAAATTGCTCCTTGTCCCCCTCCTCTCTGCAGCCCGCAGACATCAACTATGCATCTCAGAAGCAAGTGTACCGGGACATTGGGGAGGAGATGTTGCAACACGCCTTCGAAGGCTATAACGTCTGCATCTTTGCCTATGGGCAGACGGGTGCTGGAAAATCCTACACCATGATGGGGAAGCAGGAGAAGGATCAGCAAGGCATCATCCCGCAGGTACTGCCTAGTGAAAAGCTGCCTGTTCTGCTGGTCCTAGTGAGATGCCAAAAGGAAAACTGGAGTGGAGAGGGAAGAGGGGAGCAGGGTGGGAGCGGGGCCAGGCTTTGCCGAGGTCTACGGCAGCCCTGCTGTGGCAGTGAGCCAGCGTGGCTGTGCTGGAGGGCGGGGGAACAAGGAGGGTCATGCCAGACTCCTCCAAGACCAGATGAATTACGCTCTGGCTACATGAGGCTGGTGTTTGTGAGCAGCAGTAGTCCAAATGCCAAGCTGGTGGCGGCAGTGCTTGCCGAGAGCTGCCGCATGCTGGTCCAGCAGAGCACTGGGGCAGGTGCTCTGGGGATGCTGAACTCCCCATATCAGCAGGGGGGCTTCTGCCAGCTCCCCAGGAGCCATCCCAACACTCAGGGGCTCTGGTTTTTGGGGTGAGAAGGTAGAAATCCCTGTGGCCAGGGCACCCCGGGCAGGGGCATCCTTCTGGTGGGGGGCTGAGCAGCCTGGCTCTTCTCTCCGCAGCTGTGCGAGGACCTCTTCTCCCGCATCAATGACACAACGAATGACAACATGTCGTACTCTGTGGAGGTAGGCACCCCATTGCCTGTCCAGCTCCAGCCTCCCACCCAGCTCTGCAAGCCATGCCGGTGTGCAGCCCCCTCTTTGGGGGTCCCGTCCCTGGGTGTGGGGTGGGGTGGGTGAGCAGGACCTGATTGTGCCTATACACTGAGTGTCCACGTCCTGCCGGCTGCTAGCCCTGCCTGTGCCCTCTGCTCTAGGTGAGCTACATGGAGATATACTGTGAGCGCGTGAGGGACCTCCTGAACCCCAAGAACAAGGGGAACCTGCGGGTGAGGGAGCATCCCCTTATGGGCCCGTACGTTGAGGACCTTTCCAAGCTGGCTGTGACCTCCTACAATGACATCCAGGATCTCATGGACTCTGGGAACAAGGCCCGGTGAGTTGGGGGAACAGGAGATGGCCAGGATTTGGAAAGCTTGCAGACATTTCCAGAAGGTCCTGCTTAACTTCCTTGCTTTGCCAGTTTGGCTGCTCTGGAGGTGGCAGTCCCCTCCTGTCTGAGCATTGGGTACCCCCCACTTATTTTCACCTTACCTCCTTCCTGCTCTCAAAACGCCCTGGAGCCAGCAGGAGAAAGCCTGGACTTTTGCACATCTCCTCCCAGAGTCCTCTCCTGTCCTCCAGACTTGCCTTCCCATCATGTACCCTGTCCTGAAATGAGCCCTGGCCTCATTGCCAGCCACTCTGGTGTCCCCTGCAGAGTGTCATACCTCCCTGTCCTCCTCTCCCCGCAGCACGGTGGCTGCCACCAACATGAACGAGACCAGCAGCCGCTCCCACGCTGTGTTCAACATCATCTTCACACAGAAGCGGCATGACGCTGAGACGGACATCACCACGGAGAAGGTGAGAGCAGAGTCTGGGGGACGTGGGGGAACCTGCATGGACCCAGGAAGGGCTTTGTGTGCTATCGACAGCACTTGGGACGAGATGGTGCGGCCTCATGGAGGGTTGAAACAGGATGGAGATAAGTCCCAGGCACACTCTGGGCTCACAGTCCCTCGAGGGACTGGCCCCTGGACAGGATATTTGGCAGCTGGTGCCCTCCAGCCCTGCCTGCAAGGATGTTAGCCCTGCTCCTGGCCAAATCCTGGCAAGGATGAACCCGCAGAGCCCGCCTCTGCCTTCAGAGCAGTGTCACCTTGCAAGAGGTCTTTGCTCCCTCTTCGGCTCTGTGCCAGGGCCTGGTTTGTTGTGCCTGCCAGGGCTGACAGCCTTGTCTCTGCCTGCAGGTCAGCAAAATCAGTTTGGTGGACCTGGCAGGGAGTGAGCGAGCCGACTCCACTGGTGCAAAGGGCACAAGACTAAAGGTGAGAGCTGGTGTGGGGTCCCCTTCTGCCATTGGGAACGCCGTGTCCTGCCCCCTTGTCCCCAGCTGTGACATGTCTTTTCCTTGCCTGGTTCCTTGCCCACTATGCTGCCAAAATCCTTGACGGGGTTTTATTTGAAGGCTGCCCAGTGCCAGTTCCACTGCAGTCCATGAGTCCCACCTGGGAGGTGCTGGTTACCCAGTAAGACTAGCTGCTCTTTGCCCATCCCCTGCTGGGACTTCCCAATCCTCCTTGTACACTGGACTTTAGCGCCGCTCCGAAATGGGGCCTGAGCATCTGGGGTTTTCCTCTCTCCATCAGGAAGGAGCAAACATCAACAAGTCCTTGACCACACTGGGGAAAGTCATCTCTGCCTTGGCCGAAATGGTAGGTAGCTGGAGCACAGACGAGCAGTGGCACTGTGTGGGAATGGGCTGAGCTCAGCAGGGGTGGGGTCAGCTCTGAGGGATGGAGCATCCCAGCTCTGAGGGATGAGCAGATACATCCCAAGCTGCCCCCAGGGCTGGGACGAGGTGGGCTGGTGAGGCTGCTCTCTCGCTGCGGACCTGCACCCGCTGCTCTCTGCTTGGGGGATGGAGAGCTGTGGTGGGCGCTGAGGTGGGGAGCAGCTCACTTAAACAGTCTTTTCCCTCTCTTTGCAGGATTCGGGGCCGAACAAGGTAGGTAGCCTGGCCGGGCTTGTGAAGGGGGGGTTGGTTTTTAGTACAGGTGGTTGCGAGTGGGTGGCAGGGTGGCTTAGGGGTGAGGCTCTGCCCAAACCCATGCCATGCTTCTCCTGGGGGCTGGCAGAGCCCTCAGCATCCTCCTCACCCTGTGGGTCTCAGTACCCAGCGTTTAACACCCGCCCTGGCCCAGACTGGGCATTTTACATGCAGGACCTGTGGAGCTGAGCAGAGCTCCCTGAGGTCACGGTAGACAGGCAGAGCCATCCTCCTCCGAGTCCCCATGGCTGGGGACTGGCTGTCACCTTCCTTTTGAAGAAAGCAGGCAGCCTGACAGCCCTTCCCTCCTCTCTCCATCCCCCAGAACAAAAAGAAGAAGAAAACGGATTTCATCCCCTACCGGGACTCAGTACTGACCTGGCTGCTGCGGGAGAACCTGGGTGAGGACATGGGTGGGAGGTGTGGGCTCAGTGGCGGGCATGGCTGCTAAGCAGAGGGTGACGGCTGGGGCAGGGACCAGCATCTCCCTGATGTGGGTGTATCTCTCTGGGCAGGTGGCAACTCCAGGACGGCCATGGTCGCTGCTCTCAGTCCTGCCGATATCAACTATGATGAGACCCTCAGCACCCTCAGGTAGGAAGAAGTACCCTTGTCCCCCCACAGTGGGCGAGGGCAGGGGGGGTGTCTGAAACCCAGGCACTGCCATGTGCTCTCCTCACCTCTGTGGCAGCCCTGACTGGGGTGGTGCTGTGGGGGGACCCTGCACCCTCAGGTAGGAAGAAGTACCCTTGTCCCCCCACAGTGGGCGAGGGCAGGGGGGGTGTCTGAAACCCAGGCACTGCCACATGCTCTCCTCACCTCTGTGGCAACCCTGGCTGGGGTGGTGCTGTGGGGGGACCCTGCAACCTCAGACAAGGGGCCAAAGGATTGTCCCAGTGCTGGGATGTTCCAAAGGTTCGTTTGCTGGAGGGGCTTAGTGGCACTCCCACTTGCCCAGCAGCTGGGGGTTTGCCCCCCCTGCCGCTGCTCAGGGTTCTGCCCTTCCCTAGGTACGCTGACCGTGCCAAGCAGATTCGCTGCAATGCCGTCATCAACGAGGACCCCAACAACAAGCTCATTCGGGAGCTGAAGGACGAGGTGGCACGCCTACGTGACCTTCTCTATGCCCAAGGCCTCGGGGACATCATTGACAGTAGGTACCGCCAGGTGCTCTCTGGCAGTGGCTCCAGGCAGGGGTGGCCTGGATTCCCCCCAGCCTGTGGGACCGGTGTCCCCGCAACTACCCTGCATCCTGCTCTGCCAGCCACACGGCAGCATCACGCTGCCAAAGCGTGGTTAGGATGCCTCCGGCAAGCCCCTGAGTGCGCATTTGCAACCCCCAGCCCACTTCTGTAAGGAGGAGGAGCTGCTCTAGACCCAGCAGACCTCCCCTTCTCCCCCTCCACCTCCCATCTTCAGCATCCCGTGCCCAGCAATGGTGCCAGGAAGATGTTCCTGGGGCTGCGCCCACCTGTGGCCTCTCTTCCATGTGCTGTTGGATATCCTACTGAGATGAACCCACTCTTGTTCTGTTCTCTCTGTCTTACCCCCACTCCCTGCCCTCTCTCTCTCTCTTAGCCCATCCTGCTGCGGAAGGATCCAAATGTGTGTATTCCCCATCACTGGTACTCTCTGTTGCTTCATGGCTTTTGGGAGGCATAGGCTGCACCCAGGGGCACCTGTGCAGCATGGGGAAGGGCTCCCGTAGCCAGCCCCAGCTGATGGAGAGGGGCTTGCTGTCCCCAGGGAGCTGGCAAAGGGAATGGTGGCAGAGTCACAGTTAGCACCTGGGCTTGGGATAGCGCTCGGAGGGACCAGCGTCCTCCGCCGTGCCAAGGGCCTGATCCCCACGGGGACTCCTTCCTCCATGCTGTCATGATGTTTCGTGTCGCTGCTGCTGCTGCTGTCGCTGCTTCTGCTGGCGCTGGGGCTTGTTGGGACTGGAACCCGGCACGGCGCTTGGGCGGGCTGGCACAATGCTCTCCTGATGGAGGGCTGTGTGGTGATGGCCAGGAGGGTTTTGCCCATGGATAAGCACTGTCGCCCCATCCTGCCCTGGGCTATGGCGAACCCCCTGAGGAGACATGGACCTGGCCCCTCCCCTCCTGGCTCAGCTCCCTGGGCTGATGGAGATGGGTGATTAATGCTGCACCTGCTAGCCTGTGCCCTGCCCTCCTCTGGCACAGCGCGCTGAGGCCCTGCGACTTCTCAGGCCTGGAGGAGCATCTCTGATACCTGTGTCCCTTTGCCACGGGGTCCGGTGGCAGCTGATGCTCGGGGTGCCGGCAGGCAACTGCTGCTGCCTGTAATGGGTGTTTTGCCACCTTGCCCTCACTTTGCTCTCTCTCTGGCTGCCTGGCCAAGGCGCTGCTCCAGCGGGCCAGGGGCTTGGGCTCTGCCAGTGAGGGGATCCCACAGCTACTCCTCCTCCATCCCCCTGACCCTTTTGTGGTGGAGGGCCACTGCCTCTCCTCCCCTTCCCTTCTTGTTCTCTGCTCTCAGATCCAGCTAATCTGGGGCAGCTGGGCAGGGAAAACCACTCAGGCTGTGTTGATGGGGGAGGATGACAGGGGCAGTGGCACGCTCTTGGCAAGGATGGTCGATCCCAGACCTGATGGCTGCAGGATCTGGTGTTGCAAAAAAGCATCCCCGGGAGCCCAGGAAGGCTCCAGGGCTGTTCCAGCAGCTGCTTCCCAAAACAGCCCAGTGCTCCTGGCGGGCTGCCCGGGCTGGGGGAGAGACACGTGTGCCCTTGCCCTGCTGCTGCCTGCACCGCTGTGCTGTCGCCTGTGCCTTTTCCTTGTAATTCCTGGCTTTCTTCTCGATGCATCCGGCCACTCTTTTTTTTTTTTCCCAACAGCTTTTCTTCTCTCTATCTTTCTCTTTCTCTCTCTCTTCCTGTCCATGTGTCTTTCCCTGGCCCAACACTCCTTCCCCACCCGTAGATGTGTCCGACTTTGAGAACAATAATGATGCTAGAGGGGCAGAGCTGAGTCACCGCCATGACAATCTCTCCACAGTGACGAATGCCATCGCCGGGATCAGCCCCTCTTCCTCCCTGTCGGCCTTGTCCAGCCGTGCCGCCTCCGTCGCCAGCCTCCACGAGCGCATCATGTTTGCTCCAGGCAGTGAAGAAGCGATCGAAAGGCTCAAGGTAAGAGGCCAGCACCTGGCAGGATGGAGGGTTCAGCTCAACGCTCTTGCACTGAGGCTTGTGGAGGGGGCTCGGTATTTTCTGGAAACCCATTATGGATGACGCTCATGGAAAATGATGCTCAGGCATGCTCTTGCAGAGTAGGCAGACCCAGAGCTGCCCAATGTTGTGGACTGCCAGATGGGAGAGGGTTTGCCATGGTAGAGCCTTCCTGGTGCTGCCATCCTTCCCATGGGGTGACTGCTGCCTCTGCCCTGCGGGACAGGTGCTCGTGGCTTGGGGTGGGTGCTCCTGGCTCAGCATTGTGCAGGAGCAGGCTGGCAGCAAGGGGATGGAGAGGATGATCTTCCTGCCTTGCTCTTTGAAGATGGCGATGATGGAAAGATGGGGGTGAAATGCTGCCATTGCTTGTTTAAACCAGCCTGAAACTGGGACCAGCGTCCCGCTGTGGCATGCTGGGCAGACCCTGGCAGAGCAGGCAGGTATGCTAACCTCCTGCTAACCCCGTGCTCACCAGGAAACAGAGAAGATCATCGCGGAGCTGAACGAGACATGGGAGGAGAAGCTGCGGAGGACGGAAGCAATCCGGATGGAGAGGTGGGTGGGTTGGGGTAGGATGGGACAGTGTGGGGTTCCCCAGGCATCTCCCCTCCTCTGCACTTTGCCTACAGCAGTTCAGGTCCTGGGGGCAGCTGGGCAATTTGACCGTGCAGCTGTACCCTACCCCAGCACCCACCACGTTAGCCTGCATGGACGTGGTCTGCTCTGAGAAACCCTCCTGAGGCACGGAGTTAGCTGAAGCAAGCCCTATGGCTGTGATCTGTGGGGCAAACCCATGGGCTGAGGTCCCATCCTGGGTTTGTCTAGTGCTGGCTCCAGGGGCTCATGAGTCTTTAACAGGCTCTTCTTTCCCTTGCTCCTTCAGGGAAGCGTTGCTGGCTGAAATGGGGGTGGCCATGAGGGAGGATGGAGGCACCTTGGGTGTTTTCTCTCCTAAAAAGGTAGGATCATCTTATTCTCTTCTTCCTGGCAAACGAGGGCTGTTTTGTACCCCTGCAGCTCCCTTCTGACCTGCCCTGTCGCTGCCAGCCAGCCCCAAATATTTCTCTAGCCTTTTCTTGGCTCTGAAATCTATGGGGGAAATCCCAGTGTTAGCCCTGCTGGGTACAAACATCGGTAGAAATACATGGCTAAATGTCCAGCCTCCGTTGCCTGGATGCTGTCCCCATTCAGGTGGGGCTTTGCTGATGATCACTGTGTTGGACTTCAGTATCAGCTTATAAAAATCCATACTTTGGGGTATACGAAATTGCTGCCCCTGAAACCAGCAAGTCCTCACTCAGAAATGTGGGTGTGGAAATATTCCATACCCTTTATTGCTTGTAGCATCCTGGAAAGTATTTTCTAAGCAAAAACTGGCTGTGCCCCAAAGAGTTAGTGTCCCAGCAAACCCTGCCAAGCACCAGTTACAGCACATCACTGCCCCTCACTTGTCTGTATAACCATTGTGGTAGTGGCGTCCGGTTTACAGCCCCAACCCTGTGAAGCCCGCAGAGCAGCATGGGCTGCCAAGGTGCAGGCACGTGCTCATAGCACCAGGGTGCGTTCACTTGGCTCTCCTGCCACACTGAGGGATGCTCTGAGAGCTGCCCCGGCAGCTGATGCTGGTTGGCTTGGCCAAACATCTTAGTAGATGTGTGCGTCCCCAGCTGAGGTGGTGACACTTGCTGATGAAAGCTTCGGGACCTTCCCCTTGCATGCCTTGGCATGGCTCTTAGGACAAATTTCTACACCGTTGTCTTTGTTTCTCATTCTTGTCTCAGTCGCTGCCTGTTAGGACCCCAGATCTTTGTGTAGAAAGCATGGGGGTTTATACCCTGAAGCAGGTTGGTCTTGGAGGTGGGGCATTGCTGTGGTGGTCTTGATGCCTCCTTGCTCTTCATCTATCTGGTGGGTGAAAACTTCTCTGACTCTTCCAGTGGCTGGTGAGGAAAGTTAGCGTCGATAGTGTGCAAAACCCCGTTTCATTAAGGGCAAAGCAGGGCAGGACTTCGTTGTCCTGCTGTATGCCATCGCTGGGGTGGTTACGTCTCGAAGGAGCTCAGTGGAAGGTAAAGCATCTGACTTCTACTAGCCAGCCTTGCAAATCTGGAGAAAAACTGCAAGCTGAAGGAGTCTCAGACCCTGCGGCTTCGTATCTGCTCAGAGGGGCCTGAGGTTAAATGTTACAGCCAACTTACTCCTGCTAGCCACCATGGAGAAGAGCCTGTGTTTCCCCCTTGGCCTCCAGCTCTCCTGCACTATTTGGAGTGAGTCCCTCCTATCAGCCAGGGCTTGTAGCACTGTTGTGAGGGGGAAACCTCTGCATGCCGGGTGTTAGCAGGCTGATTAAGACATTTCTTATGGTCTCTATCCTTATTTCTGGGAAACTCAGAACTTCACCTGCTGATACTCCTGGGACTTTGCCTGTTGCCTGAAGGTGCAATCACAGCAGCTTGCAATGGGGTGAGACAAGCTAGCTGCAGACAGAGAGGTCTGTGGCCGGGGGAGAAAATTCCCTCTTGTCAAGAGCAAAGTGGTTTGTGACCTAGGGGAAGAAAGTGTTGGGAGGCAGCTGTTAGGAAGGACACCAGGGAGTGAAATTCAGCCTGGAGATACAGCTTCAGGTTTCCACTACTTTTGGTTGAACTTCTGGTCTAGGACCTGCTCTTTTGGGTGCTTTATCTGTCCTTGTACTGTCAGTGGAGGAAAACAGGCACTTTTAGTTCCTCTCACCCTAAACCAGCTGTTGCATGGGATGTGTCTCTGCCTCAGCTACACTGTCCATAGCAGAGCTGGGGGCTACGGTGAGGCAAGGGCCATGGACCACAGTGCGGGCGAGCAGGGTCATGCCGCAGGAGACACTAAGCCATATCAGGGACTCCCCATTGGAAGTGTTCTGCTCCATGTTGGGCCTGTTTGCAACACAAGTTTTCAAAGGCAGCTGGCGGAAGGGTGCCCAGAGCTCAGCCCTTTGAGGAGGGAAGTAGAGAGGCATGTGGAGGCAGGTCATCTTCATCCCAGCTGCTAGGTTCTCTGCAGTCCCCTTGAAAAGTACACGCCTGGGCATGTTGTCCTGGAGCTATGGAGGGCAGGAGAGCCCATGCAGGAGGCAGCCTGAGGTGCTGCTGAGTTCCCATCTCCCTCAGGAGCATCCCTCAGCACCTGGGTAGATGGGGCGCACCAGGGTGACTCCTTGTTCGTCTCTCCCAGACGCCCCACTTGGTCAACCTGAACGAGGACCCGCTCATGTCCGAGTGTCTTCTCTACTACATCAAGGATGGGATAACAAGGTGAGGGCGAGGTCCTGCGGACCAGTGGGAGCCTAGCCCGGATCTCAGTGCCTGACTTGCCTGGGTGGGCAGCAGGGTGACAGCTGTCCCCGGGTTGGGCACTGTTCCTGGGGCATCCCCAAAGTGCCATAGCCATGTGGGAACAATGTGTTTGCCTGGCAATGTTGTTAGGGATGTTGGTCCTGCTATGCACCAAGGGCTGCTCCTCTTAGCCCCAAGGATGGTTGTGGGGGGAGGCCCAGGGAGGGTCTGCTTTGAGGAAGGATTGAGCTGGGTTTCCCCCGGCAGGGTTGGCCGGGAAGATGCAGAGAAGAGGCAGGACATCGTTCTCAGCGGGCACTTCATTAAGGAAGAGCACTGCCTTTTCCGCAGCGACACCAAAACTGGTGGTGAAGGTATTCCTTGTCCAGAGGGGCTCCACCTCCCTGGGGACCTCAGTCCCTCTGCATGTCCCCAGCACCTGTCCCCAGCCGGGGCTCCGGCCCTCCTCAGAGTAGTGGGGCTCTCCTGCATGGCCGTGGTCTCTCCAAGCTTCCAGAGTGAGCTACAGCCCTCACTTAGCTGGGAGGGAAGCTCATGCAAGGCACATGGAAGCTGCCACGGTGAGGCAAGCCAGGGAGATCAGGGCGGGAGGGAAGAGCAGACTGTAGATGATTCTTGCAGAGCAGAGCCCACGCTGCAAACCAGAAGGAACCTGGGGGTGAAAGGGCTTTGGGAGATGAGCCTGGGGAGGCTGGAGATGCATGCTGGAGGCTCTGATCTCCTCTCACATCCAGTCTCTAGCTGCTTCTAGTCCTTGGGACTGCTCTGATTAGCATGAGGTTGGCCGAGTCCCATTTGTTGCCCAGGGCATGGGTGCTGCTGCTGGGTACCCTGGTTCCCCCTACTCCACACCTGGGGTGCTGGCTGGGGCAGCTCTCCCTTTCTAAGGCTGCAGAAGCAGCGGAGTGGGAGATGAGGGGTTTATCCCTCTGCTTCCACCTTACCTTTGCTCCCTGTCTCCCCCTCCCACTGTCTCTGCAGTAATAGTGACCCTGGAGCCCTGTGAAGGTGCTGACACCTATGTGAACGGCAAAAAGGTGACAGAGCCCAGCGTCCTGCGCTCAGGTGGGTCCCCAGAGCCAGCTCACCAGCGCTGCTCTAACCTGCCTCCCTCCATCCAATGGAGGGGCCTGCACATTGTCCCACATTAAACCCACGCCCTCACCCCATGCCCCGCGTGCATCCCTGTAGGAAACCGCATCATCATGGGGAAGAGCCACGTCTTCCGCTTCAACCACCCCGAGCAGGCTCGGCAGGAGCGGGAGCGGACCCCATGCGCTGAGACCCCCGCCGAGCCTGTGGATTGGGCTTTCGCTCAAAGAGAGCTGCTGGAGAAGCAGGGCATTGACATGAAGCAGGAGATGGAGCAGCGGTGAGGGCACAGGGGCTGGGGCGATGGGGAGTTGGGTATCCACCTCTAAGTTGGTCATCCTCTCCTTCCCCGTTCCTCCCAGGCTCCAGGAACTGGAGGACCAGTACCGGAGGGAGCGGGAGGAGGCGAATTACCTTCTTGAGCAGCAGAGGCTGGTAGGTGGCCAGGACCTGACTCCTTCTCAGGCTGTCCAGGCATGACTGAGTTCTGTCAGATGTTTGCATGGGGTGGCTCTGTGTGTCCTAAAAATAAGAGCAAACCTGTTGTTCCTGGGGTTGTCCTCATAAACACGGATTCAGAGGAGGGAGGAAGCCAGGTTCCTGCGGGTTGGGGGGAGAAGCTCTGTGTGGCAGCATGGAGGAAGGTCACACCTTGTGGGTTGCATCATCCTTCTCCCTGCTTCCCCCCAGGACTATGAGAGCAAATTGGAGGCTTTGCAGAAGCAGATGGACTCTAGGTATTACCCTGAGGCAAATGAGGAAGAGGAAGAACCTGAGGATGAAGGTGAGGTCTGGGTTTTGATGCTCTCTGCAGGAGCAAGAAGAGTGGACCATGGGTCCCCTGGGCACCTCTGCACTGATGTCCTCCCTCCCAGCGGTGAGGTGACTGTCTCTCCATGTCCCCACAGTGCAGTGGACAGAGCGGGAGTTCGAGCTGGCCCTCTGGGCCTTTAGGAAGTGGAAGTGGTACCAGTTCACCTCCCTGCGCGACCTGCTCTGGGGCAACGCCATCTTCCTCAAGGAAGCCAATGCTATCAGCGTGGAGCTGAAGAAGAAGGTGGGTGCCCGGGGCTCCTCTCTGGCTTGCTGCAGCACCCACGGCTGAGGCCACAAGTGTGGGCAGCCAGGGAAGTGCTGAGGAGGGGGTTGCTGAAGACACAGCATGGAGCCCGCTGTCCTCCAGGGTGGCTCACCATCCCCCTCTGTCCCTCTCCAGGTCCAGTTCCAGTTCGTGCTCCTCACAGACACGCTGTACTCGCCTCTCCCTCCCGACCTGCTGCCTCCTGATGCCGCCAAGGACCGGGAGAAGCGGCCATTCCCCCGGACCATCGTGGCCGTAGAGGTGCAGGACCAGAAGAATGGGGCGACGCATTATTGGACCCTGGAGAAGCTGAGGTAGGCAAACGATGGCTGCGCTGGGGAGGGCTCGGCCGGCCTCAGCCTGGTTTCTCACCGCTGCCTGCCTCATCCCCCTCTGCCTGCAGGCAACGCCTGGACCTGATGCGTGAAATGTATGACCGTGCAGCAGAAGTGCCTTCTAGCGTCATCGAGGACTGCGACAATGTGGTGACCGGCGGAGATCCTTTCTACGACCGCTTCCCCTGGTTCAGGCTGGTCGGCAGGTGAGCGCTTCGGCTCCTTCTAAGCGCGGCTGGGACCCGCAGGCAGCCCCGTGGGAGGAAGCGATGCTGGCTCTGCCATGTGCAGGGTGTTCATCTCCCTGGGGCTGCACTGTGGGAGGATGCATTGCCCTCCCGGTGCCGGTCAGGGCCCATCTTGCCTGCGGTGGCTGTCCTCTGCATTGGCTGCCGGGACCCCGAAGGACCCACAAGCCACTGGCAATGCTCCTGCTGCCTGCCCTAACACAGTGCTGTGAGGCACGGGCTCTTGGCTTGCTGCCGGTGGGAGGCGGGGGGCTGCGGCTGTCCCGCAGGCCGAGAGCCCGTGTCGTCGTGACCTCTGCCCCGGTGGGCACGTGTCCATGTGCACGCGTTGGTGTCCAAGCATCCGTCTGTACGGTATGTGCCGTGCGTCTCCATGCGCTTCCTGCATGCTGGTTGGAAGGGTGCGGTGCCAGCGATGAGGACGGGCCACCCTGGAGGAGGGGTCTGCCCTGGTGGGCAGGGGGAGCAGGGGGTGAGCCGCATGGCCCAACCAACCGCATCTGCCGTGGAGGCATCCCCCCCATGCCACGGCATGTGGAGAGATTCCCTTCGGTGGTGGGGGTGGCAGCAAGCCTCGTGCCACCCACTCTGTCCCTGTGTTGTCCGCAAAGCCAGTGAGGGGAATCCCCACCGTTTGCACCAGTTCCTTGGGTCGCTCTTTTTTCTGCCCTTTATAGCCGACGGCTGTTGGTGGCTTCCTTTAGAAACGCACCGGATGGGCAGGTCTTTATTTCCCGACATCCCTTGGTTTAAGCAGAAAAAAAACCTACCCCAAAATCCAACCAAGAAAAAAAAAAATACCCCCCCCAAAAAGCAAAATTCCTATTCTTGCTCTCTCTGTTTGGAACAGCTGGTGTTAACCTGTCTTCTATCTTGTTGTACTAACCTTAGTTCAGATATCTCTGGCTGCAACAGCTCTCCTCTTTTCAACACATGCATGAGCGAGCGCATGGCTGATCTCACCCCCTCCCCTACCTTCTCGAACCCCGACTCCGACATCACCGAGCCTGCTGACGAGCAGCACCAGGGGCAGGAGGAGGAGGAGGAGGAGGAGGAGGAGGCGGAGGACCTGGAGGAAGACATCTTTCCGGAGTGCCCGCTGTGTGATGGCCGGGATCCGTTTTACGACCGCTCCCCCCTGTTCAGTTTAGTAGGAAGGTTGGTGAGGTTTTAGGAGAGCATGCCGGGAAGGAACTAGCTCTTTCGCATGAGGGAACTGCTTTCGGACATGACTCCCACCTCCAGGGCGTCCCAGAGGCACAGGGGGTGGCTGGCCGGCTGAGATTGCTGCTGAGCCCGGGGCGCCAAGCAGGGCGGTGAGGTGCCCACCGAGGTAGGGCTGTGTGATGAGCACAGTGGCAGTAGGGAACAGCGAGGGAAGGCGGACAGCACCAGCTCCGCCGGAGACCCTTTAGGCAGGTCCCTCTCCCCGGGGCAGCCCCCGAGAAGGGGAGCTCTGCTGCATCCCGGCACCAGAGGAGCTGGGCGAGCTGCACGGGGGTCTCGGACCTGGGCATTTCTGTCCCAGGAAGGGCCACCTCCCAGCTGGCTTGGGGTGACCCACCACGGTGCCACTGCCTGGGGCCATGCAGGCACTTCGAAGCCGCGTGTGCCTCTGCCACCAGCTTGGCCGTCCCACCTGCGTCAGTCAGTGTGAACCCCCCCCGGACGCAGAGGCTTGGATGTCCCCAGGCGTTCGGTTGGACAAAGCTGATGGGAGTAAGGGGAGAGCCGGGCACAGGAGGGAGAGGAGGGCTCTGCGAAAAGTGGCATTTTTCTCTCACTGCCTGTGCCCAGTGCTTGGCTTGGGCCATCCCTGCTGGCTTGGCACAGGAGATGTTCAGGGAGATCGCGGGGACACGGGTGCAGGCTCCAAGTCCTCCTCAGCTCCGGCCGAAGATAAGAGCTTTGGTTTCTCATACCTGTTGGCCAGGAGCCCCCCCCTGAGCTCCATCAGTCTTGGAGAAACCCACCAGCCACCACAAAACTGGCTGTGCCACCAAACCCGGTTGCAATCTGCCCAGCTCTGCTCCGGGGTTTTCCCAAGGGGTTGTGCACCCAGAGCTAGTCCCAGAGCCTCTGCCCCAGGCAGGAGCCAGAGGTGCTCATGATGGTGAACCTCTCCCTGCTGGGACTGCCCTGACGGTTGGAGCTGGACCTCCTCTTCCTCGGTGTGCTAAAGCCAGGTTTATCCCTGCCGGGCAGAGTGTGGGCAGCGAGGTGGGGACGAGGGGGACCAGCACAGGCAGAGAGGGTGGAGGTGGGGTAAGAGTCCTGCAGCCTCAGACCGAAAGAGCTGGGTTCTTCCCCTCTTTTTTTTCTTTTTTCCTTTTTTGCTTATTTAAGAAAAACCAAACAAACAAACATCAAAAAAAACCCAAAACTCTTGGGGGCACCTCAAAAAACCAAACAAGGCCCTGCGGCAGCGGCCCCGCTCTGTGCCGGGGGCATGTTCCCCGGAGCTCGGCACCTTCCGACTTCTTTTGAGTCTGCCCTGGGTTTGGCTCCCCATGCAGCAGCTCCGCCGGCCACATTTCTTGTGAAGTGTGCTTGGATTGGTTTATGATTGGATCCTTGTCTTTTGGTTTATTTTCCTTTCTTTCTTTTTTTCCTTTTAGGTTTTTTTTTGGTTTTTTTTTTGGTTTTGTTTTTTTTTTAGTTTTTGGGTTGGTTTTTTTTAGCTGCTGGCTCTATCTCTCCAAAGCTTTAGCAAAAATTGGGGTTATTTCACTTTCGTCTTCCTTTGGAAAGGCTTTTCTTTGGTCTGAGCATGCCATCTTTGCACCTCACCAATCTTGTGGTTAGTGTCCCTGCCCTCCTTCCTCTAGTGACACACTTGTCCCCCTCCTCCCCGCCCCTCCCCCCTTTCCTCCCCTCCACCCCCTTGGCTTCAACACCAGCTGCCCTGCAATTTCGGGCGGACGGGCCCACCCAGATCCCCGTGGTCGCAGGGCTCTGCTCTGGGCATGTGATCCTGCCGGGAAGTTCTGGCACAGGCCAGCCACCTGTCCCCGGTGGCCTCCAAGAAGAGATGGGGTGAGATGGGCCCAGCAGGAGACGGTGATGGGGCATCACCTTTGCTTCCACAACTTGAGTCCTTGGAGATGCTTTGGGTAGAAAAAAGCCTCAGTCAGCGGTTGGAGGTCAATGGGAGTCACCAGAGCATGGACTCTGGGGCTCGGGCTGCAAGTGTGGGGCTGGGGCCTCCTGCAAGAGCCCCCCTGAGCACTTTTGGGTGCCATTGGATGTCTGCAAAGACACCTGCGAGGTTGGGACGTCGCAAGCAACACTGCCAGCCACCTGGAGATGCAACCCTCATGGGAGCCTCCCATAGCAGAAGTGTCCTGGCTGGCCCCAGCACCATCCCGCCCCGCGACACCCGAAGACGCTGCGTGTCAAGATGCCAGTGGGTGCCCTGGGGATGGGTGCCGGGCACCCTGCACCACCTCTTGCTGGGAGCTGTGCTGCCCCACAGGCAAGGGTAGTTCGCACCATTTGGGCAGGGAGCTCAGTGCCAACGGCTGCGGAGGTGACTTGTCACCTCTGAGGGCACGGTGCGCCGCCATTGCCAGAGCTCCAGGAGGACTGTCTCACAGCGAGCCGGCCGGTGGTGAGGTTGAGGAAGGTGGCAAGAGGAGACAAAACACCTGAGAAACAGGGAGCTGCGGCCTGGTGGGAGGTCCCGGCAGAGATGTCGTGTGGCCATCAAGTTGAACCCTGGTGTGGCACCTTGCTGCAGTAGCGTCAGTGACCCGGACACCACGGAGGACGGCGGGGAGGCTCAGACCTGCTGCACGGGGGGTGTGCAGCTCCTTCCTCGCCCACAGGGAGAAGCCGGCTGTGCCGTCCCCGTGATGTGCTGGCAGGCGGCCCAGGACCCCGAAGCCATGCATCCGAAGGGATGGGGCAGGGGGACACACACCACTGATGCCGCCAGCCATGCTGTGCAGCCTCCCTCCCAGCTGGGCAAAGGCTGCCTGCAGCCACCAGTGGTCCTCCGACACCACGGGCAGAGCCGGGGCCAGGACCCCCCTGGCACGTTCATCTCTGGAGGCTTCTGGCCTCCAGCCAGGACCTCCTCCTCTCCCCTCCTTCGCTCCTGCCAGCCTCTACCTCCCTCGTCACCCTCCCTTCCCCCCCCGCCTTGCCCCTGTCCCCCCCACGGTGACTCCGCAGCTGCCCCCGAGTCGTGTCGCAGCACCTCCTGCCCTAGTCCTTCGGCTCTCCACTGCAGAGAAGGTCCTCTTCCCTCCCAGCTTCACGGTGGCACCAGCGCAGCCCCCCTCCCCTCCCCGCCCGCCACGGAGGTGACAGCCGGAGAGGTACGCGAGCCCCATCTGCTTCGTGGTGCTGCCCACGGTGCGCTGCCCGCCCGCCTGCCTGCGGCACGCTGCCCACCCGCTGCCCGCTCCCTGCCCCTCTCGGCTGGCCCTGGCTGCCTTCTCTTTAGTTTTGCTTTGCAGCGCCGCGGTCGCGCCGTGAGCGGTGACCTGGGATCCCGGCCGCCACCGGCCGCGCCACCCGTGCCTGGGGACCCGCGGGTGGGAGCAGTGACCGCTTCCCCCCCGTGTTGTGTGTGTCCCCCCCCTCTCTGGCAGGGCTTTCGTCTACCTGAGCAACCTCCTCTACCCCGTGCCCCTGGTCCACCGCGTGGCCATCGTCAGCGAGAAGGGTGAGGTGAAGGGCTTCCTGCGTGTGGCCGTCCAGGCCATCTCAGGTAGGAGGGGGACTCCCCCCAAAATGTGCCCCTTGCATCCTCCATGCCCCCCACACTGGCTCACCCCCATCCCTCCTCCAGCGGATGAGGAAGCCCCCGACTACGGCTCCGGTGTGCGGCAGTCAGGGACGGCCAAGATATCCTTCGATGACCAGCACTTTGAGAAGGTATGGCAGCGGCCAGCTCTCGGTGGGTACCCAGGGACTGCAGACCCCTGCCTGCCACGGTGATGCTCCCCCATGGGAACCACCGGGCTCCCAGAGCTGCAGGCATCATGCTGAAGGGGCCGTGCTCCCAGTCCACCTGGCAGACCCCAACCCTCTGGCACCCACCGATGCACTCCCCTGCTCTTGCCCATGTCCCGGGGGGGGCTGCCGTGGGGTGGGAGGGGACAGCTGGAGGTGCCCCAGTGCTCAGGGTGGTGGCAGCAGCACAAGCGAGACCACCTCGGGGACCACCAGCATCCCTGAGCCCCACTCCTGGCGCAGTTCCAGTCGGAGTCATGCCCAGCTGTGGGGATGTCTCGCTCGGGGACCTCCCAGGAGGAGCTGCGCATCGTCGAAGGCCAGGGGCAGGTCAGCGACGTGGGTCCCTCCGCTGATGAAGTCAACAACAACACCTGCGCAGGTGAAGGGGTGCTGACAAGCGGTTGGGGAGTGGCCCCCCCCGCGCCGGCACCCAGCCTCCTGCGCCCACCCCAGTGTCGAAAGCCCACTGCCCTGGTGCAGGGCTGCTGGCAGACACTGAGGGGGGTGACCTCCCCGCCTTGCTGAGGACCCTCCCCTCCCTGCAGTGACCCCAGAAGACCTTCTCCTGGACAGCCCAGAGAAGCCTGCGCCAGACGGGCCACTGGAGGCGGCTCTGGACCACCTGAAGCTGGGCAGCATCTTCACTTTCCGTGTGACAGTCCTGCAAGCCTCCAGCATCTCCGCAGAATATGCAGACATCTTCTGCCAGTTCAAGTGAGCCCCTGGCCCCGCATCTCCCACTGTGCTCTGGCCTTGGGGCTGGCGGTGAACGTCGGGAAGCCCCAGCCCCCCCACCTCTGAGCCCTTCATGGATGGGGAGGCAAAACCAAGGGCTGTGGGATGAGCCCATGTGTTTATCTGGTACCTTGTTTGGTAACTGGCAGAAGGCAGGGAGAGGCTCCCATCACCTTTGGCAGGGGGGTCCTGTGCCAGCCCAGGGTGTGGGCAGCAGCACTGGGGGGAGCAGGCTCTTCTCCCGGTCCCTACCCTCTCTCCCTTCCATGCTCTGGCACGTCCCCATCCCGCAGCCCCCAAGCCATCTTCCTGCCCTCCACAGCTTCATCCATCGCCACGATGAGGCCTTTTCGACAGAGCCCTTGAAGAACACGGGACGGGGGCCACCACTGGGTTTCTATCACGTCCAAAACGTACGTACCCCTCCCCTGCCCACACCCCCTCATCCCCGTGGCTGCCGGGGTCTCCATGGGGCTGTGGCTGGATCTTCTCCTCAGGGGAGCAGCTTCCTCCTGGCTTTCCCAGCCCATCACAGCCACCCAGCTAAGCCAAGCTTAGACAAGGCGGATGTGTGGGGGAAAGACCAAAAGCTGCTGCCCTCCACCTGAAAAGGCTGGGATTTCATGGCAGCGGTCTTGGTGGGGAGAGCATCCCTGGGTCACAGAGAAGGGGTTGAGTGAGAGATGCGGGGGATCAGACAGGCTTGCACCCCCCACCTCCCTGGTGCTGTTGCCGGCTGCATCCTTTTCCCAGGTAAATTGCACCATTGACGGCTCTTTCTCTTCCAGATTGCTGTGGAGGTGACCAAGTCCTTCATTGAATACATCAAGAGCCAGCCGATTGTATTTGAAGTCTTCGGGCACTACCAGCAGCACCCCTTCCCACCTCTCTGCAAGGATGTCCTGAGGTGGGCACACCCTGGGCCACCCCTGGCCCCTGGGTGCCACAGGGGCACCTGGTGCAGCCGGCTTCCTGGAGACCCAGAGAAAGGGGGGGCAGGTGGTGGCAGGGGGTGGCCTCAGGGTGTAGGCGTGGTTGGCCCCGTTCAGGGGTCCTGTGGATGCTTTAACCGAGCTGGTTCTCTCTGCAGCCCGCTGAGGCCATCCCGGCGTCACTTCCCCCGTGTGATGCCGCTCTCCAAACCAGGTAGGGGATCTGGCCTCCTGCTCCTCCCCCTGCCCATGGTCCCCATGCTGGATGCAAGGTCCCCTTCCCCAGGGGGACCAGTTAGGACCCCAGGGGCACCACAAAATGTACAGCAGGCCAGAGCACCCAAAAGCCCTTGGCACCCGTTCCCGCAGCACCCGGCTGATGCAAAGCCCTCTTCTCGCCTCCTGCGGAGTAGCAGGGAGGAGGCTACCCACCCTGGATGGCTCCGATGGCCACCCATCCCCGCCATCCCGCAGGGGCTGTGTGGTCCCTGCTGTGCTCTGGCTGCCGAGACCTGAGTTGTTGGGGTTTGGCTGAGCACTGTGGTTTGCTGTGCGGTTCCTGCGACAGCACCGGGGGAGCCTCCCTCCAGCTGTCCCCAAGTGATCCCTGGAGAAGTGCTGTGTGGTTTGGGACATGTCTGTGTCAGGGCTGTGGGCTCAGGGTGTCCATCTCGGGGATGGGTGAGGCCAGCTGCATCCTGACACCCTCGCCACTCTACGTTGGGCATGGGAGAAGGGACGCTGGTGGTCAGTGAGGTCCCCGGGATGGGGCTGTCACCCTCTATGCACTCCCTTCTGCCTTGCTGCCATCTCCATTTGTCTCCCCACGGTCCCTGCCTGCTCTGCCCTTACCCTGCCTACCATGACGTGCCTCACTCCAAATGTCAACAGCAAGCTCGCCCTTTAAGCTGTCTTTCTGCCCTGCTGCAGTGCCTGCGACAAAGCTGAGCACCATGACTCGGCCCAGTGCCGGCCCGTGCCAGTGCAAGTACGACCTGATGGTCTTTTTTGAGATCTGTGAGCTGGAAGCCAACGGCGAGTAAGTCCTGCCGGAAAGGGGAGTGGGAAGGAGAGGGAGGCAGTGCGGTGATTTGCCCAGTGCTTGGCACCTCCAGGCAGGCTGATGGGGCTCTGTGTCACGCTGTGATCCTCTTTTCCAGCTACATCCCTGCCGTCGTGGACCACCGTGGAGGCATGCCATGCCATGGGACTTTCCTCCTCCACCAGGTACTCCCTTCCCCAAGATGCTGTCCTGGCTCTGGCTCCTGCCGGGAGCTGTGTTAACCACTGCCCCTTCTCTCTGGCCTCATGGGTCTCAGGGCATCCAGAGGAGAATCACCGTCACCTTGGTGCATGAAACAGGCAGCCTCATCCGCTGGAAGGAAGTGAGGGAGCTAGTTGTGGGTAAGCTGAGCCAGGTTGAGTGAGCAGCCCCCAGCCCACCAAGCTCCCAAGCATCGTCTCAGGCTGTTTCTCACGCATGTTCCCATGTGGGGCTTTATGCCTCGTCTCCCCTCCCGCCCTGCAATAGCAAAGCAGCAGCTGCCTGGCAGGTGACACCGGGATGCCACCTGGGCAGGATGCCTCAGTCCCGGCCACTGTGCCCAGGAGCTGGACCAGGACCCCTGGTGCTGAGTGGCTGAGTGCTGGGTGGCTGCTACCTGTGATGGGGGAGCTGCTCTGCTGGGGGATGCAGGCAGGCGGGCTGCCCCTGCCCCTCACGGGGACCCTCACAGGGCCACCACCTGTCGCCTGAGCAGTGTCCCCATGATGTGCTTGCAGGTCGGATCCGGAACACCCCAGAAGCAGATGAGTCTCTCATCGACCCCAACATCCTATCCCTGAACATCCTCTCCTCAGGGTACATCCACCCCTCACAGGAGGACCGGTGCGTGCCTCTTCTCTTGCTCTTCCCCAGCTGTGGTGAGGGCTGGGGCGAGGATGTGGGGAGCCCCTCTGTCCCCTGGGGGGGCTCTTGGCCCCTCTGCAGGGTCCTGCTGACCTGTTGCTGCCTTGCGGGGGGCTTTTCTGGAGCAGCAGAGGGTCTTGGGGTTCAGGGCCGCCAGCTCCCTTCCTCCTCCTCCCCGAGGCTTCTCCGCGCCGGGCTTTGGCACTACAGGGAATTTGGGTGGGGGTCCTGCTCTCCGGTGGCAGCTGTGATGACGTGGTGCAGAGAGCCAGTTGGTGCCAGGAGGATGTACTGACCTGGTGGCTGGAGGGCACCTGCCACAAAGGGCTATTTGATCTGTGTCCCAGCAAACTCGCTGGAAAGGCCACTTGGTGCCCATGGCTGGTCCCTATCTGTGCAGGGGTGATGCAGGAAAGCCATCCCCCATCACTGCCAGGTGACTTTGGGGATGCCTGCCCCTTCACACCAGTCCCAGGGGCTGTGTCTCCTGCTGTGGGTTTGGCAGAGGGGTGGGAGCAGCGGGGGCCGGAGGTTTTTTATCTCCAAGATCTCCCTGGCTGCGTTCTGCAGTGGTGGAGGGGAGCAGTGAGTGCAGAGGGCAGAGCTCTCCTCTGCACCAGGGTTGCTGGCAAAACTCAGGGGGCTGGCGGGGGTCCCTGGCCAGAATGCGTGTGTGCGGGCAGCCGTGACAAGACGGGGACAGTCATTGGCAGCACCAGGAGCAGTGGGACTGGTCCTGGGCTGTGTGCGTGGCAGTTGCTGGTGTAGGAGCATCCCAGCAGGGAGCGGGGACCACTTTTCCCCTCATTTTCTTTGGGGTCACTGCTGCCCCAAGGTGGCCTGTCCCAAGGCAGGGTGTTTTTGTGGGGGATGACAGGGGTCTGGACAGGAGGTGCCAACCTGCAGCACTCCCAGGACAGATTATGGGCACGGTGGAGCAGCAGGCATGCGGTACCCGGGCAGCAGAGCCGAATCATGGGGTCGGGTATGTGTGCGAGTGTTGGACCAGGAGACTTTGGCACAGCCACAGGGACAACAGAGCAAGGCCAGGCGGGGACAGTCAGGCAAGGAAGGCTCGGCCCAGCAGAGCTGTGGTGGTTTTTGCTGGGCTGCTGGGAGCTGGGTGGCTGTGGCACCCGCGGGCTCCTGGGGCTGCGTTGTGTTATGTCAGCTCCTGATGTGGCCGGTTGGTCCCAGGTGCAGCCAGATCAGATCTTCAGCATCTCTAGTGTAGCCTGGCAGGGGAGATGTGCCTCCTGCTCCTGCCTTCCCCCCATGGGTCCTGCCGGGCAAGGGGATACAGCTCAGGCTGGGGGGATGTTCCGGGTGTGGAGAGAAGCAGGGAGACAGGGGCTTGGGTTTTGCAAGAGCTCGCCTCACCTGCATGCTCAGAGGGTCTGCGCCTCAGGGCCAGCCCCAAATCGGGGCCGTGGGCCAGCGTACAGGCTGTATCCATCCTGTATCCATCCTGTCGAGCCTGGCCAGGGCTGGGCATGGGGAGGAGGGGTCAGCCGGCTTCCTGTGGGATGCCAAGGGGTGCTCGCCGCAACCCTCCCCCGCTTCCATCCCGCATGCAGGCACACACGCTTCGGCCCCAGCAGCCTGCAAGGACAGGCAGAGGGAGGGCAGCGGGCAGAGCCAGGGCCCGCTTCACCCTCCTCCCCGGCTGCTTGTGCTCCCTGCTTCGCTGCCTTACGCCACACAGCCTTCATCGGCCAGAGCAGCCCTGGCTCCCCCTCCGCAGCCTTCCCAGTCCCCCAGAGCCACTCAGAGGGAAACCGGGGGAGCGGTACGGCTCCCTCCCCGGCCCCCATCCATCCCTGCATTGAGCGCCCAGGGAGGCGGTGCGGGGGGCAGCGCCCAGTGTCCCCCCTCGCTTCTCTCCGCTGCTGCTGCCCATCCAAGCCCACACTAACCATGTGATTGTTTTGTGTTTTTGCAGGCAGTTTCTTGATTCGGATATGCCTAGGTATTATTTGTTTCCATTGGTTTTTTTTCCACCCCATCCCCCTTCCTCTCTCCCTTCGTTCTTTCTCCCCCCTCGCCTCGGCGCACTCACTCCCACTGGAGGCAGCACTTGGACATCCAGCCCTCCATCCCTCCACACGCCCCAACCCTCTTCCCTCCCGCCCTGGCACCTCTCGCTCACTAGCCCCCTTTTGCTGTTCGTTTGGGCCACGCTCTCGCTGGCTGCCGCTCCCCCTCGCACGCCTACGTCCCCATCGCCTGATTTGGGTTTTCTTCTTGCTTTTTGACTTCGCTGCTCTCCCATCTCTCTGGCATCTGGCACCAAACGTGCCGCACCCCCATCACCTCCCACCCCAGCCCCAGCTCGGCCCCCGGTGCTGCTTGGAGTAGCCTAGGGCTGGTGCGGACCACGGCGGGGGCTTCGGGGTGCCTCCAGCCCTCGCCCGGGCACCTGGTGATGGTGGCAGCACCACCGGGCGGTGTGGCGGCACGCGCAGTGGCTGCCCACCCCATGCACGGTAGTCCCGCGGGCGTAGGTGCGGCATACGGGCGGTGTGCGTCTGTACGCAGGCGTGATGGTGTGTGCGCATGCCCATACGTGGCACAGGCTGTTATGCCCCTGTGTAATGGGGGGAACAGCTGTTCAGGGACAGAAGGGGTTCAGCTGGGACCGCAGGGTGAGCCTGGCATGCGGCGCGTGGGCAAGAGCCACCTGACCCAGATGCTGCTGCCAGCCTCTGGACGGGAGCATCACTGAGGCCCCAGAGGAGGGGGCGTCCTGCCACCGTGCCCCACGGCGGAAGAAGAGGGGGATGCATCTGGGAGACAGGGGATGGGGTCTCCCAAGTCCTGGTGGGCTCCATAGCTTTGTGCCTGGGAGGTTGTCCTCCCTACAGCAGCTAGAAGCCGGTCCTGCTCGGAGATGCCCAAGGGCAGAGCTGTCCCTCTAGTGGCACCCTGTCCCCTTGGGTTGCAGGGGGACGGATCCAGCATGGATCTAGCCCCCCGCTGCAGGAGCATGCGGGTTCACACTGACATTGCCTGTGGGCTCTCAGCACAGTGATGCCCTCCCTGTGGACCAGGGGACAGGCCAAGAAATCATCTCCTGCTGCGTGGGTGGTGGTGGGATGGCTGGTCCCCCACGACGGGCATCTTCGGGGGGCTGCGCTGAGCAGGAGCTCCTTGCCCTGAGATGGCAGCAAGGGCAGAGTTAAGGGGATGGGGAGCATGCATGTGCTTGCTTCCCAGCTGCTGGACCACGAGGAAGGTGGGAGGCAGAGGGTGTTCACCCAAGCAGGTAAACCTCTGTCTGCCCTCACCGAGCTCCTTCTGGGCTCCAATTCAGGGTCCACCTAGGCAGGAGCTCCTTTAGCAAGTGGTGCCAATATGGGGCAAGTCCTCCTCGAGAGGGGCTCCCCTTCCTTGCAGCACCGCTCCCGCGCCAGCCCCGTACAGATGATGCTTTCTGACCTTTCGTTTTTCTGTGTGTGTACGTGTGTGTGTTTGTCCTTGGGTCGCCTTCCACTTATAGCATTTCGTTCGGAAATGACACTAGGTATTTTGTTCACACCCGCTCGGTCTCGTCCCTCCTGCTTCTCTCTTTCTCCTTTGCCTTCTCCCTTCGCTTTTAGCTCTTTCCCCTCTCCCCTGAGGCTCCTCTTCTCCTCCTCCTCCCTGGGGAGCACTGTCTTCTCAAGCTACCTGTGTCTGCAAAGCGATCCTTCGCCTTGGCTCTGTCTCACATGGGGTTTTTTCTGTATTTTATACACCTGAAAGCGTCACTCTCCCTCTTCTTTCAATGCGAGGACAATCGCAGCCAAGAGCCTCTCCCTGCTCCTTCTGGCTGCCCCAGCTCTTGTTAAAAGAGCCCCTCAGCTGCCTAGATGCTGCTTCAGGGATGTGCTGAAGCGTTCTCATTGAGACATGGCTGAGGCACGGCTTCCTGAGGATGCTCAGGCGGGAGCCAGGGCTGCGGCAGCTCTGGATGGCTTTGGGGAGTGGGTGTCCCATAACCCGAAGGCTGGCCTGGGAGGGAGCCCAGGAGTGGGGCAGGGGGTGAAATGGGGATCCCCCATGCTCTCGAACCAGAGCCGCCTCCTGCTTCCCCCCACCTTGATTCCTTGACCTGAAGAGGGCGGTTGCCACTCTTGCTCTGGGTGGCTGCACCGTCCTCTGTGGGACACCATAGGCACCGGGCGAGTGGAGCCGGGTGTCCCCCACTCCTTCTCCCAGCCTGGGAGCCATGGAAAACACAGCGAGGGGAGCGAGGCAGCCTGGTGGGAATGGGGCTGGTGATCAGGGCAGAGCAAGAGCCAGGGGAGACAGCCTGACAGGAGCCAGTCACCAAATTGTGGTCCTCGGGTCCCGCCGGGGCTCAGGGCTGGCAGATGGGGGCAGTGCTGGGGAAGGGGACCTGTCTGGCAGGGGGGCTGCTCTCCCAGGGGTGGGCTGGCAGCAATCCCCCACTGCTGAGCATCCTCCCTCCTTTCCCTTCTGGCCATTGTCACCTGAAGGGCAACAGCCTCTCCTGGCGGGGGCCAGGAGGTGCTGCGTACCCCGGGGCTGGATGGTGGGGACCTGGCCCGGGCGTGCTGGGGGTGGCAGCCCCCCACTCCAAGCACGGGGGTGGGGCATGCACCCTCCTTTGCCTTCCCAGCCTGCCCTGCCTTGCCTGCACTCCAGCTGAGCCCCCACTCCTCCCGCAGTCCCTCCTCCCCAAAAACCCCAATCCGCTTCAAGGGTGCCGCTTCGAGGGTGCCGCGTCCCCCTCCCGCCACGCCTTGTCCCCCTTTGCCTTGAGCCTGCGTCCTCCAGAGTGGCTGTCCCCATCTGTCCCCACCGCGTGTGCATGTCCATGTGTCCTTGCAGGCCTGCCGCAGCGCTGCGGGGGGGGACGATGGCATCTCCTTGCTCGCTTGCTTGGGGTCCTGGGGGGGGTGTTTTACCGGCTCTGCTATTTTTTTTTTTGGCAGGACTTTCTACCAGTTTGAGGCAGCGTGGGATAGCTCCATGCACAACTCTCTGCTGCTTAACCGTGTCACCCCATACCGGGAGAAAATCTACATCACCCTTTCTGCCTACATCGAGGCAAGGACCTTAGTCGGGGCCATTATAATGCCAACAAAGTCTGGTATTTCCCCCACCATCGGGGTGCAGCCAGTGTGAACCCCTCCTTAGCTGGCACCAATGCTAATGGGGTGCAGGATTCAACCTGGTGCTTGGGGGCCCTGGGGGACCCCAGCAGTGGAAATGGCTGGCCACCAGGGGTGGGAAAGACCCGCTGGGCTCCCAGGCTGCAGCTCCCCTGACGTCTCCCCCCCTGCCCTGCTGCAGATGGAGAACTGCACTCAGCCCGCCGTCATCACCAAAGACTTCTGCATGGTTTTCTACTCCCGGGATGCCAAGCTTCCTGCCTCCCGCTCCATCCGCAACCTTTTTGGCAGCGGCACCCTGCGGGCTTCCGAGAGGTACCAGGATGGAGAGCCATCATCTGGGGACTGGGGCGTCCCAGCAGCCTGGGCGAAATAACAGGGGCATGGGGATGGGGCAGAGCCAGTAACACCTCATCTCCCCTTGCTTGCAGCAACCGCGTGACAGGAGTCTATGAACTCAGCCTCTGCCGTGTGGCCGATGCCGGCAGCCCAGGTGGGTGCTGTGTCTCTGCCTGGGTGTTCACCATGAGGCCAGGAGGCACAGTGTGGTGGTTGGGGCTGTGAGTCTGTCCCCCCAGCTGTGTGTCTGTCCCCACAGGCATGCAGAGACGGCGCCGGCGTGTACTGGACACCTCTGTAGCCTACGTGCGGGGAGAGGAGAACCTGGCTGGCTGGCGGCCCCGCAGCGACAGCCTCATCCTTGACCATCAGTGGGAGCTGGAGAAACTCAGCCTCCTGCAAGAAGTAAGAGTCTGGGCTAGAAACGGGCCAAGATGGTGCAATTTGCAAGTCAGCCCCTTGCCCTGCCGGTGCCAGCTGGGTGTCTCAGCCCTCCCAGTTGTGGGAGGAGGCAGGAGTGGGGCTGTACCATCAGTGCTTGCTGCTAGCTGGGTCCCAGCAACCCGAAGCTAATGAGCAGATGGGCTTAATGGGGCCTGGGAAGCATGGTCCTCAAAAGGATGCTGGCTGGGGGAAGGGGCCCACCCCTGAGCCTGGCTGCCTGTGCCCAGGTGGAGAAGACTAGGCACTACCTGCTCCTGCGTGAGAAGCTGGAGACAACCCAGCGCCTGGGCCTGGAGACCCTCTCCCCCTGCTCCAGTGAGGACTCCGAGTCCCGAAGCACCTCCAGCATCTCCTCCCCGCTCTCTGTCGACGGGGCCCCTGAGGGCCGCATCTCTCCCACTGAGACCCCCAGTGAGAGGCAGAAGGAGCTGGCTGTGAAGGTACCATCCTGTAGCATCCCCAGCTTGCGGGGATGAAGTTAGGAAGGGGCTTCCACTGGGTGGGAGGGGGTTGCGGCAGGACAAAGCCCAAGAAGAGTGGGAGGAGGAGGGTGGAGGAAGGTGCCTCCTGCCCCACCATCATCCTCCTCTCTCCGCAGTGCTTGCGCCTGCTCACGCACACCTTCAACAGGGAGTACAGCCACAGCCATGTCTGCATTAGCGCCAGCGAGAGCAAGGTACTGCCGCTGCCTGGGCTCCACCGGGCTGGCAGGGGCCGGGAGGGATACGTGGCTGGTGGGAACTGGCTTGGCAGGGACCAGATGGGCACCATGACCTGAGTGGTCCCTGCTCCGGGGTCCCTACCCCCTCCACTCACCCTGGTGTTCCTAGAGCTGTTGGCTCTCAGGACAGTGCCAGGAGAGGACCTGGCTGGCTGGAGGTCTTGCCTGTCCCTGTTATGAGCAGGCACCTGGTCCTTTGCCTGTGTCCGGCTTCGGGCAGAAACTCAAGTCTACACCTCTGCTTCTCCACAGCTGTCTGAAATGTCCGTGACCCTAATAAGAGACCCCTCCATGCCAGCTCTGGGGGTCACCACTCTCACCCCCTCCTCGACCTGCCCGTCACTGGTGGAAGGACGCTACAACGCCATGGAGGTCAGGTAAGAAGGTGGCCGGGACATTCGGGTGATGCCTTGGCATCCCTTGAGCAGGGCAGCTGTACCACTGGGATGCAGTCCTGGTCGACAGGTGTTCCCCAGCCATCACTCTTCCTACACCCCAGCCTCTCCTCCCTCCCCAGACCCCCCCAGATCTCCTCCAGGGCGGAGAGCCCTGACCTGGAGCCTGCAGTAGAAGGAGAGCAGAAGAAGTCCCCGGCCCGCCGGCCTGAGGAGGAGAAGGAGCCCCAGCGTTTGCTGGTGCCTGACATCCAGGAGATCCGGGTCAGGTAGGAGCAGCTGGGGCAGCCAGTGAGGGAAGTGCCTTGGGGCTGGGGGGAACCATGACCTACCATTGCCACCTCTTCATGGTCCGCATCCTACCTTGACCTCGGTCCCTTCTGCAGCCCCATCGTCTCCAAAAAGGGCTACTTGCACTTCCTGGAGCCCCACACCAATGGGTGGGTGAAGCGCTTTGTGGTGGTCCGGCGCCCATACGTCTACATCTACAACTCGGACAAGGACGCGGTTGAGAGGGCCATACTCAACCTTTCCAAGGCCCAGGTGGAGTACAGCGAGGACCAGCAGGCCATGCTCAAGGTAGGGCGCCGGCAGCCAGCCCCACTCCGCACACCCCCTCGGGCAAGGGACTCAGCCCCAGCTCTCCCCTGGCAGACCCCGAACACGTTTGCGGTGTGCACGGAGCACCGGGGCATCCTGCTGCAGGCAAGCAGCGACAAGGACATGCACGACTGGCTCTACGCCTTCAACCCCCTCCTGGCTGGGTCCATAAGGTACTGGGGGAAGCTGGGGGAAGGGGGGTGCAGGGAAGCCCTTGGTGGGGGGTCTGCAGGCAGCCAAGTGTGCTCCCTGCCCTGTTCCCAGCTCTCCCTGTTGCAGCCCCCCCCAGCCAGGTGTGGGGAGCACCTGCACAGAGGTGTGCCTGGACAGGCTCTCAGCTGGCAAAACTTGGTCTGTATTAACCTTGATTTCAGCTTCTCCCCACTTAAATGCTTCAGTCTAGGGCCAGATCCCGGCTGGTACAGAGGCGTTGTTGTGCTGAGTTCAAAGCAACATCCATGCCTGGCAGCAGGGACACTGGCCCTTGCCTGTTCTTGAGAGCATCTCATGTAGTTCTTGAGAGCATCTCACGAAGTTCTTGAGACCATCTCAAGTGGCAAGACTAGCGGAATAGAAGTAAATGCACAGAAATTTGTGTGCTCTGGCTGAAGACACATTAATTCTGTGTCCCTCCAGCTCTGGTTCAAGCACCAGCCTGGAGCCAGGACACCAGACCCAGGGGACCACACCTCTCCTTGTCCACATCTCTGACCCCTTTTGTCCCTTGTTTTCCAAATCAGATCCAAGCTGTCCAGAAGGAGAACAGCCCAGATGAGAATCTAACCTGAAAAACACCCTCCACCTCATCCATCTGCCAACAGGATAAGATAGCTGATTCTGTCTCAAGACTCCCCATGTTAACGTCTGATCTCTCACACCATCTGCTGCCCCAGCTGTCTGCTCCATGGAAGGATCTGTCTCGATTCACATCTTCACGGGGGAAACTCACTTCCGTTCGTAGCTGCAAAAGCCTGGACCCACCTGGGCAGGATTTCTCATGCGCATGCCATCTTCTGCCTGTCCCCCCATGGGTGACCTTCATGTCACACCATCTGTAACGCTCTAGAAAGGTCCCTGTTAGAGGGGAGGGAGCGAGGAGGGCGGTTTCGGCTAAAAGCTGGTCTTTGATCTACAGAGGTGGGAGTGCGGTAGAGCTTGGAGGTGGAAGAGCAGGAGGAATTGCCTCCACGTGAAGGGAAAGTGGTAGTTTAGGTATGGGGATTTCCTAGTTTATTGATGTTTCTGCAAGAGATGGCAGGGTAAGATCAGGTGTCGGTAGTTTAAGATGATATTTATAAAGTATTTATTTCTATTTACGTCACAAAAATCCCATAAGTTGGGTCCTGGCCCCCAGACAACACCTCCCCCAGACAGGGGAGAGCCTTGGCGGTGGGCCAGGGTCCCGGAGATGCCTTCCCCGGGACATCCCCGGCATATGCCCGGCAGCTGAGGTCTCGCCCTTGCTCCCCACCCTTCCCCAACCCTCTGCTTTGCCCCCCCTGCAGCTTAAACTACTCCCCTGAGCGGTGGCTGGACAGCCCACCATGTCTTCCCAAAGGAGGCAATTCCTACCTGCCCCATCTACCTCTGGAAGGGGGGGAGCCTACCATCTCAGCTGGCCAGGGCACCCACATCCATGCGGATGGGTCACCTTCCTTCAGAGCTTGGTCCTGCTGGAGGGAAAAGGAGGGCTCTGGGGACGGGTCTGCCTGTCACCTCATGCAGGGCTGTCCTTCCTGACCAAAAGCACACAGGCCACCTCCACTGTCCCAGCCTGGGGCTTCGTCCAAAGGGATTCCCCCCCTCTTAGGGCAGGATGCTAAGGGTCCCATCCCTGTGGGGAGTGTGGAGGTTCAAGTGGCTGCTTCCAAAGCCAGATGGGAAAGTTCTCCAGGAGCTGGGGTAGGAACAACCATCCTAATCTACAGGATCCTTGTCGCCCTTTCCAAAAAGGGCTGTCACATCCTTTCTCCTCCTAGCAGGACAACAGACTTGAAGCAGGTCGAAGCAGCATGGGAGAGCCTGGTGTGGGGGTGTCAGGGTGGGGATGGGACTTATTTTTACTGTTGTAGCTGGCGTTTTCTCACTCCTCTTCCCCTCCTGCAGAAGTGAGCGCCCACCTCCTTCCCATCCTGCTTCCGCCGGCACGTTAATCCAGGGGGCTTCCCATGGCGGAGGTGGCTTTGCCGAAAAGACCTTCTCCTCCAGCCATCACCGCTTCCCACCTTCCCCAGCAGCAGCTCTCCCTCTCCTCCTTCTCCCATCTCTCACCCATGGGGGGATGCTTTCATTCGGGGCTTCCTGAGTGGCCAGTGGCATCTGGCACAGCTCTGAGCAGGAAGGCGAGCATCTTCCTCCATGCATCTCCTGGGCAGCCCCCGCCCCCAGCTTCGCTGTCACGCCTTTGCAACTGACCTTCCCTCGCACGGCACTGCTGCGCCTTGGCTCTGCCGCACCTCCCTGTGCTGTTTGTGGAGTGTGTGTGTGGGGGGGGTGGTGGGTGCGTGTGTGTGTGTGTATCGGATGTGGTGCTGTCGTCTCCTTGTTACACTCGTGTCGTGGGAGGCACGGACAGGCAGGTGGGTGGAGGCTTGCAGGGACCCCCTCGTTGCATGTTGGGCGCCGTTCAGCTTGGGTTTCAGGTGGTGATGGAAAGGGTTTGGGAATCCTTCCTGAGTCGCAGCTGGTTCTGCCCAGCCTCGCCACAGCTCCTTGGGTGTCTCACCCCATCGCTCTGGCCCGAAGCCACAGCAGGGCTGCCTCTCCCAGCCCTGCTCCCCGGGCAGGCGGCAGCTTGCCTGCCCAGGACAAGCTCCCTATCAAGCTGGGTTAT